>NC_135727.1:6055533-6655533 GCF_964656455.1 Halichoerus grypus | reverse complement strand
GACATGTGGAATAGAATACAAGAAATAATCTGCCAACATATGGCAAAAAAATAAATAAATGAGGTGACAAAGGCCGTGTCCATCTGTGGTGATAAAGATGGGCTCCTTTGTAGGAAAGAATATGGTATTCCCAGGCCTTATCTGGGAGCTTGTTAAAATGCAGAATCTCAGGCCCCATCCTGGATCTACTGAATCTACATCTGCTTTTTAACAAGCTCTGCAGATGATTTGTTCTCACTTTAAACTTTGAGAAGTGCTGGGGTAGAAGAGTTAGTTAAGTTCTCATGTTTGCTGCTCCATTTTTGTGTTTTCTCTAGGAGGAAATCCCCCCTCCCTTTTTTTGTGGAAGGTAAAGGGGAAATGAACCTCTTCTTGAGTGGTAAATGTAGAGACCAACCTCAGAAAAAGCATGGAAGCATATTACTGTCTCCTTCTCTGGTCCTGACAGTGAAAGAGAAACCAAGCAATGGCTGGGCCTTCCCATTTCCATTACATGCTGTAAATAGGAACATAAAAATCATTACCTCATTCTCCATAAACATCTCTGAGCAAGGCTTTGTGCATGTGACAATCACTTGGTTGTGACACTTTTGTTCATAGCTGAAAAGTATTGAGAAGCATCCCTAACTTGGCTTCAAATTTGGGGTAGGTGAGGAACTGCTGGGGGTAGTTAAATGGAGTTGGTAAAGAATCATTCTGACAGGGTAGGTATTAAGACTAACTACTTGTGTAATGGTATATGGGAGCCTGGAGCACTGGCTGTAATTGAAAACCCGCATCTCCCTTTTGTTATACAAGTAGACAGTGAAGGCCCCATAGTTGAAAGTATTCTAAAGTTATTTTCAGCCTATATAGGGACTTTGTCTCATAGTAAAAAGCACCAATATAAAACCTTTTGTTTTTATTCGGTAAACTATTGACAGGTGGAATCTGTGTGGCTTTCTCATCATGGAGCTGAATGAAAATACCAGCTACACAGTTTGGGTTCTGATTGTGGTTAAGTATATAGTTTAGTAAGAAAAAGTTTGGGGCAGTCAAACAATCCAAGGGGTAACCACCCACTAGTAGTGTGAATGGAGCTGTGCTTCTAAATGTAACACTATTTTGCAGGGCTTCTAGGGACTACAGAATACCATGAAACATGATTTGTATATATAAGTCCATTGTCACATTGAGACAGTTCCTAAACAGTATCTACACATAATAGCCAGACTTTGGATCCTCAATAGAATGATAAAATTTATTGATAGTCCTGCCAAGTCTGTGACCTCCAGCTACTCCACCAAGGCAGTTTCTTAAGAGTACATGGGGGATGACATCAGAATTTGAATCCAGACCCAGCTTACTTGAGACCTCACAATTATGTTTTCTATCCATCATCAGCAATGAATGGATGGCCTTACTTGGTTATACCTCCTGGAAAGAACTGAAGAATCATCTA
The DNA here is from genome assembly GCF_964656455.1 of Halichoerus grypus. Lineage (NCBI taxonomy): Eukaryota > Metazoa > Chordata > Mammalia > Carnivora > Phocidae > Halichoerus > Halichoerus grypus. Next base: position 6,654,092 of record NC_135727.1, on the reverse strand, counting down.
CTTACATTTAGGAAAACCTACCAATCAATGAGCCAGTCTACCCACCATGCAGCCAATTTGCCTGAATACCAATCAAGCAAGCAAGCAACCAACCAACCAACAAATCAATTGAATTCCACAAATTCTTAAGCTCTTTGTACCAGATACTGTGCTAGGTGAGGATAGTATAAAATTTAATGACGTAAGGTCCCTGGTCTTGAGGAAAAGACAGACATTTAAAGAAATAATATTATATGATAAATGATAAAATAAAGGAAACCATGTTTTCTGCCTGGAAAAGTGGTGAGATGGAGGGACAGGTCCAGGTAACATATAGAAAGGAGATGACATTTCAACTTTGTTTTAAAGAATGAGTCTGAATGGTGAGATAACCTCTCCAGACCTAGGTCACAGCATGAGCAAGATCATGGAGGCAATCAAAGGTCATGGTTTGTTTAGAGAACAGTGAGGATTGAGGATAGCATGGGGGTGGGGAAGTTATAGCTCATAAGTGCCATCTTCCACATGCCTAAATAGATTAATCTGAGCTCACATTATAGCTGTTCAGCAGCTGGATTTCTCTAAAATAACCCAAATAGGCTTGAAAATTTGTCATTTCCCACATGGAAGGATTTAGACCCCTCCTAAGCCAAGTGTTTTCACCTGAATATTAAGAGGTTTGGGTAGCTAGATCATTTCTAAGGGCTCTTCCAACCCTAATGTTTTTAGTTTCCATGTTTAGGTTTGAAAGGTAGGTAATTAGATAGAAATGTTTAAACCTTAAAGGAAGGAGGTATATTTCAAGCTGAAAGGTATCACTAGGTATTTCAATCTGTTCTCAATTTCTGTCTCAATGTCACAGCTCTAAGGTGTTGGTTTGAACTCTTTGATAGTTCTTAACTTTGACAAAGATGCTAAGGTGTGGGCCTTGTCAACTTTTTTTTCTTTGTGTTGTGTTTACTTTTTCTGATTTAAAGAATGGCTTGTAATGAAAATGCATTCAAGTGTCTGTGCTGTGCGTGGCCTTGTGCTGATTTGCATGAGACCTCTTAGCTGCATGGTGATTAGAAGTAAGAAAGAACACAAGGCCCTAGAAGAGGGAGCTGTTATGAAATGTCAATGAAGATGATTCATCATAGCAGATGACCAGGCTTGTCTCTAGGCGTATTGGCCAAGAGAAAGTTTTGTCTGTGATACTTTCTCACTTTCCCTTTCTATATCCTTGTCCCCTTTATTCTCTTTTCCCTTGGAAGTACCACGTAGTCATCTGGAAAGAGGAGATATTTTTTGGCAAGGAATTTACTAGAATCTCTTGAATATCATTACACGGATAACCACTTATTCTACCTACTTACATGTTGAGCCTTTAATAGGCCTATCTACTTGTAAGACAGTCAGATGTCTTGACAAAGGTTTTCTCCTTAACCAAACTTTATTCAGGTTCCTCTGAGTCTTCTTCTTGATTAGGCCTTGACCTTGGCTGAGCCCAGTTTTAGCAAAGAATATTGGTAAGTCAATTTATCAAGAATCCCCTCACCTTTGGAATCTAACCAAGCTCCTCTTTTCCTATTGTTTATGTGTGATCAACTCCTCATTCCAAGAATCCTATTAAGTCAGTTTAGTAAGAGTCTCTACCCTTGATATCTAATCAAGTTCCTCTTTGTAATTTTCCCTTCACTGTTCTCTTCACTCTTCTCATTTGCTACAAAGCCCCAGCTGTCTTGGCCATATTGGAAACTGCGTTCAGTCTCTCCCCCTAATCGTGATTGTCTCTCCCTTATTGCAGTAATCTTGAATAAATTCTCCCTTACCATTTTAACAAGTGCCAGAATAATTTCTCTTTGACAGTCTGCATGTGTCTTTGTGGTAGGCAGAATTCTAAGATAGCACCCACAACCTTCACCACGACCCCCAGGCCCCAGTGTTACTCCCATGGTTATTGTGTTACATGGCAAAAGGAATTTTGCTTACGTGGCAAAAGGAATTTTGCCGATGTGATTAAGGTCATTAACTAGTTGACCGTAAGGTAAAGAAATTGTGGAGGCTGGCCTATCCCAATCATGTAAGCCTGTTAAAAACAGAGTTTTCCCATATGGTAGCAGAAAAGGAAGTCAGAGAGATTCAAAGACTGAGAAAGGATTTAATGTACCATTGTTGATTTGAATATGGAGGAGCTAGGTGGGAAGGATCTAAGAGTGGCTTCTAGTTGCTGAGAGTAGTCCATGGTCAACAGCCAGCAAGTAAACAGGACTTCAGTCCTGTTGCTGCAAGGAACTGAATTCTGCCAACAACTTGAGTGAACTTGGAGGTAGAGTCTTCCCCTAGAGTCTCTCAAGAAGAGCCCAGGCTAGTTCACCTTTATTTTTTCAATTCCTGATACCTTGATTTTGGCCTTAAGGAGACATAAGCAGGGAACTCAGATGAGCCTGCTCAGAATTCTGACCTATAGAACAGTGATCTAATAAGTGGGTGTTATTTTAAGCCACAAAGTTTGTGGTAATTTGTTACACAGCAATAAAAAACTAATATATCTTATTCACATATCAGGGAGAAGGTTGATTGCCTGCCAACTTTTAGTCAGCTCTGCAATTTTCTTTATATGGCATGAAACCATATGGCCAGGTTTTTCTTAAATTCAGTCATCTCAATTCCCTTATTTAAAAGACAGGTAAAATCAGCTCTTTAGGATTTCACATTGAAAATAGAAGTTAGCAGTGTTTATAACACAAGCTCATTCACTTAACAAATATTTATTGGAGGTCTACTATGTGTAAAGTACTCAGTGATACATAAAATCATTTAGGATATGATGGAGGGTTTTATAGGCAGCTGATTTCTTACACCTGCTTTTTTTTTTTTTATAGAATTAGAACCTACATGAGGAGAATCAGCTTTTTAAAATCTATATCTCTATCTATCCATCAAGATATTTAGTTTAAGAAATTGGCTCATGCCATTGTGAAGGCTTGGCAAGTCCAAAATCTGCAAGGTAGACTGTCAGGCTGTAGATACAGGGAAGAATTCCTTGTTCTTTCAGGGAGTTCAGTCTTTTTCTCTGAAAGCCTGATTAGATGAGGCCCACCCACATTATGGAGGGTGTTCTGCTTTACTCAAAGTCTATGGATTTATTTTTTTCTTTTTTTTTTTAGATTTAAATGTTAATCTCATTAAAAAAAATACCTTTACAGAGGCATCTAGAATAATGTTTGACCAAATATCTGAGTACCGTGGTCTGGCCAAGTTGACACATAAAATTAACGATCACATTCTCTGTCATGAGCAGAGCAGCTGAAGATCAGGCTTCCACCTCTTCCTGACAGTCAACAGGGAAAGAGACCTATTTAGTCGCTTGCCAGAGACAGTTTACTGCCAGAGAGGGAGTAAGAGAATCCCTTTGCTTGCCCAGCGACTTCTGCCTCATACCTAGCAATCTGATGAACCTTTCTTCTTTCCTCGAGGAGGATCCAGGGGAGGGCTGGAGAAAAGAATGGAAAGTTTCTCATAAGCTCCGGAGATAACAGAAATGTCCTGACTGAGACAGGAACTTGGGGAGTAGAAGAGAAGAGTTCTTCCAAAATACAGTGCCTGCCTTCAAAGAGTTTATAACCTAATTGGAATAATACAGAAATGACAGGTGAGCCTTGCCCCTCCTGTTCTTTGGAGGAGAAATCAAAGAATTTGTATAATCGACATTACACAATTGTCCCTCTTTATCAGCGGTTTCACTTTCCATGGTTTCAGTTACCCGTGGTCCACTGCGGTCCAGCAGCAGAGATGATCCTCCTTCGGATGTATTGTCAGAAGTTCAAAATAGCCTAATGCTACATCACATGTCTACCTACGTCATTCTCCCCACTTCGTCCCGTCACATAGGCATTTTATCATTTCACTTCATCACAAGAAGGGTGAGTAGAGTACAATACAGTATTTTTGAGAGAGAGACCACATTCACATACCTTTTATTACAATATGTCGTTATAAGTGTCCTATTTTATTATTAGTTATTGTTGTTAGTCTCTTACTGTGCCTAATGTATAAATTAAGTTTTATCACAGGTATGTATGTATAGGGAAAAATGGATATATACACACCATTTTATATATATATATACACACACACCATTTTATATATATTTTATATACATATAAATATGTGTATATATATATACACACACACCATTTTGTATATATATATATGTATATATATATATATATATATATATACACAGGGTTCAGTACTATCTGCAGTTTCAGGCATCCACTGGGGGTCTTGGAACATTCCTCCATGGATAAAGGGGAGACTATTATAAATCATGTAGGGAGAAATAATTCCAACCATGAGTTACAAACTCAGTGATTCTAAGCTATCAATTAGGACCCAGGAAAAGGACACACTATTACTTTGTTCAAGACCAACAGGGTCTTGGGAATAAGAGCCTGAGCTCAGACAGACCTGAGTTCAAATAGTGACTAGGGCCACCTGCTGTGTGTGTGTGTGTGATCTATAAAATGAGGGTATGCATATCTACCTCCCAAAGCTTTGTGAGGATGGTTTGAGATATCTTATGGAAGGCACTTCAGACAGTGCCCAGAACATAGTAGGAGATTGACAAACTGGAGTTTGTATTATTGTGAATAGTAGCAGTACCATCAGGAGAGATGCCAGAAATGGAGGGTGCATGAAATGAGTCCATTCTTGAATACTCACTGAAGAGTATGGGCTTGTTTATAGACCTACTCACCTTTGTCAGTGGATAGCAGATGGGGAGCAATAGATCCTTTCTCAATCCTTCCTTCTTGTCTCCTAAGTGACATTAACAGGACCTGTACACAAGAAATAAATATGAAAAATCAAAAGTATATATATTGTTTACCCTGCACATTATTTGCTGTCTTATATTGTGCCATGACTTTTGTATCGAGCTTTGTGACCTTGAATGGAAACAGCAAGTTACTTTGGATTTAATTGTTGTAATTTATTGCTTTTTCTGCCTTCAGCTGCTGACTGTAAATTTTTGTAGAGAAACACAAAATCGCTTCCTGTTCTTGACACATAAAGGGCTTTTCCTCCCTAGTTATGCTCATAATTTTATGCTGGGTGACCTTTGCATCTGTGGCTTGGTTTTATGATTTAAAAACTGTGCTTTGGCTGACAGACAATTCTGGGAATGATTTTTTTTTTTTACCTAATGCAAATTGCCTGAGCCCAAGATATAATGCAAGTTCCTCTCTTTATATTTCCTGTTAGCATCGCCAGCGTCATGCTGCCTATAAATCAATTAATCTGCCCTGGATGAGAGGCTCAAGTCCTGTGAAAACTGCTTGAGAAAATACCTTTGTCTCTACCACCTTTCACTTCCAACATGGAATTCCTATAAAATCACATTAAGAGGCAGTTGGAACTAAAAACAATCAATTAATTTCTTGTTTAGATAATAGGCTCAGTTCTGATCTATAACAAGGTTCATTTGAGTGGGGAAGAAGAATTTTTGTCCTGATTATTACTTGGTTGTGTCTGAAGCCTTATCCTCTTTCCCTTGCCCTGTTGTGTGTGAAGAAAAGGAAGGTAATTGGTCTGTGCACAGCCCCCACTGGTTTTTGATTGTGGAAACACAGGCCAAGGCCTGAGCATCTTGTCGACTCAGTTGAACAGATGGAAAGCATGAAGATTCACCCTCATCAGCAGGTTAGAATTTGGCAACTTGAGTTTATGAGATTTAATATTCATATGAATAAATAATAAGGAAGAAAAAGTATTTATCCCCCACAAACTTAAAATAATTTTTCCTTTCACAAAAATGCAATAAAAGCAAAATTAAAAGAAGTATTTTATTTTCTCATAAGCACTAATGAACAAGGGCAGAGTGGTCCTGGACTTGGAACTGTAGCTCATAAGCCCCATTTAAGGCCATACCACCCATAACCCCTCAGCAGGCCAATTGCCTGTTGAAATCCATGGGGAATTCACCAACTTCTGGAGGAGAAGATCAAGTCTCAGAGAAGCTCCTGCTTGTAAATTCATTCACTTTCCTCTCCTCTTTTCATGGTACATGTATTATGATGATCAGTTTTATTACTGCTAGAGCCATTTAAGAGGAAACATGTTGGCAGATGATTAAGGGTGACCATGTCCACTGGTGAAGTTACTGCAAGGCCTTGCAAAAGCACAGTGCTAACCTGTGCACAGACTCATGGGATTTTGTATTCATTTCTTTATAGATTATGCCTGTACACAGGGAACAAAATATGAAAATAAGGGGGCAGAGCAGACATTAAGGGGTTGAAACCATTTTCACAGCAGTATCTTGTAAGCTTTCCAGTATCCTCTGACTTATCAAGATCCAAACTCTCACAGCTGGTGTACAGTTTGATGCCAAATGACTGGCGTGGCTGAAATTGGAAGTCACCATGTTTCCCTGTATCAGTGTAGTCTTCTCATTGTCCCATGTAACTTCCGAATGTAAGTTTGGATTGTAAAGAGAATATATTTTTGGGGAGTGCAGGCTTTTTGAGCTTAGGCCTAGGCCAAGGAGATGTATGCCTGAGAAGTCAAGTGAAACGAAAATCCTGCTGAGTGCCTGCTTTAAAGTTGTCAACCAGGGATGTGCCAAAGCTATTGGCAGAAGTTCAGGTTCTTTCGAACAAGGGCAATGTACCAATCCAAGAACCAAGGACAGCAAAGGAACTGTGTGCTTGTGCTCTCCCATATTGGCTCATTAGGTTTGAGTCACCCATTCTTAATAGGAATCATTCTCTGGCTGCTGGCAGTATCAACCTAACAAGAGCAGGCCCAAATTTAGGGTTTTAAGGGCTATTCAGAGGACAAGGGAGCAACTAGAGCAATGCTAACAGAGTAGTTGAGCTGGATGGAGTCAAGAGTGGTGGTGTATCCATCTGAGGAAAGGTGTTCTGAGCGTCTGATTCACGGAGTCAGTCTGAAGAGTAAAACAAAATGATTTAAGTTTCCAAAGCACACGTGCATGAATGTATGTGTGTGCACACATGCACACTCATGATGTCTGTGCTTGCAAATGTGGATCTCCTGATGTCCTCAGGACATCATCTTTTGGAGAGAGCTCTCAGGTTTGAAGGTTCAGTCCAGTTTCTGAGCCCCTCCAATGGGAGCAGAGCCAAAAGATCCTTGTGGTTGCTGGGTTCTAGAATTAGCCTCATTTCCATTGGCCCTGAATGTCTAATGTGCTTGGTGGTGTTCCTAGTTCTCTCAGATGCTTACCAAATTGCAATGTTCCCACTCCCACCATGTCCACTGGGCTTCTGTGCCTGAGTTCATGGTTTGGTTTTGAGTTTCCCACTGGGACTAAGTTTGTTTTCAATACCTGCCCACTTTGGCTCAGTTCTTATACTCAGATACTGACTCTTTCCTTCACCAAACCCTACATTTAAGAGTTCCTTTAACCTTTAACCTTGAGACATCGGCCTGCGTGCTGCTCTAACAAATACCCTACAGTTTGATCAGTGCCCCTCACCCTGGTTGGATAGACTGCAGTCTTCTTTTGTCTCCTCACCTGAATAGATTAAGATGTCAGAGCGTGTCATTTGCTTGAGATTTTCTGTTTGATGACAATCAACATCTGAGAGTTCATACTTTGACAAAAAGAGCATTTGGGGGTTAGAATACCTTGAAATGTCAGAATGAATGGAAGTATTAAATAACTAGTAATCTTAGTGTGTTTTAGTAATATATAACCTAGTTGTATATAATTTCATTTTTTTAAACAACTCATCACTGGTCTCATGTATTCCTGGTTCTGACTCTGATTTGGTCATTAGCAGTATCATTTTGTATCAGTGTTTCCTTTTATATATGTTACAAACTTTATTGCAGTGTTTATAAGCAGGGGTTGTCACACATATGTGAAAGTGACATATGTATTTTAATGAAATCTGTCACATTTATAATTCATTGAATAGAACAGGTGGGAAATAGACTGGTTTTATGTAAAGCCAAATTTAGAATTTCAAGGACTTCTAAGTCAGTCTTCGTTATTTTTATTTTCGTTTTTTTAAAGTAAGCTCTACGGCCAGCATGGGGCTCAAACTCAAGACCCCGAGATCAAAAGTTGCATGCTCTGTAACTTGTTGTTCTTTAGAAACAGACTGGTGGGCAAGGGATAAAAGACAAAGGAGGAAGGGCTTAATGATGATGAATCATTTTATTATCAGATAATATATTTCCCCATCATTTCTCTACTCTTTTGGGTTTTCATAACTGTAAATATACCATATGTGGTAATTTTATAAAGATGCCAAATTATAAATAATACCTCCTAACACTGCTAAACCAACAAAGGAGTTTTTAATCCGTCCCCAGTGCTAAAATATTACATATATTTCCATTTTCCCCAGGTTAACACCTTGTTACCAATAATTGCCAAAAGCTTACAGTGGGACCTAAATAGATTTCTAAATACCCAGAGGAAAGGAGGGGTGGTCCTACCTTCCAAAGCCACCAGATTTGCTTCCTTGGGGTCTCCTGAGGCATCGGCGGGCGGGGGGAGTCCAAGCAGAGCAAGGGGTAAGGCGGCTTGGAGCCCAGCAACACTTACTCTTCGTGCTCTGTGCAGAACACTTTTTGTGCAGGTTTTGCGGTCAAACTCCTGCTCTGGATGTGCGTGTATTTATTGGTTTAAAGTTTTTGAATATGTTGCTGATTAACAGGAGCTAGACTTGAGATTAAGAGGGGCTGAAATGTCAAGCTGAGGCATGTTGCTGCCCATAGAATAGCACACGTGAGGTCACTACTCAGCACATGTGTACAGATCCTTAGCTATGTGAATTATCATTTTTCCAAGACGAGGCAACCAAAGAAGTCCAGAAACAAATTAGATGTTGAGGCAAATGCCAGTTCAACTGACAATCACAACACCGGATTTCAAAACTTCCTGTATATCCCAGACAGTTTTGTTCTTGTCATTAACGGACTTGATTAATAAGTAAATAGTCTCACCTTTGAACTCGTATAATACACCTAGCAAAATCGGTTTGATATATTAAATCTCCATTTGAGATTATGTTTTAAAAAAAATCTCACTGATCAAAACCTTAAAAGCTTTAAAGCTCACTGATTTAATGAAAATAGTGTCTCTTTTACTGTAATGATAATGATAATAATAATAATTTTTACTAAGTATGATCTTACCTATGATCTCATTTGTCACAATAGCCCAGTACAATAGGTAGCATGAGAATTGTCATTTCTATTTTACTGATGAGAAAATTAAAGCTCGAAAAGGTAAAATGACTTACTCAGAGTCACAGGGCTATTGTGGCCCAAAGCCAGGATTCCAATCCAGTTCTTGATTCCTCACTCACTGATTTTTACTCAACCTGCCTTGCAGCCACACTGCCTAAATGTTCCCTGTTTCCAAGTCAGGGACCCTTTCTCCCGCGTGGAGAGCCTCTGATGCCGTGGTTCACAGGGAGATGCATATGTCTCTCAAGGAGGGAGATTCTTGGTGTGCCTTGGATTCCGCCTAGTGTGGTGAACTAGGAGGTGCCACGCTGGACTTGAATGGTGATACGAGCCCAAGATGAGACGTTAATTAGACCTTTCGATATCTAATGAGGTTTCCCATAATTTATCACCAGTAGAGAGCACTATAAGATTAGAATTAATGGCAGGCCTTCCTTGAAGAAAGGATTGTTTATATCATGAATGTATTACAAAGGCAGAGTTAAAATGATTGATTTTAAGCAAGAATGATCTGCCCTTGTAGTAGTAGATCATTTCCATCAGTTGAATCTTTAGAGAGCAGTCATTCAAAACTTGCATTTAAATATAATATCAATATTAAAAGAAGTAGGCATTGCTTGCTTACTGAAGTGAAATGGAAGAGATTCCATTCTGAATCAGAACCCAGGCTTGCCTGCTTTCTCCTTGAATATCTTGCTTCCAAACTGCTGCTGGAGTATTCATAACATAGAGCTCCTTCTCTCTTCCAGCTCCTGTTGTTGCAAATGGGACTTCACACATACGGAATAGGTTCTAACATCAGTTACTCAAAAATATTACAGGGCTTCATTCTGATTGCTTTTATTTCTCTTGCTTGGCATTTGTGGCTATTGGGTTTTCTTAAAACATTTTTCTGGTTATAAATATAAAATCAAGATTCATTTCAGAAGTAGCCTTCAGTGTATTCATTGTATTCACATAGTTAAAAGACATGCAGTAAATACAAATCAGTGCTCACAGTCGATGGACTGAAATATTGGCATTTAGTTGCAACCCGATTATGGTATTTTACTAGTCTAAACACTGAGATGTATCACACAATGACTTTCGTGCTGTGGAAAGCTTTGAAATGGATCTGCCTTAAAGATAGATGCATTTACACTTCATATGTTTTCCATCATTTTTTTTTTTTTTTACCAATTTGCCAGCTCCCCAAACTAGCGGTATTTAAACAAATTCTTCCCCCACAGCCATTTTGTTCTCTGATTTCACCCTGCCGTGAAGTCTCAATGTGAAATTGGCGATAGCATGATTGATCATTTAGCTGACAGCATAATCATGAGCACGGGGTAGAAACTTAGCTTCGTATCCAGTAAGAGGAGAAGCTAGAACGCAGAGGTACTAAAATACGAGTATCTCAAACGAAAACAGAGGTAACATGAGAGCTTTAATGTTTAAATAAATCTTCCCCCCCCCCCGATAAATGTGCTTTCCTTTTCAATTTTGTTTCAGTACTCAGGTTTTCTTATAAGTAGTATATTTATTGAAAAAGGCTCTCTTCCTTTACCCCTCCTTTATCATAGTAGTAAAAGAACGCCCCCCCGCCCCCACTCACCCTTGCAAAATGAGACTGCAAATGCTCTTTCCTCTAAGTCCTTAGTGACTTGTGTGCCTGAATAAGGAAGGGACATGTCCATAGTAATACTGCACATTGGATGAGCCCCATTCAGAAAACAATCACAACCAGGTTTCTGTTTATACAGGTGCCATTAGATGGGCTTCCGGTCACAGTGAGAAGTTAGCTAGCCAACCAGGTGCGCTGCACATGAGGCTAAGGTGTTTGCATTTTTAGAAGTGCAAGGAAGCTAACTGCTGGCATGAAAATTGGGTCCCCCAGACATAGGTTCTATTGTTTTATTTCCCCGGAGGGGCTTGATCTGCACTTACCTAGTATATGGAACCACTGTGCCCATTGTTGCTATTGAATACCAAGCCATTAACAAAGGTTTTTATAGCCTTCAATAGGATTTTCAATTGGAGGTTGTTGTTTTTAATTTTGCCTTTCATGTAGGGATTGGCATTTTAAGGCTACTGTGAAAGTTAATTTACTGACAGTGACAGATAGCATCTATGAAATACAGAATGCAGTTCTTTAGAAAATACTAGTGTGAACAGACACATAACAGAAGAACATATGATGAAAAGATTTCAAATTACTTAGGTTAAATATCCGATGAGACAATGGATATGAATGCCCTTTATGTACTCTAGAATCCCACCACAGCAAGATAGTATTTTTCTAATAATGTTTCAAATCTTACATAGTTTGAATCTATTCTTTGGGGCTGACAATTTTATGTATACATGCATGTCTCTGAAGTGAAGGTGTGAGCAGAGGTTAACTAATAAGCCAAAATGGCAAATACTTCCAAATGCTTCCACTCAGCCTGTGTGAAGAAAGAGAGTAAAAAAATCCAGAAAGTATCCCAAGGCTTTCTGTACGTTACAGAGCCCTTGCTCTTTCTAGCCCTTTCCAATTCAGGTTTCTTCTTGTTCGGTTGTTCAACAATTGCTTCCCATTTTTGCTTTATATTTGACTTATTGTCTTGTTTTCATAGTTGAGCTTAGAAATGATAAAAATAAAAGCATGAACAGAGGAACTTATCAGAAGCTTCCATCACTGAGCAGAAACTCTCAGATTTGGGGTGTGGTTCACTTGTGTCTTTCATGTAATTTTTGCTCTGTTTGCAGACCAGCCTTGTTCTGCAGAGAACTCATGGTTGCTGTTTTTCTCATTATTTCCTTAATTTCAAGTTCCAGTGATGTGCATGTGTGGGGCTTTAAGAATATTCTTCTTGTACTGTATGTGTCCTCCTAACATATACCTAAGAGTCATGAGCATCAGGAGTAATAGGATAGCTCAACTTTTTTCTTGTCTGGAAGATCTTGTATTACACAATAATAGAAAAGTAAAAAATTTGGAGCCAGAACACAACATATGGGTCTCCAAATATCACATGATCCTCTCTATACACTACATAGCACAGAGTTTGGCATAACCCACCTTGGACCAGGTCCAATGTGGTATTCAGTTACTGGCAGTGCTAGAAACACTTGGTGAATCATGGACTCACCACTAACCAAGCAGTTCTCTGGCTCTGACCCCAAGGATGGTATAACAGTGAGACTCCTGTGTATTACATAGAAAGAAACACACACACACACACACACACAAATATGGAAATGTAGGGAATGATCTTGTCCACCCACCCTCCAACGGGGTTTAACACATTCTTCTGCTTAATCCTTCACATCTGTAGACTAATATTACATTTGTTTCAATGACTCTATGACTGGTAATGTTCCCTCAAAATTGACTTCAGGAAGAATCTGTTACATCATTCTGCTATCTCCACCAGGGCCACACTGTAGATACTCAGTAAATTTTCATTTTAGTAATGAATGAATGCATCTGTTAGGATGAAAATGAGCATTTCCAAATTAGATTCATTTTGTTGGTCTTTCACCTTTGGTACCTCTAATTACGTTTCTCCTTTCCAAGATTGATCTCAAGCAATATTGTTGCTGTTTCTAATTTAAAAACCTCTGTCTCCTATATTAATTGAGAAAATGTTTACCAAATGCCTGGAATGGTGCTTGACACATGGTAGGCAGGCACTATTAGAATACAAGTTTGTTTAGCTCTTCCTTTCCAACCAGGGCTGGGCAGAATGAGGAAGAAGGGTGATGAGAAGAAGGGCCGTTCTGCCATCAATGAGGTAGTGACCAGAGAAAACACCATCAACATTCACAAGCACATCCATGGAGTGGGTTTCTAGACGCGTGCCCCTTGGGCACTCAAAGAGATCCAGAAATGTGCCATGGAGTAGATGGGAACTCCAGATGTGCGCACTGACACCAGGCTCAACAAAGCTGTCTGGGCCAAAGGAATAAGGAATGTTTTATACTGTATCCATGTGCGGCTGTCCAGAAAATGTAAACGAGAATGAAGATTCACCAAACAAGTTCTATACGTTGGTTCCCTATGTACCTGTCACCACTTTCAAAAATCTACAGGGGCACCTAGGTGGCACAGTCTGTTAAGCATCTGACTTCGGCTCACGTGATGATCTCAGGGTCCTGGGATCAAGCCCTGAGTTGGGCTCCCAGCTCAGTGGGGAGTCTGCTTCTCCCTCTTCCTCTGCCCCTCCTCTCACTTGTGCACATGCACACTCTCTCCCTCTCAAATAAATAAATCAAATCTTAAAAAAAAGATCTACAGACAGTTAATGTGGATGAGAACTAACCACTGATTGTCAAATAAAGGTATAAAACTGCAAAAAAAAAAGTTTATTAAAAATAATGTGACTTGTACTGTTAGGTTCAATTGCTTTAAATAAAAGAAAAAATAAAAGGGTATGGCATCTACGAGCTGTAATGCAAACAAAGGAATTTAGGGATAGCTTTATACTATATAGGAAAAATAAGCTGAAAGGAAAGAAAATCCAAGAAGAAGGAAGAAAGGAAAGAATTGTTTCAGTCTCCTATTGATTAAAATTCCATCTTATTTCGGACAAAAATAAATGTCATTCTTCAGACTTTTTTTGACATTTAAAAAATTGTGATAATGGGGCACCTGGGTGGCTCAGTCGTTAAGTGTCTGCCTTCAGCTCAGGTCATGATCCCAGGGTCCTGGGATCGAGCCCACATCGGGCTCCCTACTCCGCAGGAAGTCTGCCTCTCCCTCTCCCACTTCCCCTGCTTGTGTTCCCTCTCTCGCTGTGTGTCTCTCTGTCAAATAAATAAATAAAATCTTTAAAAAAATTGTGATAAAATGTAATAGAATTTACCATTTTAACCATTTTAAAGTGTACAGTCCAGCAGTATTTAGTACACTCACAATGTTGTGCATTGATCACCACTATCTAGTTCCAGAGCACTTTTATTACCCCAAAGGAAACCCCATACCCATTAAGCAGTTACTCTCCACTTTCCTCTCCTCTAAATCCTCTGTGGATTTGCCTACTGTGGATATATGATATAAATGGAATCATACAATATGTGGCATTTAGCTACTGTTTTATTTCATTTAGCGTAAACTTTTTGAGATTGACCCATGTAGCATGTATCAGTACTCAGCACTTCATTCTTTCTTGTGGCTGAATACTGTTTCATTGTGTGGATAGACCACATTTTGTTTATCTACTCCTCTATTGATATACACTTAGGTTATTTCCACCTTTTGGTTATTGTGAATAGTGCTGCTGTGAACATTTGTGTGTAAGTTTTAATGTGAACGCCTGTTTTCAATTCTTTTAAACACATACATAGGTATGGTAATTCTATGAATAGCTTATTGAGGAACCACCATGGTGTTTTCTGCAGTGGCTGAACCATTTTACATTCCCACCAGCGGTGTATGAAGGTTCCACCTTCTCCACATCTTCACCCACACTGATTATTTTCCACTTTTCAAATTGTAGCCATCCTAGTGGGTGTAATTCTTTTTTACTCTAAATGTCTTCCCAAAGCCCCACTCTGGAAGTCTGCAGTACTGTGCAGGGCGCAGAGGCATTCTGTAGCGCCATTGCTGGCCGAGGGCCACATGGGGAAGGAGGCACTGTTCGGCCTTTATGCCTCTACGTCCCCATTCTGTATCTTTCCTTCATCCACCTTCAGTAGTGCCTCTTCTCTTCTTTTTTCAAGTGCTTAGTTTCTGCCTTGCTCAAGGTCTGACTTACTCACATCAAGAGAATTTTATAGCATCTCACTCCCGATGGGGACGTTTAATTTTAATAGGCCAACTAGACTTCTGAAATTTCCGGCATCAGTCAGTAGGCACATGTTTAGGAGACAGAGAGTAGACAGTAGGCTTGCTTTGAGCAGCTATTAAACACAGTGTTCATGAGTTCCTAGTCTGTTGACTGGATAAATAAGTGATGCCTAGTGTGAACAAGGCTCTCATCAGAAAGCACATCAAAAGGAGTCTAATGGTCACCTGTCAGGAGAGCAGTCATTCATTCATTTAATAAGAATTGGCCAGATGCTTAGTTTATGCCAGGCACTGGGCAAGGCACGATGGGTTGAATCTGTGCTAGCTCCTACCCTCAAGGAGTTGTGTTTTTTTTTTAAGATTTATTTATTTAAGAGAGAGAGAGAGAGAGTGCGCACTCAGAGGGAGGAGCAGAGGAAGAGGGAGAAGCAGACTCCCTGCTGAGCACAGAGCCCGACAACACAGGGCTCCATCCCAGGACCCTGAGATCGTGACCTGAGCCAAAATCAAGAGTTGGACCCTTAACCAACTGAGCCACCCAGGTGCCCCTCAAGAAGTTGTTTTTACAAGCAGTAGGTAGGGCTGATGTTATGGGTATCCACATTATCTTCTGCTAGGGCTGCCTCATGAGTTGTGGAGAACATGTGTTCAGTGACTGGCCAGGTATACAAATATAGTCTGTGCCCCCAAAAAAGGCAAAATGAACTTAGCAATACTCACTGTGAAGCTGTGACTCATACACGAAGGCTTTGGCTCCCCATTTCTTACACCCTAGAACAGCTCTGTCCAATACAGTAGCCACATGTGGTTTTGGAGCATTTGAAATGTGGTTAGGGCAACGAGGAACTGGATTTGGAATTATAATTAATGAAAACATTTATTTCAATTATACAATATAATGGATGGTATCAACTATAGTCACCATGTTATACAGTAGATCCTCAAACCTTATTCATCTTACGGCTTTTCTTTAAAAAAAAACAAAAACAAAAACCTTATTCATCTTAGAGCTGAAAGTTTGTACCCTTAGACCCACATTCTCCATCTTCCCCACCACTCCCACACCCTCGGGCAACCAATTCTCTACTCTGCTTCTGTGAGTTTGACTTTTTATTTAGATTCCACATATATGTGATACCATGCAGTATTTGTCTTTCTCTGTCTGACTTCTTTCACTTAGCACAATGCCCTCAAGGTGCATTCGTATTGTTGCAAATGGGAGGATTTCCTTTGTTCTCACGGCTGAATAATATTCCATTGTGTATATACACCACATCTTCTTTTTTTTTTTTTTAAATTATTTAAGACCTTTATTAACGGGTGCTTGCCATTTGTTGATTTTTTTTGAAAAAATCAAGTTGTAAACTTTTTATTACAAATTAAAAATGAGGTCCTTAAAAATCTCAACTTGACCAGATATAAAACAATTTAAAAACCTTTAAAGGTGTATTGAGAAAAAACAGTTTTAAAAAAAAAAAAAAACAAAACACGTTTGTCATTACCAAAGAGAGACGTCTTTAGGTAAAAATAATAAAAACCCCATGCTGCATAGATAATTCAGATAGTTCTATTTATCTGGTCAATGTACACCACATCTTCTTTACCCATTCATCTGTTAAAGGACACTTAGGTTGTTTTCATGTCTTGGCTATTGTGAATGATGCTGCGATGAGCATGGGAATGCAGATATCTCTTTCAGATCCTGTTTTCATTTCCATATAATTAGTTGTGATTAATTCATATTTTAAAACTGATATTTGATTCAATTATTGGAAAGCTTTTAAGTGTATTTAGAACAATTTGGGTATGTGAAACTACTTTACCAACAGTAAATGTTATGAGATCTAAATCTAGATCAAATATTTCCAATGAACATTTAGCATCTGAATTGAGGTGTGTTGTAAGTGTAAAATACACAGCAGGTTTCAGAGACTTAGTATAAAAAAGAATGTAAATGGTCTCCTTAATTATTTTTTCTATAAATTATATTTGAAATGATAATATTTTGGATATACAGAGTTAAAGAAAAAACAATATTAAAATTATTTTCTCCTGTTTCCTTTTACTTTTAAAAAATGTGGCTACTAGACAAGTTAAAATGGCTTCTGTGACTCACGTTGTCTTTCTACTGGATAGTGCGGCTCTAGAAGAACGCCAGGGTCATCTAATGCTATTTAATGCAAGTGTATTTAGTATAAAACTTCCCCTTTGGAGTTCTATTATTCCATCGTTAACTCCCAAGGATACCATCACCTTGCCAAGCTTCTCAAGGCTGACTTCAAGCAAATGGCCAAGAAGTGAAGCTACGCCTGGGACTTTCTCAGAGCCCTCTTTTTAAATGCATCCTTTCCCTCTCAGACCCTGTCCGATGCTCTCAAATCATGTTCCCACAGGCTTTACTTGAGTGACAAAGCCATCCAATAGAGTAATTCACACTAAAATGATCTTAGTTCAATGTGTTATTCCTCTCAGAAATATCTGCATTTTAAAATTTATTGCCTGCAGGGAGCAACAGTTAACTCAAAGGGATGGATTTAAGGGTGACATTTTCCATACTGTGACCTCTAAACTTGAGCGATACTCTGCCAGCGGGACCTTCTTGATCCAGTTTTCTAGTTATAAACAAAACAAACAAAAGCCCAGGTCTTCCTCAAGATTCTCTTCCTTTACCCACCTCCTGTCCTATGAATAAGTAGCCATTGACAGAAAAAATGATCTTCTGCTTTAGATAAATTTATCTGTTTCATACTGATGAGTGGGGATATTTATGGCCATTCAGAGGCAAAATGTGAAAAATTAATATGCCTTTAATTTCTTTCTTTGTTCTAGAAATGATAATGATGAGCAGTTTCCCTTTAATAAGACTGCTGGCTCCTTTAGGGTTGGCTGCCTAGAACTGAAAATACCAAATAAGTGTTCAGTCAATTCATTTGACTTTATTTTTTTTGTGAGCTTTCCAAAAAATACATCCAATCTCAGTTGAGCACAACCTGTTAGCATGAAGAACTAGGGGCAGGTGATAGGTCCCCTTTTTTATTCTTTCTAAGGGGATTTATGGCTTGAAGAACTGGACAACTTTTAAAACTGTATAACCTCTGGCATGGACTCTGTCTCTGTGTTTTAGTAGGGAATATTCAATATGAGATCATAGATATGACAAAATGGATATTGTTCTTCCCTGTGTAAGCATAACCATGTAATTATGTTCGTGATTTTTCTCTTAGTTCCTTAAAACTCTCTCTTCGGATGGAAGACTGATCTGTTGCATTTTTCTCCAAGAGTTGACAGAGAAAGAAAGATTTCAGTTTCTTTTCTTTGGGCCGAAATGGAGGGACCCCTTTGAACTGGAAAGAGAGGAACAATGTTAGGACTTCGTAGTCATGTTGTACTTATCAGGGATAGAGGAATGTGATTTTGGAGTACCCCCAAAAGCATTTTCTTTTACCGCCCCATTACCAATGGAGAACTTGAGACAGAATAGGGCTAAGCAGTTTCCCAGTGTTCCACAGTAAATTGGCAGTTGAATTGGGATTAGAATCTAGGTCTCCAAACCTTGGGGAGTTCTCCATTAGCTCAGATCATGTACGGCTCAGCAGTTTCTTTCACAAGATCCTCCTGACATGACACATGCCATCAGTCTTATTTTATAACAGATGTTTTGAGGGTGGAGCAGATGGTCTCTTCCCTTCACCCTCCCAGCCCTTGACTCCAGAGAGTCAGATCATGTCAGAAATGGCACTCACAGCCCTCTTTCCCCAGAGGTCCACCTCCCCGTCTGCTCATCCTTTTTTGTGTGCTCATCTTTCCTATGCTCAAGCAACACTGTTTTACTGTTCCCTTTTCTTATTAGGCTATGTACTTCCCACCGAAGACTTTTCTGTCATTCATGTTCTTGCTGTCCTGACTCTTCTTGAATGTTCGTAGTCTAGTCAGTGGGAAGACCACTGGCTTCTAAGACACTGGACTCTACATCCCATCATGACTCTTGGTGTAATGGATGACCTGTGACAAGTTGCTTTCTACCTTTATATCATGTGCATTTTGGGCTAACTTTCGCCCCCCAGAAGTCTCCTATGGATACCAACACAAGGACATTCTGTTATAGGGTACTTTGAAAGTCAGAAAAAAAGAACAAGGCCTCACCTACAAGTTCCCGATGCTCCATTGACTTAATTTACATATGGCTTAATCTCTACAGTACCACTTTTGTTCTTGAATGTCATTTCTACATTATTCTTCTTAAATATCTTAAAATGACCTCCTGGCATTCATTTTCTTTTTATCTAACTGGTGAACTTCCTGGCATTCATTTTCTTTTTATCTAACCAGTGAACTTTGTTTTGTGTCTTGAGGAAACCCAGTGTGAGAAGTATACGTGTGTGCTTGTACTTACACACATGTGCATGTGGGCACCTACACAGATATGTATTCATGCACCTCTACCCATTTCAGGGCATTGTTTAATTATGGAAACATTGACCCTGGAGTCACAGATGCTTTTAATGCCCAGTCTTGATACTCACAAGCTGTGTGACTTTGGGAAGGTTATTTTACTTTTCAGCCCTGTATAGACACTCAGAACATTACTCCTCTTGTGGGGAAGCAATGGAAGAAGTAAGTTGTGTTGGGAAACCATGAAAGCCAAAGAGAGGAAAGAAGGTTCCTCACTGGTGAGCCATCATCTCCAGGAGGGAACGGTTGCCCACTCCCCATCCCCCTGGGCAGTCCTGAGTAGATTAAGCTGCTAGGTTACATGTGAACTTGTTCCATTCTGGGAAATCCTGCAAGGGGAACGAGTCAGCATTTCTTCCAATACTGTAGACAAACTATCTCATTTACATTTTATTTTTTATTTTATTTTAAGTAGGGTCCACACCCAGCATGGAGCCCCACATGGGGCCTGAACTCATGACTGTGAGATCGAGACCTGAGCTGAGATCAAGAGTCGGATGCCCAACCGACTGAGCCACACAGGCACCCCTCATTTACATTTTAATGCAAGAAATGGATGGAAATGATGGTCATTTGCTTCTGACCATAGCCATAGTCATTCAGTTTTTTAAAATTTTGCTATGTTATAAACAAAACAACCTTACAATTAATCCCAATGTACTTTCCTGTGTTGAGCTGAGTGGATATAATATGAGTGAGGATATTGAATTATAAACTGAAAGATTCCCATTTTCCTGGTGAGTCTATCACAAAGCCCCCTTTGTCTTCACATATTGCAATACTTTTATCTGCAGCCAGTAATGGGCCTTGTTTTTACTCTCTTCTGTCCTAACTTGGGATTCAGTTGCATTTCACTCTCTGCTTATCTCTGTTTGAGGAAGTGCAGAATGCAGATGGAGAGCGCTGATTCTCCTTGGACATAACCTTGAAGTTGGACCCTAGAGGGTCTTAGGAATTTTCCAATTATTTATTCCAGTGTTAACATGTTTTATGATCTCCCTGGGCTCTTCTCTGCTCACACTAGCTCTGGTTAGGAGATTGGATTAAGTGACCTCTCATTAAGTGAATACCATTGCCCTTGGTTTCTTAATTTGGCTGCTAGCCAATATCTGTCCCTTTCTACTTTTGGATTTGAAGTGTCACCTTTAGGTCTGAAACCGATTCTTGGATCATTGCAAGTAAAAAAGGTTCATTTAAAACAATTGAAGGGATTGATCATTTTTAAAGACGTCATCTTATTTGGTCATTGCTTCATTACCTTTTCAAAGTCTTTTTTAAAAACCCTGGTATAATCGCAGAGAAACCTTGTTGGAATATTGGCCCTCCAGAATGTACAGCCACCTTGAAGTACACTGATTTTTGTATAATCCCAGAACTAGAGGAAATTTCATGAGATCATTGAACCCAGCCTCTGCTTTTAAGTTCTCTTCCTAAATTCTCCATGATAGATGATTGCTCACTAGGGGTGGAAAATTCTATAATAACATTTGATAGCCTATTCCAATATCAGGACAGGTGTAGAGTTGAGACTCGTAAGACCTTGCTGTGTCTCACTGGAAATTAAATGAGATTCTTGCTCTCCTAATTTATTTGAGTTAACAAAATACCAGCCAGTATTCTACTCACAGAGGCTCAGATGTGAGGGCTGTGACATCTCTCACCAGAGTTGATTCAGCTGCTCTAGCTGATGAGAAGGCTGTCCCCTTCCTTCCTCGCTGCTCTGGGCTCAGTCAAAGAGGACAACCTTCCCAGATACTTACAATGTCATGGTAATTGGTAGCAACACTAAGCATCAGCCTGTGAGCTTGAGTTCACAAGAGTCTTATTATCCTTCATTAGAATAGAATACGCAAGGAGTTTGAGTTCTCATAAGCACCAGAAGGGCTGCATAATGATGCTGTCCTGCCAATGTTGACTCCTGTGGAATGCATTTTGTATAGTTTTCTAATGATGCTCTAGGGACTTTCTACTTCATTAGGTCCTTTGGCACCTTCTAATATATTTACTGATTTAGGACATGCCTCAGTGCCCCCACTAAGAAGGGTTAGAATTGGTTTCCATGTGCTGGGCTGCTCGGTGGGCAATTTAATACCCTGGAAGATTTTCATTCTGGTTGTTTGTTAATTTCTGCAACTTTGAATTTTCTGTGCAAGAGTTGCCACAATGAGAAAACTTGAGTGAGCCTTGTATATTGCAGAGGGTGTGGTGGGAATAAAGAGATGGCTGTCCCAAACTTAGCCTTGGATCCTGACTTTGGTGCTCACCTACTTCTTAAGGTTCTTGTCGCTTCACTTTCTGCATCAGGGATCTTCCCATGATAGGTCTTTGTACTTGTTGTTTTCCTGTTGCCCTGTTTTTGAAGATTTTTCCTCTTAATACCCAACAATCCCTGCATTTGCCCAGCTAGCTCCACAGTCTTGACTTAAACATTACCTTGTGATCTGATTAGGGTGCGACAAGCTATACACTCAAAACTTAATGACTTCTCCTCCTCGCTAAAATAGATTATTTACCATCATAGCACTCTGAGCTTTTCATTCATAACACTATTTAACTTTGTCACTATGGTAAGTAGAATTTTAAGGTGGTCCTCATGATCCCCACCTCTTGGTGATCACATTGTTTTATAATCCTCTCTCCTTGAATATGAGCAGGGCTTGTGACTTGCTTCTAACCCGTAGAATATATAGCAAAGGTGACAGGATGTACATGATCACATGTCCATGATTGTATATCTAGCCTGTCTTCCTAGAATCTCTCTGTTGATGGCTTTAAGAAACAAAGTACCATGAATCCTATGGCCAGTTACAAAGAAAATAATTCTGTCAGCCACCTGAGGGACCTTGAAAGTGGATCCATCCCCAGTAGAGCTTTCAGATGAGATCTCAGTCCTGGTCAGCACCTTGGTTGCAACCTTGAGAGACATCTTGAGCAGAGGACCCTGGTAGGCTGTGCCCAGACTCCTGACACAGAGAAATTATGAGATAAGTGTGTGTTTTATGCCTCTAAGTTTGTGGTAATTTGTTACACAACACAGAAAACTAATACTGCTACTAAATAATTATTTGCATAATTATAGTCAAATGTTTATTTCCTCACATTTTATAAGTCCTTTGCAGGCAGGACTATGTCTCTTTCTCATGTTGCTATATCCTTTATGCATATTACAATGCCAAAGAGTTCCCACTAAGTAAATATTGGTTAAATGAATAAATTTATGAATAAATGAACAAATGAGTTTGAATGCCAAGCTTAGTTTTGGGCATCAAACATGGAGACACATTTAGCCAATTTTAGGATCTTCAGGGAAAACCAGAAGACAGATTTTGTTTGATATAAGGAAGAGTGTGTGCATGGTGTTTGCAGTGGGATTGACAATTATAGCTGCCCCTTTTGGGTTACTCTGTGAGGTGGTAGTGAATTCTATGTCATTTGAGGTACTTAATCAGAGAAGGGCACCCACTTTTTAAGGATGTTGTAAAGGAAATAACTTTATTTAAATGACTTACTATTCAGTTGGAGAAGAAGACATACACAAGGAAGATAAATATCAACAAGAACCTATTGGTAGATACTTTTTTTTTTAAATAATGAATGTGATTATGTCAGAACCCTTTAGCTCAAACAGAGTTATTAGTCAAGTGCTTTTCCAGCCTCAGCAGAGAATTAATGTGAAATTTGAACACATTTCTTAGCTTCTTGATTTTTTGATTTCTGCTACAAAATGATAATGCTTCTTGGTTTCTCATTGAAACCTCAGGGTGCCGGGTATTAACTAAAGAGAAATGGCAGTAACTGGCACACTCTGGGTTTACTCTATTACCGAAGATGTCACCAACAAAAATAAATCCTAGACTTTCATTCTCAGCCACTATGATGGGTTCTTTAGAGAGCTGGGATGCCAGAGAGGGAATTGATGATGAAGTATTCTTTTCAGATGGAAACAGAGTTCTGCCTATTTCAGAATAATTTCTTGCCTTTTAACATTGGGTTAGTTACTGATTTATGGAGTAGCTCTTGACAACACCATGGCCTAGAATTCTCTTCACAGTATGGTTACCAGCAGCCTGAACTTTTTCCCTACCCTATTCCTAGGAACTTTGACCCCAAAGGACCATCCTCATACTTCTCCAAAGAGAAACACATATTTCATTCTATGCTGCCAGAACATTTTAAAGTTAAATAGTGTAATTTAAGATCACCTGTCTGGGAAAATATCCATTTGAGTAACAGCCAAATCTTTCTTAATGTATGGTTTTTCTTACTGATTTGAAATGTAGAACTGCCTTTTTTTGTGGGGTGGCGGGGAGCTGTGTCTGGGACCCTAAATGAATGGTCTTTGTTCAAAAACTTTCTCCATATTAACTTCCTTTGGCTCTCACCCCAGTCTAGTCAACATAATGTAGTCTTTGCTGGTTTTTATATTTCTATCCCTGAAATCAAGCACTCCCCATACTATTTTAACTTGGATGTGGTGGACTGCCTTAATATATCATGAGCTATTTTTACAGAATGCGTTTCAATCCTATAGAAAGAAAACCAATTACTAATTGAGTATCAGTACTTAAACATAGGGATATTACTGGTAAAGGCAAAAGGAAAGGTCTGTGTGAGCACTACACAACAAAGAGGGGGGCCAAGATTAAGAAGGCAAGAGTGTAAGATAGATACCCTCCCTACTAGGTGAAGCATGGTTCTTCAATGATGAAACATCAGTTTTTAGTATTGAAACACTATTCTATCTCCAGCCTCTACTGCAGTGCCTGGAACATAATAGGAGCTCAGTAAATATTCAAAGAAATAATGAATGAATCAGTCTTTCAATTTATTTGTAGCCCTGGCTGTGACTTTAATAATCATCTTGGAAGTATTTTAGTTTGGTAGGATTCCTTCTACAGGAAGTGGTGACTAAAATATACTGATCTTTGAATCTGTGACTAAAAGTGAATGTCACATAATAGGTGCTCAATAAATATTTTCTAGATGCAGCTTTTAATGAAGATTTTTTTTAGGGTAGGCTCCACACCTGGCATGGGGTCGAATGCGGGGCTTGAACTCATGACCCTGTGATCAAGATGTGAGCTGAGATCAAGAGCCAGATGCTTAACTGACTGAGCCACTCAGGTACCCCTAATGAAGATTCTTATTGCTGCTCTTCAAATTCCAGGATAACTCCCCCCCATTTTTTCAGTTTTATTTTGCGTAAACCTTTGTGGAAAGACCAAGTGGTCTTATACCCAAAGGGAGAAAGTCTGAATGCATTTGGTATAGAGTGTATTATGGATTGAATTGCACTCCCACACCAATGATAAAATTAGGGTGCACATACAAATTATGCAGAATTAAAACTGGGTGTGGGCCAGGGTGCCAGAGAGTTGAAAATAATGGTGGTGGCCAAGAGAAAAGAAGTGAGTGGGCAAAGATTGTTTTTGTTGGGAAATACTGGTAGTATAAACAGCATTTCATGAATAAGAATCATATCCTTTAAGGTGCTCTTTATACATACCAGTGCCTACAGCACAGATGAACAGACAATGACAATTGTCATTCATAGGAGATTTGAACTTGCATTTGCATTATGCCAGGGGCTTTGTAACAAGGAAGTAATTGCAAAAAGTCAGTGTTCATTGTTGTTAGAAGATGTGTAGGAAATAAAAGTTTTTAGTGCAATGGTAATGTGGTAGGAAGGATAGTCTTGGATTATCTTGTGGTATCCATGCTGAAAAGGCAATGGACACCTTTACTCCCCTCATGCTTCTTACTAAAAAACAGCAACCACTGTTGACCTAGAGCAATTTTTCTCAATGTGTGACTCTGTTGGAGTGTTGGAACCACTTGGGAGCTTGTTAAAATATGCAGATCCCATTAGAGAAATGCAGATCAAAACCACAAAGAGATACCACTTCACACCCATTAGCATGGCTGTTATTTAAAAAAATCAGAAAATAATAAATGTTGGTGAGAATATGGAGAAATTGGAATCCTTGTGCACTGGTGGTGGGAATGAAAAATTGTGTAGCTGCTATAGAAAACAAAATTAAAAATAAGGCTGCCGTATGATCCAGCAATCCCACTTCTAGGTATATACAGTATTCAGAAGAACTTAAAGCAAGATCTTGAAGAGATATTTGCACATCTGTGTTCATAACAGCATTATTCACAATTTCTAAGAGGTGGAAGCAACCCAAGTGTCCACCAATGGGTGAATGGATAGAAAAAAATGTGAGATACACACACACACACACACACACACACACAGTAGAATATTATTCACCCTTAAAAATGAAGGACATTGGTGATATTTCTAGGAAGAAGTTGCTGTGGCTGAGGTCAAAGTTGCTGCCTGTGTTCTCCTCAAGGATTTTGATGGATTCCTGTCTCACATTTAGGTCTTTCATCCATTTTGAGTCTATTTTTGTGTGTTGTGTAAGGAAATGGGCTAGGTGATGGACATTGGGGAGGGTATGTGCTGTGGTGAGCGCTGTGAATTGTGTAAGACTGATGAATCACAGACCTGTACCCCTGAAACAAATAATACATTATATGTTAATTTAAAAAATTAAGAAAAAAGAGAGACAGGATTCTTGGAAGGATAACTTCAAAAGTAAAAAACAAAATGAAGGACATTGTCACATATGTTATAACTTGGATGGACCTTGAGGACATTATGCTAAGTGAAATAAGCCAGTCACAAAAACAGATACTGTATGATTGCATTTATGATGTATCTAAAGTGGCCAAATTTATGCAGAGAGTAGAATGGTAGCCAGGGGCTGGAAGGAGGGGCAGATGGGGGAGTTGTTTGGTGGATATAGTTTTGGAGATCTCTTGCACAGCAATGTGAATATACTTAACACTACCAAACTGTGCACTTGAAATAGTTAAGTTGGTAAATTTTATGTTATGTGTGTTTCTTTTGAACCATAATTAAAATTTTTTAAAAATGAAGATCCCAGAATCCTACTGACAACCTGTTAAATCAAATCTGTGAGACCAGGGGTCTGGGAATGTACATTTAAAACAACCTCCCTGGTGATTTCCAGACACACACCAATGTCTGAGAAGGGAGGAGTTTGGCTTTCCCAATTCACAGAGTTCTTTTTACTTCCATTTTCTATTTAATACTCATACCAACTCTGTAGGTAGATATTATTGTAATGACTATTTTGCCTATAAGGGAACTGAGACTCAGAGAAGCTAAGCAAATTGCCCCAGGTCACAGAGCTAATAAGTGGTGGAGCCAGGGTTCAAGTCTGGGTTTAAGTCCAGGTTTAGGTGGCATCACACTCATCCTCTTTCTCTTTGTATCTCAACTTACTTCTAATCTCTGCATGCCTGTTTCATCTTGGACATAAAAGTTAGACTTGATCTGCCTTCATGTGTCTGACAAAATCTTGAATGTCTCAAAGTGGTATTAATTTGATCTTTCCTGGTTATTAACATTAACATTTCTAGAGGATGCTCATTCTTATTTATTACTATCTGATTGTCACCCACTGTGATGCCCGGGTGTTATTTGACTGTACCTAAGGTTTTCTATTTGGGTTGATGCTCTCTATTTTTGTCACTCCATGTATATAACTTGTGTGTTTTCCTATGTTTATTTGTTGATGTGTATGCCTTGTATGGTTCCCATGTAGATTCATCTGAGGTTTCCTGTATTTACTTTCCTTTAACTTTGGAGTATAACTTCGAATTCTGTTGATATCTCTCACAGTTTGTTGAATTAATTAATGTCAGTCCAAATCTTTAGTGGCTCCTGAGTAAAATTCTACCAAATTGACTACTGAATAATGTTCAACATCCTTCACCTGGTGTGTGGGATCTCTATAATTTGCCCTCAAGACACCTTTCTAGCCTTCTTTTTTCCACATGCCCAACACTACATCTAATTGGATCTGGAGTATTCATCATTTTATGAATATGCACCGGATTTTCCTACCTTCCTGCTTTTGCCCCTGGCATTCCCAGTGTTCAGAATACTTCCAGTCATATTTACCCATCTTTAGAAATTTGGCCTAATTCTGTTTTCTCCCCGACTTTCTTTGCTTATGACCGCATCCTAAAGTGACCTCTCTTCCCATGTATTTTTATTGTATTTAATTTGTTCTTTGTAAAACTGCCTTGTATTCTTGCAATTTGCATGTGTGCCCAACTTCCTCTATTAGATGATAAGGACTTCAAGACACAGACCGTGAACTTATAGTCCTTAGTTGAACATTGCTTTTGAACCTACTATGAGTCACTTACTCTGATAGGCACCAGGGCCACTGAGATAAAAGACAGTTCTTGCCCTCATGGAGTTCACAGCCTAAAAGAAGAGACAAAGAAGTAAACAATTTTATATCTTACACAAGTATAACTCCTTGCATTCACCTTTAGAAATGCCATTCTATACATATGTTTAAACTTTAGCAGAGTGGTCAGTAATCTAATTTCCTTGATAATTGATTAAATGTTTCCATCAGATCAAAAACTACTAGCCAGAAATGACTTATAACTTCTGAGCTAAAATCAAATA
Organism: Halichoerus grypus; assembly: GCF_964656455.1. NCBI lineage: Eukaryota > Metazoa > Chordata > Mammalia > Carnivora > Phocidae > Halichoerus > Halichoerus grypus. The sequence goes on along the minus strand of NC_135727.1, from coordinate 6,626,175 downwards.
TAAGTGGAAATTCACTCAACTGGCCTTAGATAATTTAATTCCTATTTCTAAACTTGGATGGGACCCACTAATTTCTCTTCAATAGTCAATAAACCTTTTTCAATGAGGAATAAACACAGGAGAGTGATGGTTTCTTATGCGCCAATCCATGGCTGTGGATTTTGTGTTGACTTATTTGGGGGGATTTTCTTTGTAGCCTATGATTGTGCTCATCTGTATTTATGAAAAAGAAATCAGTAATATATTGGATTGGTTTTGGGTGGGAGGAGGGCAGATAGGGGAAATAAGAAAAGATCATGGACAAATGCAGTGACTTCGTGAGAAAGAATTACAAACAGATAAATACAGGCTGATAAAGTCCTAGAGTGAAATTGAAATCACTCCTTCATTCAATTATTTTTTTCTAGCATTTGTAGCAAAGCTTAACACAACCTTTCTTAGGCCTAAGAAAATTGTCCTCACGGACCATGCACTTAAGATACGTCTGTCAGTTGAGGAATGTCAGTGTATTTTAAATGATGGAAAGTTTATTGTAAACTAAAAATAACAAGAATCATGGAGTGTTGGGGGGCCCCTTTAATAGAAAACGATAGTAGGTAGTGTTCTTGGGTGTTGCCCTACTTTTTCTTTTAAAAGACTGAAGCTGTTATTTGGGCTTGGCTCTCTGGAAGAGATGGTTATCTCTATTACTGTGCATTTGTTCAGCACTCTGTGCTGTCAAAGGCTTTTCTTTGTTCACCTGCTGGATATGTCAGATGTATTACTGAGATGTTTTAAGTCACAATTCATTGGTTTCTTTCCATTTTTGGCTTTTGATTAATGTTAAAGGTGGAATTACTGACTGGGTATAAATCACAACAGTATCTTTAATTAATGGGGTGCCTTGGCAAACAGAAACACATCAGACACAAAACTGCATTTAATGATACTTTTCAGTTTGCTAAAACTTTCTTTTAGAGATTTTCCCAGGGAAACCAGTTCTATTTTTAGACTTCATGTTTGTCGATTTGTATTTCACCCTTATTATTTTTGCTTTAATTTATGAAGTCCAATGATGTGAATGAATAAAGATGTTTTCTTATGATTTCTAAACATGCACTTTAATACATACATGTATCCATATGTACATGTATGTGCACACACATACTATGCATCTGTTTTGTTTTGACCTTGGCCCTTCAAACTCAGCTAATCCACCTACACACTCCATCTTGAAATTGTGGAAAAGCTTTGAAGATTCTAGGTACCCCAGTTATCACTGCCCACTCTCCATTTGATCTTGACCTTGACTCTTCTCTCTTTCATTCCATACCTTGCCTCCATGCCTTTCCGTAGCCACCTTGGGCTTTGACATCCTTCCTTCTAGATCCTCCTCTCACCCTCATATATCATGGCTTTCTCTGGGTTCTGTGGGTTCTTTTGATTGTGGTGTGTCTGTTGCTTTATAAAAGAAACCTCCTGGGGCACCTGGGTGGCTCAGTCGATTGAGCATTGGAGACTCTTGGTTTTGGCTCAGGTCATGATCTCAGGGTCTCGGGATGGAGCCTCAAGTCAGGCTCCGCGCTCAGCATAGAGTCTTCTTGAGATTCTCTCTCTGCCTCTCCCCCTCTCCCATAAATAAATAAATCTTAAAAAAGAAACCTCCTGTTTGCTCTAGCTTTGCTGGTTGATTCAGATGCTGGGCATACACATACGCTGGATTGCTGGTATGAGAAAATAAGAGGGGAAGGGGGTGAATATAAGGAAAAAAATATGACATTTCACTTTGTGTGGGCCTGAATCTATGTATTTAATCATTGATAAAATATTTATTGTACTGAATGACCATCTGCAGTGCTCCCTCCCCCTCCCCCCACCCCAATCCAAGTCACCATCCTTTTTTGCTTGGACTACTGCAGTACTACTGTCCTTGCTTCACCCCTTGCCCCCTGCAATCCATGCACCATATAGCAGTTGGAGATGCCTTTCACCTGGGTCAAAACCCTCAGGTGGGAAATCAGATAACAGCAAATTCTTGATCATGGCCTATGAGGCTCTATATGATCTGGCCCCTGCCTACCTCTCCACCTTATCTCAGCCCTCTCTCTCCCCTACTTGCTCTGCTTCAGCCTCAATGGCCTTCTTGCTGTTCTACAGAAACACCAAACTCTTTCTCACTTGAAAGCTTAGCACTGCTCTTCCTTCTTTGTGAAATACCCTGCCCCTAGATCTTCACACAGCTGGTTCCTTCTTGTCATTCAGATTTCAGGTCAGATGTCACCTCTTTGGAGATTTCTGTGGCCACCCAATTGGATGTGTCTCCCAGTCACTCTACCACATTGTCCTATTTTATTTTAATCATATGTTCTGGTTCATTCATATATTAAGCTATTTACTATCTGTCTCCTCATCACCAGCATGTGAATTCCATAAGAGCAGGCACCTTGTCTGGCTTGTTCATTTCTGAAAACCCAGCAACTAGGATGATGCCTGGCACTGAGTGGGACTCAATAAATATCTGTTCATCTTAATAGTTTACCTCTGAGTGATAGCTAGAGTGTATGAGGATTTAACATGTATTAAGTATGCTTAACATATATTCACTCATTACTTCTCACAGTGGCACTGTAAGATGAATGACATGATCTTCATTACATAGATAAGGGAACTAAGGTCCAAAGTTTAGAGTGATACAAACACAGGAAAAGGTGGTGCTAGTATTGGACCCCAGGTGTACATGATGCTATATTCGTTTTCTATTGCTGCATAACAAATTACCACAAATTTAGTGACTTAAAACAGTTTTCATTTATTATCTCACAGTTTCTGCAGTTAAGATATACAGGCAAAGCATTGCTCATGGTCCCACAAGGCTATATAGTTAAGGTGTCAGCTGGGCGGCACTCTCATCTGGCAGCTCAATTAGGGACGGATCCACTCCCAAGCTCTCTGCTTGTTGGCAAAATTAATTTTTTGTGGCTGTAGTATTCTTGGTAGCTTGCTTCTTCTATGCTGGCAGTGGAGAGAGACAGACTCTCTGCTCCTTTGAGTCTCTGACTTCCAGGAAGTTCTAGACCCTATTTTTTTTTAAAGACTTTATTTATTTATTTGACAGAGAGAGAAAGAGACAGCTAGAGAGGGAACACAAGCAGGGGGAGTGGGAGAGGGAGAAGCAGGCTTCCCGCCGAGCAGGGAGCCTGACGCAGGGCTCGATCCCAGGACCTTGGGATCATGACCTGAGCCGAAGGCAGACGCTTAACGACTGAGCCACGCAGGCGCCCCTCTAGACCCTATTTTAAAGGGCTAACCTGATTAGGTCAGGTCCCCCCAAGCTTATCTCTCTTTTGATTAACTAAACATCAACTAATTAGGGACCTTAGTTGCATCTGCAAGATCCCTTAACCTTTGCCATATGATGTAACAGAATCAAAGGTCTGATATTCTATCACCTTTGCCATATTCTATTGCTTAGAAATAGGTTACAGGACTTACCCGTACTCAAGAGTAGGAGATTTATACAGGGATCTGGGTCACTGAGGGTCATCTTAAAATTTTGCCTACCACATGGTGCAAAAGACCATGGTGTTTGTACTCTAATCTCTTTTGGGCAAAAGATTGGGAGCAAGGACCTTTAGAATGTTAAGATATTATAATTGCCTAGGTAAAAAGGAGAAGGAATAACTCCCAAATGAATAAGTGGTTTGAGAAGAGACTACCCATACTCTTGTGCTTGAAAACACCACGCAAATCACAAGAAATAAATGGAGCATTGCATATGATTGAATGTAAGAGGTTGACCCTCACCTCTCATTTTGGATCACAGTTTGCTTTGCAGTCTTCCGCCCCTCCTGGCCATCTCATTTTGTCATTCGGAATGGAGACACTCCACTTTAAAGGTAAACTCCTGTTGTCAGATGTGTGCCTTACTGAAGCCAAAAGACGGCAAGTGAACAGATTTAACCAGGCAGCTGCTGTAAAGACATGCTTTTGAAATGCCTTTTTGAATTTTCTGCTTTGAAGACTAGAAGAAAGGGATGAGCCATGTCTAGAGAGTCCAAATGTATTCGTTCACTGAACTTCTACAGAGCAGCTACCAGGTGCCAGACCCAACGGAGCCTAGGCACAGAGGCACAGAGACGCACAGAAGAGTGCCTGTCTTGAGGAGCTTTCAGTTTAGTGGAAGAAATAGACACGCCGGCTGAATGGCATACGGATGGGTGTGAATGTAGGCATCAGAGTGGGGGTGGAGGGCAATCGCTTCTGCTGCTGAGCTGAGGAGAGGTTTCCTAGAGGACAAGCCAGGTCATGAAAGAAGTGTAGGTGCTCACTTTGCTGACAAGAAGGATGGGACAGAAAGGTCATTCTAATGAAGGCGAACAGCACGCATGAAGGAGTGAAGTCCTGAAAGGGCATAGAGTTTGGGATGGTGTGAAGCATGAAGAGGAGAGAGCGCAGGACGAGTATGCGGACAGGATTTGTGACAGAACTAGGTGGTATTTTTGGCACCGGTGCAAACCACAGTGTGAAAAGAGATTTTACACTGTGAGTGGCACTGGGGTCGTGCTATGAGTGGCCTCATTCAGACCTAGGCACCCCGATCAGACTCCGTGATGACAGACCGCCATTCTATGCTTCTGTAAGAGCTATTTGCCAGTGGAAGTAGCATGGTGCAGGCGATGCCCATGGGCCCCCTGTGGAGGCTGTGTGATATCTGGAACTTTCTTCTATAAAGCTAACCAGTGGAAATCTGTGAAACTCCTAATGCTGCTTTTGCTTTTCATATCATTTCAGCTGAAATTTCACGTTTGCTCAGTCCTAAATGACCGACATTGACAGTTTTACAAAATTGGGATATATGGGAAATAAAAGATACATTTTATTTTTCTTCATTTCTTACCAAATGAAGGCCAACAAAAGTTGTCCATTCGAACTTTTTATAACTTATTATATTATATATTAAATGTCTTTTGGCACACATGTGTCTGCTTTCATATGAAGGTGAAATATATGAAATTGAGGGAGGAACCTAAAGAACACACAAGTCACTTGTGTGCCTCTTAATTCTCACAAGGTGATTCTGATGGCGGTGCTGAGTGGCGCCAGACTGGGTGTTCAGAGTGTGCATTTCAAATGATGCTAAACCTGAAACCCAAGAGGCTGATGGCCTTGGTATATGTGTCTGCATTTATGGGGGAAGAGGATGGCAGCAAAGTTGAAAACAGACTCAAGGGGTGCCTGGGTGGCGCAGTCGGTTAAACATCTGACTCTTGATTTCAGCTCAGGTCATGCTCTCAAGGTCATAGAACCGAGCCCCTTGTCAGGCTCAATGTTCAGTGGGGAGTCGGCTTGAGATTCTCTCTCTTCCTCTGCCCCTCCCCCCACTCTCTTTCTTTCTCTCAAATTAAAAAAAAAAAAAAGAAAATGAACTCAAGATACACAAGTCCATCACTTAAAGTGATGTTCCACAAGGATCAATTCTTTTTTTCTTTTTCTTAAATACCAATTCATAATTGACAGATCACTTGAAAGTCTTGTAAGAAGGTCAGTATTTGGAACTAGCCAGATGCTCCCACTTCCTAGCTATTTTTATTTGCAGATTTGAGTAAGTGGCTCCCCTTCTGCAAATTTCACTTACCTCGATTCTAAAATGGGAATAATTTTATGGGTCTCAAAGTTTCACAAGACAAATTATGTGAGCTAACATATGTAAAGTGCCTTAACATACTATCTGGAGCGAGACATAGAAAAAGACAGCATGGGGAGTGGTGGGAGCAGTTTGGAGTTACTCTTTCACTCGGTAAGCACTGGTTGAATCAGGCACTCAGGGAGTGCTAGGTCCTGGGCTAGGGACTGGATGCACAGTGCTGAATAAGGTGCCGTGATCTCCTCTGTGAGACCTTGAAGCCCCATGATCAGAATATTGGCTCTGCCACTTGTCAGCTGCGTGACCTTGGAAAGCCATGCCATCTCTCTCAGCTTTAGTTTGCACATCTGTAGTGTGGGGATAATGATACCTGCCTTGCAGTATTCTGAGGAGGTTAAAGGAAACAATGTATGTAAAATACTAGGCTTATTGTAGGTACTCAGTAAATGGTGGCAGTAGACCACCATTATCATCATCATCATCATCATCATCACCATCATCACGACCATTATCAAAATCTCATTATTGCCATGAGAAATTTCAAGCAGTTGGGGCTAATTGAGATTCTATGGATTTTCCAATGCCTTATCTGGTGTTTCAGCAATTGAATCCCACCCCACCCCCCCGCCCCGACCCCTCACCTCAGTCCATTTAGGTTCAGGGGATAAACATGAACTTCAACATTGCAAAAGCATACAATTGTGGCCCCTGCAGAAGCTTAATATGGAATCTATTCCAACCTCCTTAATGTACCAGTGAGAAAACAAAGGGTAGTTAGTGCCAGTCAGGACCAGAACCCTGCTCTTCTGACTCCAAGTTGACCGCTCCACCTACCTTCCCACTGCTGCCTTACAGAATGAAGGAACAATGTGACAGATGTACTGCAAACTGAACATAACGCAAAGCAAATGGTGTCCTAAATATATCTGAGCGTGGATTGACAGCAAAAAAGAGGGATTGCTTTATAAAGGGCCACATTGTCACTAAGGTCATTATAGATCACGACTCTAGTTTTATTGATCTTGCGTTGATGAGCTTCAAGTGTAGTTGGTTTCTGTCTGCCGTGTAGTTATCGGGGTCTATGACATCAACATAAGTCTGGTTTGTGATTAGCTAATTTATATTTCCTGCTGCCTGTTTTCCTTTGATCTTCAGTTGTAGAATGGCATCATGGAAACACACAGGTTCTTGAGCCAGTGATAACTCTGAACCCAAATCCCATTGCTCTCATTTACCCCCTGTGTGGGTGACTTGAGACATGTCACTTAACCTCTCTGAGCCTCACATTCTTCATAAGTAAAATCAAGGTAATAAGTTTTTATACTGTAGGGTTGTTGGGAGGATTACATGGGTTAATCCATGTAATCAGCTTAGAATATTGCCTGGCACCTAGTATGTACTCAGTAAATATTAGCTCTTGTTATTGCCTCCATATTTCTGTATAAGACTTTATCAATCAGCAGTTGCGACCATCTTAGTTAGATGCAAATATTGAGAAGCATAAGAGACATTTAAAATAAATCGTTATGGTGATAATGCTTTAATATCACCTTACACTTAGATGACACTGTAACTTTCTAATCTTTCAATATGTTAATAAATATTGATTGAGTGCCTGTTCTGGGCCAGGCACAGTTTTCTCCTTATGAAAGAGGCAAGGTCAGTGTAATTTCTCCATCTGAAAAAGGAGAAGGTGTGTGTATGGAGAGGTTAGTGGATTTGCTTCGTGTCGTGCTGTTGTTAGCATTTCAGGTGGGGCCGGAGTTCAGATGTTTTGACTTTCTACCCAAAGCTCTTCTAGCTTTATTCCGCTTTTGTCCCTAGCCAGAGGCATGGTAAACGAGTATCAGGGATGCTCCTTCAAGGGCGCTGATAAAACAAGAGGGGCCACCAAGAGCTAGGGGAGAGTCCGAAATCAAAGTCCAGGAGAAAAGCAGGGTTGGGGGAGGGGGCAGACAGGTGTCAGGAACCCGGTGGAGAATGGGTACAAGGTGCCCCCAGGACTTTTACAGATAGCCTGGCTGACCTGAGTGGGCTTCCTGTCTGAGTGGCGGCTTTTGTTCAGACTTCTCGCCCTGTGCTGGTGCTTTGTTTTCCTTGAGATGTTTCTCTCAAAAGGGTTTCTATCGTCTTGATCACAATGGCATAGACTCTCAGCATTATAAATCGGTGAAGTTTACTGTTAGAGGTTAGTTACAGGGAAGTGCCGGAACCCCACACAACTTGGCAGTGATGATGGAGCAAAACGAAATAGGCTGGCCTGTGCCTTTCAACATGGCCCTCCTGACTTCTGATCGTTTCCCCCGCCAGCCACGGGGATGGGTTTGCACTGGTCTGGCCGCATTGTCTCGTTAGCTCCCGTTGTGACCAACAGCACCGTTTGCCAGATGGCTCAATGGGGTGAGGGGACAGCATGCGGCTGTGACATGTGACAGAGTGAAGTGAACTGACCCATGTGGGAATTTGACTGAGAGCTTTCATATAAGGCTTTCAGAATCTCATTTCTCATAAACTATAGAATTAAACAAAAGGTTATGTAAACAGATCCAAACCAATTGACTTTGGAGTAAAAACCAGCATTCATTCTGATTTCTAATCCTCATCAGTCTTTTAGACAGATGTCCGGGGTTAGGGGTTCAGACAAAGACTTAGTTTGAAAATGACAAGGCCCTCATATGGACTCCGGGAGGACTTGGGTACCTATCAGTTGCTGGCTAGTGAGAATATACTGTCGGCCCTGAGCAGGCAACTTTAAATGTCAAGAGGTTCGGGAGTAAAGGGCTGAATATCCCCTAAGTCAGGGTCTCCAAATCTCAAGATCCTCAATTACGATTGATTTTGATCTCCAGCGCCTCCTTGGAAGAAAATACTGGCTTTAAAGAGCTCCTTGAATTTCTTTAAGTATGAAATTCCTCTTCAGGTTGAAAGTTCTTTTCCATTTCTGTGCTTCAAATCTATGGAAATACAGGAATCAAAGTTAAACATGCTGTCACACAGAATGTTCAAGTTCCACATTTTGCTGCAGGTAAAGAGTCTGGTACTTTCCTAGCCACACTCCTACTCTCAGGGCTACCAAAGCAATCAGTACCACTTTTATGTTCTCTGGAGTGTCAGCCTCTATCCCTGCCCTCTTCCTCACCCCCGTCCCTGTCCTTGGCATCCGCCTCTGCTCACCCCTGACTTGCAGGCATGGCGACTGTAATGGAAATTCACTTGTCCTTCTGTGTCCATAAAGGCTTTTCCTCCTTTCTTTCTCTCCATTGTCTCTGAATCTAGCCTGATTTTTGCAGTAAGGCTCCCACCTGCTTTCGATTGCAGAATGACCTTGGAATCTTTTGCTGGGGGAGTATAGCTCTCTTGCCTTCTAGCTAATAATTAGTGTCAGATGATGTAAACTGCACAGGTTACAAATAGAGCTGGGAAAGGTGAGACATGCCTTTTGGTTGAAAATGTTCACATTATGGAATAATTGGAAAACTTGAATGGTAATCCCTTGCACATGTATATCCATATGATATAAATATGTATATGTCATGTACACATGTATCCATACACACTTCTATACGTATGCATACAGAGACATATATATAATTTCTAATAGGATACGGATGGGGTGCAACTCCTCCTCATTCTTCCATTTGGAGCAGAGTTTCCTCACACTGCAGTATTCGTTTTGATAACCGTGCAGAGACAGATGGCATTTTGTCTGCCTTCCAGAACAGAGGACTAGTTTGCCGAGCTATAGCTAGTATAATGAGAAGCCGTGTAAGTTGAAGCTGAGGTAAGACCAGAGCATCTGTCAGTCCTTGCGTGCCAGATTGGAGATGCTGCAGACAAACTAATATTTCAACAAAAAGTTGAAGCGAGTATAGATTTGTGACCAAAATGATTGCATTTGATAACAATGCCATAGCAGATGTCCTAGAGTTCATGCTTGGTTTTTATTACTGCTCTGTGAGTGTTTTTGGAAGCGAGACCTACCGGCACAGCTTGTATGGAGCATGTTCGTTATAAAATTTTATTTTACAGAAAACAATGAGATGGAAAATTTGTAGCTAATTCGGTACTTTCCTACTCTATCATGTTTCTTTACTTATTATTTAGGGAAAGATTCTATTCTTGTTTGATTTATGTTGGCACTTTCAAGCCTAATAAAAGAACATCATGTTAATTTGAAATAGGGAATGAGAAACCCGAGTTAATGTTCATGATCTAATACTGAGTTTTTGGTATGGACCATGGGAAGATGCAACTCCGTCTATTCAGCGCCCTCCTTTTCATCCATCCAGACTTATGTTTTTTGTTACCTGAGGGTAAATTTTAAGAATTTTAAAAAGAAATCAGATTTGCCCGCTAGCGTCTTCTGTCTACAGTTAGATTAATAGTTGATATTTCCTCAAAAAAGCAATTGTTTCAGATTCAGATGACTTAAGGTCTTTCCATATGGTGAAAAATGTGTTTTTAAGTGTGCATAATGCCTTGCTGGCCTGAGTGCTACGTAAGGCAGTGTTAACATGACTCAGTGTTAGAAAGCCACTCGCTCAGAGCCCAGCTCCCATGACGTGTGCATTATGTGAAGGACAATTATTCAGGGTTTCAGAATGGGAAATAGCTATATAACCTGATTGCCTTATAACAGATTCCTTATTGGGGGAAGGCAATTATTTTCAAAGGTTGCTGAATGTTAATAAAAGGTTACATGTGGTAGTGAAAATGTTATAGCAGCGAGTTTACAGATGGGAAGATAGTCCAATCACATATAAGAATATTTCTTATTACAGAGGCTGTTAGGACCATTCCTGTGCCATACCTCTTAAAGTGAACAGTATTCATGGACAAGTGTTTCTGTCTCCCAGCAACTCACTGGCTCTTGGGAAACATGTGGTTTCATTTCTGGCACTCCTCTTTTTTACTTCCCTTCAAGATCTTCATTTGGATTGTTCTATTTCCTAGCGGTTTGTGGTGTTGGAGTCTTAGGGTTACACTGAAGGCAGTAGCATGGTTTTGGGTTGGCCTGAGTGGGTTGATCTGCAGCTATTTTGTAGAGTTTTAAACCACACTCCTGGCAAGTCTCAGTTTGAATTGGAGATGTTATGATATAGTGACACACTAGTGTGTAAAAATAGGTATGTGTGTAATTAAATAAACATATCTAAGCTAAAAGAAAAACAACCCATTGAAGTTTACTCTCATTTACCTAAAGCCAATCTTGCTGGTCTGTTGTCCTTATATTGCCTGCTTTTTATTAAACAATTTTTTTTTAATTTTTAGAGAGGATTGAATTTTGTATCTTTTAAACCTTGAGTATGTTTTAAATAATTGTAGTGTTATGAAAGGCATGTGCAAGATATTAGGCTTCTGGGACTTTTAAACTATTTAAATTTGTTTTTTTTAAAATATTTAGATTGCATTGCAGAAAAGTTTGGGGTAGTTTTAACTGTCATACTGCAGAGAATTTCTTTCTGCTTCTTCTGGATCCGATCAGATCACTTGCTTGTGTAGAAACCTTCAAAAGCCCAGAGGAGAAACTTATCCTAGAGGCGAAACACCTTTATATGGCATTCAAGGTCTTTCACAGCTGCCCTCTACCTTCCTAGTGGGCCCCGAGTCCCAGCACCCCTCCCCATTCCACACCCACACATCACACATTGAGCTCCAACCCTTAAAACCCAAGTCACCTGAAGGCTTCTTCATGCTTCCTCACCTTGGTACATGCCTGTAGCCTCTGAGTAAATTTCTCTCTCTATTCCCCATACTCTGTTCCCTCCTTTAATTTCCCTATCAGACATGACATGCATATTCTGGTACTGAAATTCTTGAAATTGCCAAATAGGTATCCTATCATAACTCGTGTGAGCTCAGGATGCAAATATGTGTATACCTCTCACTTTTTCTAATTAATTTCTCAGGATCCCACCTGCTTGTTAGCAGGAAATGTATCTCCCTCTTTTTTTTTTTTTTTTTTTTTAAGAGAGAGAGATGGTGGGGAGGGCCAGAGGGAGAGGTAGGTAAAGAGAGATTCTTAAGCAGGCTCCACACCCAGCACTGAGGCCCAATGTGGGGCTGGATCCCACGACCCTGAGATTATGACGTGAGCAGAAATCAAGAGTCAGACACTCTTTTTTTAAATTGTATTTATTTATTTGAGAGAGAGAGAGAGAGAGAGTGCAAGTCGGGGTGGGGGGAGGGAGAGGGACAAGCAGACTCCACGCTGAGTGTGGAGCCCGACAAGGGGCTCCTCCCACAACCCTGAGATCATGACCTGAGCTGAAATCAAGAGTCCCAGGTTTAACGGACTGAGTCACCCAGGCACCCCTGCAATATCTCCCTCTTGGTACCTCTTCTCTACCCCCTCCAAATGGCTAGGAACTCCAGGGGTTCCCACAGTTCAGCGAAGATAGCCTCTGGTTTCTATACCTAAATAAAGGGGAAACTGAAATCCAAGTTCACCCTTACTATTGCCATACAGGGACGCTTTTGAAAATTGGCAATGTTTGGGGCGCCTGGGTGGCTCAGTTGGTTAAGTGTCTGCCTTCAGCTCAGGTCATCGTCCCAGGGTCCTGGGATCAAGGCCTATATCAGGCTCCCTGCTCAGTGGGGAGTCTGCTTCTCCCTCTGCCCCTCCCCCTGCTTGTGCCCTCTCACTTTCTCTCAAATAAATAAATAAAATCTTAAACAAAAAAGGAATATGGCAATGTTCAAAGATTTCAAGATGATTTTTCTTGCACCTCTCACACTGGCAAAAAGAAAAACACATGTTTGATTTCCATGGGTCATCTCTCTATCCTAGAATTTCAAAAACAAGGGAATTCTAGTGACAAAATATTTGTACTTAACAACAAACAGGACCTTACATTTGAATCTCTTTCAAATGATATCAGCAGAGCAGATCTAGTTGCCCCTTGGTAGAGATGGAAAAAATTGAGGCTCAGAAAAGTTAAAAGTTGACTAACATGCTTAAGTTTGCAAAGTCAGCTAATCATGGATTTGGGACCAGAGCCTGTTTTTGACTCTGTCTCTCCTTTAAGTTTCTGCTTTCGCATTGTGGATCTCCTTTGTTTTGGCCCTCTGGCTCCTGGCTCTGCCCTTCCCTCCAGGATTGGGCCCATACTAGGGGCTTTCTCTGCTTTGGGCTACCTGGAAGGTGCACTCCACCTGGTCAGTCCCTCGAGATCCAACCCTGACCACTGGGCCCAGAGCGGAGGCAGGGAAGGAAGAGTTTAGACCACTTTTAGACCAAAGTTCTTTCTCTTATATGACTTTTCATGTTATGAGCAAATAAGAATCATTTCTCTTTTTCCTACTTTTAGTCTAATTGATTATAATTAATTAATTAATTAATTACCAGACCAGGGCTGGCTTGGAAAATAGACAAAGAAAAAGTAAATTAAATTCAACATGGGGAGAAATTATTTGAATCCTTTTTTGGTCAAAATGGGCATATTCACACACACACACACACACACACACACACACACACACACACACACACAAATAAGCTCAACAAGAATAAGGACATTTACAAATCAGTGACTTGGTGGAATCTATCATTTCTTCCCTCAAAGTAACTTAAGAGGGGCACCTGGGTGGCTCAGTCAGTTAAACACCTGGCTCTTGATTTCAGCTCAGGTCATTATCTCAGGGTCCTGGGATCGGGTCCCAGGTTGGGCTCCCTGCTCAGCGGGGAGTCGGCTTCTGCCTCTCCCTCTGTCCCTGCCTCTCCCCCCGGCTCATGCTCTCTCTCTCTCAAATAAATAAAATCTTTAAAAAGATAAATAACTTAAGAAAGGTTAGGAAGCTCCCAGGACTACCAGGAGGGAAGTTTAACATAAAAATGGGTAGCAATATCGAAGAGGTATCCACACCCCCCTGTTGACTGCAACATATTCACAATAGCCAAGATATGGAAACAACTTAAGTGTCTATCAACAAATAAACGGATAAAGATGATGTTGTATACACACACACACACACACACACACACACACACAGGAATATTATTCAGCCATGAGAAAGAAAGAATATCCTGCCATTTGCACCAACATGAATGAAACTTGAGGGCATTATGGTAGGTGAAATAAGCTAGACAGAGAAAGACAAATACTGCATGGTATCACTTAATGGTACAAACTTCCAACTATAAATTGAATAAGGTCTGAGGATCTAATGTGAAACATGGTGACTAGAACTGATAACACCGTTGTATAATTGGAATTTGCTAAGACAGTAGAACTTAAATGTCCTTACCAAAAAAAAAAAAGTATGCAAGGTGATGGATGTCTTAATTTTAACTAGATTGGGGAAATCCTTTCACAGTGTATGTGTATATCAAATCACCATGATGTACACTTGAAATACCTTTTAATTTTATATGTTAATTATACCTCAATAAAGCTGAAATAAAACAATGGATAGCAGATCCCAATGTTATATACTAAGTTTAGAGGCATCTTTTTTTCAGGGGAGAGTTGAGGTAACCCTGGGCTGTGTACAGTCACAACCGGCCTAGCTCCATGTCACCCTTCCTCAAAATCCCTGTGTCTTCATACTGACCCGTGGGCAGTATTAAAAGAATTTTCATTACTTAGATCACCATTTTAGACTAAAATTCAGATGACTCATTTGTATGCCATTGACTTTGGATAGATTGAATTTTTTTCTTGCACCCACTATGGCTTTTTTACCTTTTCACTATGTTAACGCCTATCTTTTGTGATATTTTTTATTGGTGTCCATTGAAACAAATTGGTCTGTTAGGTTTGGAGCAAAGATATTAAAAGTGTTTCCAACAATAACAAAGTTATATAATGCAAATCTGTAGATTTCTATTTCCAACACCAAGCCACACAAATCTGTACAATTTGTGCAAATCAATGGAGCACCATAGAATGTACACATATTTGACATAAATTGTAGCACACTATATGCTTAATTCTGTAACCTACTTTCATCATTCAAAGAACTGAAAAAAAGGTAAAGTGGTTGCAGACATATTTCCATGCCCCCCCCAAAATATCAGCATCTTTTTTATTGGCTGCATGGTGAATAAATTAACCTGTCTCCTGTTGAGGCACATTTGGATTTTTTTCCAGTTTTTCACTATTCCAAACAGTGATCCCATAAACATTCTTATGAATAGTGGGATTTTGTATTTTGTGATTGCCTCCTTTGGGCTGACCTTTTTCAACTTTGCTAACCTGTTGAGTGAGTGATGATATCTCACTGTAGTTCTTGTTGTGCTGTTTAGATGATCACTGAAGTTGAATATACTTTCATATGCTTGCCATTTGTTTTGTCTTTCTTATTTTATAAGGTGCCCTTTGCCATTCTTTCTGTTTTAACACTTTTTTGTTTTAAGATTTTTGGTTTGTAAGAGCTCACTGTATATTGGGATATATTCCTTTATCTTATAATATGTGGCTGAAAATATTTTCCCCAGTTTGTCATTTTTCTTTAAACTTTGTTTGAGGTGTTATTTTACTATATGTAAGTTTTTATTTTCTAGTTTTTATATATTCAAATTTTCCAGGCTTTTAAGTTATGGTTTCTGGGTTCTTATGTCATGTTAGGCATTTCTCACCCCAATATTTTAAGAAAAACCCAACCAAATTATCTTTTATAACCTTTATGCTATTGTTTTTTATTACTGTATCTTTGATCTATCTAAATTGAATTTGATATAAAGAGTCAGGTAGAATTTCAACTAGTAATGCAATTTTTTTATTTCATCTGATACACAAACTTTAATGTTAGTTGGGGTTGACTTTTTTAATCTTGATTTTTCCCCCAATTGCTATCTAGTTGACCAAATACCATTTATTAAATAATAATTCATCTTTTCCCAAATGATTTATCATATAGGCATATATGATAAAATTACCACATATAATGGGTTCTATTTCTAGACGGTATTTAATGAAATATTCATATTTACTTTAGGAAGCTGTGTCACCTATTACAAAGAGTGTACCTTTGAGGCCAGTCATAATTAGGTGTTTAGATCATTTTGAAGAGAACTTATCTCTTCTGAGTGCCTACTATTTGAAGGCACTTTATATACAACTCTATCATCGATAACTGTTTGACCTTTAGTTAAGCACCTAACTTCTCTGATCTTCACCTGTGACATTTGGACCATATTACCTAGACCCTAAGGTATTTATGCATTTCAAATGAAATAATGTAAGGCTGTCCCTGCTTTGTACAATAGTGCAGAACCATAAAAATGACCATGCAAGTTAAAACTATGCAAAGTGGTCCCACTGATGGGAAAAGTTACAACTATTTTGTGACCTTTATAGTTTTTGTCAAAACATTACAAACTATTGGGGCACCTGGATGGCTCAGTCGGTTAAGCGTCTGCCTTCGGCTCGGATCATGATCTCACGGTCCTGGGATCAAGCCCCACATTGGGCTCCCTGCTCCGTGGGGAGCCTGTTTCTCCCTCTCCCTCTGATGCTCCCTCTGCTTGTGCTCTCTTTCTCTCTCTGTCAAATGAATAAATAAAATCTTTAAAAAAATATTACAAACTCTTTTACTGTCAGTTACAAATGTACAGAGAGATGAAATAAAACTAATATTTATTTAGTACATTATAATTTAAAACACTAGAAACATTGAAAACTAAAATTTTTTTATATGTATCAGGAGTAGTTTGAACAGTGTTTGCCTTCTTGTTGAGTAACTTAAGATATGGAGTGATCATCATTTTTATGCCCTGGTGAGTTGTCATACTCTTCCAAGTTTGGATCAGTTTCCAATATTTTAACCTTTGTACTTTCAAAATTGTGAAATTTCTCCAAGAGTCCCTTTAATATGAAGATCTTTGCCAGTGTCATTTCCTTTGGGACCTTGTCATTCTTTTCTCACAATGACTCGGCTCATTTATGTTGATTAGTTCACCTGCACTGGGGTTCTCTGGGTCCATATCTAGGGTCTCTTGAATAGTGGTAGGGTCATCAGTCCCATGGTCAATAATTTCTCCTATAACTCCATTTGTGTTTGATTTGGTTTTCACTTCCATTGTTATCACTTTTTGCTTCTTTGCTTCACTACTGTCTTTGTTGGATAATTTCCTCTTTCAATTATCCATTTTTTGGGTAAAATGTCACATGGGTTTATAACTGGGACACAAGGAGGCAACAAAATGACACACTTTGCTTAGTGTACTTGAACCAAATAATAGATGCTCAGTGACCAATCACAGACAGACTTTGAAAGAAGTGACATAATTGATCACTAATCATGATGCACACCTGTTATATATATACATATATATATATATATATATATATATATATATATATATAGTGACTTATGGGCTGACAAGCTAACATTGAAGTTTATACTCAATTCATATACTATGATAACAAATTTGAACTGTGTTGTTGGGGCTTGTTCTTTAGGTAAACTATGATAACAAAAATTTGTGCATATCAGAATTGTGTAAAGTGAGGACTGCCTGTAAATTATATACCACTATGCTTGACACATAGTAGATCCTTGTGAAAGATAAATTCCCTTTTCTCTTCTTTTCCCCTCAGATGGATCTAAATAGCCCTACACAAACTTTAGTGTTGATTGGGGTTAGTTACTGAGTTCATTATTTGAGGAAAGGAAATGATACTGCATTGTTTCACATGACCAACTTCTCTTCCTACAAGCGAGTTTGGACAGAAATCTGTGAATATATGGCCTACACCATATCATCCGATTTCCATATTATACATTATTGTCATACCCTAAATATAGCCTTTTCCTTCAGCTACTACTAATCTCCCACACTCTCTCTTATCTTCATGGTTTCTGTCCCCAGTTTGGGACATCAGTTATACTTTCCAAGATGATTTTGGCTATCCATCCCGATAATTTTTGACATTTCAACATTTATTGAACCACCCTTGCATCTCGGGGATAAATCCCACTTGGTCGTGGTGGATGATCCTTTTAATGTATTGTTGGATCCTATTAGCTAGGATTTTGTTGAGAATTTTGGAATCCATATTCTTCAGGGATATCGGTCTGAAATTCTCCTTTTTGATGGGGTCTTTGCCTGGTTTGGGGATTAAGGTAATGCTGGCCTCATAGAATGAGTTTGGAAGCTTTCCTTCTGTTTCTATTTTTTGAAACAGCTTCAGTAGAATAGGTATTATTTCTTCTTTGAATGTTTGGTAGAATTCCCCAGGGAATCCATCAGGCCCTGGACTCTTGTTTTTTGGGAGTTTTTGATCACTTCTTCAACCTCGTTACTGGTTATTGGCCTATTTAGGTTTTCAGTTTCTTCCTGTTTCAGTCTTGGTAGTTTATAGGTTTCCAGGAAGGCATCCATTTCTTCCAGGTTGCTCAGTTTATTGGCATATAGATCTTGATAATAATTTCTAATAATTGTTTCTATTTCCTTGGTGTTAGTTATCTCTCCCCTTTCATTCATAATTTTATTAATTTGGGTCCTTTCCCTTTTCTTTTGGATAAGTCTGGCCAGTGGTTTATCGATCTTATTAAATCTTTCAAAGAACCAAGTTCTAGTTTCGTTGATCTGATCTACTGTGTTTCTGGTTTCTAATTCATTGATCTCTGCTCTAATCTTAATTATTTCTCTTCTAATGTGTGGCTTAGGCATCATTTGTTGCTTTTTCTCTAGTTCTTTAAGGTATAAAGTTAGCTGGTGAATTCGGGATTTTTCTATTTTTTTGAGTGAGGCTTGGATGGCTATGTATTTCCCCCTTAGGACTGCCTTTGCAGTATCCCATAGGCTTTGGACTGATGTGTTTTCATTCTCATTGGTTACCTTGAACTGTTTCAGTTCTTCTTTGATTTCCTGGTTGACCCAAACATTCCTGAGTGGTCTTTAGCTTCCAAGTGTTTGAATTTCTTCCAAATTTTATCTTGTGTATGCACCCCAATGTTCATAGCAGCAATGTCTGCAATAGCCAAACTGTGGAAAGAGCCGAGATGCCCTTCAACAGATGAAAGGAGAAAGAAGATGTGGTCCATATACACAATGGAATATTACTCAGCCCATCAGAAAGGATGAATATCCAACTTTTCCATCAACATGGATGGGACTGGAGGAGATTATGCTAAGTGAAATAAGTCAAGCAGAGAAAGTCAGTTATCATATGGTTTCACTTATTTGTGGAACATAAGGAATAGCATGGAGGACATTAGGAGAAGGGAGGGAAAAATGAAGGGGGGTAGATCGGAGGGGGAGACCAACCATGAGAGACTATGGACTCCGAGAAACAAACTGAGGGTTTTAGAGGGCAGGGGGGTAGGGGGATGGGTTAGCCCAGTGATGGGTATTAAGGAGGGCACATACTGTATGGAGCACTGGGTGTTATACGAAAACAATGAATCATGGAACACTACATCAAAAACTAATGATGTACTCTATGGTGACTAACATAACATAATAAAATTAAATTAGATTAAAAAAACATTTATTGGGCTTCACTTTTAACATTTCCAACCACTATTCATAAATATGTGAGTTTTAAATTAAATATTCTTCCTCGAAAAATGAAATGTTCCCAAGTCACATAGGCATTGTTAATGGAACAATGTGTTTTCTCAGTGGGAACAGACCTAGGTAGGTGAACAAGCAGAAAGTTCGTTCTAGGGACAATGTTTTTTGTTTTTTTTTTTTTAAAGATTTTATTTATTTATTTGAGAGAGAGAGAATGAGAGAGAGAGAACACATGAGAGGGGATAGGGTCAGAGGACGAAGCAGACTCCCTGCCGAGCAGGGAGCCCGATGCGGGACTCGATCCAGGGACTCCAGGATCATGACCTGAGCCGAAGGCAGTCGCTTAACCAACTGAGCCACCCAGGCGCCCATAGGGACAATGTTTTAAAATATCACTTATAATGATCCCAGACTAGAATTATTTTTAAAGATTTTATTTTTAAGTATCTCTATACCCAGCGTGGGGCTCGAACTCACAACCCTGAGATCAAGAGTTGCATACTCTACCAACTGAGGCTGCCAGGTGCCCCTGGACTTGAATTATTTATTGGCTCTAGGTGACTAGAATGTTGAATTTATTGTGGACACTTAAAATGTGTTGTTACCTCCTTTTGCTAGCACTTTAGGACAGATACACCAGTGTTGTGGTGCATTTCTTCCCCTAGAGCTCTTCATTTAACATGGGAAATGACTCCGAAATACCCATTTTAGATATGTCAGTTAGAGTTCATGGTTTATCTTCCACAGAAAGGTAGACCACCATTTTGTCATTCTTTAGTGAGATGCCAATTGCTGTTAAGTTAAACTTGCTAGAAACAATAGTAGTTCTCTGGCATGATGACTCTCATGGCCATCTGTTCGGGTGGCACTGTGCCCACTCATAGGATGGTATGCCAGTTTCAACAGGGCACAGGTGCCAGCCAAACATAGGTTTAGAAGGATAGCCTGCAAGAACTCAGCAAGGAGATCCTCCAAGTGGTTAGTGATGCCAAATTAGACCCACATGCTTCATTACAAGGGATCACATCTGTTGATGCTTGTGGGCATTATATTGTCAATTAAGGCTTTCTTTTTCTGTTTCTTTATTCATTCTGACCCTCGACTGAGAATACAGAAAATCAGGGGAAAAACTAGTCCTCAGCCAGAAAAACAATCAGGGTTTCCCATGTCTTCCTCTAATGTCTGTCTTCTGCAGTCTCAAACTTTATTCTGAATTATGTGAAAACTAGAAGACACGTGACATTAGCTTATGAAGCTCTCTGTTATTAAAGATAACATTTAGGAAACAACCAACCAACTTAATGTCTGATTATCAGCAAGATTTTAAGAATTTATCTGCTGGAACTAGAGATTGTGATTCTAGTTAATTGTGTGTCTTATATATTATCTGTTATTTCTTTATTGAAGGATTATTTTCAACCAAGAATGAGACAGACCGTAATGGGTCATTCATTATCCAGTGTTCTCGTTCAGGTCTGGGCTGCAGTGCATGGCTTGACTCCAGAATAGTGTTATTACACCTTTGTGTGTTTCAAACTACATTCTAGGTTCCGTACATGAGGCATGAGGGAAATACAGCTATCTATGCCATATAGAAAGACAAAGAGCTTGAAACAAAGACTTTGGAGATTTAGGAGCAGAGGCAGGGTTGGGGTTAGAGGTCTTCCCTGTCATATGTTAGAGACTGTGGTATGTGGTAGTAGGTGAGAACCTGTCCTTTAATTATGGGGTGGAATTTAAAAGGTCATGTCAGCCACTTCTCTCTCTCTCCCAAATGTTTGTGCACCCAGATTACAGATAAATTCTTGAAAAGTTAATAATATCATAGCTTGTCACGTAAAAGAACCTACAGGATTTTGAAATATATTCCCAACTTTTTGTGGTTGCTAGCTTGCATGGCATATTTTTCTTCTCTCCCTACTTTCCCTTAGTCTCCATACCATAATCAGAGAAATCAGAATTTGCATGGAAACAGCATGAAGGGATGTGGATGGCGAGGGGAAGAGGAAGAGAGTAGAATGGTAAGCACGCAGGATCTGGAGTCACAGAGACCTGGGTTTGAATCCCGGCTCTACGAATTAATAATGCTCCTCTTAATGCTACTAACTGCTACTACCAGCTCTGTGACCTTGGGCAACTATTGAATGATTCTCTGTTTTGTGTTATGAGATACTTAACACACACAAATGAGTGTATATGTATGTGGGTCTATATAATATTATTGTCAGACATTAAAAGTTGCCAGTCTGGTGCTATGAAACTGTCCCTTGTGCTAAGTCAAATTTGTGTCTCCCTTATTACTAATGAATGTGGGCATCTTATGTTTATTGGCCATTCGTGTTTATTATTCAATGAAATACCTGTTGAGTCTTCTGCCTGCTTTTCTACTGGCTTACTTGAAGTGATTCTCTTTATCTTTAGTAACACTTTTTGCCTTAAAGTTGATTTTATCTGATATTAATGAGCAATTCCAGCTTTCTTTGAGGTACTATCAGCACAATGTAGCCTCTCCCTCTCTGTTACCCTACGTTTTAGATATGTCTGTTATAACTAGATAGATTTTTAACAATTCAGACAACAATATTTATCTTCTAATTGGAGCATTTAGTTTATTTACATTTAATCTAATTAATGACATATTTGAGTTCAAGTCTTCTGTTTTTTTAATTCTTTAATTATTATGTTCAGTTAGCCAACGTATAGTACATCATTAGTTTTTGATGTAGTGCTCAAATCTACTGTTTTTATACTTTCAATTAGTCTTGCCTGTTCTATTTAATTTTCCTTGCACTAATCAATGCCTTTCAGAGTGGTTGCTTGTATATTCATTGTGTCCCCCCAACTCTACTTGTTTAGAAGTTATATACCCTATATTTATTATTCTAATTATAATATACATACTTTATTTCTATTATTTTCTATTATAATAGGCATGCCTCACTTATTGAAGCCTAATGGTAATGAATAACTTCACCCTTCTCCTGGAGAGTGCAAAGAACTTCAGACATTTTTGCTCCATTTATTCCCCTCCCAACTTATATTACTATTAAATATCTTATTTCTATCTTGTTTTCTAAACCCATTGGACGTCATTACTACAGTTTCATACACTCAGTGCTCATTCCATTTGCCTGCACATTTACTATTTCTTTTTTCTTTTTCGTTTTTTTACTATTTCTTTTTTAAATACTTCTTGTTGCTCAGACCTTCCATCTGTGATCACTATCCTTCTGCTCGAAGTATATCTTGTAGAATTTCCTTTAGCGGGGCTCTGCTGGTGGTAAATTCTGTTTGGGTTTATTTTTAAATGTCTTTATTTCCCCTTCATTTTTGAAATATATTTTTTCTGGGTATAGCTTTTTTTTTTTTTTTAACACATTGAAGTTCCACTCTCCTCTGGTTCTATTGTTGGTATTTCTCTGGATCCTTTAAAGGATTGCTTTCTGCGCTGTGATGTATCTGGGCATAGATTTCTCTTTGGTTTTTCCTACTTGGGAGTCACTGTGCTTCTGGAATCTGTGGATTAGGGTTTTTAGTTTGTTCTGGAAAATTCTCAGCCCTCCTGTTTTCAAATGTTGCCTCTCCTTCATTGTCTCTAGTTTCCCCCCTGCCCCGGGAGTCTTTTTTTTTTTAATACTTCTTGTTGCTTAAAACCTTAAAAATAGACTTAAGCCTTTACATACTGTATTTTCTATGTCTTAGCTTCTCTTTCATATTTTTTCTGTGCTCTATTCTGAGTAGTTTCTTCAAATCTGCATTTTAGTTCACCATTTCTGTCTTCAGCTATATTTGATCTGTTGCTGAAACCATGCATTAAGATTTAATATCAGTGGTGATATTTATTTGTAGTTATGTTTTTAATTCTCAAATCTTTGTGTTCATTGTTGATAGTCTTTTATTTTCTGCTCATTTTTGGCTTCTATCTTTTATTTTTTTTAAGATCTGTATTATTATATATTCTATTTCTTATCAGTAATACCTATAATCCTTAATGGTTTAACTGTTCTTTCTTGTTTCTTCTGTGTCTTGTTCATGGTAACTTGTTTCCTTGTGTGTTTAGTGACTATTATTGTATACCTTGGTTTGGGCTGAAGTTAATCTGTGGGACTTTTGTAGGTCTGGGTTGAGGATGCTTTATTTACAGAGGATCTATATGCTTTTGTTGGTCAACAGGAGTGCTGCTATATTAGAATAACTTCTAGGCTTGGTGTTTCCCAGTCATGCGGGATGAATAAATTTAAGCCCCAGCCCCTTCTAAAACAGATCTCTGGAACCAAATTCATCAGATGGGTGTGGTAGGGACTGCTACTGCTCTTACTATTATTAATTTCCATTCATCTGCTGCTCTGGTGAAGAAAGGTTTCCTTGTGGGCTTGCTCTGATGGCTACCAGATATTGTTTCTGGCCTATCTTTCACTGATGATGTAGCACTTTCAAGAGCGCCAGATTTAAGTAAGGGTCTCAGGTACACCTTCTCCATTTGCCTAAACCCAAGGATTAGGACTTCATTTTCAGCTCCCAAAACTCTGGGTTACTGCCATGACTATTTTTACTCTGAGCCTTCCTTGCTTTTAAGTTTGCTTACAGTCTGCTGTGATTTCAGCTTGCTCTTCCATCTCCTTCACCCTCCTACCCTCCCCCATCTCTCTCCCTTCCCTACCTCTCTGATTTCCCCCTCTCCTTTTCTTCCCCCTTCTCCACCACCTTGGATTTCTCTTAGTTTCTTGTGAGCTCAACAATGCATATATTGTTATAATTCATCCAGCATTTAGGAGTTTTGAAGTAGGAGGGCTATTTAGAATGTCCTAGTCACAGTGTTGCTAAAACAGAAACCTGCCATTCTCTTCATTTCTAACTCTCAAACTATAGTGCCTTTCTTCTTGCAAGTCAGCACCTCTTTTTGTGTTCTTGATCTTATCTCTGCCTACCTTCTCCTAAACCTGTTTCTATAATGTCTCCCACAAGTCTATTTCATCTTCAACCTTTCTTGCCTTCTGTATCGGATACTTGTGGGTTTCCTCCCTCCCAAGAAAATCTTCCCACAGGCCAGGTACCTCTCAACCTACTATGTTATTATTAGAAACTTGCTATGTCCCAGGAACTCTGCTGGGTTTTAGGTGCTGTCAAATATGACAGTGAAGACCCCTTCCAGAACTGGAACTCAGGCTTGTCTGACTCTGAGGTTTAGAATCTTTCTACTATAGCTTACCTCATCTTTTCAGAATGGTCAGAGATGTATTTTAACTTAAGGAGCAAACATTTAATGAATATTTACTGTGTACCAGGTAATCTGCTAGGGGTTGTGATACAATAGTAAGAAAAGATTGTCTGGGAGGGATGATTTTCCTCTGCCTTTCAAGATCCTTCTAGTTGGACTAAGAATCAAATTGACACAAGATAGATTAACAGGAGAAAATCAAATTTAATAGTGTACATGTGGGGAATCCAAACAAACATGAAATTCCAAAGACAGGCAACCTGTGGCTTATTTGACATTCTGAGCTAAGGAGAGGGGTTGGCGTCTGAGGATACAAAGGAGAAGAAGACCATTAGCAGGACAGTGAGAGGAGATGATCAGAAGACAAAGGTTGCTCTATTATGCAGGTAAGTTTCTTCGGTCTTTTCCTGGCACTGAATGAGCTGGGCTTTCATTGCTTTTAACTCAAAATAATCTTTTAACTCAAAGTGGCCCATCTTGGGGTATCCTGCCCTTGGCCCCTCCAAGGTGAAACATGCTCCTCACTCTCATGGAGTATGTGGTGGGTGAACAATTAAACAAAGAGGATGTTCAGGATGATAGGAGAGGATATAATAGAGGGATGTAATCTATTTGGAGGGTCAGAAAAGGCATCCCCAAAGAAGTGACAAACTTACATCAACAGTGCCTTACCCTCCCTTTATGCTTATTCTTCCTCACCACGGTTCAGCTTCATCTTGTTGCCCAAATGCTATCTTGAGGATTACTAATGACCTCTAAATGACTAAATCCCATGGCCTTTTTCTACTCACCTTTTTAAATGGCTCAGTAGCAGGCAGCACTCTTGGACACCAGCCAGGTCCCTTCCTTGAAGTCTAGAAATCCTTGGATTCCTCTCTCACTTTACATACAGGGAGTTGCACGATCCTATACTATAGGCCTTCCTCTGCAACAAATTTCATATCCAGTATTTCTGTCCCAGGACACAGCCCTACTTAGGACCTCATCATCTCTTGACTAAATTATTGCAACACTCTCTGCTCGGTCTCTATCCCTAGCTCTATCTTTGCCAAAGCTGCTTCTTCAATTCAGTAGTTCGCAGCCCTGGTTTTTCATTAGAATCACCTGAGGTGCTTTAAAAAATGTTAATACCCTGATATCACCCCCAGATTTCTGACTTAATGGATATGGTGGGGGTTTTGTGCATCAGGGTTTTTTTTTTATAGCTCTCTAGGTGATTCTAATATGCAGGCAAGATTGTGATCTATTGCTCTAATCTGGTGGTTCTCACACTTTGGAGTGTATCAGAATCTCCTGGAGGGCTTATTCAAATGCGCTGCTGGGCTTTACCCCCAGATTTTCCAATTCAGTGAGTATGCAGCAGGTCTGCATTTCTAATGAGCTCTCAGGTGCTGCTGCTGCCGCTGGACCAGGGACTACAGCTCAAATTCTATAGCCATCATCAAATTTTCTTAAACAAGGAGTCTCATAATATCACTCTTCTGCACAAAAGCATTTAAGGGCTCCCTTTGATCTATCAAAATAAGTACAAACCACTCATCATGGCCTTCAAAGCCTTTTACTATCTGTTCCTAGATGCCTATCCTATTATGTTTCTCATTACTTCTCTGCACCAACCAAATGGAACTACTGACTCTTCTTTAAACACACCCAGGTACTTGCTTGCCCTCATGTATTTGCTCATGTTGTTATCCTGGCTGATGCTCATTCTCATGTATTCACCTGTTGAAATTCCATTTGTCCTTCAAGGTTTATCTCATATACTTTTCTCAGTGGAACTTCCTTCCCTTATGCCCCAATTCCCAGTACATACACACTCATTCACTCACTGGCTCGCTCATTCATTCAGTGTCACAATTTTCCCACCCTCCAAATGCATCTCCCTGGAATCTTTGTACTATCCACAGGCTGCTCCGCATGTTCTGCCTCATATTATACTATATGTCTTCATGCGGAACCGTTCCCCAGCCTCCACAATTAAATTATACATGCCTTGAAGGCAAGGAATGCTTTGTATTTCTCTTTTGATATCCTATAGCCTTGCTACTCAAAGTGAGGCCCAACATTCAACAGTGCTGCCATCACCTGGGTGGTCACTGGGGATGTAAAATCTCAGATTCCACCCCAGAACTATTGAATCGGAATCTGCATTTAAAGAATCTGCAGTGATTCGTATGCATGTTAAAGCTTGCGAAGCTGTTCTGTACTGCCTAGAACAGCTTGGCACCTAGTAAGTAGGTGTTAAATATTTGTTGACTTCAATTACCTGGAATAGAAGGTACAGTACTACATATGTGTCTTTGGGGTAAATACCGAGTAGTGCAATTGCTGGGTCATAGGGTAGCTCTATTTTTAATTTTTTGAGGAATCTCCACACTGTTTTCCAAAGTGGCTGCACCAGCTTACATTCCCACCAACAGTGTAAGAGGGTCCATATGCACCCCAATGTTCATAGCAGCAACGTCCGCAATAGCCAAACTGTGGAAAGAGCCGAGATGCCCTTCAACAGATGAATGGATAAAGAAGATGTGGTCCATATATATAATGGAATGTTACTCAGCCATCAGAAAGGATGAATACCCAGCTTTTCCATCAACATGGATGGGACTGGAAGAGATTATGCTAAGTGAAATAAGTCAAGCAGAGAAAGTCAATTATCATATGGTTTCACTTATTTGTGGAACACAGGAATAGCATGGAGGACATTAGGAGAAGGAAGGGAAAAATGAAGGGGGGGAAATTGGAGGGAGAGATGAACTATGAGAGACTATGGACTCCAAGAAACAAACTGAGGGTTCTAGAAGGGGGGGGGGAGGATGGGTTAGCCTAGTGATGGGTATTAAGGAGGGCACGTACTGCATGGAGCACTGGGTGTTGTACGAAAACAATGAATCATTGATCACTGCATCAAAAACTGGTGATGTATTGTATGGTGACTAACATAACATAATAAAATAAAATTTAAAAAAATAGAAGGTACAGCAAAAGAGATCGATGCTTTGTCCCACCTGCCCCAGGGATGCTGCTCATCCAATTGCTTCCTGCATCTTTTTTGCAATAAACAGTAGGATTCATTGAGTTAAGATTGAGTCAGAACACAGGCTGAAGTGCACTGAGGGGGATATAAGAAAGTAGGAGCCCTTGTATGGAAGAATTTGTAATCCAACTCAGCAGACCAGACAGGCCACTAAAATAATCTGTGTTCGGGATGACTACATAACAGGTTACAAAGTGGACAAAGCCCCCACCACCTGTGGGGGCCACAGCACAATCAGAATATCTCAGTTTCCAAGGGTTTCTTTCTCTATTTCTGGAGTTTTGAGCACCTCTCCTCTTGAAAATTTTGAATTTTTATTTATAATCCTAAGAGAGAGACATTGGTCTGGTGGAATATTGCCTAGTACTGCTAGTCACCTCAGTGTAAGGAACTGTCCTGAAGTTGTGCACATCCAGTCAATGAATCAAGATTTTCTGTCAGATATTTTCTGGTTCCATACTTGATGGAACAGTCTGTGTACATATTCCATTCCTGGCTTTCACTGGCGGAAATAAAATGGTCATTTAATCAATAATTATTTTTAAAACATTTATTTGATACTTCATTCTGTGAAGGATTTGATGCAGTTTACAACATTAACATGTGAATCATATACGAGGAAAATAGAAATCAAAATTTAAAAAAATTAAGACTAACGAAGGAGTAATACTAATACAGACAAAAAACATATTCTCCAATGTATTTTGTTTTTTTTTAAAGATTTTATTTATTTATTTGACAGAGAGAGAGACAGTGAGAGAGGGAACACAAGCAGGGGGAGTGGGAGAGGGAGAAGCAGACTCCCCACCGAGCAGGGAGCCCAATGTGGGGCTCGATTCCAGGACCCCGGGATCATGACCTGAGCTGAAGGCAGACGCCCAATGACTGAGCCACCCAGGTGCCCCTCCAATGTATTTTGAATCCATCCAACCATTTCTCAACTCCACTGCTGTACTATAGTCAAACCAACATTCTCTCTGGCCTAGCTTCTTTCCCACCTCCATCGTTGCCCCACATTCTCATCCATTGTTCACACAGCAGCCAGAGGATCCTTTAGAAATAGAAGTCTGATCCTGTAAATCACACCTTTCCTCCACCTGCCCTGCCTAACAGCTTCTACATGTTCCCTCTTGCACTTAGGATAAAAGCCAATGTTTTTAAATACAGCCCACTAGGCCTTTTGTGGTCTGGTGCTGACAACCTGTAGTGGCCATTGTTGATTTTGTGGTGTCCAGTATCCATTTGTACTTCCTAATTGCATCCCGGTTTTCTTTTAGGAAATCACCTCTTTTCCATTGGATACGGTCTGGTGGAACCATTAGTCAGGTGCCTTGCCATCCCCTAGGTATGGGGCAAGAATAGTTTCTTTTTTGCAAGCATATCTTAAAAGCAAGGCCAGTAGATACTCCAAGAATGTGAGCTGGGGAACAAAGAGGTAACAGTTGGTTAAAGTTGATTCATCCAAGGGGCAGCACCCAGGCCTGGCCATTCCTGTTACAAAACTGTTCCTGGACTTCCTGCTCCCGAATGCTTTGGAGCTTCCTGAATCCTCCCTATTTGGAAGCCTTTTCATCAATCCTGTTAGTCCCCAATATCCTTCCAAAAAATTTAATTTTGCTTATATAAACCAGAGTTGGTTTCGACCAATAAACCCTAATGATACACTGTTTCTCCTCTGTCACTTGTGTCACTCTCCCCCTTTTTGACTCCACTCCAGTTATATTGGTCTGTCATTTTCTGAAAGAGCTCTTGCCTGCCTCAGGGTCCTTGCACATGCTATGTTACCTTTATTCAAAATGCTCTCCCCCCACCCACTTTAGTCAATCCATACTCACCCTAGAGATCTCAGCTCAAGGTCATTTCCTCATGGATGACTGCCCTACCTTCCCTGATTGGTTCAGATCCTTCTGTTGGAACTCTTTTGGAACAATATCTCTCTTCTCCATAGCTCTTACCACAGTTGGCATTTTATATTGAGTTGTGTGATTCTTTGTTGTCTCTTTTGGCTCTAGGATGTTATCTACAAGAGGGCAGGGATAGTGTCCATTTTGCTTACTGATGCACTCTTGGTACGTGGGGCAGTGCCTACCATATATGAGGCTCTCAATAAATAACAATTAAATAGATGAAAGCAAAATTTGTTTGGAAATTTAAGCCAAAGTATGATACTTCTAAATAGTTCATGTCTGTTGCCAGTGTAGTCATAGGAAAATACAGTCAGAGGCTCTTTAGTGAGAAAATTGAAGACATACTGAGATTGTTCTGACTCACATGAACAAAACAACCCCTTGGAAGTCATGTTTCTTCCTTCCTTCATTTACTTGTTTCTCCCTCTACTCATCCATGTCCTTAACAAAAATGTATTAAGTACCCAATTACTGGGACTGCAATGATGAATAAATGTGAACAAATAAGTTTTGAATATTAGAAATGTGCTTTTTGTTATAAATATGGCCAGTTAGAATAGTGAAAAAAAGTTAACTAGTTATTTGGTGTGCAAACAAATATAGTTTTATGTACACATTGCCTGATCTTCTTCTTCCATTGAGATATTGGCCTCATATAGTCACCAAAATAAACTTCATTGGATTTCTGTTTCTATTTTTACTTTTTAGGTGGCTCCCTTCACTATTTTCCCAATGTTGTGGCTCTTTATCTCAGTATTAGCAGAGACATGTCCAGCTTTCATTGCCTCATATCCCCAAGTGTCTCCAATTAACTCATGGACCATTGTGACCGTTTTTTTTCCCCCCATTTTCATGCTACAGAACTAATTTTCATTGGCTGTGTTTCTTAAATAACCACATGGCATTTTTTGAGAGAGGAGATAAGTAGGGCATCAAATAAAATAACAAGATAAGGTGCTATACTCCAAAAAGATTGGAAATTACTCGTTATCTTTTTAGAGTCAGCTTCCATCTGTGATATTCTCTCTCTTTCTCTCACAAAAAAAAAAAAAAAAAAATCACAGCCTGACCCTGTCCATAAACAATGAATATGTTACTCTAAATTCAATAATATTTCAGTTTAAAAAAATAATAAGTGATCGTTTCTTTGTTGTTAATCACTTGCCCTACTTAATTCATTCATTATCCTCTGAAGCTCTGAGATTAAACCCCCAGGCTGGAGAGCTTCATATGAATCCTTTCTTTTTTATCTATTCCAAGTTAGATTAAGTCTAGGTCCTGTTTAATGAGGTGCCACTTGCTGGGTTTTCATGCAGAAAGAATTCCTCATCCTCAGTGGTATGTATATACCAAATAAATTATCAGGCTTTTTTTTTTTTTTTTTTTTTGAATTTCTGACTACTGCTTCCTGTAGGAAAGACTATCATTATGAGCGCCCTGGGATCTGGGCAGCTGGATTTCTTTGATTTGGGTTTTTTTTCTTTTCATCAAAGCCCTATCTTGTTTTTCATTATATCTAGGGGGTGTGAGATTATGAAGAGATTTCCAGACAGCATTAAGTGACATGCCATGATGAACGTGGTGATGGGGCTATGGGTGTAAGAAATGAGTCAAGTTATGGGCCTCTCCATGCTCCAGTCCATTTGTACTCTTTTTATATAACCTGCTTAAAAATGAACATGACTACTTCATGTTTCTGCCCCAAATCCTATCATGTGTGTGTAGGTGTGTATGCACACATCTGTGTTGGGGGTAGGAGTTGCCAATGTTTTTATGTTTTCATGCATGGTTCTACACATAGGATCAATAACTGGATATCCCCTTAAATGCTGCCTTTTGCTGAATATCCCAGCTCCAGACTAAAAATGCATACATGGGAGTGTTTGCAGTGTGGACTGCATTCTGCCAAAGACTGGGCTTATAAGGTTCTATTGCCCCAAATGAGAGTCATTGTACCGTCACTATAGAAGTGTTCATTCCTGTTGCTGAGATAACAGTACTCCTTCCCCATAGGTCTGCTTGGCTAGACCGGGACTCAGCAGCCCTATAGCAGGCTAGGAAGTTGTCAGGGAGACAGGGAAAAGTATACAGAAAAAAAAAAAAAAAATAGACCGAAAGGTTGGAGGTGGAGGGAGAAAAGAGAAGAGGAGGTTCCCATGGAAGGCAATAAGACACTGGTAGTGTGAGCCCACCACCCCTGATGGAACCATTCCTGGCCTCCTCTAGATGATCTGGATCTTCAAGTCTGCCTATTGGGAAAAATCAGTGTGTTTGATAAGAACCCAGTAGTAATGAGGCCAGCATCTTGGGTGATGTTATCATATGGTCTACTTGGCTGTGTATAGAGGAAAAATAGTTCGTACACACCCTTACTGCCACTATTACCAACTAAGAAAACCAAGACAAAGTGGAAATGGCAGAATGCAGCCCACTACTAACAACTGCAAATCAAACACAGCAGCAGATTATATATAATTAAAGCCTGTCCTCAACAAAATAAACTGTAAAAGAACAGATGGATTTTACCAGGTTTAATATTCTGCTATTTTAGTGTTCTGTCCTAGCAATGGCATTCTAGAGCAGTGTTTCCCAAACTTCTTCATGCTAAGGAACAACTAGAAAGTGATATCTGTTCTGCCTCCTTGGGTAACTAGAAGAGGCTGTACATGATTGGAAGAGATAGGCCCAGGGGCTCTGGCTATCCCAGGTCTCACTCAACCACCATGAGGACTGTAGGGATCATTAACAGGCGCATTGTAACCACTAGTTGGGTGAGCTCTGATCTACAACATTTCAACAAAATGGGGTTCTGTCACTTCATTTTGAAGTTACTTTCAAAGGAATTATTCTGCCAAGCACATTTTTCTGTTTAACCTCCTGGATATTGTATGTATCTGTGAATACATTTTTATTTTTCCCTTAAATCATCTTTCTTCCAACCTTCTACTTCCAAGACTGAGTCATGAGGCCTGTTGCCCCAAGGAAGAAGAGGGCAAAACCTGCCCAAGACAAAGAGGTTGTTGATCAGCTTTAAGTCTCAAAAGTGACTATTTTGAGACCATAGAAAGACCATTGTTTTGAAAGCCTGACTCGTTTGAGAGAGAAAGTGATTTCCTAAATCCCTTTAGCTCTCATTTAGCATATGACAAAGTAGGCATAGCCGACTAGATCATGGATGTTTACTATATTCTTAAAATAGAAGTCAGGATCTGAGAAAATAAGTACAAACCCTGTTTCTTCTGGTCCTGGTGGGTAGGGGAAAGAAGAGAGGTGAAGGAGAGAGGGAAAGGAGTTCAGATGCTGGGGTCTTCATTTTCCTTTTCTTTGGGGATGTTAGAGTAAGGAGGTTATTTAGAAGTTTCCAGCTGGGTATGAAGGAGCCTGAAAACATCGGGAGGCAGATGGATAAGGTATTCTTGTCATAGCTTTGGGAGGTCTCAGACTGGTTGCAGAAGCCCTGCACAGGGCCACATCCAGCATGCAGCAGGAGTAATAGTGCAGCACTAACAAGGGAAGGCAATATTTGAGGATCCCCATGGACTGCATAGGCTGGAAGATTCATGTACCCTAGTGAGGGAGAGGAAGGCTGAGAATGCCTGGATTTAGAACATAATCGACTCTGTGAATGAGGACTCAAGTCCGAAGGAAAATGGTTAAGACAATGGACCCTGGTGCTGGATGTGAGCTGGTTGCCCCAAAAGGCAAAATGGAACCCACTGTACCTTAGACATCACCAGTCCAAGGAGCAGAACAGAGTGCTCTGCTGTAGACACCAGTTAGGCTGCTGGTGCTCACAACCTTGTGTAATACCCTCCCCTTGACTGTGGGTGGGACCTGTAACCTGCTCCTGACCAATAAGATGGTAATGGGATGCCATTCCCATGATTATGTTATATGTCAAAGATGAAGGGATGTCACTCCTGTGATAATGTTTTTTAGGTTCTGTCTTACTAGCAGACTGTCTCTAGACTCTCTTATTCTCTGTTGCTGACTTTGAAGAAGCAAGCTGTCATCAATCCGACTGCCACAGAGAAATGAGTTCTGCCAACAACACAAGTGATCTTGGAAGTGGATCATTTCTAAGTTAAGCCTCCAGATAAGAAACCAGGCTTGGCCAACACCTTAATTGTAGCATGTGTGATCTTGAGCAGAGGACCCAGTTAAGCTGTGCCCATACCTCTGACCCACAGAAACAGTGAAATAATGAATGTGCATTCTTTTAAGCCACTAAGACTGTGGTAATTTGTTACATAGTGTAGAAAACAAATACACACAAGGTTACATAACTTTCAGGCTCCTTATACCTACACATCATCTTGAAGACAAGGAGAGGCAGAGAGAATATGAAAGAAAGGGTATTTACCTAAGAGTCCATTAACACCAGAAGAGACTGGATTGGACTGAGGTTACTCAACTTCGAGAAGTTTTTCCTAATATCCAGGAGTGTGGGGTAGTTAGGATTATGGGGAAGTCTTGATAAACTATAGAAAAACAAGGTACCTTTTTGTACATCTGAGTCTAGTGGGAGTAAATTAGTCACACACACACACTTCAGCCACAGTATTAAGGAGTCATTTAGAGGGTTGCAATCCTTCTTGGATCCAGAGTGTTCATGTCTCTGATACCTCCTTACTGAAACCTGATACTAAGTAAGGATCAACCTGTGAACATCAAGGAGGATGAAGTAGGTTAAAGAGCCCCATAAGCATCCTGTTTCTTTGAATGCAGTTCAATAAAATGAATAAAGCCCAGTATCGATGGCTTTTGTTTGTGAGGTTTGGACTGCTCAGTATAATGAGCCCTCATTTGGGAAATTGTATCTTCATTTGTAAGAGACCTTAAGATATGGAGGAAGTGTTACAATGGCGCAGTTGATTAATTATGCTTGGATGGAGTTCAGAGTTGTTCATGTCAATGTGTCTGGGAAACAGTTCAGGCATCCTTCAGCCACCATGTGGCTCGTGTTGACAGTGCGAAATGAAGGCTTTGCCCTCTGGCAGGGAAACTCGAATGGATCACATGCAGAGTTCAGGAGACTTTTCACTTGGGCTTCCCTCAGTGGACTTGGTTCTCTCCAGAAAGGGAAGCCCTGATGGAGTTTTGTTAGATGCTGGCAAAATGCAGGTTGGCACAGAGTTTGGTTTTCCTACCCAGCTCTGCCAGAGCCGGTCATTCCTGAAGAGCAAATTCCCCATCACTTTTCAACAGCGTTGCACCCTTTTTGGGTGCCAGATTCTGTGCCTCTGTCTCCCCACTTAATGTGGGCAGGACCGCTGAGTTCCCAACTATTTGATACCTAAGGAAAGATTCATTTCCATATTCCTAACGTGATGATCTAGGAGTCCAGTGAGCCCCGGGCTGAGAAAATGTCTCTGGGCAAGCATTGGCCAGAAGGAAACAAAAGGATGTACTGTTATCCTTCCAGAAATGGATCTGAAGATGAAGTAGAGGAATTCCATCATGGAAGATGAAGTTTTGGCAGAGGCCACACAAGCATGGGTGCAGCCCAGGGCCTTCAGCACAACAGAGCAAGGAGGAGGATAAATCAAGCACCGGGTAGTGTTGGGAGGCACTCCCCCGTTCCAGTTCATTTTCAGCAAAATTAAATAACCAACTGCTAATTCAATTTTTCTCACATATGCGCACACCACTAAGAAAGAAGGGATGGAGCACAATACATATGTCCTGAGTTATGTTAATTTCCCCAAAAAGAGTGCTTTGAAAGAGAAAATAATCACTGTTGAGACAGTGTGATGGTGTGAAAGAGTTTCCTTTAATAAATTTAAAACTACTATGGGTTGATTTATTTTTAAATGACAAGGTTGGAGTTAGCAAGGGTGAGCACGGAGAAATGGAAAAGGAAAGAAAGAATTACTTATGTCTATGTGTCCACATGTCTGTGTGTGTGTGTGTGTGTGTGCTTCCTGAAATAGATATGCTGGTTTGGCTATTGCCTCATCCGTATATTCTACTTCCTAGAGCTGAAACAATCTGTTTTTTTTTTTTTTTTTTTTCAAGAGGAATAACAAATGGTTTGCATCACTCTGCATCTGGGTACTATACTGGTGGCACTGTGCGGGAGGCCTGCTTCCCACTGACTTCTTCAGAGAAAAGAACAGTAACGTTTCAGCTTCATAGTGGGCTGTTATCAAATATTTTGAACTGTAATCTTGTAATTACTATTAATGTTGCATTAAAGATTATTTAATGAAGGAGATCATGCCGGGAACAAGCATTATAGTGGCTCCAAGCAGCCTGCCTCCCACATACCTGGAAGTATTCCCCACTGTTGTAGAAAAGCAAAGTTCTGAACAATAGGCTTCACACTAGATCTGTTAAGACCTGTTGCTTTTGGCAAACACACACACACATGCATATGCGCGCAGCACACACTCACACACCTTAAAGACAAGAGTAAAAATTGATACCTATGGCTCAAGACAAGTTGAACAGAAGTTTCTAGCTTTAACTGCAGTATTTCATCTGAGATGGTGCAGCAGAGGCTTCACACAGAGAAGCTCTATGGCGTCTGTCTTCAAGTGTGTTTTATCTAGAAAAAGATTTTCTCTGCCTATCTCCCACCAGTGTCTGCGTCATCTTCTCTCAGAGGTAGGTTTTCAGAGGCTTGTGCCTAATTCTGGAGTAAAAGCCATGTCCATGCAGAGAAATTGGGTGATGAATCAAGGAAATTACCTGATTGCAAACTAGTTAGAGGTGTTTGCACAGAAATTGGGGTCTGTATGGGGCAACATGGTGCTTTAGGATACATATTTCATCAGAGTATTTTATAACCCTTTGGAAACCCCATTTGAGCATTCACCTGTGCTTGTTGAGAAACAGAATTCCTGCAGAGCAAACCAGGAGTTTGGTTTCTGTAAGCAAGCCATCCAAACACCAAGAGCTTATCTGTAGTCACCAAGGAAAAGGGACTGTGCTTCATCGAATACTCACCGTGTTCAATAGCTGAGCTCAATAGTGTGCACAGATCTGTCTAGTGTGGAGCTTTCCACTCTATTGACATCTAGGGTCGGGTAACTCTTTGATGTGAGGGGCTGTCCTGTGACTTGTAGGATATTTACCAGTATCTCTGGCCTCCACTCACTAGACGCCAGTAGCGCCCCTTAAGCCCCATCATAACAACCCAAAACATCTCCAGACATGGCCAAATGTCCCCTGAGTGGGGGAGTGTGTGTGAGCAAATTCATCCCCAGTTGAGAACCACTGCTCTAGTGTGATCCTCCAATCCTGTGTGGCAGGTGCTATTATTGTCCTCATTGTACAGTGACTTGCCCAAGATCACACAGCACATGTGTGGTAGAGTCCCCAGCTCCTTCCCCTCTTCTCGTGTCTCCAGGCCATTAGGTAATGAGAACAGTACAGTGAGTGGGCCTGAGCTTCAGCTTTGGGCCACCTGGGAGGTGGGTCTCTTCACATGTTGAGGCCCGAGTCTCTGTCCAATGGAGGTGAGGTGGCTGTAGATATAAAGGGAGAATGCTAGAATTATGGCTGGAAGCCTGAGGGCCTTCCCAGGATCCCTAGCTTCATATTTAGCAGTGGCCATCTCCACCATCATCATCATCATTGGAATGGAAGAGATTTCAGATTTTGAGGATGAGTTCTTGTCTAGAGCTAGGTCTCACGATCTCTGGATGTCAGGGATTCACCTAGAGCCAAAGAGAAAGAAGAGCAGGGAAGCATCAGAAGGCTGGGTTCTAATCCTCTGTTACTTTGGGCAAGGCCTTGCCCCTCTCTGGACCTCATTTGGGCATGTGTGGAAGGACAGAGTGAGACTTGATTATCTCAAAAGGCCATTTCAGCTTTACCCCTCTTCAGAGGGCTTAGGCAATATTAATTGTAATAGGTGTGACACAGGCCCTTGGGACTCGGCATTACTGGCTTAATGGCTATGAATCAGGTGAATGACTTGGGGAAGGCTTATAGAGTGTTTCAGAGATACCTTCCTTCTGCAGACTTAAGAGGCCCTAGGAGCAGCCTCGTTCTAAGGGAAAATGCACAGAGAGGAAAATTCCTTGTCAGTGCTTGTTTTTCTAGGTTTTAAAAACCACTGCTGTCAACCTGGGGAAATGCCACTGATTTGGCATCATAAAAAGAGTATAAAGACTTTTGCTCACAGTGCTCTGGTTTTTATTAGGTTGCTGGGGAAAGAACAGCAGAGGATTCTTTATTATATATCTTCAGGTCAGAACTTTATTGCTTTTGGCCAAAGGCCATTGCAAGACTTATAGAGCAAAGGGTAGATACAACGTGATTTTTAAAAGAAATTATAAAGATCAAAATAGAACTAAGTTAAAGTGAATCTCTGAGTGTAAGAGCCGGCAACATTTTAGCATTGTTTTCATAAAAGGGATCCTCCTCCTCTGCTGCTTTAACTAGGGTCTACAATAGCTTATGCTTTGGTAATTGAAGAATCCAATACAAATAGATGCTTGATATATACACCTGCAAAATGTAGTAAGTGGTTAAAATTAGCCCTCAGATGTTTGGGTTATTTCCAGAAACAGCTGACTTTGTGCCCAACCACAGGCTTCACCCACACGTACAGGTTTCTTGGGCTAGGAGATTCTGGCTGGTTGTGCCTTCAATCATGGAAGCAGGTGTGCTTTGTAAATAGAGTTTTGTAGAGCAGTGGTCCTTCACCTTGGCTGCACATTTGAAGCCCATGGGGAGCTTTAGAAAATACTGTTGCCCAGGTCTCACTACCTAGAATTCTGACTTAACCAGGGTGGGGGGTGTTTAGAAGTCCTGGAGGTGATTCCAGTGAGCAGCCAAAGTTAAGAACTGCATTGTGAAGACTTGTCTCTGAAAGGTAACTTTTCCCAAGTGATTCCTTTTCATTATTCACAACCGCCTGGAAAATGATATGTGGAATGACAACAGATCTAGGCACATAATAGTACTCAATCCATGTGTGTTCAATCTCTCCAAAAGAGCCAGCCCATCAAACAGAGTATCTGATCAAATACCTGTTCATATATATTCTCTTTGCCTCCACTTCTGACCTCAACTCCAAGTCTTTACATCCAGTTGTCCAAGGAACACCATCTTATGTGTCCTGTGAGGACCTCACATTCCATGTGCTTGAGCCTGAACTCATGATTGTCCTCCTCAAAACCCGCTTCTCTTCCTCAGTTCTCTCTACTGACAGTGAGACACACCAACAGCCAAGCATCATCTAACTCATCTCTTCCCCTGCCTCAACTCTGTCGTCATTCAGCCACAGCCTTTTTAATTTGATTTCAGGAATGTCACTTTAATCTGTCTCCTCCCTTCTCTCATCCTTTCTTCTTCATCATCATCATTACTGCTTTAATATAGGCACCTCTCCTCCCCTATTGGCCACAACTTGTTGATCACAACTGGAGATGTTCATTAGAATTATCTGGGTGAACTTTGAAAGTGTCTTGATATCTGAGATCACCTCCACTGGCTTCAGATGCTCTGGGATGGGTCAGCGTTCAGGCATGTTTTAAAAAACGTCCTGCTTTCCAATATGTGGCCAGGGTTGAGGATCTCTGAGTCTTATAAACTTCTCTTAACAGCTTCCTTGCCTCCAACAAGTATATTCTGTTACTGTCTGACATAATCTTATAAAATTCCCATCTTGACCCTTCAGTGTCTCCTCATGACTTTTACGGTAAAGTCCCAATTCTTTTGCAAGGTGCCGATGGTCCTTGGAGATCTGGTCCCAGCCAACTTTTGTGTTCCATCCCTCACCACTTCTATTTTGCACTCTGCTCTATGGACTCACATGCCTCTGAGATTGCTCTCACTGCTTCCTCTTCCTGAGCGCCTTTTCCTTCTTCTCTGCCCAGCATTAATACATCAAGATTCGTCTTCTGGGATCCTCCAAAGCATGTTGCTCACCTTTGTTTTAGCAATGATCATATTGCAGACCAATTAAAAAATGCTTAAGTGTTTGTCTCTCCACCTTTCTCCACCCCAACCGAACTGATTTCTTTGAGGATGGAGTCCATGTTGTACTCATCTTGTATCCCCAGTGCATGGGTCACTGTTCTGTGCATTGTAGAGAGTCAATAAATTGATTCAACTAATAGGCTAGTGTCCACTTCAACCCTGTAAATCAAAGGTAATAGAATTGACACAATACAAATTATTTATAAAATTTGTTCTTCCTATTGTGAAGCTGAAGCCAACATAAATTTGAGATCTACTTCTTGAGAAAAAATGGCAGGTTCTGTAGGGTATTTTATTAGGGTCTCATGAATATAGATTCTTTAAAAAAAAAAAAAGATTTTATTTTTAAGTAATCTCTACACCCAACATGGGGCTCGAACTTACAATCCTGAGATCAAGAGTTGCACACTCTACCAACTGAGCCAGCCAGGCGCCCCATGCATATAGATTCTGATGTGAATCCAAAATGACTGAATTGATGATTCCAAGGTACTGAAGAGGTGGTGGTGTTGGTAAATACAAGCATTTTAGGAGGCCCTTTTGCAATGTTTCCAGGTTTGCACTGTTTATTGTCCCAGCCCCATGCCTGTGTTCAGACAGAATTTGAGTCACTGAATTGCACTATGGAAGAGTTTTAGAGGATGATCGATTAAGTGGCCCCCTATGGTGCAGGAGAATTTCAGTCTGGCTCCTATGGCTTTAGTGACTGTGGCCTTTAATGTCTTAGTGTGTCATTTCCCAGAAAGTGCTTAGTTAAAATAAACACCAATATCTAGTATCAATCAACTGACTGCTAATTATAGAGCCCATCAAATTGCCAGTTTGCCCCTCTCCCAATCATCAATTTTCTTTTTGGATGATTAATATTTAATGATGATTCTTTAAGTGAATCATACTATTTTGGATATATATAGGGGCTCCTAAGTGAGTATTTTTAGATATATTTACACTACACCTCATTTCACAAAGGACTTGAGGGAACTTCTAAGAAGACAAAAATGTACATTAAAATTAAGAAAAAATTCCAGACTTATAAAGGTTACAAGCTTTATAAAATACTGGCAAATACAGGGATAGAGGTTTGGAGGCCAGTTGAGGGAGGAAAAATACTGGACAAGGCAGCTTTTGACAGTTTGGTATTAGATTACTAACCTGACAACTACCCTACAATCTAGCAATTGCACTACTAGGTATTTACCCAAAGGATACAAAAATACAGATTTGAAGAGGTACATGCACCCCAATGTTTATAGCAACATTATCAACAATAGCCAAACAATGGAGAGAGCCCAAATGTCCATTGACTGATGAATGGATAAAGAAGATGTGGGGTGTACACACACACACACACACGCGCGCGCGCGCACACACAATGGAATATTACTCAGCCATCAAAAAGAATGAAATCTTGCCATTTGCAATGACGTGGATGGAACTAGAGGGTATTATGCTAAACAAAATAAGTCAGAGAAAGACAAATATGATATGATTTCACTCATGTGGAATTTAAGAAACAAAACAAATGAACATATGGAAAGGGGGGGAAGAAAAAAAGGAAAGAGGGAAACAAGCCATAAGAGAGACTTTTTAAAGAAGAGTTATTTATTAGAGGGGGGGGCAGAGGGAGAGGTAGAGATAGTCTTAAGCAGACTCTGCGCTGAGCACAGTGCCCCATCCTGAGCTTGATCTCATGACCCCGAGATTGGGACCTGAGCCAAGACAAAGCATCCAACTGGATGTTCAACTGACTATGCCACCCAGGTGCCCTGAGAGACTCTTAACAGTAGAGAACAAACTGAGGGTTGATGGAGGGAGGTGGGTGGGGGATGGGCTAGATGGGCATTAAGGAGGGCACTTGTGATGAGCACTGGGTGTTGTGAGTGATGAATCACTGAATTATCCAGAAACCAATATTGCACTGCATATTAACTAAGTAAAATTTAAATTAAAAAAAAAGATTATGAACCTGGATCTTACAGAATAAATGTATGCCAGGCTATTTTATAAAATATTTATTAAGAAGGAAAAAGTTGCATGACTGTCTAGTCTGTATTTTATTGATTTATGTATTAAAATGTAAACAACGATCATTAGCAGTGCCCATTTGGGGTTTTTCTAGGGCCCTGTCCTCAAGCAACAAGTTGCAACACCCTCCACTGCTACCTTGGTGGGATAGACCAGGACCCGGGACTACCTCACATTTTTAAAATGACAGAAAATAGGAGGCAACCACAAAGAAGCAGGAGAAAAGTCAGCAGGAACAGCCACTACCGTAAATAAACTGAATAATAGAAGCAGGCCAAAAACATAAAGTTTATTACTTGCACACAACAGCGATTTGGAATTCGTATGGCGGTAATGAAATACCCTGTAATCTGATTTCAAGATTAAGTATGTCATTAAGCTGAAGGTTGAATAGAAACAGGACTCAGATATGCCCTTGTTTCACCCCTTGGTCAAAGAACTGGAAATTCTTACCTTATTACATCAGGGGTGTCAGTGAGAACCTGCTGGAGCAGAACTAAGAGACGCCTATCAATGATGGGGCAAGGCCACTGGGCCAGAGCTGGTTTCTGGTGACGGAGCCAAAGGCTGCAGAGTAACATTTCATAGGGCTTCATATACTCTGTTACAGAAAAAGATAAAGTTTGTTTTATTATGTATAAAATTCTATGTGCGCTGAGAGGAAGTCATGCTAAACTAAATTTAATGCCTTAAACATCTATTTAAAAGAGTTTTAAAAGTCTATTACTAGACTCTGAGGTCAGCATGCTATAGATGTAGTACATTTGGTTTTCTGCACAGTGTTTGACATTTATTCATTCGACAACTATTTACCGAGTGACTACTATCTGCTACCCTGTGGCAGGTAGTCTTTTAGGCACTGGTGATACAGTAGTAGACAAACCAGTAAAAAAAATAATCCATGTTTCTTGGAGCTGATATTCTAGCGGGAGAGAGGGAAAACAACCAGCTAAATAGCTAATATAGATTTCCTGCTGATGTTAAGTGCTAGGGGCTAGGGAGGCCAGGGGGCCCTGGGATAGGGCAGGGGGTATTATTTAATCTAGGATGACAAGGGCAGGCCCCTCTAGTAAGATGACTGTGAGCAGAAACCTGAAGGAAGGGAGGGGGCAAACCACATGTCCATCTGGATAGAGGATCCCAGTAGAGGGAACAGCAAGTGCAAAGATCCTGAAGCACAAAGGTGAATGTTTGCAAATCCCGGCAAGGAGGCCGGCATGCTTAGAGCTGGGCAGGGAGAGGAAGGCAGTGATGGCAGAGGACTGGAACAGTGGGCATGCAATGCTCAGGCATGGTGAGGGCCTTGGGATTTACTGAAGCAGAATGGGCTGCCATGGCCCGTTATGGTGTCTTGAAGATGGAGAAATGAATACTGGATGAAAGTTCAGTTCAGTGAATTCCTGGCTGGTGGAGCCTCTACACGCAAAGTGGTGATTAGTGGATCAGTGCAAGCATGGAGGGAGGGCTCTAAGTGGCTTACCATGGAGCTCTGCACTTGGCTCCACCATCACATGTAATGCTTTCCTTTGACTGGGGTAAATAATCATGGCTATATGAATAATCACTAATACTTAACTAGCACTTAGTGCAAGCCAAGCACAGTTCCAATTGCTTCACATGTATCCACTCATTTAATTCTTTCGACAGCTTTATGAGTAAGCACTGTTATTACCATCACTTCACCAATAAGGCAGCAGAAGCCCTAAGAGGCAAACAAAAGTGCCCAAGGTTATAAGGCTGTCAAGATGGTAGCCTGGGTCCAGAGTCCATCCTCGTAATCATCATCATACCATACTCTCAACACAGAACACTGACACATTCACCAAATTTGCAGATCAAACAGCATTGGAGTGAATGATAGTGTGTTAGTTGACAGAAGCAGGATTCATATGAAAGACATATTTACACTTGATCTAGAACACACATGGGCGCATGCATGCACACACACACGTGCACACACACACAATCACTCAAATACAAGGTTTATAACAGTGTGTAGTTGGTTTTACTATCTGAGATAGTATTCTGATCTCTTCCTTTCTAATT
Organism: Halichoerus grypus; assembly: GCF_964656455.1. Lineage (NCBI taxonomy): Eukaryota > Metazoa > Chordata > Mammalia > Carnivora > Phocidae > Halichoerus > Halichoerus grypus. The sequence goes on along the minus strand of NC_135727.1, from coordinate 6,582,918 downwards.
TTATCTTTTTAAAGAGAGCACATGCCAATGAAATTAATCTCACATCTCAGTAATGGGTCCAGCCCACAGCTTGAAAAACACTGGCCTAAAGCACTGTCTAGTGAAGCGTGATCTTCCCGGGTTGCAGGGCACCGCTTGCTCCTGACCCACCAACAGACAGGCACACCTCCTGTCCACGCCTTTCCTGGGTATTGCACTCTCTGAGTAAAGAAGAGCGACATGAACCGGCTGAGAGGAGAAGAGCATTTTGGCTGTATGCGAAATTTGCCCCATGAAGCAGAGGGACAATGACCCGGGTTTCTCAGTAGGGAAACCTGCCATGGCTGAGCCACTGGGGGGATAGCGGGGAGGCGAGTTCTGTGTCCAGTTGTGTAGTGCAGGCTGGGCCATGGAATGTGTTGTCCAGTCCGGTGTCTATGACTTTGCAGTTGTAGTTGGTAGAAATTCCTCTGTGATTTTGGCAACAGACTTGCCATCGACCTAGTGTTTCATCCTTTCTTTAGTGTTTTATGGGAATTTCAAGAGAGAAATTGTCAAGAGCTGATAATCTCAACTGTGATGTGGTAGGTGATTTGTGCAAAAATTCAGTACTTATTGTTGAGTTTAGTAGTTTTATATTCCAATTCCTTCCTTCCTTTCATTTCCTTCCTCCTCTTTTCTTTCTGGCACAGCAGACTGCCATTTGGGTCCCAATTGTTAATTATTTTCCCTTTTTAACAGAAAACTAGATTTGAGGTAATCATTGATTCATTTGAGGAGACAGTAAATTTAATATCCTGAAATACAACACGAAAATATAAAAATGTCCCTTAAAGAGAAATTCATCTTTGCATATTTAAACTGCCATGAATGTTAACGACATGGTAGATAGCTCAGTCCTCCCACCCCTTGCACCTCTTTGAACTACTCTCTTCCCTCTTTGTCTTCCATAATGGTACTTGGCCTTCACTTGGTCCTAAAGCTCTTGTACAAAAATGCAAGTGTGAGTTCTGAATGTATATTCTAGTACTTGGCTACAAGGTAGCCACCAGCTGAAACTGATTCTTTCAGATTATAATAATTAAGGAGGGCACGTACTACATGGAGCACTGGGTGTTACACGAAAACAATGAATCGTGGATCACTAAATCAAAAACTAAATGATGTATGGTGACTAACATAACATAATAAAATTAAATTAAATTAAAAAACAAATGAAAATATAAAACTAAATAATTCTAAAACTCCAGGATCGTGGAGAATTTGTCATTTGATCTTGGAGAATCATGGAGTTACACAATTCATATGTTTCCAATGAAACATACTACTGTTTCTTTCAAGGGAAACAAAGTATTTCATGGCGAGGAATCTTAAGTTTCTCCTGTGGTTATCCATGGTGGGCACCGCCAAACAAGTCTGGGTGTCTTCTAGTTCTTTCTCCTGTCCTTATGGGCTCATCGGAAGTGACTTTAATGGAGCAAAGGCAACATGGTTCAAGCAGGCACCATTCTGGTGGCCAGGCTTGATCTCGGGAGAGAACGTGAAGATAGAAAGGTGATGGTAGATTACAGGTCTTTCAGCATGATGTCTGGTGTGAAACCTTGCTTTAAGAGAACAGGCTGCCAAAAAAAAAAAAAGCACAGGCTGCAGAGTCACAGATCTGGATTTAAATCTTGGCTCTGCATCCTAGGCTGGTCTCTGTTATTTTCTCATTAGCCTGAGACACTTAAAATATTTCTAATTGGCACCAGTGTGGCTGTAAACACAAAAGCCAACACGGGAGCTGAAATTACAAGGCCGTGCCCAGCTATAGGTGGTCATCCAGATGGTTTCTAAAATGCTTATAGCTGATATTAATTTTTTAGATCCCTTGATTGAAATTAAAACCCTCACTTTAAAACATTCTTCTGGTGCTGCAGAGCACCAAGACTATGACACTGGATCTTGGGTTGCAGAGGATAAAGCTCAGGCTGCAGGACGCAAGCTCAGACTAACTTGATTTCAGCACTTGGGTTCGGCACAGGTTGCCACTTTCTGACCCACTGGGCTGTCCGCCAGACAAACGAGCTATCTCTTGGGGTTTCTTGGGGTTGTGAGCTCCTCATCACTCAAAGTGTGGTCTGCCAGCAGGGTTTCCGAAGGGCTCAGTGCAAAGGATAGGAGTTTGGATTTACCTGACTTCTAATTTCCCTCCTGATGGCAGGGCTCATGGAAACCCCTAATTGGACCCCACCACTCTTCAAAAGTTTTAGCAACTGGAGGCTAGATAGAGCCGAAGAGACCTCATTACCCAACGAGGGCTTTAATTATGAGATAACTTTCTTTCTTTTTAAATCTGAGTAGGACATTATTTTTATGCAGTTGATTAAATAATAAACCTACCTTCTCACCCTTATTTGTGATTGCATTCATAAGCCATGAATAATTAGAAATAATATTTGAAACGAAGGCCTTCTGGGCTTATCTCATGAAAAAAATAATTAAACCATAATGAAATTTCTTAAGAATAATCAGCCTCCCTACCCTCACCCCCAAAGACCACACACACGTGCATGCACACACGCATGCACACCACTACGTGTGATATTTCCCAACATCAGCAGAATTGGTGTAGGTCATTTGTTCCTTCCACGCAAGGTGGTGTTCTGGACATTGTGGGTGATAGTGTTTATCTCTGTCAGATTCACCGTTGTTTGGCGCTGCCCAAGTGGGCAAATCTCAGACCTATTCACAGAGGTCGCGTAGAGGAAAATGACCAGGCTGGGGGAGCAGAGGGAGCTGGGGTGAATCCTGCAGCTGCCATTCCTTAGCTGCCCCAAGACCTAGGGCAAGTTGCTTTAACCCCTCCAAGTCCTCGCACTAATACTGTCCTTGCAGGGCCGTGGCCATGATCACCAGGATAACACCTGTTAAGTACCTAGTACAGCGCTCGGCACGTTTGGGGGTTCCACACAGGGCACAGCTCTTACTGCTGTGCTGACAATATGATTTATAAACCCCTGACTCGCAGGCGCCTCATACATATACATGAGTCATGGGTACTACTGAATGGTAGCTGCCCCCCAAGTGGCAGCCGTTCTTTGTTTGCTGATTGAGAACACCTGAGAAGTGCTTCGTCTAAAGGCATGCCTTTTTTGGTACAGAAATGGAAAATTAACAAATCCCGGTATCTGGGATTTTGTGCCACCACCCAAACCCTTCTAGTTCCTACTGTCGTGGAGGGAGGAAATGATGCTAATGACGACTTCAGCAGTAGTAACCGTGGACATGACATTCCTTCCCCCCCGACCCTACCCCAGTTTTGAGCTATACTTGCCATACATCACTGTATGAGTTTCAGGTGTACAGATAAAGGTTCGACTTACATTGTGAAGTGATTATCACAATAAGTTAACATTCATCATCTCATGTAAATCCATAAAGCGAAATTTTAAACAAAGAAAAAAATTTTCTCCTTGTGATGAGAACTCTTAGGATGTCCTCTCTTAAGTTTTCTATCACGCAGCTGTGGTAACTATAGTCACGTGTTGTATGTGATATCCCCACTGCTTATTTATCTTACTACTGGAAGTTTGTACCTCTTCCCAATTCTCCCTCCCCCCACCTTCTGCGTCTGGTAACCACAAAGCTGATCTTTCTGTGAGTTTTCTCTCTTTCTTTCCTTTTTTTTTTTTTTTTGAGAGAAAGAGAGAGGGCCTGTGTGAGCAGGGGGAAGGGGCAGAGGGAGGGAGAGAGAGAGAACCTTAAGCAGGCTCCATGCGCAGCATAGAGCCCGTTGCAGGGCTCAATCTCAGGACCCTGAGATCATGAGCCAAAAATCAAGATTCAGACACTTAACGGACTGAGCCACCAAGGCACCCCGAGTTTTCTTTCTTTTTTTTTTTTTTAAGATTCCACATACAAGTGATATCATACAGTATTTATCTTTCTCTGATTTATCTCACTTAGCACAATGCCCTCAAGGTCCATCCATGTCGTTGCAAATGGCAGGATTTCCACATTTTTTATGGCTGAATAATATTACATTGCATATCTATCTATAGCACATCACTTAGGTGAGATAACATTTCTTGAGCTCTTCACGTCAGGCACCACAGAAAGCTTCACATGTCCTCGGTCTTCTAGTATGAGGTAACTGTTGTTGGTCCCATTTTACAAATGAGGAAAACGAGGCTCAGTCAGGTTAGGAAATTGCCCAGGAGTACACAACTGTTAATGTGTACATAAAGATAATGGGTGCACAATCCCTTACCTGTGATTCTGAAATCCTCTACAGATGGGGAAACTGGATATTTTTTTGCAAGTTTGCTGGTTTGGTGTCAAAAGTTGACCTTAACTTACCGGGAGGCTCTTTACAATCTTTCTTTATCCTACTTCATCTGAGTATTCAAAAAAGTTATTGTCTTGATTACAGGATATTGCTCCTGACCCCAATGGGGGCCTTACATTATTCACAGTATATACATTGGGTTCCGGTTTCTGATATACAAGTAATCCTGATTTCTGAAACATTAGACTCCAAGGGTTTCAGGTGAGGAATCATGAGCCTGCTATTGAAAATATCTGTATTTTGGGGAAATCTATCCATATTTAGGCTACACTACATGTGGATCAATTAACCATTTGTGAGCTGGACTGGTAAGCTCACCATGTAAATGACTGACTCACGGATGGACCTTTGGAACAGACCCCTTCTCTAAATTTGGCTCCCTGCCTATAAAACTTGAGGAAGAGAAATTGTCCAAGCCCTGCCCTCTCTGGTGAGCTGGTGTTATGTGGGGAAAGCTCCTACTAGGATTAAGGTTAAGGACAAGGAAACCTAACTTGCAAACAGCTGCAAACAACACAATCTAATTTCCATAATTAAAGTTAAACGGGACAGTTGGGAGGGCTGCAAATGTGGTTTCATTCCCCAACTCCTTGGAGCACATTTACGTTTCCCCTTCTCTTTGGCAGCTCTGATTGGGGTAGAAGCTAGCCATGCGCAGAGAGAGGCAGCCGCCGGGCCATTGTTTTATCCCACAGTTACACCTGTGTCTCGGCCATTAACAGTTGGCTTTGGGGTTCCTCAAACCCTTCACCTTGGAGCCGGCGCCAGGAACAGTTGCTGGTATAGGTTGCTGCGGCCCGACCGCTACTATCCCATATGTAGACTGCTGTTTGTACTTTTCCAGGTAAGTATTTGGTGGAAGAAGTAGCTAAGCTTTTAGGGGGAGAGGGAAGGCAGGGCATAGAGGAGGAAAGACATGAGCAGGACATCTCCCTGATGAGTCATCGATCCCCAAAACACACACAGGACGAGGTGTTTTCTCACCGTAGTTGGTTTTTGCCACCAAAATATTGGTTTTATTTTGCTTTTGCTTTTTTCTCTCTTTTTTTTTTTCCTTCCGTACATTTCGGCACTTCTCACTGTGTGTTTCAGGTGACAGGATGGAGGGCATTTAACGACTTTCAGGAAAACACAGTGAAATCAGAGTGAGAATTGAATGTGATTTCTTATGGTGCTCAAACAAGAACCAAGCTCCCAAATCCATTCTGGTACATTCTTTCGAACTTTTTACAACATAAAAACAGCTAACCTGTATTCAGAGCGATGTACCAGGCACAGTTCTTGGCACTTCATTCATTTATGCCAAACAACAACCTCATGTGGTGAGATAGTGTTTTTTAGACCTATTTATTGTATTTTTTAGACCTATTTATTAAGGTGTAATTCACATACCATACCACTCATCCCTTTAAAGTATACAGTTCAATGGCTTTTAGTATATTTACACATATGTGCAACAATCGCATGATCAATTTTAGAATAATTTCTCACACCCAAATGAAACCCCATACCCATTAGCAGTCACTCCCTAGTCTCTCTCCCTCCAGCCCCTGGAAACTACCAATCTGTTTTCTGTCTGTAGATTTCCCTATTTTGGATATTCCATATAATTAGAAATGTATATGTGGCCTTTCGTGCTTGGCTGCTTTTACCTAGGATAGTTTTTCAAGGGTCATCTATGATGTAGCATGGATCGGTACTTCATGCTGTTCATGGCCAAACAATATTCCATTGTGGGGATAGACCTCAATTTGTTTCTCCATTCATCTATTGAAAGGCATTTGGGCCGTTTCCAGTTTAGGGCTCTTGTCAGTACTGCTGCCATATACACTTCTGTTCGAGTTTTTGTGTAGCTATATGTTTTCATTTCTCCTGGATATAGACCTAGGGGTGGAAGTATTTTCATTAATCCCCATTTTACAGGAGAGAGAAGTGAACCATTGCGAGCAGAAGGGGTAGAGCTGGGATTTAATCCAGGAAGTGTTGGGAGGGAGCCCATGCTGGCTTTTTCCCCATGAAGTCATATGTCTCTTTCACCAGAAAAGCAGTTCATTGAGTCTCACTGATCCAGTTGAGCATACTGGCTTTAGAGTTATACTGATGTGGGTTCAAATCCTGTCCCACTTCCTCACTGTGTGACTTGGGCAAGTCAGTTAATCTCCATGAGTTTCAGTTTCCTTTTCTGTAGGGTAGCAGTGAAAGCAATAGCAGTTGTGTAACGGGTCGCTGTTATTATGAGGATTGGAGGGAATAGTACATGTGAAGTGCTGAGCATAAGACTTGCCTGGTACCCAGTGCTCAGTAGCTTTTAGCTGTTGTTATTATCATTAGCTTCTCCTGCAGCACCTATGACAGGACTGATAAAGCCTAGTTCAAAGTAACATTAACAATGAGATCTGAGATGTTTGAGTTGTCACCAAGTGCCAGGACAGGGTGGGAGTCTTCCAAAGGAAAATGGTCTTTATGAATTGCAGGAACTCGGGTAAGTGCCCATGCAGCTTGGAGACTGACCGGGGACAGAAGAGCCCACCGAGCTGTCGCGAGCACTACTCCAGACGGACTTGGTGATCAGGACCAGGAAGCCGGCTCTGTCGAGTTTTTAGGAAGGCTAGACACATCGGTAAGCTTTCTTGTGCATACTTGACATGAATGAGGTTGTATAGTGTGCAGACTATAGGTGAGGGTGAGGACTCTGGTACTAGACTGCCTATATTCCCATCCTACTCTACCACTTACTTGCTGTGGGAGCTTGGGCAGGTCACTTGACATCTCTGTGCCACAATTTCCGCATCTGTGAAGTAGGGATAATAATAACACTTACCTCACAGGTCTGCTGGGAGGAGTCAGTGAGTTCATAGACGTAAATCACTAGGAACAGTGTCCTGCGCAAAGTACATCCTTATATGGGCCCATTGTTGCTACTGTTCCTACTGTTCCTGTTCTTACTACTATCCTGTTGACTTGTAGCCAAGGGTCTTTCCAGGCACTGGTCGACCCAGTGAGATAATACTCAGGTGGGTTGTGTCTTGTTTTTGTTATTGTTAATGTACATTGACAAATGGCCCCAAAGCTTAGCGGCTTAAAATAACCGTTTTATTAGACTCACAGACTCTGGGGTCAAAGAACTGAGGTGATTCTTTTGCAACTTGTGGCTTCAACTCATGTCCCTCAGTGGCCTTCAGCTGGTATCTGGACTGGTCTGGAGAGTCCACGGTGATGTTATTTCCATATCTGGTAGCAGGGTAGGGATGACTCGCAGATCAGGACTGCCCCCAGAGCACTTTCCCCTGGCCGCCTCATGTGGCATGGGCTTCCTTACAGCATGGTAGACTCAGGGGCTCCAACGCATAGGCAGAGGTCACGTAGCATCACTTTGCCACAGAACCAGGCTTCGAACCCAGCTCCTTTCGTCAGCAGAGCTTGTATTTGTAATGAGCCTTTCTCCTTGCTCTAGGGTAGAATGGGATGTGCAGAAAGACATCTCATTGGTATGGTATAAAGCTAACTACATAGGACAAATTTCACTGAAGCTGTTCACTTGGTTTCCTCCCATGGTCACTTTATTATTGATAAATACAGCTGATGTTGCCATTGAACATGATATGATTTTGAGAGAAGGGGAGGGAAACAAAAGGAATTCCTTTTTCTCAAAGACAATCAGGTTTACTCTTGCTCCCAGAGAGCTTGTAGTTTGCACTTAACTCAAGAAAAGAGAAAAAATACTAACCAAGAGCCAACTTGAGGAAGCGGCAGTTGGGAGCTGCTAAGATACATTTCTCTGAATTACCAAGTGTTATGTGTAGGGGGAAAATGGGTTTATTGAAATGCAAAAATATACAGTACATGTTATGCTAAAAAGTGCCTATGGTGTAATTTAAATTTAAGTATGCTACCAAAAAAAAAAAAAAATCAAATGTGGAGTAAGCTCAATTTTTTATCCTGAGATTGAGTCTGTCCTTCATACAATAATTACAGTGATTACACAATCATTGTTTAGAGAGATCATGATTTTAATGTGACTGATGTTGTATGCAGTGTGGGCTTTAGAAAAACATTATGCCTATGAACGAGACACGGCCAAAACTGTTGAAATTCCCATGTGTGTGGATTTCTTTGTTTTGTTAAGACGACCTTGTCAGGTAACATGGCAAAATGACAAGTTCATATCATCTATTCTGCGATTTTAGTCCGTTTGGTTATGAATGTCAGCTTCAGCAAGCCTGCAGGATGAGAGTTGAGACTTTAAGGTTATTGCATTTTCTTAGGTGAGGGTTCAAGAGAGATTCTCAGTGAATTCAGATTCAGGTAATATTGATTTAGCACCTTCCCTGTACCTGGCACTGTACTAGGCATTTTCAATATTTAGCACCTTCCCTGTACCTTACAGCTGTTTGTGGCTGCATGAGCCTGCTTATATTATAAATGCTTGACTTGTGATTGTTATACTTCCCTTTTCCCTTCTTTCAGAGATCCTTCAGGTCTTGGTTGAAATGACCCTTTCAAAGATCTCTTCTCTTACCTCTCAGATGGGGCTAGGCCTTCTTTCTATCTGCTTCCAGAAAGCCCATCCCCGGTGTTCATTTCCAGTCCTTTGCAGACTCATCATTATTAAAGTATCTGAGTGATTCCTCGCTTAGTTTGTTTCTCTCATTAGCATTTATAGTCCAGCAGGGCAGGGGATTTTGTCTGTCTTGTGCTTCACCACATCCTCAATACCTACTTCATCCATTGCCTGGCACATAGTAGGTACTCAGTAAACATTAACTGATGGGCGGATCCAGAGGGAATGATTGGCCTGCTCATGATCACATAGTTGGCATCTGCAACAGGGAAGAACAATTAGTAGATTCGTGATTCCTCCTTCTGTTTGTACTCCAGTAAACACACTAATAGTTTACAAATAAGGTTCTGCCTAATCACAAGTGTGAGTGTAAATGGTATCAGCTGAGTCAGGTTTTCTACTAAGAAGTGTAAAGCATGACAAATAGAAATCAAGTTTACTTTTTAAACAGTTATTCACAGCAGATTGTGACAGTGGTTTAGAATATGACTTTTGGAGCCAGAATGTCTGGGTTGGAATTCAGTGCTGGAATTTACTCTCTGTGTGACTGTAGACAAGTTACTTAGCCTTGCTGGACCTTGATTTCCCCCTCTCTCAAGTGGGGATACTCATTACAGTATCTACTCCTAGGAAACTTGTGATGATAAGATTTAATACAAGTAAAATGCTTTGAAACATACTTGGCACAAAGTAAGTGCTCTTTGTAGTGCATTGAATAGTGTCCTCTTGAAATTCATGTCCACCCAGAACCTCAGAATGTGACTTTATTGGAAAGAGTTTGTACAGAGGTAAATAGTTAAGGATCTTGCGGTACAATACCCCTGGATTTGGGGTGGGCCCCACATCCAATGACTGGTGTTCATAGAAGAAGGGAAGAAGACATAAGGAGAGGACAGAGAAGAAGGCCGAATGAAGATGGAGGCACAGACTGGAGTTCTACATCTACTCACCAGGCAATGCCAAGCAGTGCCAGCAACCCACAGAAGCCAGGAGAGAGGTCCAGAACGGTGTGAGGCTGGCTGCTCCCCCTGCTATGATTCCTTTCTGTATTTCTCCCTCTGTGTGAAACTGACCTACCTTTCGTCCAGTGTTTCCTGCCAGGCCCTTTAGAAGCCCTGTCCTAGCTTACCTGTTTTCCCTATGGGAATGATCTCTTCATGGAATGTTCTCCTCCCCCTCCTGCCTCCTCACGTGAAAGCTAGGTCCAGGGCAGGCCGCCCATTCCCCCCGTGGGGCCAGGAGCTCTTTCTTCAGCCCCGCATCACACCTCTTCCCCTGGCTGCTTTAATAAGGGGGCCATCACCTTAGGGGCTTAGAACAACCAAAATGTATTCTCTCATGGTTTTGGAGGCCAGAAGTGTGAAATGCATTTTACTGGGCTGAGATCAAGGTGTCAGCAGGTCTGTGTTCCCTCTGGAAGCTCTAGGGTAAAATCCATTCCTTGCCTTTTCCAGTTTATGGTGGCCACTGGCGCTCCTTGGCTTAGGGCCATGTCACTCCCATCTCTGCCTCCACGAGCATATCACCTTCTCCTCTTCCACGCATCTGGGTGTCTCCCTCTGCTTCTCTCCTATAAGGAGACTTGTGACGTCATGTAGGGCTTGCCCGGACATTCCAGGATAATCTCCTCATCTCAAAATCCTTACTTTAATCCTATCTGTAAAATCTCTTTTTACAAATAAATCAACATTCACACATTCTAAGACTTAGTCTTGTGGGCATTCTCAGCCTCCAGCACCACTTCCTGTGGAGTATGGTATCACCTTAGTGCTGAGGCACCTGCTCCCTCAGTCTTGTGGGGTGTCCTGGTCATGGCCTCACGGCGCCTTACTCGAGCGAGGCTTCCTCTCCATCCAAAGGCCTGCCGTGTCCTGGGTGGTTTTAAGTCTTCATGCCAACAGCCCACCGAACTCCCTGGTCTCACAGTCCTCTGGCCCCTCACATCCTAATGAGCTCTACACTCTAGAGCCTCCTCATCTTTATTGTCCATGTCCCCTTGAGACCGAGGAATTCTAGTATCTCACTCTCTGGCCACAGCACTGATCCATCCATCTTTCTTACATCCTTCCTTCTCTATTCCTGCTTTAAAAAAAAACTTTAACAATATTTAACTAAGTATATGCAAAATATCGTTTCAACTTATAATCAGTTTACAAGAGTATTAACGAGAGGTTTTATATCCTTTTCTTTATGCAAAATCCTACACAAGAGTGTATTTTATATTTACAGCATGTCTCAATTTGACACTAAATTTTCATTGGAGATACTTGATCTGGTCTGAATTGGGGCTGACTAGTGTACCTGAGGAACTATACTTTTAATCTTAATCAACTTTAATTTCAAAACTTATAACCGGTTCAGTTATTGGGAAACTTTTAAGTATGTTTGGGACAACCTGGGTATATGTACTCATTCCTGATTTGGGGTCTCAACTTGATCTCTGGTACAGGTAACCTCCTGCCTGGTTTCATTGCCTCTCCTGTCCATAAATGATCCAGCTTTCTAAAATCCTTTTTGCCTATTGGCACACATCTCTTTCTTTTTATTCTTGTGTGGCATTTATCCTATAAAACCCTGGATCAGTCTAGTTCTCTAGCCTCTTTGCTCCCATACTCATTCAGACCAATGAGGATAGCTAGGGAACATCATAGTCTCTAACATCACCTGGGGCCTGGCAGTCCTTTCCTGGTTCCTTAATCAGCAGCTTTGTCCATTTCCCTTAGCAGCAAGTTTAGATACCTGTCTCCTGACTAAAGCCTTATACCCCTGGGGTACGCAAACCTTTCTGGACATCCGGATTATCTGGAGGAGGTTTCATACATCAGAACTTTAGGCCCCACCCCTAATCCATCCTACACTGTTTCTAGATTTTAGACATTCCCAATTGCTTTTAATCATCCCTAATGTACTTTATATAAGGAGATCAATGCATTTACATTATTCCAATAAACCTTTTATTGTCCTATAGGGGAAAGGGGCAAGTTTGTCATATTTATTTTTTAAAGATTTTATTTATTTATTTGACAGAGAGAGACACAGCGAGAGAGGGAACACAAGCAGGGGGAGAGGTAGAGGGAGAAGCAGGCCTCCCGCGGAGCAGGGAGCCTGATGTGGGGCTCGATCCCAGGACCCTGGGATCATGACCCGAGCTGAAGGCAGACGCTTAACGACTGAGCCACCCAGGCGCCCCGCAAGTTTGTCCTATTAAAATCAAAACAGCAAAGCTGAACTATATGATGTTTGGATCCCAGAAGAACTTGGGTAAGAATTCAAATACCTTGAATCTCACTTTGGATGTTTAGCCCATCCTTATAGGAGGAGAAAAATAAACATGGGTAGGAAATAGCTATTCTCTTTGAAAGTAACTAACTCCATCTGTTGGTTCTTCTAAGTCATGTTGTAAGCTTTCCAAAGAAAGGTAATGTTTCTTCATTTTGTGGCCTCATGTTCCTGGTGTAGGGAAAGGTGGGAATATTGGAGTCCAAACGGTTTCAGATTCCACGTGAGCAGTGGAGTGCCACAGCAGCCTCTGTTCCTTTGACCCACCTGGGTCCTTGAAACAGCATATCGAAGTTTCCTTGTACAGTCTTGCCTCATCCATTGCTTTTCCTGCTCTTTGGTTCAGACCTGGGGACATTCTAACAAGTGAGACAAAACTAAGCCAAAGAATCCCTGGGGGGCAATAAGACCAGGCCTCCAAGACCAAGTTGTACTCTATTCTCCTGGCACCGAATTTACTATGGATCTCTCTGCCCAGAAGTTCTGGCCTTTTCCTCCATTCTGCCAGTAACAGGACCTCAGTGTTCTAGATCCTGATGGACAGCTCCTTCAAGAACTTCACTCTAGGATATGGATTCTGCTGTCCATACTGGGGTTAATTAAGTTCCCTATATATGGCTTGCAATATTCTAACATTTTATCCAGAACCTCCCTTGCTCACAGTACTGAGCTAGGTGCACAGAGATGATGAAAGACACGACATCTGCCTTCAAGGAGCTTATACAGTAGAGAGTGGGGGCAATGGTGTGCTGGAACTGGTTTGAGCCAGTTCACAAGAGCAGAGCATTAAAGTTGCAGGAATTTTGAGAGCTGGTTGTTAAATGCAACCATTATTGAAAATTAAATTATATAAACCTACAATGAATTTTATTAAAAGCAGAAGTAAATCATTAATTTTTTAGTTATTTTACTATACTACTGTCTATGCTCTTGAAATCATCTACATCTATTGCATCTGTATGGTAGGAATACTATATAATTGTTTACTGTTGAGTATCTCTTCACAACTGTGTTCAGTGACATCAAATCGGTAGCTTGAACTTGACTGTTGTGGGAGTATTTACACCATAGAAATAGGCAAACAGTGTATGTAAATCAGGACTTTTTTCAGTCTCTTGTTAAACATCTCCAAGTGTGCCAGTGTGTTGGGCAGGGAATGAGTTAGAGAAGTGCCATTACAGGAGTTCAGAGCAAGTTCTCTGCTGGGATTGGGGAAAATGCTTCAGGGAGGCGAGGACATTTGAGAAAGACCTTGCAAGATGGATCAGATTTTATCAGGCAGAGATTGGTAGGTATGGTAACCTTGACAGAGGGAAAAATGAGTAAGGTCATGGCAGGGAGAAGCTATCGGACATACTTGGGGAACAGCTAGGAATGTATGTGGCTGACATACAAGGCCAATGTAAGTTGGTAGTAAAGATAAGGATGAGAAAGCCAGTTGAAGCCTAACTGTGGAGGGTTTAAAAGTCACAGTGAAGAGCTGGTATAAAAGTCAGTGGGAAATGGGGAACCATGGGAGATTTTTAAGGGGAAACATGACCTCTTGAGAGCCATGCCTTCGAAGGTTTAGTATACCAGGTATATGCAGTAGGGCCAAAAGTAGGAGGTCCTTGCCTAGTTAGGAAAGTCATTGCTTCAGTGCTGTGGTGGTAATAAGGACCTGAATTGGGGGTACTGGCTCAGGAAGGAGAAAGGAGGAGAGTCCCGATGCAAGAGACATTTTGAATGCAGATTTCACAAGTCTTGGTTACACTATTCCTCTGTCTTCTGATGCCAGCAGTTGTACAAGCTTCATTGTTATCTGGTGTCTTGGCCAGGTGATAAGAGACAAAAATATATAAGCAGATAAAATGCATGCTTTTAATGGGAACTAGTGACAAGTGTTTTGCTAGTCACGTTTTGATTCAGCTCCCCAAAAGGAAATGGGCCTAATAACATTAATGTGAGTTCAGGAGGATGAATAACAAGATTTAAAATGTTTCATATGGCTAAACTAATTCTAGGAGTCAGTGTAATAAGGCAGCTCCCATGGTCATGGTTCCACAGCTTGACCTTTAGAAAATTAGTATGGTGAAAGGTTAACGTGGGGCTTGGAAGAAACAATCTCTCTCTCTCTGTCTCTCTCTCTCTCTCTGTCTCTCTCTGTTTCCCTCCCTCCCTCCCTCTCGCTATCCCCTCTTTGTTTTTCTCCAGCAATTAAATCAATATTCCTTTTTCTTTTGCAATATCCATGAAATCTGGCTATGGAGCCATGGATCCTGGGAGAAGTGTTTGGGTATCCTCACCATACCCTGAGAGGGGGAATTGAATCAAATATCAAGTTTCCTTCTAAGGATTGTGTGCTGGGTCTTTCTTTTTTCTCCCCTTTCCACCTCTCTTCCCCTATTGAAAACTCAGGATTCTCAGTTGTATCAAAAGGTGCCTGAAAGTTTTCCAAAGTGGTGGTTTGAAAAGCTCATGGTCAGTTGGCCCATCAGGTAACCCACCCTCAAGAACACCAAGTTTACTGCCTTGCTTTAAATTTATCAGCAAAGGTAGTGCCCTACATCCCCCCATCGTGAAATGTAATAGAGATAAGATTTCTACTGGCACCAATTATATAAACATGCTTGTGCTTAAACTCGCTGAAGAGATTTGTATGTGGAATTTACATTCATGCTGAGTGAGAAGAGTGTGGTGGTCCATCATGTGAGTTTGAGGGGGCTCTTGGAAATGGTGGGTGGGTGGGGACAGGTATGGCTGAAGGTATCCAGAAGAGGCAATGGGGGAAGATTGGAGTGGATGTTCCAGAGGTGGAGCAGGATAAGGACTGGAGGAGAATGGGTTCGATGAAGTGTGCTGTGGCTGCTGATGGGTTGTGGTGTGGTGAGAGGCATTGAGTGGACATGGGTGCTACCCAGAGGGCAGTTGGATATTTGCTTTATTGCGTGTGGGCAACCTCATGGAGATGATGCTGGGGAAAGAGTCTGAGGTAAACCTGCTGGCCTAGTGTTCTCTTTGAGACTTGAGTCCAGGGACCTGGCATCCTGGGCATGGTGTTCTTAGATAGTGGGTTGTTTTTAGAACATTAGTCTGGGAAATTGATTGGAGGAGGGATGCAATGCACTGAATGTTTGTGTCCCCCCATTCATATGTTGAACCCCTAATCCCCAATGTGATGGTATTTGGAGGTAGGGCTTTTGGGAGAAAATTAGGTCACAAAGGTGGAGTTGTCTTGAATGGGATTAGCACCCTTATGAGAAGAGGCCAGAGAGCTATATTATATTTTTCT
Source organism: Halichoerus grypus (assembly GCF_964656455.1). NCBI lineage: Eukaryota > Metazoa > Chordata > Mammalia > Carnivora > Phocidae > Halichoerus > Halichoerus grypus. The sequence continues at coordinate 6,567,498 of NC_135727.1, read as the reverse complement.
GCCATGAAAGTATGATATGTCACAACAACATGGGGTGGACCTTGAAGGCACTATGCTGAGTGAAAAAAGTCACACAGAGAAAGACAAATACCATACGATTTCACTTACATGTGAAATCTTAAAAAAAAAAAAATACCTCATAGAAAAAAAGATCAGATTTGTGGCTACCAGAGGCCAGGACTGGGGGAGGGGGAGTTGGATGAAGTGGGTGAAAAGGTCTAAGCTTCAGTTATAAGCTAATAAGTTCAAGGGATGTCATGCACAACATGGTGACTACAGCTAACAGTGCCGTATGATGTGCAGGAAAGAGAAGAGAGTAAATCCTCAGCATCCCCATCAAAAAAGGAAAGAGAAAATACAGTGTGAAGTCAGCAGTCTGCAGCCCAGAAGAAGGCCTTCAGCAGAACCCAGCTGTGGGGCTACCCTGACCTCGAGCTCTGAGTCTCTGGGACCCTGAGAAATATGTTTCTGTTGTTTGAGCAGCTTGAAGCAGAGGATAAGAGTGGGTGCAGGGAGGACAGTTGGAGGACTCCTGGTGACAGATGACACGGGTCTGGCTATGGTGTTGATGCTAGAAATGAAGCCAAGGTGAAAAGTTGTTGTGATGACAGATGCTGACGGACCTGAGAGGAAGGGAAACTTAAAGAAATTTTAGAAAAGGGGCATCTGATACAGTTTACGTGATGCCAGGGAGGGTCGGCTGCAGACCCAAGGCTGAGAACCACAGCACCAGAGTGGGGTATCTTCGGGTGCTACAGTCGTGGTCTGTGTCCCTCAGCTCACAGGCAATGCACAGTCTTCAAACCCCATTTCCCCCTGAACTCTTGGGGAGCAGATGTGTTTCCAAATGGCAGCCCCTTCTAGAGTGGGCACCAACTTTTCCTCTTTGTGTGTGTGTTTTTTCCGAAGCTGACCCCAAGCCCTCTCTCCACATCATTTCCTAACCACCTGACCTCCTTGGGGCTGCCCCCCCTCGCCGCCGCCAGAGGGGCCCAGAAAGCCTCAGCTGCAGCAGAGAGGGGGGTTGGATTAGAGGAAAGCTCAGCACAAAAACACCTTCTCTTCCATCTGTGTCTGGGGCTGGCTTCAGGGGCTGTCTGCTCCCCTCCAAGAACAATTCAAGAAAACCTCTTTGTCCTTGGCTTTCAAAGGTAATACAGTGACAGTGTTCTCTTCCCCATGAGGAAAGATCCAGGCCAGTCATCACTGTAATTCAGGGCACAGGTCTCACACTCCAGTTCTCAGAATAAAACTCCCATTCCAGGGCCCATCTCTCTGTGACAAAATCCCCAAGCTTAGTCAATGGTGAAGTTATTCCAAGTAGCTGTCAGTATGATCACTATCATGACATCCCAGGACAACAAGAGTGTTTGGACCATCTTTGGACTCCATTACAACCAAATGCAATGTAAAGTGAGCCAGTGTTGAGCCAGCTTTTTTCCTCCACTGTATTTGAGCATATTTCTCACGGGGGTGGAGTGTTAGGAAGGGTCTCAATTTCTGTCCCCGGATTGATAATTACTGTATGAAAGTTTGTCTTTTCCAGTGTTGGGTTAGACCATAGAGATAATTACCTGGTCACCTGTATTCTTTTTTTTTTTTAATTTTATTATGTTATGTTAATCACCATACAGTCCATCATTAGTTTTTGATGTAGTGTTCCATGATTCATTGTTTGCGTATAACACCCAGTGCTCCATTCAATACATGCCCTCTTTAATACCCATCACCAGGCTAACCCATCCCCCCACCCCCTCCCCTCTAGAACCCTCAGTTTGTTTCTCAGAGTCCATAGTCTCTCATGGTTCATCTCCCCCTCTGATTTCCCCCCCCTTCATTCTTCCCCTCCTGCTATCTTCTTCTTATTTTTTTTAACATATGTTGCGTTATTTGTTTCAGAGGTACAGGCCTGTGATTCAACAGTCTTGCACAATTCACAGCCCTCACCATAGCACATACCCTCCCCAGTGTCTATCACCCAGCCACCCCATCCCTCCCACCCCACCCCCCTACTCCAGGAACCCTCAGTTTTTTTTCCTGAGATTAAGAATTCCTCATATCAGTGAGGTCATATGATACATGTCTTTCTCTGATTGACTTATTTCGCTCAGCATAACACCCTCCAGTTCCATCCACGTCGTTGCAAATGGTAAGATCTCATTCCTTTTGATGGCTGCATAATGTTCCATTGTATATATATACCACTTCTTCTTTATCCATTCATCTGTCGATGGACATCTTGGCTCTTTCCACAGTTTGACTATTGTGGACTGTATTCTTTATTTCCTCCTGAAGCCAGGCCCTGGACTGGCTTATATTATTTCAAGAGTCATAGCCAGAGGAATGGTGTGAAGAAGGAAAGGGGGAGCTTGGCAGCAAGAGATATTAGTGGAGATTTTTTTTCTTCAGCAGGAGAAGTTGGGAACAAATCTCTAAACAAGGACTGTAGTTTCTTGACCCTCCTTAACACAGAGTCCTGGGACCAGTCCCACACCTTTCATTCTGGTTCCCAGACCTCCTGATGTTAGGAATAAGGGAAGGAGAACTGTATGGGATTTGCAACCTTAGCTCTCCACTGGGTGATTGGAACCTCTAAAAGCTGAGAGATTGTGCCAGAAGAAGGGGGGTGCTCTGCCAAGATGCTTGCTTCTTGATTCTGGACACTCAACAGCCTAGGGAGCCAGACAGGCAAGGCCAGGCTTGGAATTCTGGCTACGTGACCCTGGGAGACTCAGTTTTTTGTTTGTTTGTTTGTTTGTTTTTTATATAATCTGTAAAACAAAGCTATAACATTTTCTCACAGGATTCTAGATACCCCCATCCCACTCCAAATTTGGTCTTCCTTCAGTGCTCGCCATCTCAGAAAATGGCACCACTGTCCAATCAGTTACTCAGTCCGCAAACCCAGGAGTCATCCTCGACTCCTCCCCTTTCCCTCCACCCACATCTGGTCCATCCGCATGCCCTGCAATTTCCACGTCCAAAGCCTATTCCATGTTTGCCTACTTCTCTCCAACTCCTCCAGCAACACACTACCCAGTGCCTGGCTATCTCTCACTACAACTCACTGTGTTCTCCCAGCACCCACTCTTGTCCCCCTTCAGTCTAGTTACCAAAAGAACCTTCTGAAAATGCAGATCAGTCACAACCCTCTGGTGGCTTGCCATTGCCCTTGGAATACAGTTCACAATAGTCCTTCCCATTAGTTTTGCGGTCTTCACCGATTAGTCCCTGCTTGTTTCTCTGGCTCCATCTCCTGCACTCTTCCATCTGGCTCACTACATTCCAGCCACCCCCGCAGCGTCCCTCCAGTTGCAAAAACAGGGGACTCTGCCCTGCATCTTTGCCTGACTGTTCCCTCTGCTTGGGGCACTCTTGTACCTATGCCCATCCACCTCCAATCCTTGCGGGATTAGCTCCTTCTCATCCTTCAGGTCTTAATTCCAATGTAACCCTCTTCCACTCTGTCGAAAGGAACACTTTACCCTTAGCCCCCTCCGTGGAATCACTCCATTATTGTTTTATTCATAGCACTTGTCATTCTTTGTACGTATTTTGTGTGTGTGTGTATGTGTGTGTTTCATGTTTATTGCTGGTTTCTACCCAGACCATAAACTCTATGAGAATAGGTGCCTTATCTGAATTATTCCCCCGGTCTTTCTTGCATCTAGAATGGTGCCTGCCACATAGTAGGTGTTCAACGTATTTGTTGAAAATGAATAGATGAATGAATATGAATACAAATGAGCTGAATACATTGTTGCAAGGATCAGGTGAGATAATAGAGGAGGAAACAATGTGTAAACTGTCCAGCACCATCTTTTGCAGTTGTCCCAATCATAAACCTTGCATTGTCCATTCCCAGGAACTCCTGTCCACAGAAGATGGGGAATGGGCAATGCTTGGCTGCTGTCCTCTGCCTTGTGCTCTGGCCACCCTTGTTCTACTCATTTGTCTGGTGACTTTTCAGTGGTTGCTTCCTCACTGCCCTGGCACTTCCAGGGTTTATTTTGGCTTCATGACCCATTCCTCCCCCCCCCCGCCCCGCTTTTCTATTTCTAAACACGGTGAAGCCTGAATTGTTAGGGGAAAGAACTCAAATTTATTTTAGGGGATAGTTCATTTATCCATTCACAGTGATCCCTCAGCCCTTTGTTGGAGGGGCTGGTTTAGGTATATGGTTTAGGCCCATAACCCATGATGGAGGTTTTCTTTTGTTGTTAGTTATCTATTTGTTTCCAGTAAGATTAACGCAGGGTGTTATATAAGTTTCAGGTGTACAAGATCGTGATTCAACAAGTGTATACATTACTCAGTGCTCATCAGGATAAATGTACTCTTTTTTTGGAGCCCAAGATGGGGCTTGAACTCACAACCCTAAGATCAAGACCTACACTGAGATCAAGAGTCAGATGCTTAACGGACTGAGCCACCCAGGAGCCCTAGGATAAGTGTACTCTTAATCCCCTTCACCTAGTTCACCCATATTCTTCCAAGGTAGATTAGATAAAGTAAACAGTTGATTCTCTGTTTGGGAGTGTCTTTCAGAGAGCAGCTTAAAGATAAAACGCTATTGTCTTTGGATAAACATTAAACATGCTAGGAACTCAACAGATGAATGGATAAAGAAGATGTGGTATATATATATATATATATATATATATATATATATATATACACACACACACACACACACACACACAATGGAATATTATGCAGCCATCAAAAAAATGAAATCTTGCCATTTGCAACGACGTGGATGGAACTAGAGGGTATTATGCTAAGCGAAATAAGTCAATCAGAGAAAGACGAGCATCATATGATCTCACTGATGTGAGGAATTCTTAATCTCAGGAAACAAACTGAGGGTTGCTGGAGTGGTGGGGGGTGGGAGGGATGGGGGGCTGGGTGATAGACACTGGGGAGGGTATGTACTATGGTGAGCGCTGAGAATTGTATAAGACTGATGAATCACAGACCTGTACCCCTGAAACAAATAATACATTATATGTTAATAAAAAAAAAAAGAAAACAAAATGCTAGGAACTTCTCCCAAGGATGTTCCTCATACCTCCCATTTTTGTCTTTCCCCAAATCATTGAGTGGGGAGCTTCAGTTGGTTGCTTGAGTGACCTGCCATAGGCCTCTCCATGTAGTAAATTTTGCCTGGCTTTTTCAGCCAAACCAATCCCTCACACCATACGTAGGAGTGCGGTTGAGGTAGTGGCCACTGCTCTCCTGAGAGAAGTTGAGGGAGGCTGGGCCACCTGGTGGGCTCAGTGGAAATGGGTGTGACACCAGCTCGGTGGTAACAGCAACACTGCAACAAAAGGTCCTGTGCCTTCCCAAAGGCTTTCCCATAAATTATGGATTTCCTCAAGGGCACTTTGAAGAAGTTGCCTCCAAAAATGGGATATGTAGGCTGTTTTCTGACCACACAGTTTTTCAGTAAGGCAAACTAATATCCTATCTCCTAAAGCCACTAACTCTCAACTATGTGACAACTTTAGGAGCCCTGATTTCTAGCACTCAGGTGTTTGTTGCTCAGCAAGCAAAGTTATTCTTGTTGTTAGCCTTGAATTCCCTTTTAGATTTCTGTAAATATATTTGTCTCATTTGTTTGAATTTCGCTGTGTCTCTTAGGGATAGGATTTTCTTTGGCCTTATTCCTTTGGTAGTGTTTTTTCTTTTTTTAACCATGGTAAGCCTTACAAGAAAGACATGATAGCAGTTGCAAGGTTGTGTTCACTTACAGTGGAATGGAAAACACATAATACCATCAGGCTCAGCCAGCCCATGATGGGAGCCTACAGTGCACATTTCTTAAAACCTTAATTAGGATCCTTCATTTTCAGGATGCCTGGGTGGCTCAGTCGGTTAAGTGTCTGCCTTCGGCTCAGGTCATGATCCCGGGGTCTTCGGATCAAGTCCCACACCAGGCTCCTTGCTCCACGGGGAGCCTGCTTCTCCCTCTGCCACTCCCCCTGCTTGTGCTGTTCCTCCCTCTCTGACGAGTAAATAAATAAAATCTTTTTAAAAAAAAGGATCCTTCATTTTCTTCATCTTTTATCAACTGTCAGATGACATTGTCAAAGTAGTTAAGACTCCCAGGACCTTAACCTTTTTAAACTCCCACTCTTGACCAGAAGAGACTGACAAATGATATCATTTATTCTGAGAGTGGGTTGAATTTTAGCTTCCCAGTCAACACATTTGCAATCATCTCTTGCCTTTCCACTGTTAATTTTAGGGGTACCATCATTTGCATTCTGCCGGTCTGCACTGGAGAAATCAATGTCCCTCGTGAGTGAGAAAGTGTGCACTAAAGGGAAAACTGCTGGATAGCTGCTGTCAGGATTCTGAGGGTCAGAGAACAAAATCCAAATCCTTGCAAAAGCAAGTTGTTCCGATCCATTTGCTGTGAAAGCTTTTCTCACTGTTTCCTCTTACTCCCAGTCTTGTACATCCCTAAGCCAAGAGCCTTATTGCCATGAATAAGAAATCCTCTTTTAGGGTACAGTGCTAAGTGAAATAAGTCAGTCAGAGAAAGATAAATACCACATGAGTTCATTCACATGAAATTTAAGAAACAAAATAAATGAAGAAAGGAAAAAAGAGACAAACCAGAAAGCTGACCTTTAACCATAGAGAACAAACTGGTGGTCACTGGCGGGGGGTGGGGGGGTGGGGAATGGGGGAAACAGGTGAAGGGAATGAAGAGTCCACTTATCCTGATGAGCACTGAGTAATGTATAGAATTGTTGACTCACTACATTGTATACCTGAAACTCATTAAAAAAAACCTGTATGTAAACTACTGGAATTGAAATTAAAAAAAAAATTAAAAAAGAAATTCTCTTTTATAATATGCATATGTCCTGTCAGGGAGGATAGAGCCTGGCCTGGCTGCAGCTGGGCGGGGTGGGGGGGTTGTGCTCTGCAAAGCTGAGGCTTGTGGGGGAGGTGTATCTTGCCCAGAGCATCTGGGACCAGGAAAATCGAGGAGGGATGCATCCTGAGGGAGGTGGGCATGGCTAAGGTCAGAACACCTAAGAAGGGAATAAGCAGGTCATCAGAGGAAGAGAAAGGTTGAGATGCTGCTGTGGAGACAGGGAGGAATGGAGCTGGGGAGAGGAGGGTCAGAGGCCATGGGCTGAGAGGTAAGTGAGTGGGTGGGCCTGAGAAAATTCTTGTGTGGTAGGCGTGGGGAGTTAGGACTCGCATCTGGCTTTGTATTTGCTTTCCTTGTCATGTGCATGGGAAAACCAATCACATTTCCAACCGTGACCACTGACCCTAATCAACTGTATCCTGCTCTGGGCAAGCACATGCCTTCCTCCAGTGGTGAACAAACTTTTGTTCATGGGAAATAATTTTAGGAAATAAAAATATTCACTGGTCTCGTGTTTCCCCATTCAAGATGGAAATCGCTGTATGGAGTTTATGGCAAAAAAAGGAGAATGTTTACAACTTATCTACTTTATTGAAGGACACCCATGAGAAAATTGGCACTGCTTTTTAGTCATTGCAGTTAATATCTGGACACATTAGAGAAATAACTCACGGGGAGGCAGACTTTTCATCTTTTCTCCTGAGATGGGTGAGCAGGCCATAGCATCAGTGTAGACCCACTGTTGGCCTACAGGTCCGGAGTTGCTCATCACTCCTGGGTGTAACAGAAGGTGTGTAGACATACTCTAAAATGGTTTTGACTGGCTGCTAGGGCGACAGTGGTCTCCAGAGTTCTAGAAAGTAGGCCTTATTGAGAAGGTGACATTTGAGAAAACATTTACAGGAAGTAAGGAAGTGAGCCAAGAGGTTATCTGTGAAAGAACATTCTAGGCTGAGAGAGGAGTCCGTGCAAAGGCCCTGAGACAGAAGCTTGCCTGGCCTGTGTGAGGAACAGGAAGGGGGCCGGTGTGATATGGTCTCCAGGCATTATTCACGGAGAAGGAAGCACTGCCAAGCAGGGAAAACCTTCGGCTGACAGCATTTTTCCATTGCTGTAGTTGGCACCAGCTGAGGCCCTGAGTAGGGGAGAGATGGAGGACTCTGGAATTCAATGGTGACAGACAGTTAAAATGAAGAGACATAGAGAACTGTGGTTAAAAGCAGAGGCTTTGTGAGAAAAAATTTAAGTTGTTCTGTAAAAGACACTGTTAAGAGAATGAAAAGACAAGCCAAGACTAAGAAAATATTTGCAAGTCTCATATCTGATAAAAGACTTGTGCCAAAATCATACAAGGAAACTCAACAGTAAGAAAACAAATGAACCAGTTTTTTAAAAGTACAAAATATCCGAGCAGACACCTCAGCAAAAAAGACGTACAGATGGCCAATAAGCACATGCAAATTAAAACAACAAGGACATACTACCACATACCTATCAAAATAGCTAAAATTCCAAACACTGACAGCACCAAATGCTTCGAGGATGTGGAGCAACAGGAACTCTCATTCATTGCTGGTGGGAATGTGAAATGGTCTAGCCACTTTGGAAGACAGTTTAACAGTTTATTATCAAGTTAAAATATGACCCAGCAATCACACTCCCAGGTTTTCATCCAAGTGAATTGAAAACTTATGTCCACAGCCCATGAATGTTTATAGTAGTTTCATTCATAATTACCCAAAACTGGAGGCAGCCAAGATGTTCTTCAGTAGGTGAATGGATAAACAAACTGTGGGTACATCCAGACAGGGATATGCTAATCAGTGGTAAAAAGGGATGAACTGCTGATCCACTCAACAACCTGAATGAATCTTAAATGTGTATTGCTAAGAGAAAGTAACCAGCCTGAAAAGGCATCATTCCATCTATGTGATATTCTGGAAAAGGCAAAACTACGGAAACAGGAAACCGATCTGTGGTTTCCAGGGGTTTGGGGAGTGGGGAAGGTTGACTAGGTGAAGCACAGGGGATTATTTTTTTTAGGGTGGTGAGACTATTGTGTATGATATTGTATGGGTGCATTTGACCTTATGCATTTGTCAAGACCCACAGAGCTTTCTAGCACGAAGAGTAAACCTGAATGGACACAAATTTAAAAAAATAATTTTGGAAATGGGAGAATCCCAGGACGGAATGCAGACCGTGACAGAAGAACCTAACTGCATTACAAATATCTGAAGCCACCTTACTGAATGAGATGGGCGGGGGCAGGGGGAGAAGGTACTGACCCAAGTAACTTTGGAAATGAGTGGAGTTGCTAGGACCAAAGGCAAAAGAATCTGCACATAAATGCTGGACTCTGATTCATAAAGCTGTGTCCTCTGCAGGTACAGATGAAGGATTCTGATACTGTTATGCATGTACCCTGGGATGGAACAGCTAAGTCAATGGATGGCAGGTGGCGGGGACCAGGATTCTCACTGTTGGACTGGGAGTTGAGATCAGCACTCAGGATGCATCCTTCCTCGATGTTCCTGGCCCCAGATCCTCTGGGCAAGATACACCTCCCCCACAAGCCTCAGCTTTGCAGAGCACCCCCCCCCCACCCTGCCCAGCTGCAACCAGGCCAGGCTCTATCCTCCCTGACAGGACATATGCATATTATAAAGGAGAATTTCTTTTTAAATTTAATTTTTAAAAATTTCAATTCCAGTACAGTTTAACATATAGGGTTTTTTTTTAATGAGTTTCAGGTGTACAATGTAGTGATTCAACAATTCTATACATTACTCAGTGCTCAAGGGATTGGAGTTAGAGGCACATTTAGCTGAGTATAGATACAGATGGTTACATATCGAGCTACATGTGAGGCACTGTCATTGTCTCAATCAGTATTTCTCTCATGTGCTTCCTCTCTTACTATTCTTTCGCCTTTTGGTCTGATTCGATCTGATGCCAACCTTTCCAGCGGGATGAAAATAAAGCGGTGGCTTAGAGATCTAAGATATGTTGCTTATTGACATTATTTGAAAGGAAGTGTCATTGATAATACATTATCCAGTTCTGTCTCAGGTAATAGTAGCCAGGTTCTCAAAATACACGGAGGCCAGACTCCAAATCGGCATGTACAGAGCGACTCTTTGAAAATGAGCTCGACCAGTCCCTGCTTCATTAATTTTGTGGTGCTTACTTCATTAACTAATTTAGTTTTCACTTCATTAATTTGCCCAGAATCCCTTTAACTTTTTGGATGCCAGTAGCAATTCCTCTTGCACACCCACATGATGAAAATACTTGCTTGTATTTCCCCTCCCCCCTTGCTCTCTTTCTTCCGCGGTCTCATATGCATACCACACTTGATTTTGCAACTTGCTAATTATCTGTGGGAAATATTTGATCCCAGTGTTTATTCTCAGTACTCCCAAGGACAGGTTTCTGCAGGTTTTCTTTTTCCTTCTGTCTTTAGTTTTCATGCTTGGGGACAGAGCCTAAAGAAGACCTACAATTTTTTGGCTTTCAGATCAAGGTAAATGACCCCTGAGTTAGATGTTTCTGGGACCTTTGGATCTAGATTCTTACCTCTTCCAGGAATGGAGCTGTGTCACCTTGTTCTCTCAAATTCACAATGTGCCTATGATATAGTAATAATGAACTGTGTAAATATGATCACCAGGCACTAAATAATAGCAGGGGAGATCCCTTCACAAAATCTGAACCTAATTTATAATGGCAGAAGGGAATTACAGAAATGCTCAGTGTCTGCACTTCAAAATGACAGTGCAGACTGAGCTTTTCTATGAAATCCATGGCGCTGGGCAGGGCAAAGAGAAGATATAAAATAGGGAGAAGCCAATTGTACAAGTTCAGTGCTGCATCCTTGTAAGGACTCAGCCTGTGGTATTCTTAGCTCTCTGGACATTCAAGTTGCCTAGGAGTAAAAGGAGGCACCCCGTCACTTCATTTACAGCACAGCAGATGCTGTTCTTTGATAAAGTGCTGAGCCACAGAGATGTCTCAAGACCATCTTCGGTGGGCCTTCACAATTTAGACTTGATTATATATTCTTTGTCAGTTCTGCCTAGTTTTTTTGAAAGAACATTTTCTGATGCAGCCCACAGCTGAAATCAAAGGCTCAACATAGTACAAGGTTTCAATGAAATATCATATATTTTAAGAAATTACTATGAGACACCACACACACCAGACTGGGTAGATGATTTGCCTGACCCAGTAGGGCCTCTGCATTTGTGAAATAGTCCACTACAGTGTGTGTTCCTCAGGAGGGATGGTATCTATGTGAGTACTCGATAAATCTTCATAGAACAAGTGGGGCTTTTATAGAAAGAAATTTAGTGTTATATGTTATAGAACTTTCAACACTTATAGTTTTAAAAAGATTTGCATCTTGCTAAAGACAGAAAAAAGGAAGAATAACTACCAACATGGTAAATTTCTTTTGTAAAAGCTAGAGTCTGCGCTAAGGACTGCCTCTTACTCAATGAAAGCTGCTTCATTTGCTAGGTAAGTGTGATTATCACAAGTCAAGCATTCCTAATACAGCCAGGCCCATTCATTTTTCTTTGGTTTAAGACATTTCATAAGGCAGGAGGAGCTAATTAAACAATGGCTAGCTTTTGGACCAGGGATATATTCACAATCACAGTGAATTAATTAAGCACAACGAATTAATTAGATAATTTTTTTCCTGCTGTGGCTAATATTTGACACTTGGTGTATTAGTTCTAAAATTATCAACTCCAAATTGTTACTACAAAATGAAAGCACTGGTTTTATTTATTTTTCTTTTTTTAATCAAATGCACCAGAATTTTTCTCACTCTAAATGAGCATTGTCCTTCAGACTAGTCTCCTTGGTAGAAAGACACTCATTCTAATGATGTTGCAATTGGTCAAACCACTTTTGGAGTTCCTCTCTTCATTCGTTTACTCCATAAGTATGCATTAAATGTCTGCTTTGTGCCAGCCACTGTGACAGGTCCTGGAGACAGAGTGGAGGACGAGGCCCGGCCTCTGACTTCCCAGAGTTTTTAGCCTAGTCTCATGGCAATGCCTTCAGACAGTTGTGATTCTCGTAAGAAAACCACTTCATTTGGGTGCCTGGGTGGCTCAGTTGGTTAAGCGACTGCCTTCAGCTCAGGTCATGATCCTGGAGTCCCGGGATCGAGTCCCGCATCGGGCTTCCTGCTCGGCAGGGAGTCTGCTTCGTCCTCTGACCCTATCCCCTCTCAGGTGTTCTCTCTCTCTCATTCTCTCTCTCTCAAATAAATGAATAAAAACTTTAAAAAAAAAAAAAAAAAAGTTAAAAAGAAAAAAAAAAAAAAAAGAAAACCACTTCATTTAATACTTTGTTTTTCTTGCCAAATCCTTTCTATCAGCCTGATTGTCCACCTGATTCATTACAAATGTATCCAAATGAATTTCTACCAAACAACAAAACCAAAACAAAAGAAACTACCAACTCAGTATCCTTATTCCTGTCCAGTAGCCTCCCTCCTCTGGATTGTTACCACTGGTCTCCCTGCCCATTACTTGAGTCCCCTACCATTTAAAACCCTTCAAAAGCCCCTTATTACCCAAAAGATAAAGTCAAAACTACCTTTGTGGTGTCATCTCTTGCCCCATCTCCTGATTTTCATGCTTAGTAATTTGAGCCACCTCTTTATTGGGTTGGTACGTTATCCAAAACCTTGCAGATCTCATGCTGCCCTTCTGTTTTCTTTATATGTTCAAGACACCTTTGTTGGGTCTAAATTCTTAGGGCGTCAGCGTTCTCCCTCAGAACCCTGTAGACATTGCTCCTTTGTCTTTTGGTAGTTTTTGTTGAAAAGAACAAATCATGGTAATTTTGATTTGAGGATTTGTTTGTTTGTTCCTTGAATGCTAACAGGAATCTTTTAAATTACTTACCAGGACGGGCGCCTGGGTGGCTCAGTTGGTTAAGCGACTGCCTTCGGCTCAGGTCATGATCCCAGAGTCCTGGGATCGAGTCCCGCATCGGGCTCCCTGCTCGGCGGGGAGCCTGCTTCTCCCTCTGACCCTATCCCCTCTCATGCTGTTTCTCTCTCTCTCTGTCAAATAAATAAATAAATAAAATCTTAAAAAAAAAAAAAATTACTTACCAGGACATAATAAATGGGACATATCTGGATATATATTGATCTGATATATATTGATTGGTAATTTTGTTTATGACATGGAACATGGTGATCCTCTCTAATACCTAATCTCAGATAATTTTTCTAAACTGAAACGTTTTCTTCTATTCTAGCTTTGATTATTGTTTCCAATCCATTACTTCCATTTACTTCATCAGAAACACCTGGTACTGGTAGGTAGGCTATGTGACCTACCTTCCACATCGGCTATTTTTTCTATATTCTCTACAAAGCACTTTGGGAATGTTTTTCCATTTATTTGTCTGCTTCCAGGATTCAGCTTTCTGTGGTGTCAAGTCTATTTTCTCCTTTTGATTCATTCTTTCATCTCAACCATTGCATTTGTTTGGTTGCATCACAGGAACCTAGTGTAGAAGATTGTGTAAATCTATAAATGAATACAGAATATGCTATTTTTAAAATTTTCACTTTGCAGAGAAGGCTCTTTTTTTCCTGGTTGCTTTATAGCTGTATTAAAGCTTATCCTGGGAGAGAGATTTTCAGGTGACCTCACTCATGTCTCTGTCTTCCTAGAAGACAGATGTATAAATGCTGACACACTTATACACAATATAAATGCTGAATTCTGGGAATTTTGTTAGCATATTCTAAAAGCACCAACATGTATTTGCTGCATTAGCCATAACCTGGATAGGGCTCCCGTATTTTGTAACTATGTTGCTAGTTCTTCCCAGTAGGTTTTAGAACTTTATGTTGATTATTGTCTTTGGAAAGTGAATACATAACTAAAACTCATTTTTCTTCTCCATGTTCCTCTTTTTTTGGTGTTCTCTCCATTGTCTCTTTCTCGTATCTCTTAGTGAATTTAGCACCATATGCAGTTCTGCTAATAGCCCAATTAAAACACTAACTGAAATTTTGATCATTTATTTAACTTTTTCTACAAAATGAAAATAACTTCAATGCTTTTCTGATCACAAAAGTAATGCATACTTCTACTATAAACAAACAATATAGAAGCAGGTTATTTGTTCTAAAAAAGAAGTTCATAGAAGGGATAAATTATATAGATGATTGATGGTTTGACTTTTGGGGAAGTATTAATGGAACTAAGTTATGTTGCCTAGGAAAGAAGTAGTTAGGCAGTGTAGGCACTATTTGTATTCATTTTATGAAATTCTTTTTTTCCTTCATTTTATGAAATTCTTAAGATAATGTTTAGGCTCCTAGAGTGAGTAGGAAAATGTTTTGCTGGATAACTCTCAGAAACTGCTACTTAGAAAACACAATTATGTAATGCTCAATAAGTATGTAGTTCAACTATCTGTTTAAAACTCAGATGCTATACATGTTTCTAACTAGTTAGGATGCCTGCATGTTTTTGATAGAGGGAGCACTTAATGGAGTTGGACAGACTGGAGTTCCAGACTCCAAAATACAGATGATGAATTGCAAATTCCTCTACTTGATCCCGATGGGTTATGGTTTCCTCCTTAAAAGCTGTATTTGAATGATATATAGTGGCTGGTAATAGCATCCGGCTCTAACCTTGTAACTCCCTTTGGGACTTTGTAAAGCTTATGGGTTTTGTTCATAGTCCTTTATTTTAAAGAATAGCTTCCATGTTCTTCTCTAAAGGACTATTGTTTGGAGCAGCAATTAGTTGGGCAATTAATAGGTCCTTTCAGATATCAGTGTGTATGTACACAGGTACAGATGTGAGTGTAAATGTAAACTGCATATATAAATAATGAATGTTTTCAAAAAAATAGAGACTTACCTTTGACCAGTTAAATGATATCTTAGCAACAGCCAAGTGACTGATGAAGCCCTTTTGATTTCACTTTTATTTTTAATGTAAATGTATACCTCTACCTACCTGACTGATTGTCCATCATTTCCAGAGAGCATGAAATTCACTATGGGAACGTTGTTTCTATACTCATTCATTCCTTCAGTCTTCTGTTAACTTATTGAGAACCTATTATGTGCCAGGCACTGTACTAGCTTCTAGGTAAACAAAGACAGAATGGGGGAGAAGAGGCTTTGATTTCTCTTAGCCAATAATACTCTAGTGGTGCCTACAGATAATTACAACACAGTGTAGTAATTACAAGGACAAAGATGGCTCTATGGTGCCAGTGGAGCACAGAGTAGGGACAATTCACTTAGAATGATAGACTGGAATGTAAATTGTGTTCTTATCAATGACAGCCATTGGCTGAGTTTCTATCATAAGGAGGATTCCGTGCTGAGCTCTGAGTGTCCGAGAGGTATATGACCTCAAGTTGCTTAAGATCAAGTTGGTGAGAAGGAGTATTCACATGTTTAAGGAATAATGAATAGAGCTGATATATGGGATTCTTGTAGGGTAATAGCAGGAAATCGAGTTGAAGAGGTAGTTTAGGGCCACACTGTGGAGGTCCCTGAATGTTCTTACACTGAATTCAATGTATTAGCTAGTGGAGGGGCCACTAAAGGTCTTTGAGAGGGATGAATGCGAATGTCTAGCTTCCCTGCTAAATACAAGCTCAAAGAATCAAGTAGCTGCTCCTCCCTTGCATACCATTATCAGCCCAGAGACAAGCACAGTACTTAGCATGTAGTATGTCCTCAATAAATATTTCTTGACCAACTACCTATATACAAAATGGTGTCTTTGACAATGCGGGCCGTTGTTAGTAGTGTGTGTTGAGTGACAGATGAGAGCTGGGGAAACCAGTTTGGCTGCCCTTGAGTAAAGTAATGAAGACCTGGACTTCAGCGGGATTATTGGAAATAGAATGAAGAAGGGATTGCAAGAAAGAAATGGATAGTACTTTATGATTGGATAGGTTGGTGGAAAAAGGGAAATGGAGGAAACAAGGATTATTCTAAGGTTTTGAGAGAAGGTAAGAGAAAAGGGCTGTTAGCAGAAATGGGGAGCCTAGCCAGGAAGCTAATTTGGAGAGAAAGATTATAAACATGGGCTTTAAAAATGTGAAGACATAGTGTTGGACACTAGTCCAGCAGTTTTCAGCTAACCTCCAGTAAACTAGTCATGGAGCATGGAGATTATAGGTAACTTGTTTTGTCTGTTTCCATATCACATAATGGTTATGTCCAAGCCATCAGTTATGGGAGTGACCTGATGCCAAGCCGCACCCCCCCACACACACAGCAGTAGGCAGAAAGGCCACTGTGCCTTCCAAGATTGAAGCTTTTTAAATATGAAGTAAACTAATCAATCAGATGAAAGCACAAGGGACTCCCACAGCAACTCAATAATAATAATAATAATAATTATTATTATTATTACACAGGATATCTTAAATACCTAACCATTGAAATACTATCTTTTGAAATTCAGTACTGCAATTTCAAGGTCCAGTTCCATTAACTAGCATAATGAGGGAAAAATGCTATGTATGTCCTTACAGACAACAAGCATTTGAATAGTGTTTAAAAAAAATAGTAATAAAAAGACAATAGCAATTTGCTAAGGCAGTATGTCATAACTTTGATTATGCAAAAAGTGAAGTGGAGTGTAGTGAATTTGAGGTCAACTTTTCAAACAAGTCATCAGGGGGAAAATAAGAAAAGTGCCAGAGAGCTAAATATGCATGAAGCTGCTATTGAAGTTTAATGGAAAAATGGGGCTCTTGTCAGCTAGCTGAGTACTTAATAATGTTAACACCACTACAAACAAGTTGTGGTTTATTGCTTCAATTTCCTACGTACCGGCAAGAGAATTAACAAGACTGATGCATTAAGATCTTAGATTTCAGTCAAATTAGGTGACTAAGAGGGTGATGAAAAACACTTGTTCTCGAAGGGAACACAACTCTATCAGGAACTTGTTACATTCTGCATCAGATCATTGGATGAGCTGCTGATTTAACAGTTGCACTGAAAAGGAAACCCCTTAATCAATCCTTTTTGTACAAGAGCTATTATGTATTAGGTGATATAAAGGAATAATATGCAGAGGTAGGAAGCACAGGTACATCTCTGAATATTTATGTTTGAATTTGGAGAGACAAGTAAAATAACGGAGACTTTGTGAATATTCCTGTTTCATTTACAATGTAAGATGCTATCAAAGTAGACTTTTTGAAGATGAACTCACTTTAGTTTTCCCTCAGATTTAATGGAGGATCTCCATGCAATTAAATGACTCATCTGGAATCACTTGGTCAAATGGAGGCTTTCTCCTTCAAGCTCTTTCTCAGCACCAGTATGGATGACAATTGTCACTGGTATCCTCAAGTATCTACCTTTACTGCCTTGTAAGCCAGACAGAGAAAAAAGGCATAGCCCATTACAAAGTAGAGCATACACAAGGCCTCTTCAGAAAAGGGATACATAAACAACAGGTGAGAATAGTAGACTGGTTGATGAAGGGCTGAAGACATTTGATGAGAAAGTACAGCTTCCATTTCTTCAGTGAAAAAGATCCTCATTGTATGCTTGACTCAACTAAAAGTCACCCAGCCATAGTATCTAGAGAAAAAAATCAGACTGTCATTGTCCGAATATTACATTTCCTCTGTAGAATATCGGAGGCTTCTCTTAAGTTGATATGTTCTCCAGAAGATTTATCTGGTACAATTCGTCTCTTGGAATCAAAGTTACAGATTCACTGATTCATCAGTTGTTAGACCTTAAAGGCAAGTGCTTTAAAAATCTTAGCAGTAGGATTCCTTGTAAGATGGGATCTTAGGTGGATGCCCATTATAGCTATGTATGAAAGCAGAGCTGCTTTGGGAAAGATAAGGAAGGGAGCTGGACCCACCAGCTGTCTCTCCAACTCTGCAGCGGCCACCCCTAGGGCACCTTCGAGGAGCCCTAGATAGCACATGTGATTGGAAAACACACCAATTTCATAGATGATAAAACTGAGGCTCAGAGTGGTGAAATGACTTGGCCAAGGTCATGCAAACCCACAAAGCCAGGGCAGTATTTAGCACTAGAAACCCCGTTTCTTCTAAGCTGGGCTAGAGTGAGATGAGAGCAGCCACCTACCTGCTAGATGGGGAGAAGGTGGCTTAGGTCTTCAGGCCTCTCCAGCTCTCACTTTGTGGCAACTTTCAGAAAGAATTGACACAAATAATTAACAGAAGGTTGCATTAATTTCTGTTTCATTACATAGATGGTTTGGGAGTAAAAGGCAAAACCACTTTTGTCTAGTGCTTGGTAGCTCTCAATTCCATGGAGGAAAGGAGGAGGTTAGCACAGTCATTAGGAAGGCTTCTTAAAGAAGCCGAAGTTGCTTGGGAAATGATACCACCATTGACTAGAATACATCAAGTACAAAAGGGAGATGTAATAATAGAAAAGTAGTTATGCACCTAAGTCCTGAAATGTAGTATTACATCCATCCTGAGAGGTAATCACTCCTGTCGTTACTGAGCTCTGTGATCGCTCAGTCTAGCATGATAGACGGCTTCAAGCTCAATCCCATCATCAGCGGATCTCGCTGCAGAAGCCCGGGCCCGTACAGCTCAGCTGGGGTTCAGGCAGAGCAGAGAAATAGCCACCCTGGCAGTTCCTCACTGACCTTTAGGTATTGGTTATAGGCCTACATAATTGAAATAAATGATTTTTTTTCATTAGTGCTTTATGGAACCATTTAAAATTCTAATCTTTCCTGTCCAAGAATTAGTTTAATGTGATCCACTATGATTACCTCTAATTGGATTTAATTTAGATTGAAATGTTTGAGCTCATATAATGGATAAGGCTCCAGTGCAGTGTGTGTGTGTGTGTGTGTGTGTGTTTTCAAATTTCAGGAGATTGATTTTTCTTGCTATTAACTGCTATGATTGTATGTTACTAAACCCTGCACTGGCAAAATAGTTATTTTTACTGTTATTTTACTCCAAAGATAGTTTGTCCTTGTTGAAAAGTTGTAGTTAGAGAACATCCAGGGGACTAAAATCCTATCTCGGGAAAGGACAAAATGGAGCCCCACGATTTGCTTCTGTCCCTTCTCCCATTCTCACACTTGAGGGGATGCTGCAGCCTTCCCTGTAAAATGCCGTTTCTGTCTAGACATCCCTCTAAATCTCCTGAGGTCTGGGTGGCCATTCCTCGTGTGGATGCCGAAAACCCTCTTTAACAGGCAAAATGGTAAAAGGCATAAGCATTTAATTGGGGGAATAGACTTGGAAAAAAAGAGTCTGGGGCTCGGAACAATGGATGAAATGTTGTGAAAGGCTGGGATGATAATGGCGTTGTGGGAGAGCCCGCTCCTGGCACCTAACAGTGCTGTTTGCTTTCTGCCTGCTTCTCTGTCCCTGGTGGATTTTTGCTTGTGTCTTGCTGCCTCTTTCCTCTATTAAGGCTATAAAATGCCATAATCAGGCAAGCATTTGACTAAAACATTTTGGGGCTTTTCCAAACATGTATTTTTAAAGCCATTTACACAGTGACATGTGTCTTTGGAGCTCAGCATCTCACCAGGGGCCTGGCACTCACACTCACTAATGCACTGGCGTGGCTCCTTTTCTAACAGGACGCACTGGTTAAAAGCCTGCTCCCACCTCAGGCTCGTTGGGTCTAAAATCTGACTGGCCCAGAGGAGCCTTATTTTAGTGATTAAGACTTCAGATGGATTACCCCCAACTTGGGTGCTGTGGATGGATTTGGTTATCACAGTGTGCAGACTTAAGGCTTGCTATTGAAAACCACAGAGATGAATTATCAGAACTGTTCCCTGTAAAATTGGAAACATTATGTACCAACCAGACATGCACGTGAAACCAAGAAAGGGCAGGGGGAGCAGATCTGGTTCCAGACCAAAAGGGTACAGTGCCCCCTTCCTTTGGTTTCTATCTAGTCTTTCCTAGCGTTCTGGGAGCTAGAGGCCACAGCCTTGGGAATCTATTAAAATGAGTTTCAGAATATCGTCGGATTGAAAAAATAAGGAGTTTTAGGGGGAAACAGTGCTACCTGCATGGAACCAGGCAAATTTACTATCACTTCATTCACTGTGATTTTGCTCCGCCTGAAAACATCTCAGCACCAGGGTAATAAATTGTCTCATCAAGGACAACAAGCCAGATACTAATATTACAACTGAGATGTTGGTCTGGAAAAGCCAGAAGGGAGAGTTGGAAGTTGGCGATTCATCTTTAATCCTTCAGGGGCTGATTGTCCTTAGAGTGAGATGTTGATCGTAAGCAGACTTTCTACTTCACCATGGGATTTTATCTCTTTGCTTAAGGACAGACAGGAAGCATCAAGGCAGATACCATTGTGGCCAAGAGGGATGGGTGATCCTCACTCACTATCCAGAGAATGGAGGAAATCCAGTGTTCATTTTCTTCATGAGATCGAGTATATAAAAAAAATCTGGGCACCTCTCAAAGAGTCTGTGGATGCCTCTGTTTAATCTACAGCCAAGGGTAAGGTTCAACATGAAGGGAAAGATTATATATATATTCCATGTAATATATGTGCATATATTGTTATATATTAATATACTATTAATACATGTTAACATATTTAATATATAATATAATGACATATGTATACAATAAGTTGGGAACTTACATAATTTAGTCAAGTGGCTCCTGAATGAAACAAATGAGGCAAAGTCTAATGAGACTCTTAATAGGAGAGAAGAGCTGGTAGCACAAATAAACAGCTTCCTGGATGGTCTGGACACTTATTTGTTCATATAAATAAAATCCAGGATATGAACTGGGGATTCCCAACTCTACCATAGTTGAGATGTTCGTTATTTTAATACCCTTCCATGCCAGCCCCATTCCTCTGAGTAAAAGTAGTGAATGACATACAGTTGTTATATCTTAGATTAAGATGAACATAAATTATTTTTAGGGTGGGAGAATAGAATTTCACAGTGTTCCTTGAGATAATTGGAGGCACTTGGAGGTGTCACAAAACCAATATTAGGAAACTGAACTAACTCTTCCGTTAAATTTTGTTTAAAGGGTTGGTAACTTTCAAATTTGTAATAAGTATATTTAGAAATCATGAGGACAAACTTCCTTTGGGTTTTTACCAATTTCACCTTTTACCACAGCTCTTCCAACACCGTGGCCATCTGGTTTGAGGTGGAGCCTGATAAGTCCCATAGGGAACTTTAAATTCTTATCTATTCTTGGTGGGAGAGACATCTTTGCTTTGGAGGAATTTTGTGGTCCAGATCTTTAAATAATAGCATCCATATGAGAAATCACATTTGGTGATTTTGTGCTCCTGAACAGACAAGGTAAAAAAAACTCTGTGGCATTGGTTGATTATTAGTATAAACAGCCCAAGGGAGCACAGCCAGTAACCCACCATTTGATTTTGCAAAGGGTAAAAGGAAGGTGAAGATAGCCAGTGGAAGCTGTTCCTGTGTTTTTATCATCACGGTCACCTCCATCGTCATCACCATCATTTGTTGTTGCTATAAAAGAATGCACAAAAGAAACATTCTGCTCAGTGGTACAGGTTAAAAAATAAAAGTCTCCCCCACACTTGCTCTCTTCCAGTTCCATTTATCAGAGCAGCCACTTGTAACTGTTTCAAAAATTCTGGTAGGGGCACCTGGGTGGCTCAGTCAGTGAAGCGTCTGCCTTGGGCTCAGGTCATGATCCTGGGGTCCTGGAATCAAGTCCCACATTGGTCTTGCTCAGCGGGGGAGCCTGCTTCTCCCTTTCCCTCTGCCTGCTAATCTGCCTGCTTGTGCTCTCTTTCTCTCTCTCAAATAAATAAATAAAATCTTTTAAAAAAAGATTCTGGAAGATATCACCATAATGCTAAATAGTACAGCACAGTTTCTCGATTTGTCCATTTTAGATAGTACATATCAACTGCATTTTCTGTTGCTATGACAGATGAGGAATTTAGCAACTACACAGTTTTCCACATTTCTTCTCCCTTCAGCTTCTTGATTGGGTTAATTGTATTATTTTTAAATTTCTTCCAGTGATTTTATTTACAAACTTTAAACACTATATATCCTGTTCTATTTCTTGTTTCATCAAATGTCGACACTATTTGCTCCCTACCTTGTAAACAAACAAAGCACATGCCCACTTACCACCATCTCTCCTTCCCCTTCTGCCTCCTGACTGTTTTCTCCTGTGTCATTAATTTTATGTTGTCAAGGTTTATAACATTTACAATTTATTCTGTAACTACTGAGTTCAACCATATGAAATTGTCATTTTTTTATGTCAAAATAGCCCAATATCAGCAATTTCCTATGGTTCGATCTAATACAATTATGCTCTTTGTGCTTGTCTATAGCTTGATTCTAAACACTGAAAACCAATAAATATTCATAATATTAGACATATGTATGTTTTCCATGACAGAACAAAGTAGTGTCACTGGCCTCATGATTTTAAATACCATTTAATGACTCCCAAATATAAATCCCCAGTTCCAACCTCTCCCCTGAAGTGGAGACTCCTATCTAACTACGTACTTGATACCTCTGTGTCACATTCTAATGACAGTCACCTAACTGGTTTCCCTGTTTCTATTCTTGTTCTCATCCTGACAGTCCATCCTACCATCCATTCTCCAGAGAGTAGTCAGAGTGATTTTAGAGCAGAAATCAGATCGTTTCCCTCCACTGCTTAAAACCTTCCAATTATGGGGTGCCTGGCTGGCTCAGTTGGTAAGGCATATAACTCTTGATCTCATGGTCAGGAGTTCTAGCCCCACGTTGGGGGTAGAGTTTACTTAAAAAAAAAAAAAACCCACCTTCCAATTGTATCTTTTTGTATTTAGAATGAAACGAAACATCTTGTGCATGACTGGTAAGGCTTTGCTTAATTCTGATCCCAACAAACCTCTCTGATCGTATTTCCCATCACTGATGGCCCTCATTTATTATCTTCCAGTCGCCATGGCCTTATGCTGTTTCTGCCACATACCATAATACTTCCTGTTTTAAGGCCTTACAATGTGCCATTTCCTCTGCCTGCAACACCCTGCTTACAGATCTTTCCATGCCTGGCTGTATTTTGTCATTCAGGTCTCAGTCCAAATATCGCCTGCTTGCCTGACCACCCAGTCTTAAATAGTACATACCATCTCACCACTAGTCACCCATCCAGTTTTATTTTCTTCAGAATGCTTAAAACACACTGAAATTTTCTTGTTTGTTCGTTTATGTATTATTTTTTTAGTACACTCTATGGCCAACATGGGGTTTGAACTCACGACTCCAAGAGTTACATACTCTACTGACAGAGCCAGCCAGGCACCCCATGTTTATTTTTTGTAGTCTATCTTCCAGCCTTTGAATGTTTATTCCATGAGGATAGAAAATTTTTTAATGTTTCTTTTCACAGTCATACATCCCCTGAGCGCCTAGGACACTATCTAGCCTATCATAAGTACTCAACAAATATTTGTTTAAGAACACACTTCACTGAGAAGGAAATGTAATCCTAAGTCATGGAGAAGCATCAAGATCAAATGGATTATCTTTTTTTATACTCTGTCAATTATTCAAAAGGTATCACATTTTATTTTGCTTCGTATTTGGACCATGCTTTGTTTTTGTTTGTTTGTTTGTTTTAAAGGTTTTATTTATTTATTTGAGAGAGAGGGAGCATGGGCAGGGGGGAGAGGCAGAGGGAGAGGGAGAAGCAGACTCCTCACTGAGCAGGGAGCCCAATGTGGGGCTCGATCCCAGGACCCTGGGATCAAGACATTAACTGAAGGCAGACACTTAACCAACTGAGCCACCCAGGTGCCCCTGGACCATACTTTGTTTTGTGTGGATTTTTTTTAAAACCAGAGTTTTTTATTGTCTCTGTCTCACTCTCTCCCCTAACCCCCGCTTCACCTCCCTCCCTCCCTTCCTTCCTTGTTCCCCCCTTCCCTTTCTGAAAGAAGAAAAATTTTCCTTCATTTCATCAGTAAGAACCTTAAAGTTATTATACATGTGGTTTATGGGGTAGCATTTTCTTCTTCTTGAACATATTTTTCAAGCATCCTTCTAACTTCCTGTTCAGATTGAGCCAATTACATTCTATCATTCTGTGATATGTATGCCTGTCTGGTGCATTTCAGGAACAGAAAGGAGGCTAGTTTGACAAGAATGGGGTGAATGAAAGAGTAGTAGGATATGAGGTCACAGAGGTTATAGACATGTCATGGAAGACCTGATAGGTTAGAATAAAGACTTTAGCTTGAACTCTGAGTGAGATATGAAACCACTGTAGGGTTCTGAGCAAAGGCTCACTTTGGCTGCTGGATTGAGAATAGATTAAATGTGGGCAAGAACAGAAGCAGAGAGATAAGTGAGGAGGCTAATTCAGTATTCCAGCTAAGAGATGATGATGGCTTGGATCAGGGTGGTGACAGTAGAGGTAGTGAGGAATGGCCAGATTTAGGATATATTTTGAAGTAGAGCTAACAGGAGTTTCTGGATATAAGGTATGGGAGAAAGAGAGGACTAAAGGATGAATCCAAGGAATTTTGCCTGAGAATTTGAGAATATGGAGTTACTAATATATGTGAGGAAAATTGCAGGAGGATGTTTCCTTGGGGGTGGGGTGGATGGGATATTGGAAGTCCAGTTTCAGATATTAATTTTGAAATATCAAGTGGGCAGTTGGATATACTAAGTCTGGATTCAGAAGAGAAATACAGGATGGAGATATAAAGATAGGACTCAGCCTATAAATGGTCCTTAAATTCATGATACTAGATGATCTTCCCTAGGAAGTAAGAGGAGATAGAAAAGAGAAGAGAAACAGGAACAAAATCCTGAATTTAATATTTAGAATTTGTGGAGATGAGGAACCAGCAAACAAGACCAGGAAGGAATAGCTAGGGACCTAGGAGGGAAATCCACTGTGAAGGAGGTATTCTGGAAGCCAGGTGATTTTCTATGTATCCTTAATAAACTGAAATTTCCACATGAATAGGTATGGGCCATCTTTAAAATCCTGTTTGGCACTTTAAGGGCCCTTTCCACCTAAAGACTCATGTGTTTCCTCTATCTATGAATTTTTCCCCTCTTTTGTGTCCTAGCCACTAATGTTTGTTTCATTCTAGAACTCCTATTAAATAAATATTGGCCCTTTTGGATCTATACTCAATATTTTTTACCTTTTTTGCTCATATTTGTCATCTTGTTATCTTAGGCTATAAAATTATTGTTATTTAGCC
Source organism: Halichoerus grypus (assembly GCF_964656455.1). Taxonomy (NCBI): domain Eukaryota; kingdom Metazoa; phylum Chordata; class Mammalia; order Carnivora; family Phocidae; genus Halichoerus; species Halichoerus grypus. The sequence continues at coordinate 6,542,338 of NC_135727.1, read as the reverse complement.
CTTGTACTTTAAAAAATCTAGAATCTTTTAAAAAAATTTCTAAGAACTTTCTTATTCTGTTATTGCATCTTTTTTTTCATAGGAGCTCATTCTTAACTTCTGTTCCCAGCATAATCTATTTCCTCTGGGGTCATTTGTTTATTCATGTTAGTCCTTCTCTTTTATGCTGTTGGCTTTGCACAAACATCTGGTTATCTATGACTTATGAATGAAGAACTATATTGATTAGAACAGTAGCTGGCATGAGTTTCTTTCAGAGTTGTACCAACGGGCTACCGTCTGGATCGAGAGTGCTCCTCCATAGAAGTGTTAAAGTGAGGGGGTCTTCCCTTTGAAATCTTTCAAAGTGTTTCAGACTTTATTCTCGAAGTAGTAGACTTTAATATATTTCACTCCTTGGAGAAGCTGCCTTTCCTTGTTTGTTTCCCTTCCAGATGATGCAGAGTGTCATCCTACCCTGTACCCTGCCTTCCCCAGGCAAATCTTTTACTCTGCTTAGGAAACAGTTCTTGCAACCCCAGCTAGAACCAAATACTACAGCTACTCTGTGTACATGGAGGAGGGGGAGAGGCTGAGTGGCTCTGTTACCCATTGACAGTCCTCTAACGTGGCCACCCTGATTGCTGTCCCACAGCCCATGTTTGCTCTTAGTACTTGTTGACTCTGAGCTTGGAGCCTCTCGGGGGCTCTGCCAAAGAAAGTATCCTCCACTTCCCTTGAGCCTTCTTCCATATACAGTTTGGATGACACCAGGGACTTTGGTCCTAACCACTGCACTATGCTGCTTCCAGGTGTGTATTTCCTGTGATTTGATTGGGTACTTGCAGGACAAAGAAGTCGACACATGTGATCAGGCAGTCATCTGGAACCAGAAACGTTGAGACTATTTTCCAACTTTAACTGCAGTACTTTGCTGACTTTCCAGTTTATTTAATAAAATGTTTACTGCATCAAACAGCTAGAGATACTACATTCTTTTTCATATACTGTCTGTAGCCTTCAGATATGGATCCTACCACAGTCTTACCTTTGCTTCCTTCGGCTGATGGTTGGAAATGGAGGCTAGGGAGGGGTAGAAGACCAGCGAGGGCCTGTGCCCTACATAGGGTATTCATTTAATATTCTTAGCAGCCTTATTAGGTGGATAATATCCCCATTTTATAGATGAGAAAGCAGAAGCTCAAAGAATATAGGAACTAGCCCAGTGCTGTATTGTTGGTGTCAGACCTGGGACTGGGATCCAAATCTATTTTACTTCAGTCCTGAGGACTTTCTTTAACATCAATTTCCCTCCCCACCTCTTTGCCATTGTACTCTATGATAGGAAAGAGCTCTGGCCAACTTAACTGTAATCTTCGTTGGCACGAGAATTTCAGCAAGCTATGTATGAAAAACATTCTTAGTTACAGATTTTAGTTGGTAATCATCGAAGTTTCTTGGTATTTTACCCATCTCTTTTCTTTGTCTTTGAAACACACATTACTTTTCAAATTTCATGAATTTTTTCTCAGTGGAGAGGCTGATACCGTGTGCCCCTTATTTCTATCATAAACTTAATTAATAACCAGTAAATTCTGTGAAGGGGGTGGTTGTGTTAATAATTTTGGGTGTGCATGGCCTGAGTTTGCATTTCAGGTAGTGGATCACTTTTTTCCCCAATAGGCAGCTTTTGCAGAACAAAAGAGTGGCCATCCTAAATGCAGTTGAGTGTTTCTGTCCTGCTCTAACCAGCTAAACCCTGCAGGCACTTGCTCAGTGGTGAAGGTGTGACTGTACCACGAAAGCAAAGGTCTGAACAGATCAAGCAAGACAAGTGTGTTGTAGACTCAAAAGAGCAGGCTGGCTGCAGCAGGATAGACCCCCAAATCAGGGCCACAGCGGCAGGGGCAGGGAGGGGAAGCCAGCCACTCTTTCTCTTCATTTTGAAGTCTCTCTTCCACTCACTGCTACCAGAGCATCTCAGTTCCACATGCAAGGACACACAGAACCCAGGGATGCACATGGCAGTTACAAAGGCAGCCACTCCTAGCTGCTGGAAAATGTGTGTTTGGGTCCTGGTGAGGGTGCTTCCAGCCCTCTGACTCACTTTCCACCCCACTTTTTCCCTCCTTCAATGAATTTGCCCATGTTTTGAGGGACTGCAGAACTCAAGTACGATGTCCTTGCCTATGTGCAACGTCATCTTATAAATACTTCTTCAGTTCATGCTGCTTTTAGACACAACTCAGAGTCATGGTCAAGGAAGGCTAGGAGGAGGTGGGTGAGGTACTTGCCCTGGGCACAGAATTGAAGAGGTGTAAATCCCCCCCCCCCTTAATAATAAAGATGATTACCATTTCAATGCAATAATTTTAAAAAATCACAATGAATGCGGGGTGCCTGGGTGGCACAGTCAGTTTAGCATCGGACTCTTGATTTTGGCTCAGGTCACGATCTCAGGGTCATGAGAGCAAGCCCCTCCTTGGGCTCCATGCTCAGCGCGGCGTCTGCTTGAGATTCTCTCTCCTCTCCCTCTGCCCCTCCTGCCGGCTCTCTCTCTCTCTCAAATAAATAAATAAATCTTTTTTAAAAAAATCACAATAAATGCAAAATATTCCATGATGAATAAAATACTAAAATGTTAAATAAAGACAGGATGTGACAGGGCTGGGATTTGGGGTCGGATCCTGTCAAAATGTTTTCTTAGAATTTGAAAAAAGGGCAAGAAACATCCTCAGGATTGTTGTTTTGCCTTTTATCACTTTAAATGAGAAGGATGTATAAAAGTGCTTTCAAAAGATCTTAAATGTGACATAAATGTAAAATATGACTGCATAACCATTATCATTTGTTCCCAATAATGACTGCCTGGTTGGATTGACATTTTAAAACAAGTCTGTTCAGTTCTTTGAATCACTAAAGATTTACACTAATTTGACTTCTTTTTTTTTTCTCTCTCTAAGTCATACAGGGAGCATTTGATTCAACTTTCCGCCCCTTCTTTCTTTTCTTAATTACCATTTACTTAAAACACAAAACAGAGGGAAACCCTGTGCCCAGCTTCCAGTCACAGTGAGGGAGATGCTGTTTTCCATCCCACACTGAGAAAGGATAAGATGGCAATTGCATTTTAGAAGCAATTAGAGGAACTTCTGGATTTCCACACACTCTATGACTTGGCATCTTGGTAGAATCTAAAAGATTTTAATGTTAGTGCTGAAAGATGGTAAAAATCATGTCTTGTGATGTAGAAAATGGAAGTTCCTGCTAAAGCTGCATTAATGAGCCTATTTCCCTAAACTTCATTAAGCCAACCATAGATGCTGTTCAGTTGCAGCCTGTCCTGCAGTTATTAGAAAGTGGTGTCAATACTGCAAAGATTTAGAATTTACAAGTTAGGACTTAGTGTTCAACCCCAGCCTTTGAACTACCCTGAAGTGATCTTCTCATTTAATTAAAGGCATGTGTGAATCCAACAAGCTCCCTATCTCCTGTCTTGGCATGCATTACAGGTAGTCTAGGAAGAGAACGGAGAGATAAAGGAATGATGTTTATATAAATACGGTGTAGTACAGGTGTTGCTGGCTCCTGGAGGTATTGGATTCCCATGAATGAATGTACCATGGCAGGAATTTTCGACACGCCCAGAAAATGACAGATTAGACAATAACAAAATAGAAACAAGAGCCACAGCTAATGTAAGGAAATTGAAATCACCATTAGATTGGGGAATGTGTTCAATGGAGCGTGTGTGGTCTAAAAGTACAAAATACAACTTGCCCCCTCATTGGGGTAGCTCAAGCTTGTGTGTGCAGAGGCATACCGTTCTTCTCTGCTCTTTCACTTGGGATCGATCACCCAGGAGAGTTCAGAAGGGACAGATGAGGGTCAACTGTTTTCCCTCATATCCATTTCAGTTTTCAGGAGGTCAGTTCTTAAAGGTTCTCATTTCTGTGTTTCGGTGTCCAAATTTAGGAATGGAATGAACACTCCAACATCCACCTGACCTATCTTATGTTCTATAGTACCTTACAGTTTGCAAAGCCTTTAAACCTCCCATTGGTGATTTAATGCCACTCAGGCAGAATCTGAGAGGTGGGAGAGCCATGCGGCAGAGAGCTCTGGGCGTGAGGCTTGTCTCTGAGTGATAGCTGGGTACCCCTGGGGGAATCATAGAATCTGGCTGAGCCCCCATTTCCATACTTGTCCAAAGGGGATCACAACACCTGCCTGCAAGGATGGTTGTGAAGTATAAAGGAAGAAAGGCACGCTAAGTGCCAGGTGCTGTCCCTGGAAGGGTAAGCCCCGGCAAACATTAGCTGCCATTGTTGCAAGTTCTCCAAAGACCAATGTAAATGAGACAGGATTATTTCTAACTTACAGATTGAGAAATCAAGGCAAGGGGCGGGGGGAGTGGTATATGAAATGACTACCCCAATTAGCAGAACAAGGACTGAGCTCAGATCTTCTTTTTTTTTAATATTTTATTTATTTATTTGTCAGAGAGAAAGAGAGTACAAGCAGGGGCAGAGGGAGAGGGAGAAGCAGGCCTCCTGCTGAGCAGGGAGCCCGATGCAGGACTCGATCCCAGGACCCTGGGATCATGACCTGAGCTGAAGGCAGACACTTCACTGACTGAGCCACCCAGGCGCCCCATGAGCTCAGATCTTCTAACTGAAGTTTTGAGTACACTCCAGCCCCCATAACCACAACTGGTAAGCTAGTATATTAGTTTCCAGTGGCTGCTATAACAAACTAACACAAGTTGGGTGGTGTCAAATAACAGACAGTATTCGCTCACTGTTCTGGAGGCTGGAAGCCCCAAATCAGTTTCACAGAACTGAAATCAAGGTGTCGGCAGGGCCCCATCCCCTTTGGAGGCTTTAGGGGAGAATCCATTCCTTGCCCCTTCCTGCAGATGCCAGCAGTCCTTCGATTATGGCCCCATAGTTCCAATCTCTGCTTCCAGGACACATTGTCCTCTCCTCTTCTTTGTGTGTGAAATCTCCCTCCACCCCTTTCTAAGAAGGTTACATGCGATTACCTTTAGGGCCCACCGGGATAAGCCAGCGTAATCTCTCCGTGGCAAGAGCCTTAACTTAATCACACCTGCAAAGTCCCTTTTCACCCTATAAGGTAACATTCACGGGTTACAGGGATTCATTAGGACATGGATATCTTTTGGGGGGCTATTATGCAACCTACCACAGCTAGCCTGTGAAAATTTCAGTCTGGGCAACATGTGCCCAGCTCAATTCCTACCTCATGGCAGTTTATTCTAATGCAAGCCCACCCTCCACCTTCCTGCTGGCTTGGACATCTGCAGCCCTGGTAGCCAATCTGGGCTCCTAAGCTGCCTTTGGATAAGCCTAGCATGTCAAAGTCTGCCTGCAGCTTCATCCTCAAGATCCATAATTGTCTTTCTGCCTGGGCCTAGCATTTGCCCACTTGCCATTTTCCTCCCCCACATATGATCAGTGTGGCCTGGGGGATGCCTTCCGAAGTCAGCTTAGTTCCATCCTCACGCAAGGAGGGTTGATCTGCATTCTACAATTAGACAAGGGGATACTAGTGCAAGGTTCTGATTCACTCAGATTGGCTGGAATATGATGCAAGGATTTTTAGGGCCTACACCCCTGGATACCCTCTCCAGGATTGGAGTACTCTGAGGAAAACCTACAGACAGCTGCGGCTCCATAGCCAATAGCAGCTGGTCTATAGTCTCCTTTAAGGATTTATTAATGGTTACAGAAATTTATATACATAAGGCATGTGTGTAAATGTGTATGCTCATATATGCACATATATGTGGGTATCCTGTACTTTTCATCAAAACACCTCATTTATAGATTTTAATTCACATGAGAACTCAAATAACACCTCTCACTGGTTCTTATGCTTTGATGGAAAATTTCCTGAGCACCTCCTCCAATGCCAGGCCCTTTGCTAGGTGCTAGGGATACAGGGGTGAAACTGCTATTTCCCCTCAACTCTCAAGGGATAACAGTCTAGGGAGTAGACCGATTTAGAAATGAGTAATTAAAGAACAGTGTGATTAGTTCTGTTCATCTACACAAGGTTGGAACAAGGGTGAGGTACTTGCCTAGGGTGCACAACTTAAGGAAGCTTCAAAACTCACTATTGACTAATGATTTTTTTCCCCTAATGGTAAACAACATTTTAATGCAGTATTAAAAAAAAAAAAAATCAAAACTATTGCCAAAAAAAAATCCATGACGAACAGAAGTGCCCCTTTTTTTCCATGCAAGGTAATATCTCCACAGGTTCCAGGGATTAGGTCACGAGACAGGGCCTGTGGGAAGTGAGGTGGCAGGAGGGAGGCCACCACCCCCACTTACTGCCATTGAGTCTTCATACAGTAGGTGTTTGGGGTGTTGGTAGCGGCTTAGCTTTGGGTGGAGGTCTGTAGGAACTTTTGTGGTGCCAAAATAGACTGGGCACCTATCAAGTTTGGCTGCTCTGGGAAATTAAATCAGGAGCTTGCCTAGAAATGCTCTACCTCAATGACATGCTGGCCAAATGCTGTGTTCCGGCCCCGTGGAGAGAGGACTAGCGGAGCTTCCACATGTGCTCAGGGGACTATGGGACTGGTCAAAGCAGTGACCACTGTTGTGTTTGTGTGAGGGGCAAGATTAAGATCTGTGAGTAAATGAGGGCTTCTGGGTGACATCCCTGGGACTTGGCATTTCAGCAAGTTACTGAGGACCACAATGGACATGGGGGAGGGGATCGGTGTAATGCAAATTTTAGAGGCAGCTCCTAGTAAGCGGTGGCTCAAGTTGAACTCTCTAAGCTTATCTTGCTTGCATCCAGGAGAATTTGTCTTAGGCTGTTTCAAGATAAGAGCCACAGCAGTATGACTCTTGATTAAGTTAGTAGAACAGAAAAAGAAATAGAAGGCTTAAGAGTTTGCAGAAGGGCCAGGTTTCCTGGCTCACATTACCCCTCTTCTCCTCTGCCCCTACACTCCATCTGCGTAGCATCCACCTGTTGTAAAAGCCTCCAAGAAGGTACAAGTTCCATTTCCCAAACAGAAGCAGTTTTCATAGTCTTCTAGCAGATTCTTAGTCATGCTACATTCTTTTCCCAAGTCAGGGCCACATCAAGATCAGCTAAGAAATCTCTTTTTTTTTTAATGCAGTTTTCTATTATAAAAGTAATAAATATTTGGGACACCTGGGTGGCTCAGTCGGTTGAACGTTCGACTCTTGGTTTTAGCTCAGGTCATGATCTCAGGGTCCTGGGATTGAGCCTCACGTCAGGCTCCCAGCTCAGTGGAGACTCTGCTTGTCCCTCTCCCTCTGCTCCTCCCCTGCTCTCTCTCAAATAAATAAATAAATCTCTTAAAAAAATAATAAATATTCATTATAGAAAACTGGGAAAATACGGAAAAATGAAATAAAGGAAGGAATTATATAACCTGACTTCTGAATGTTGATTATATTGATGATATTATAACATTTTTCCTTTCAGTTATTGTCTATGATAGTGATTTTTCTATGCACCATTGTATACATATATGTGTATATATATATACATACATGTATATATGTGTTGTGTGTATGTAGGTATATGTTTGCATGTGTCTATATATGTATATGTGTGTGTCTATACAGTGTATAAACACAAACATATATAATTAAGGGTGTTTACAATTTTGTACTTTGATTTTTTTTTTTACTTACTATTCTTTGTTCTCATCTGTTTTGACCTATCAGCATCAGCCCACACAGTCAACCACTTCCTCCTTGAGACACTCACTTGCCTTGGCTTCTCTGTTACAACATTCTCCTAGTTTTTCTCTGATTCACTTCCCACTTGTTCCTAGTATCCTTTGGCAACATAGCTTTCTTTATCTGACCATCACATATTGGGATTCTACAGAGCTAATGCCTTCCCGCTCTTCTCTTACTTGGCATTCATGTTTTTGGTGATTTTACCCATTGCCATGACTTTAAAAATGACATGCAGATGTCTCCCACATTTCTTTTTGTTGCTTTTAATTCCAGTGTGCTTAACATACAGTGTAATGTGAGTTTCAGGTATACAATGTAGTGATTCAGCACTTCCACACATCGTCCAGTACTCATCAGGACAAGTGCCCTCCTTAATCCCCATCACCTCGTTCACCCAGCCCCCCACCCACCTCCCCTCTGGTGACCATCAGTTTGTTCTCTATAGTTAAGAGTCTGTTTCTTGCTTTGTTTCTCTTTTTTTTTCCCTTTGCTCATTTGTTTTGTTTCTTAATTCCACATATGGGTGAAATCATATGGTATTTGTCTTTCTCTGACCTATTTCACTCAGCATTTTACTCTCTAGCTCCATCCATGTCATTGCAAATGACAAGATTTCATTCTTTTTTATGGCTGAATAATATTCCACTGTATATTTATACCACATCTTCTTCATCCATTCATCAGTCGATGGACCCTTGGGCTGCTTCCATAATCTGGCTATTGTAGATAATGCTGCAATAAACATAGGGTGCATGTATCACTTTGAATTAGTGTTTTTGTATTTTGGGGGTACATATCCAGTAATGTGATTACTGGATCATAGGGTAGTTCCATTTTTAACTTTTTGAGGAACCTCCATATTGTTTTCCACAGTGGCTACACCAGTTTGCATTCCTACCAGAAGTGCAAGAGGGTTCCCCTTTCTCCACATCCTCGCCAACACCCATTGTTTCTTGTGTTGTTGATTTTAGCCATTCTGACAGGTGCAAGGTGACATCTCATTGTAGTTTTGATTTGCATTTCCCTTATGATGAGTGATATTGAGCATCTTTTCATGTGTCTGTTGGCCATCTGGATATCTTCTTTGGAGAAATGTCTGTTCATGTCTTCTGACCATTTTTTAATTGGGTTTTTGTTTTTTGAGTGTTGAATTGTATATGTTCTTTACATATTTTAGATACTAACCCTGTAATGTCTCCCACATTTATATCTCTAGCACAAACTTCATCTTTAAGATCCAGGTTCACAAATGTACTGCCTACTTGACATTTCAACCTGAATGTTTCATAAGCATCTCAAACCCAACAGGTCTTCACAGAGCTCTTAACATCCCCTTCCTACTTTTGCCTCCTCCAATCTTGCCCATTTCAGCAAATGGTACCACTCTCAATCAGTGGCTCAATCTCAAAACTAAGGAGTCATCCTTCATGCCTCCCTTTCAGTTACCTCATCATCACCAGGTCTGGTCTTTTCTACCCTACATTATCTCTTGAATTGACCCACTTTTATATATCTCCCTTGCTATTCCTTGGGCTTAGCAAATATCCTCTTTTACTTGGCTATGACAGTACTCTCTAAGTCTTGCCCCTTCCAACCCATTCTCTAGATAGCATCCATAATTATCTTTCTAAAAGATAAATCATATTATGTGATAAAAATCATTATATAACCATTGACTGGTTAAATGAGTTGTGGTACAACCATATGATGAAATACTATACAACTATAAACATGAATGTGGAAGGCAGCCATGTAATGAAATGGAAAGAGCTCCAAGATATTATTAAGTGAAAAAAAAAAAACAATGTATAGAGTAATATGTATGGTATATAACTTTTGGCATATGACATAGAGACAATTCAACAATGTGCATTTGTAACTGCATCAAAACTAAAAGGGTTTCTAAGAAACTAATGAAAATGATTACTTGTAGATGAATAGGGGGAAATATCCAGTGGATAGTACAGGGATGAGAGTGAGACTCATCACAGTAAACCTTTTTTATATTGTTTGGACTTGTGAACCATGTGGATGTATTCCCTATTCAAAAGCTAAAAATGAACATATCTTCCTATTGCCCTTAGAACTAATAATATTCCCTGCCATGGCCTACAAACCCCTGCCTAGTCAAGCCTCTGCCCACCTCTCCACTTTTAACTTCTACCGTTCCCATCACTCTTTCACTACTTCCAAACCCAAATGATCTTCTTTCAATTAATCAAATAGACCCTGAGTTTTTCCTTCCTGATGCTTTTGCATTGTCTTTTTCTTTTCTGTTGACTGCCATTTCTCCTGGTCTTCTTATGGCTATCTCCTTTTCATCTATAAATCTCTGTTAAAATGTCATCTCAGAGATACCTTCCCTGGCTTCTTCACCTTGGGATGTTCACCCCCCATCCTACCTTTTGGGACGTTCACCCCCCATCCTACCTTTTATTCTCAATCATGGCACCACGGTTTCTTCTTTCCTAGCACTCCTCACCATTTTTTATTGTTTGTTTAAATAAATTATTTATTTTGTTGTTCATCCACTGGAGACTAAACTTCATGAGGATGGGAACCATTTATATAATTTTCACTGCTGTACAACAAGCCTGTACCCAGTGCCTGGTGCATAGTAGGTGATCCATATGTCTTTGTTGACTGAATGCATGCTTGTAGATGCATAAGCATTTACCCACATCATTACAAATTTTTCAGCAATTTCCTTATAATAAGTTGCATAATATTCCATACAGTGGATATAGCACAGTTAACATAACCATTTTCATATTATTTGACACTTTGGTGGTTATTGAAACAATGTATAAAAGTAGGTTTAACCTCGATATTGTTAGTATTGTTTATTGTCGTATTTAAAACATTTTGAGATGTAATAGCTTGAAAAGTGGTATCTTTAAAATTTTTAATTCAGATTTCTTTAATTACTGATACAGTTTTACACATTTTCCAAATTAGCTACTTGGATTTCTTTTTTATTGACTGTCCTCAGTATCTTTTGAATTATGCCCTTCTCCTTCCCAGTGCTACTGCCTGTCTTACTATTTTTAGCCTGAGTTGCCTTAACAACCTCTCTACTGGTCTCAGGACTTCTGATCTTGCTGCCCTCCCGTGTATCCTTTCTCCTGAAGCCAGTGTGCTTTTTCTAAAATGCATATTTGTTCATGACACTGCCTGCTTACCACTCTTGGGCTCTCCATTGCCTAGAAGATAAAGAATAAGGTCTGCCATGGTATGTCCTATAAGTATAGCTTCAATGTCTCCAGCTAAAAGTCTCACCGCAATCCAACATCACCCACATGCATGCACATGTTCATCATATCTCTGGGTCTACTTAAGTTGTGTTCTTTCTGGAAAACCCTTATACTGCATCTCCTGTCCAGCTGGGGAATATCCACTTATCTTTCAAAAGTAGGTCAAGTCATTTTTTCCATGAAACTTTATTCCCCCAACCTTGGTAAAATTGACCACTACCTTCCTTGTGTTCCATTTCTACCTCATTCAGACTTCTGTCATAGCAACTATAACACTTAGTCATGCCACTTTTTTTCATTTGTCTCCCCGTAGATTTCAAGTACTTCAAGAGGTAGATTAGTTGTTATAAACTCAATGTTCCTTAGTGCCTAGCACATTTTTTGAAATTGAGTGTCCTTATAGATTTATAAGTGATTTATATATATAAATATATATATTTTAAAATATATAAAACAATATATAATATATTATATAATTATATAATATAAATAAATAATTAATATAAAAATATATATATTATACATTAGGAATCCTTTGCTTTATGTATTATAAGTATTTTTATCAGTTTGTAAATTGCCTTTTAAATTTGAATGCTTTGGTTGTTTTAGAGGAGTTTTTAATATGTATAAAGTCAAATTTATTAATATTCTTAATTATTTCTTACATTATTCCTAAATTCAGAAATTCCTATTCCTATTAAAGATTTGATAAATATTTATTTCTGTTTTCTTCTAGTTGTTTGGTTTGAAATTTTTTTTACCATTTAACTCAATAATCCATCCAAGAATTACTTCATGGTATATACTAAGAATTTCATTTATTTTTTCCCCAGATAGTTACCCAGTTGTCCCAATACCATTTATTAATAACCTTTTTCTTCCTCTTGATTTGAGATGCCTCCTTTATCATATATTAGTTTCGTATACATAGTGGGATCAGCATGGAGGACATATATGATTTCATTGATTTGTATATCTAAATTTGTTCCAGTATCCTAGTGCTTTAATAATTATAGATTTATAACATGTATTTTGAATGCAGTGGACTATAAATAAAAACTGTAATATCTGATGGAGCTAATTCCCCTTCATTACTCTTCTTTTATGAAGTTTTCTATGCAATTTTCTTTCATTTGTTTTTCATACTAAATCTTAGGATTATTTTGTCAAGTTCCCAAAAGAATCCTGTTAGTGTTTTGATTGGAATTCAACTAAAATTATAAATAATTTGAGAGCAAATTGATTTCTCTCTATCACATTCAGCTTTCCAATTCAGGAACACGGTATGTCTTCCTACGTATCCAAGTCTTTTATATAGTTCTCAGTGAAGTTTTATAGTTCTCTTTTTGTAGGTCTCATATGGTTCTGATTAAAGTTACTCCTAGGCATTTTGGATTTCATTCAGCAGACTTCTCTGGTATGACTGAAAATGCCCATGCAGCCCACTGATAAATCTAAACCAGAATATCAGGGCCCATATTTTCTAAGCCACATGGTTTGACAGTAATTGAGGCCATATAGTGTAGTGGTTAAGTGCATGGGCTTTGACATCTAGACAGAGCTGGTTCTGAATCCTGGTTCTGTCACTTATTAGCTATGTAACCTTGGGCAAGACATGTAAACTTTGTCTCAGTTGATTCATTTATAGACCTGGACTACTAATACTACCTTTCCTGAGGTGGGTTTGGTGAGGTAAATGCAGGGTCATTTGAAAGTGAAGGTTTAGCATGGCACTTGGTGTATAAACAGTGCTCAGTAAATGTGAGCTATGGTGATGGTGCTGATGATGGTGACAGTAATTTGGGCATACAGAGAAAAATGGGAAATAGGACTGTCTTGAGAAGTTCCGATTGCCAAAATCATAGGGAAATGAAAAGGATAAAATATTCAAAGGAGGAGGAAAGGTGAACAGGAAGAGAGAGAGCAGGAAACAAAAAGGTGCTTACAGTGAAGACGATGGGAAAAGGCTGCATCATTGTTGGAATCAGGCATAAGGGCCATTCCGGGGAAACCTCCAGAGGCTGAGGTGGGGGAAGGGGAAGCAAATGAAATGCTTGGACAGCCATTCTTCACACAGCTACTCCCCTGCCTACCCAGCTGGGCCTTAGACCCAGGATGGGGAGAGAAGCTTGCCCGAGAACCACCGTGTTGGAGGGATCTGGCCTGGTGGCTGCGGGAACCCCTGGAACCAGATTTCTACTCGTAAGAGATGTTATTCGGGATTGTATAGATCAGAGGGGGCAGCTGAGTAATTCCCTGAGGGAAGCCACAAAAGGAGGCAAGCATTGTTCTTGGAATGTGATGGAACGGTGTCTGATAACCCCACCCCTTGAGCTGGGAGGCCATGGAGTTGGCTCATTATTATTTTATTAATCATGGCATATGTTGTTTGAGAATGTTGCTAGCATTTAACTAGAAGGCAAGATCACTTCTTAAATGGCAATGGGCATGGAATGGGGGAGTGGGGAGGATGGAAGGGAAGGAGGGAAAGAGAAGAGAAGAGAAAAGAGAGATTGGTGCTTATTGAGAGCACCAATCACCAATTCACAAAGAGAGATTTGTGAATGCTTACACAAATGTATACTCAATTGAATCATATGCACAGCAGAGTCAGAGTTTTAATCTGTGATGTTTTTACACAGCCAATTGCAAGGATGAAACTTCATCTACTGTGTGTGGCATTGTTTGAGGAAAAATAGAACTAATATCCTTAATTTAATCTGAAGTACAAAGAGTAAGCTGAAGGGCCAGGACCCCTGTAAAGAGCTTATGAGAAAACATCTTATTGCCTAATAGTTCCTGTTCTAACTCCTTTATATTCCCAAGAAAAATTTCTTTTTTTTTAGAGGGAGGGGGAGGGGCCATGGGAGAGGGAGGAGGAGAGAGAATCTCAAGCGGGCTCCACGCCCAGTGTGGAGCCCGATGCGGGGCTCAATCTCACAACCCCAAAACCACGGCCTAAGCCAAAATCAAGAGTTGGATGCTTAACCAACTGAGCCACCCAGTCGCCCCAAGAAAATTTTCAAGATGCAATTCAGCAATGATGTTTTCCAATAAAAGGTCCATTATTAAATAGCAGATGTTTGAGATATTCCCGGATAGCGTGGTACCCTAGAACATTAATGGTGGAAAAGCCCTTTGAGACCAACCAACAGAGCCACTGGAGGAGGGAAATGACTCACATACAGATGTGCAGTGAGCTGGTTAGCAGAGCCAAAACCCAAAATGAGGTCTCCTGACCTATACTGCCCTTTTTTATTCCCCATCATAACATAGGATCTGCTTATTTGGGGAAACCCCTAGGATATTTGTCTCTTAGTACTTACTCATTTATTATTATTATTATTATTATTTATTTATTTATTTATTTATTTTGCCATGGGACCTTCTTCGTGCATGTAGGATATGTGCTATAAACCCACTAATGTAATTTCCTTTCTTTGGGAAAATAGGGTGATGGGAACATAGTACAGCCCACATGTAGGACAGGAAAGGAGATCTTCCAGGAGCTAAATTGTCTATCTTTTTTCTTCCTTCTAAAGATATTTCTGAAAAGATATCTTAAATTTTAAACATTTTCGTTTCATAGTATGAAAGACTGGTCTGTCTGGGTAAGGCCTTCAAGATGGGCTATGCCAGCTCCTGTGGTCTTCCCACAGGATCTCGAGCACACCATCAGGTGTGACTTATTTCACTGTGTGGTAATTAGTCGAGTCTACAGCACTATAACATTCTCTCTCTCCGACCTAGCTGTGATCTCCTCCAGGGTCAGGACTGATGCTAATCCCCTAACCCCAGCAAACAGCAGGGACCCAGGAAATACCTATGGATTGAATCTAAGGAGCAGAGAGGATATGAGGGAGAAGCTCAGGTTTTAGGCTCGGGGCTTGTACGTGTGCTGTGTGGCCTCAGGCCAGTCAGTGAACCATTCCCAGTATTCGCCTCTTTTCTGTAAGGGGATGGTGATAATAGTGCCACCACCACCTCCCAGAGGAATGTTTGGATAAATGAGATTTTGATCACCAAAATTTCTGTGAACTGAAAGGGTCTATAAAAAAAAAATAGAGCATGTGATAGTAATGGCTAACATTCTTCGAGAACTCACTGAGTGCCAGAAAGCACATTCAATCTGCACAACAACCCTAGTAAGAAAGGGCTATTGTTATCCCCATTTTATAAATGGGAAAACTGAGGCACAGGGAGGCTAGACAATTTTTCCAGGATCCTACATCCCCAAGGACACACAGCTAGTAAGTGGTTATGATATTATAAACTAGAGAGGGGCTTACTCAAGCTGACATAGTCAAGGATCAGAGACAGAACTAAAATCTACATCTCTTGACTCCCAGTTCAGTGTTCTTCCTACTGAACCTAATGTAAGGTGTTCTGGGAAAACCATCCCATGTATCTCCTATAGAAGGATGATTGGGGCATGGTATTGCTGCTCTGAATATGGCCTCTCACCTGAGGAAAAGGCACAGAAAGTGAAAATAAGGAGTTCTCTCTGGGCTGGAGGACTTCAAATCATGGGTCACTTTTCAAGATGAGTCACTGAGGGGCCCGGGGGACGGTCATGCCAGGTGGGTTGGTGAAAGTGACCTTGGTTTAGAAATAAATGACACATTTCTGTCTTTCTTATATTTCTATCCTAAACAATCTACATCTATGTCACGTATATTTTTTCATGCCAACTTGCTGAAAGGTTATTTTTAAATAAGATATGCCACAAATATAACTTGGCCAACAGCAGACACCTTTGTATTACAATCTGACATTTCTAATAAACACCCAGTGATGTGGGGCTTATTACCTGGCCTTTGTGTATAAAGCTAGGACCTTTTTGCTGTTTCTGAAAACAAATTCTACTGCTAAACATTAATCCAGAGATCCTTTATGCACCAATAGTCCACACTGTGTACATATTTCTTAACCATCTACTCTTTACTCTGCATGCAGTCCCTGTCCTCACAAAATGTAGCATCAAGTGAAATAACTTATATCTGCAAAACACTGGTTTTCTTCAAAGTATATAATAATAATAATAGTGCTTACAGAAGGATTTACAGTTTTCAAAATAACATGCATACTCTTATTTTTTTTTTAAAGATTTTATTTATTTATTTGAGAGAGAGAGAATGAGAGAGAGCAAGTACATGAGAGGGGGGAGGGTCAGAGGGAGAAGCAGACTCCCTGCTGAGCAGGGAGCCCGATGCGGGACTCGATCCAGGGACTCCAGGATCATGACCTGAGCCGAAGGCAGTCGCCTAACCAACTGAGCCACCCAGGCGCCCTGCATACTCTTATTTTTTTAATTTTTATTTAAATTCAATTAGCCAACATACAAACAGTTTCAATTAGTTTCAGAGGTAGAGTTCAGTAATTCATCAGTCTTATATAACACCCAGGGCTCATCACATCACATGCCCTCCTTAATGCGGTTACCCCATCCCCCCCACCCACCTCCCCTCCAGCAACCCTCACTTTGTTCTCTATAGTTAAGATTCTCTCATGGTTTATCTCCCTCTCTGATATTACTCAGCCATCAGAAAGGATGAATACTTACCACTTACATAAACGTGGATGGAACTGGAGGATGTTATGCTGAGTGAAATAAGTCAGAGGAAGACAATTATCATATGGTTTCACTCATATGTGGAACATAAGAAATAGCATGGAGGATCATAGGGGAAGGAAGGAAAAACTGAATGGGAAGAAAACATGCATACTCTTTTAAATGCTGTATTGTTTTTCTGGTTATGCAGATGTGCTTTGTCTTTTTTTTTTTTTTTTAAAGATTTTATTTATTTATTTGAGAGAGAGAGAATAGAGAGAGCACATGAGAGGGGGGAGGGTCAGAGGGAGAAGCAGACTCCCTGCCGAGCAGGGAGCCCGATGTGGGACTCGATCCAGGGACTCCAGGATCATGACCTGAGCCGAAGGCAGTCGCTTAACCAACTGAGCCACCCAGGCGCCCGAGATGTGCTTTGTCTTTTAAAAGATTATCAGGACTGGAGTAACATACCACACAGACCTTGACTGTCCCCCATAATGCCACACCATTGGAGGTAGCTATCTCTGGTGACCGTTTTGTATCTGTGCCCTATAAACCTTGCTTTGTGTATGGGAGAGGGTAGAGTATATACTACAAAACTGGGAGAATCCAATGCAAAGAATTTTGCACTTGCTTTTTGTCACTTGGATGGCTTTGTATCCCCAATACACGTATCCTTATAATAGGGGTCAGCAAATTACGGCCCACCAGCCAAATCTGGCCCATTGCCTATTTTTGTAAATAAAGTTTCATTGGCACATGGGCATGCCCGTTTATTTACATATTGTCTATGCCTGCTTTCATGCCATGACTGCAGAACATATTTAGTATCTGGCCCTTTACAGAAAAATTTTGTTGTTCCTGCCTTATGACAACCACCGAAATTAGTTAGGCAAGGCAAGGGTCACCTCATTTAGGTGTGTGTGTGTTTCTATGTACTTACATATATGTGTGTCCTATAAACCTCATGCTATGTGATATTCTCATTCCTGAAATATCGTGTGTCACTTGAATCATATTTTCAATGCCCTCGGTTTGCTAATTAAAGAGCTATTATATGAAGTGATTGGTCCAAGTGAGGAGTCCTTCTGTAAAGTGAATAGGGACCACCTACTTTATCTGTTTTGTACAGTATTTTGGCTTACTAGAAAGCATTCCTGTTCATCTAAAACCCACACACATACAAACACACTCTCATACACACAACCTCAATCACGCAGGTACTAATTTACGCACACATGCTCACGCGCACAGTAGCACATCAAGTGATCTAATAGGATCATGCCAGCAGCACTGGCAGACTTGCTATCACTTCATTCCAGGAGGCGGCCCAGACTTCATTTCCACTGAAGGAAGGATAGGTTGAGAAGGAGGGATGGTAGGGCCCTTGACAGGTCCATGAGCCTGAGGTTAGGGAAGGCATCCAGGGGAAAGAACAGTAGGAAAGAAGCTAAGTTGGAAGGAGGTCATCAGATGCAGAGGGGGGAGGAGAAGGTGGGAGACTCTCTAGAGAAGGCTGGCCTAGCAAAGAGCCTGATCCCATGAATCAGTGATTTGTTCTGGGGCAGAAGGCAGAGGGGGAGGGTGGTGAGGAACCACTGGTAGGACTCTAGGAAAGGTGGGAAGGAAAGAACAAACTCATTGAAAAGATTGTGGCATTGATCGGGACAAGAGCAAACAGACATCAAGGGCAGCCACCGGTCGTCGAATACTGTATGTGTGTTACAGGAACAGCGATTCTGATCCCAAGTGAAAGCTCTTATTAAACATGGCCCTCTACTTCAGGGCTTCTCTACCTTCTGTGCGCAGTCATGTTACCTGGGCATCCTGTTAAAATACAGATCTTTGGGTCTTCAGGTCTGGGGAGGGGCCTGAGATTCTGCACTTCTAAGGGGCAGCCAGGTGACGCTGAGGCTGCTGGGCTTCGGGCCCCATTTTGAAGAGCAAACACTCTGTTGCCTCTCTAGTGGAGACATAGGTCTTCACACTGGGTAGACTCTCCTTAAGAACCTCTTGCAGATTTCCAAACTCTCTCCTCACTGAGTTTAGAACATTGGCTGTCAGGATTTCTGTGCCCAGATACGGGTCTCGCCGAATTCAGCTTAGTTTGTCCTGTAGCTTGTCTTCACTCCCGAACATATCCTTCACATCCGCCATACAGAAACACTGAGGTCTCCCTGCTTCATCAGTCAATTGCTTTCAGGACTTAGCAGATTCATTTCTGAGATGCCAGATACACACTGTTAATTAATACTTTTTCACTTTTCTGAGAGGTACTGTAAGGGATTGCCTTGGTTCTTTTCCTAACCATTCATTCAGCAAATGTACATGGCCTTCCCACTCTGGGCCAGGTGCTGTTCTAGGCACTCAGGGTAGAACAGTGAACAAGACCAGAAGTGCCCATCCTCACAGAGTCTACATACTTTTGAGGGGGGGAAGGCAAGAAACAAATAAGCAAGAACACTAGCAAGTGTGTCGGTTGATAAGTTACAATGGAGATGAGTAAATCCAGGCAGGAGGTAGAGAAGGCTGGGATGGGAGATGCTCTTCTCAGTAGATAGCTAGCAAAGGCCTCACAGATGATGTGGTGTCTGAGCAGAGCCCTCAGAGAAAAAAGAGAGCACACCAAGTGGCTTTTTGGGAAGAGAGAAGTGCAGGCAGAGGGAACAGCAAGTACAAAGGCTGGGGGGCCTGTTTGGTTACCAGCCAGGAGCAGGCTGTGGGAGGGAGAGAGGAGAGTAGCAGGAGGTGAGGTTGCAGAAGCCATATGGAGGTCAGGGTGAGGAGTACCTTAGAGACCTTGAAAGGAATGGGCTTTTACATTTGCGCTATGGGAGCCATGGTAGGATTTTGAGCAGAGGAGTTTTTACAAGATCACTCTGATGGGAGGGGAGGGCTTGGGGTTAGGTAGGAATGGAACGGAGACACCAGTCAGGAGGTTGGAAATATTTGCTTTACAGTATCTTGTGACATGGTAAGCGTTTAACATTGATAGGTTTACTGGGTTGAACTCTGTCCAAAGATTCAGCAATAAGGAGGTTAACAGCAGCTACCACTGAGGACCTACTCTGTTCCAGGCACATGGATAGTGGCTCCACATGGTGTGATCTTGTTGAATCCTCACCACAACCTTACCAAGTAGGCCACTGCCATTTTCAGAGAAGGAAACTGAAGTTCAGAGAAGTTAAGCCACTTGCTTAAGGTCATACAGCAAGTAAAGGGCAGAATCAGGAGTCAAGCTTAGGTCTCTAATTCCACAATGTTGCCTTTCCTCCCATAATCCTAAGGATTACAGTTAAAGAAAAATTAAAACTGCTCTCAACTCTGCAACTCATCATTATTATCTATCTTTATTGATACTTTTTAAAAAGGTCTACTGTTCCATGGCTTTATGATCTGCTTTTAAGTTCGAGTGCTCCAAAATAACATTGTGAGTGCAAGATCTTAGGCTGGAAAATTGGGTCCAGTTTCATCAGATGCCTCCCCGGGCAAAGAATAAAAAACCTGGTGGTTAGTTTATGCTGGAGGCCATCTCCTGTGCTTGGCTGCGTACAGTGTCTCACCTCTAAAATGACATTAAAGAAAAAAAAAGCAAAGCAAAGTTTATATTTCTTTTCAAGCTTGCTATTAGGATAGTATCCACAGTGGATCATATACTCATGGAATTTGCTGCAACTTTTAAAGGACTCTCCCATGCACCCGCTGCATCTTTTGAAATTCAACTTAGAAGAAAAAGTTGCTGCTGTAATCTTTAAGATCACATCAAGCTGAAAAAGCTGTCGTGACTTAAACAGAGAAAAGACCTTTTACTTCTAGGTTGAACAAATCTAATAGATCCATTTAACTTCATATTACCCTTCCACTCCTTCCCTGCTCTCCTGAACATATATGTACCCTTGCGTATGCACAGTGCACTCATGAGCGCGCGCGCGCGCACACACACACACACACACACACACACACACAGACACACACAGGAAAGGCTGCAAGCTGTCTTTATAGACTTTCTATTGCTTCAGAAGCCACTTCCTGGCCTGTGCTTTCATCTGAAATCTCGGTATGACATCTCAGCCCTGAAGGCAGTTATTTCTGTTGGTCTCTGGTCAAGAGATAGGCAACGTCCCATCTCTGAAGCTTCATTCTGTGGGTTGGGTAGCCATGCTTCCCCCCACCCCCATCCCAATCTGCTCCCCACCCAACAACCAAAGAAGAAGAGTGAAACCCTGGAGCGCAGACCTAACTATTTTTTTTTTTTAAGACTGAAAAGCCTTACTATTTATTGCCAGTGTGTAAGCATCCTGCAGACTTGTGTGTATTTTCTGGCAAATGCTCAGAGATACATGGCCAGCTGTTGCCCAAATTAAAGGGCATCAGGTGTTCCCTCTGGGCAAAAACTACAAGTCCTTTATCTGTCAGATGGCAAGCAAACCTTAAGGCTTTGCCACTTAACTGTCTTGTGACCACGAGCAAGTCTCTTCAGCTCTCTGAGCCACAGTGTCCTCCCTGGTAAAGGAGGGAGATGGCACTTCCTTTATTTCTACTTATGTTGGCCTTCGTTGGCTCTGGTGCAGGCCCTCTGGTTTGGTGGTGAGTCCATTTCCCATCCTGACTCGCCTTGAGAACAATGTCCAGATAATGGGAAGGGGGGAGCTAGCAGGTGAGAAGATAGAGCTGATTGGCCACCTTCTCCCCAACTCCATGAGAATTCTTGGGCACACACAAAGTCCTTGGCCAAGAACACAGGTCTCGTGTGACCTTACAGAGACCCTGAGAGGTCAGCCTTTGGAGGAAGGCCAGCTGTCTCAAGTGGCCCAAGGGCAGAGTACCACAGGCAAAGGTGGGCAGTACTTCTCAGTTTATAAACATTTTCCTATCCACAGTCTCATTCAAGCCTTCTGCCAGTGTGTGAAGTAGGCAGGCCAGGTGTTACTGGGCCAATTTTTACACATAAATAAACCAAGACCCAGAGTTGACTTGGACCCAAGAGTCAAGTCCCTGAGACCAGCTTTCTTCATCATTAACTCAGTGCTTTTTCCTTGTACCCCTACCTTATTGCTAGGTATGTCCACAGATTTGAAACAGGAATTTTCCTTCATAATGCATGTGGGAAAAACAATCAGAGCTGAAAGTCTTGTGTGTCTACACTTAGTGCATGATGATCTCATGGCTTTAAATACCATCTATGTACTGATGGCTCCTCCAGTGTGGACTCTCTAGAACATCTATGCAACCGACTACCTGGCATCTCCACTGGGATTGCTAGGGGGACGTTTCAAATCTCGCAGGTCCCAAACTGTAATCTTGATCTTCTGCACCCCCCCACCCTGCCCCTAAGGGGCCAGTCTTCCAGTTGCTCAGGCCCACCAAAATCCCTGCAGTCACCTTTGACACCTCAATGCTCCCATCCCACATCCAGGCCTTCAGCAAGTCCTACTTGGCTGTACTTTCAAAACACGTTCCCCAGTTGATGTGGGACATGCCACATCTTCTAGCCTGGTCTGAGCCTCCATCACCTCTCACCTGCGTTGCTGTAATAACTTCCTAACTGGTGCTAGTGTTTCTGCCCTCTCCCCCCTATGCTTTATTCCTCCCACAGAGGCCAGAGAGATCCTGATAAAATGTAAATCACAGCACAAGCCTCCTCTACTGAAAATCGTCCTGTGATCTCACAACTCACTTAGAGTAAAAGTCACCACAGTGGCCGCTGAGGCCTAATGTGACCCAGGCACACTATTACCTCTCAGACCTTCTCTCCTGCTCTTCTCTTGGCTGCTCTTGTAGCTGCTCCTGGAACACAGCAGGCATGCTCCTACCTCTGGGCCTGGGCCTTACACTTCTCACCCACGTGTCATCGGAGCCTCCGCTGCGCCTCTAACTCTGCTCACACCTCAACATCTCAGCAAGGTCCACACTAGTCATCCTCATTTATTTATTTCTCTCCCCTCCCTGCTCCCCCTCAGCCCCCCCCCCATTTGTAATGTGACTCACAGTCAAGCAGGCCTCTTACTGTGCTTTATTTTCCTCTGAGATCTTCTAACCTTCTCACGTCGAGAATTAACTGGTTAACTTATTGTCTGTCTGCCACCTCCCATTCAAGTATAAGATCCATGGGCAGGGATTTATTTTTGTCCTTTTTGCTCACTGGTATAAACTGGTATATCTCAAATGTTTAAAATGCTGTCTGCCAGAAAGGAGAGCCTTGAGACATCTTGTTGAATGAATATTTGTTGGATGTAGAAAGAGGAAAATAGAAAGCCGGTGAATGTCACAGAGAAGGAGTTAAGGGCACCAAGTCATGCCCCACTCATGCTGATATCTTAGCGCTTGCCCTGTTGCATTGTCATTTATGGGTTTGCATATCGGAGTGAGTCAAGGTGTTAGGGTAATGATTAGAGACAGGGACCTTATAGGCTTCATCTTTGAAACCCTAGCTTCTAGCACAGTTATTAGGGAATGCTGAGTGCTGAGGAAAATGTTTATGGAGTGCATGAAGCAATGATGAATGAGCCCATGAGCAACAGGGGTAATTATTAACTAAAGATCAAAATGAGGAGGAGAGAGGGAGTATATATTCTTAAGGATGATAAAGATGCTGCAACAATATGCAGCATTTACTCCATGCCTGGCACTGTGCCAAAATGCTTTACACATAGTAACCCATTTCATTCTCATATAACCCTCTGAGGTATATATGTGTTATTGTCCTCATCTTTCCAAAGATGAAACAGAGGTATCATGGGGTTAAGTAACTTGACCAGGGCCATACAGCTAGTTAATTTTAGAGCTAGGATTTGAACCCAGGCAGTCTGATCCAGAATCCATGTTCTTAACCCTCACATTATAGCAAACTAGAATTTAAGATTATTATTATTAAAAAGATTTATTATAGAAAAGAATTAAGATTATTATAAAAAAAGTATTCATACTATTTTCACATGCTCAGTCTTAGAAGATCAAGGGTAACGCTATTAGAATTCAGTATTTCCCAATACTTCTGAGACCTTTTTTAGACCAAACTTTTAGATTGCCCTCTTGACTAATGTTTGACAAGTTGTAGCATAATAGATTATTCTACTTGCTGTTTTTTTAAGCTCATTGTTAACTTATGGGTTTGCATACCTGACCAAGAGTGAGACAGAATTAGGGTAATGATTAGGAATAGGGTTAGGGGTTGGCCCTCAGGAGCAGAAACCTCATATGCTTTATCTTTGAAACCTAGCTTCTAGCACAGAGGAGGTATTGTTCTAGGAAGCATATAAAAATAAAAGGCTTTGCTCATGTGCTCCCCTGAAAATATCATTGCTGGGCCACAGAGTGGGCTGACTTTGACCTAGGCTAGAATGCCATCTATCAAAGGACAGGAACAGAAAATATGTAACCTTGGGAATTGTTTTGAGACCCAAAGACTAAAATGCTGTGGAATTGCCCTACAGTAAGGAACTGCACCGAGATGAGTACATATTTATGCCAAGCAAGTGTAAATTAATGTTGTTTTCATTTTGGTTGTTGTTCTTTGAACATCCTGGGGAGATAGAGTGACAAAATTTATATGCAGCCTTTCAAAGCCTTTTAAAAACATGTCACTATTATTGGAATGATGGAGAGACTCAGAACTGTTCAATGTTGTTATCTTTAAATTGCATGATTTAACATATGGGATTTTAAAGCTATATTCCTATTATAGTGTTCCTTTCAGTTAGTAAAAACATTAAAAGTACAGTGAAAGTTGAATCAATGAGATCACATTATATATACTTAGCTGCACATCTCCATTGACAAAAGTACAACAAAGAGGGCTATGTTGTGGTTTTATGAGAATCTGTGTTGGTGGCTTTCTTGACTAAGTAGATTATTAGACAAGTTAATACTTCTTGTTAAATGTATACAGACAACAGTGATCTCTAAGTCCAGTAGGCTGCAACCTAAATTTTATGATACAGCCTCTGTCTTTGTGGCCATCTATATTTCAATATAATTAAGTGATTGCGCCAAGTGATTCTGACAATATGGGGTGTCCTGTGCATCAAGTTGAGAGACTAAAACAACAAAAGAGTTGACCAATAACCTTGGGTGGTAGTTCCCAGAACTTGCTATGGTTTTGCACTCCAAGGTACTCAGCCTGTGACAACATTTTGCTAACTTGGCAGAATGTATTTGCCATGTGCAGTCCCTGATACAGAGGTAGTTAGTCATCACAGGTACATTGGGGAGAGACAGTGACATCATTTGACACCACTGAACAGCCGATTACATAGGGCCTACTCTCTGCCAGGCCCAGTGCTTCACCCCCAGATGAAGAAGTCTTAGTCCTGGCCCAATTTGCAGGTTCCCTTTGGGTTTTGAAGTAGTAGCTAATAGCATTAGCATCCAATGGGAAGCTGATTTGTGGTCTTGGAATGTAAAGGTTTTGTTTGCTTTGAGGAAGAAAGGCATCATTGGGGCGTTCCAATTTGATTGATTGACACTTTCCCTTTCGTATTTTCTTCAGTGAATAATGGCTCTCCATGCAGAAATCAGATGGGTTGGCAACTTGTAACGTGAGTGATTAAGGATTTTCCTAAGAAATGTGGAGCTGACAACAGTTATAAATAAACATTTAACTATTCATAATTAATTTAGTCATAGTTTATGTATTACTACAAATGTTAGTAATGTCACTTGTAAATACATCATTGGCTTAGAAATGGAAATGACTTATTGAATTTTCTAGTCCATTCTCTACCAATGCAAAATTGTTCCCTCCTGTACTTTCTTAATTGTTTAAGCCAATCAGTCATGTTTTTAATGACTTGATATATTAATAAATTAAGATTTGGGGCCCACAGAGGGAAAATGTATAGACATATTAGAGTAGATTATGTTCCTTACAGGAGGTTATATTCCTGCCAATATAGGAAATATTTGCTTTTTAAAATAACAAATGAGACTTCAAATTTTAGGAAGGGATCTTGAGCTTAATATAAAGGCTAGCAAGAAAATTATGGTTATTAACAAGCCTTCTATTTGAGTAAAAGGAAAACAATTTAATATTTAGCTTTACCCTGTCATAATATTTTTCTTCCTTTCAGTATTATGGTTACATTTTGGATACCGTGTACCTTGGGATTTTTCCAAAATGTCCTGAAAGAATTGAAAGAATGATTGATTTTTTTAGGGGGACTAAATCTTCATCTCTAGTATCCCTGCCTTTACCTAAGACACAGTAAGGTTCTGACTCTTCCACAGGATTCTCCTACTGTGAATGTCAATATCCTAATTATTATCAAAAAAAGACAGTCTGTTGTGTCCTGTGATCATGAATCAATCTCTCTCTCTCTCTCTATCTTTTCAAAGTGTTGTTCCCTTTTTTCAGTACATCTTTCCCCTTCCCAAACTGGTGCCCAAGGTAGAGAAAAGACCTATGAACAGAACCACTTAAGCAACTATTAATACAAATCTCAAAAATTAGGCCAAAAATAAATGAATAGATCAATGACTGGACTTGAGTACAATAGAAATTTGAAACATGAACAAATTATGACACGTGTAGTCTCTAAAACAAGGGATATTGCTCAATACCCCAAATTATTTGACATTTATATGAGACTTTGTTTTCTTGAACTCTTTAAGTACAAAGCACTTTGTGGAAAAACAGACATGTAAACCAATGGAACAGAATTGAGAGCCCAGAAATAAACCCACACGTATACAGTCAACTAATAGTTGACAGAGGAGCCAAGAATACTCAATGGAGAAGAGATAATCTCTTCAATAAATGGTGCTGGGAAAACTGGACATCCGCATGCAAAAGAATGAAATTGGACCCATATCTTATACCATTCACAAAAATTAACATGAAATGGTATAACGACTTAAATGTAAGACCTAAAACCATAAAACTTGTAGAAATAAACGTAAGGCAAAACCTCCTTGACAATGATTTTTTGGTTGTGACACCAAAAGTACAAGCAATAAAAGCAAAAATAAACAGGTGGGACTACATCAAACTAAAAACCTTCTGCACAGCAAAAGAAACCATCAACAAAATGATAAAAAAACCTACGTGATTGTGGAAAATATTTGCAAATAATATATCTTAGAAGAGGTTAATATCCAAAATATATAAGGAAGCCATACAACTCAATTAAAAAAAAAAATCTGATTGAAAAATCGGCAGAGGACTTGAATAGAAGATTTCCAAAGAAGCTATACAAATGGCCAACAGGTACTTGAAAAGTGTTCAACATCACTAATCATCAGGGAAGCACAAATCAAAGCCACAGTGAGATATTATCTTACGCTTGTGGATATTATCAGAAAGACAAGAGACAACAAGTGAGGGTGTGGAGACAAGGGAGTCCTCGGGCACTGCTGGTGGGAATGCAAACTGCTATGGAAAACGGTGTGGAGGTTCTTCGAAACACTAAATAGAACTACCATATGATCTAGCAGTCACATTTCTGGGTATATATTCAAAGGAAATGATTGCTATGTAGAAGAGATGTCTGTAACCCCATGTTCACTGCAGCATTATTTATAATAGCCAAGAAATGAAAACAACCTAAGTGTTCATGGATGGATGAATGGCTAAAGAAAATATGATTTTATATATAAAAATATATAATGTGATATATATATGTGAAATCAAGAGTCAGATGCTTAACTGACTGAGCCACATATATTTCAATATACATATGAAATGTGATATATATATATATATATATATATATATATATATGTGAAATGACATTGTAGACTTTATTTTTTTTTTAAGATTTTTTTATTTATTTGACAGAGAGAGCACAAGCAGAGGGAGAGAGAGGGAGAAGCAGGTTCCCTGCTGAGCAAGGAGCCCGATGTGGGACTCGATCCCAGGACCCTGGGATCATGACCTGGGCTGAAGGCAGCCGCTTAACCAACTGAGCCACCCAGGCGTCCCGACATTGTAGACTTTAAATATATGTCATTATATTTGTCAATCCCAATTATTTCTCAATAAATTTTAAAAAAGAAACAGTGGGGGCACCTGGGTGGCTCAGTCGGTTAAGCATCTGACTCTTGATTTTGGCTCAGCTCATGATCTCAGGGTCGTGAACTGGAGCCCTGAGTTGGGCTCTATGCTCAATGAGGAGTCTGCTTGAGATTCTTTCTCTCTCCCTCTGCCCCTCCCCCCGCCCTCGCATGCTCTCTCTTTCTCTCTCTCAAAAATAAATAAATGAATAAAGAAAGAAAGAAAATCTTTTAAAAAAAAAAAAGTGGTATATAAACACAATGAAATAATATTGAGCCATAAAAAAGGAAATCCTGCCATTTGAGACAACATGGATGGACCTTGAGGGCATTGTGTTAAGTGAAATAAATGAGAGAAAGACAAATACTGTATGATCTCACTTACATGTGAAATCTAAAACAAAAACCCCAAACTCATAGAAACGAGAGTAGATTGGAGTTGCCAAGGAGAGGGAGTGGGGGAAATGGGGAGATGTTGGTCAAAGGGTATAAACCTCCCGTTATAAGATGAGTAAGTTCTAGGGCTCTAATGCAGAGCATGGTGACTTGTAGTTAACAATGCTGTGTTGTATACTTGAAAGTTGCTAAGGGAGTAGATCTTAAAAGTTTTCACTAAGAGAAAGGTAAGTGTGAGATGATGGATGTGTTAACTAACCTTGCTGTAGTAATCATTTCACGATCTATATGTGTGTGTTTGTGTGTGTATCAAATCATCACATTGTACACTTTAAACTTAGACAATGTTATATGTCAATTATATTTCAGTAAAGCTGGGGAAAAGAAAGAGCTTTGTGATACTTTCTTATTCACTTCCATGTTCTGTGTGGGAGTTCAGCATTACATCAAGATCTCATTTACACAGGGGCACTTGGAGACTGACTTAGGAAGGACCCGCTTTCAGCACCACTGATTCATGGGAAAATACAGAGGAAACCAAGGACAATACTAATGTAACCAACTCCACCTCCTCACTTGGGCACTGTTTTCATTGGGAACAGTAGATTAAAATCATTTCCAGTGGTTCCTGTTCACTGCTTGAACTATGACCAAGGGATAGGCAGTCTTTTCTTGAGTTCAGAGAATAAGAACTTTGTATCCTTACATTCAGATTCAGGGCCACAAGATTTTTACTTAACTCCATTAATCTTCGTTCTGTATCTTTTTTCTCAGGCTGAAAATCCCAGTGATATGAAAGAGGCACACAGGGTCCTGGTAGTTTATCAGAATGGGGAAGACTGGAGTCCAGTGAAATGAAAAAACTGGCACACCAGGGAAAGTTGAAAATAAAGGAAAGGAGGGGATAATCAGTGGTATAAAATGCCTGATTAAGTGAGAAGAAGGATATGCCACCCATGGTACCAGTAGGCAACAAGTAAGATTTTAGGACAATGAGGCAGGAATCATGCGAAGTCTTTGTCACTTGGATGGTTCCTTCCCCTGGACTCTGTGGGAATGCAGGTTCTCTCCTATATTGATCTCGTCATGGCCGCTAGGCTTCGGGGGGCATCATGTGTGGGTTCTCTACTGCCCATGTTAGTGACTCACTTCAGAATAGAACTGGCTCAGATTCCCAGACCAACGTTCTTTCTCCACATTATGCTGTGGTTGAAAACAGCATTATTTTTAAAAATTATCTTCATTATTTTTAATTGTTGATTAACAATTTTCTCTGCACTTTATACATTCCATCTAGCAGTTTGATTTAGAGCTAGTTCCTACATATGAAATCAACCCGAGGCCTGGATCCTCCCTGCCCAGATCTCTAAGGCAGCCCTCTTCTCTCACTCCCCTGCCCATGTCCCTCTCGCTACTCAGTGCAAATGCCTTTTGACACTTATTACCATTTGAAATTGTCTTGTTAAATGTTTTACTTGTTTATGATCAGACTCCCCAACCAGACTTAGAGTCCCGTGAAGACATGACATTTGGCTCATTTGGCAGCCCTAGACAAGGCCATACCAGGAGTCTCTAAGAATGTAATGCCTGTCCTTTCCCAAAGGATAGAATCTGTAATAAACATATACGTGCACGCATACATACATGCTTCTTTAGAGGGGGGTCTTCGTAATAGGGTAGGGTGTATTTACTCATTCTTTTTTAAATAAATATTTATTGAATTAAAATTATGAGCCATATTACTGGGCTAGGTGTTTAGAGTACAGCAAAAATACAACATGTTCCCTGCCTTCAAGGAGCTCATAGACTAGTAAGGAAAGAGATGTAAACAAAAATGGAAATCTGGAGGAAATAGTACCATATTCAAAGTTCATATAAATCATCCTTGACTTCTCTTTTCTAGCTTCACTAAGAGTCATCCAGGGAGACTTAAAAAAACACTGATGCCTGAAAGCAGCCAGACTCAAAGGCCATATATGATTGGATGCCATTTATATGAAATATCTGGAATAGTAAACTGCATAGAGACAGAAGTAGATTAGTGGTTGTCAGAGGCTGGGGGTGGGGGGGTGGAGGGTGAGAGGGAATGGGGAGTGACTGTTATTGGATATGAGGTATCTTTTTGGGGTGACAGAAGTATTCTAGAATTTGATAGTGGTGATGATTTCACAGCCTTGTAAATGTACTAAAAACCATTTGATTTGACTTTAAATGGGTATGTTGTATGGTATGTGAATTCTCTCTCAATAAAAGTGTTAAAAATGCCAATGCCTGGCTCCTACCCCTAAAGATTCTGATTTAGTTGGTCTTGGGTATATCGTAGGCATTGGGGTATTAGAGGCGTCTCTGGGGACCCAGGTTGAGGACCACTGGCCTAACTACAGTGGTGGCTCAGAGGAGGCAGGTATCAGCTCTGTTTGGATGGATTAGAAAAGCTGTTTTATGCTCCAACCAGGGCTTAAAAGATAAGCAGGTCATTTGATCTTTCATAGGTGTGACTAAAACTTGATTGGGCATAGAGATAGCCTGTTATTGCTAATTTTTCAAGCTTTCACCAATATCTAGGCATTAATCTATTTCAGTAGCCTTGGCAACAAGGGTGAGATTTTTTTTTTTAACCTTCAAATACAGTATGTGGGATTGTATTTTTCCACATTTAAACAGTCCATAGGTATTCTGCTTGAATATGTACTCCAGCCCTAATGTAGTCAAGTTTCTTTTTTTTTTTAATTTACAGAGGAGTTGATGAAGCCAGTGAACATAACAAATTTTGAATAGCTTTGGGTCATAGATGACTCACTGATCAGATAGATTGCTTAAACTGTGGGGGTTTTTTTCCTACCCAGTATCTGCTAAGAGAATAGATATATAGAACCAGTACAATTTAACAAAGGAATGTTCTTACACGTTAGCCCCCACTTTTACTATTCTTAGTTACCTTAAAATTCTAAGGCAAAACAAGTCAAAGACCTTTTGATTATGATTGTTTTTGCAATAGAAAACAAGTCGGTCAAAGAGAGAATTAGGAAATCCGATACGTTAGAGGTACCGCTTCATGTTCCACAGCCTGAAATTTACATGATCAAGCCAAATTACCAAATTATCAACTACAAATCCTTCCCATCTCAGGGGACTATTGGTGTTCTACTGCTTCTCTATCTCCCATTACTTCAGCATTTAGAGTACGAACATAGGAGACAAGAACTTTCTCATTCACTGGTGATGATTATGGAAACTCCACAAGAGTGAAGCTGAACAGTCAGGAAAAGATGGTAAGAAAGAATAAAAGAAAAAAGAACAGAGAAAAGGCATCAGAGATGGCGAGCTACAGAAATGCAGAGAAGTTCAGACTCAATAGGTAATAGATCAGCACCTCCAAACCCTGATATGCTCATCAGCAGGACCAGGTCCTTATTAGGAACACAGGTCTCTGGTCTCCCCACCAGAATTCAGTTCAGCAAGCCTAGGCTGGAGCTAGAATCTGAATTTCTACATGGTCCCACCTAGATGCAAACGGTCCCCAGCCCACACTTGGAGCAAGCCTGCAGTAGAGAAGACCAGGAAGGAACAGGAGCACTAGTGACAAAAATAGTGTTTTGTAAATATAAAGCACTTTTGCTTTTTTAAAAAAAATTCCAATTTAGTTAACATACAGCTTTATATTAGTCTCAGGTGTGTAATATAGTGAGTGATTCAACAATTCTACACATTACTCTGTGCTCGTCATGATAAGTGTACCCTTCATCCCCTTCACCTATATCTTCTATCCCCTCACCCACCCCCCATTCTGGCAACCACCAGTGTGTTCTCTTTAGTTTAGAGCCTGATTCTTGGCTTGTCTCTCTGTCTCTCTTTTGCTACTTTTTTTTTTTTTTTAAAGATTTTATTTATTTATTTGACAGAGAGAGACATAGCGAGAGAGGGAACACAAGCAGGGGGAGTGGGAGAGGGAGAAGCAGGCTTCCCCGTGGAGCAGGGAGCCCGATGTGGGGCTCGATCCCAGGGTCCTGGGATCAGGACCTGAGCCGAAGGCAGACGCTTAACGACTGAGCCACCCAGGCGCCCCTCTTTTGCTACTTTTTAATTGTTGCTCCTCATACAATCTTAGGAGACAGACTGGGCAGATACTGTCTTGCCCATTTTACAAATAAGTACACTGAAGTTCCAAGAAGTTAAATGATTTGCCCAAACCTGCACTATAGTAGGTGAAGTAGGTGACAAGAGTCAGGATTGAAATCCAACTCTTTCTGATCCTAAATGGGCATTCCTTCCATTAAACCAAGAAATGCACATAGAATAGGTCAGTAACATGGAGCCATTTGGTGTAGGGGCAAGCAGTCACACAAACCTCAGTACTCTTTATGGGCACCAGACAATAATCAATGCTAAGGGCTGTCTCATCAAGAAAATTGTCTTTAATTCAGGATATTATATCCAGGTAGAAGATAATAGAATATACTGTAGAAAGAATTTTTTTTGTTTTAACATTTTACAATTCAAGACACTTCAAGTCCTTTCTGTTTTTAGTTGGAGCCCTCACTTGTATAGAATAACCTCACAAACATTTATTCATTTATTCAATAAATATGCCACATAATTGAGATATTATTAATACAACATTCCCACAACCTTGCATTTGTGAGTCTCTGGAAACATCCTCAGTTTTGTACATATTATTTTATCCTTATTATCCTTTATTATTATAAAATGTTTCTGCATATTACACATATTTATGCTTTGGTGTTTTCCACCTGTAAATCCAATAATAAGCCCATAGGCTGTATTCAGCAATTCCTTATTAAGTCGTTGCTCTTTAGTACTTGCTCTTTTCCTCATCGACTAGATGATTTCTCGCTTGAGTTACCCATTCAGGTGATCATCATTTTTTCATCCCCCAGATATCAATTCTTTGCTCGTGAGCCTCCTCCCTTCACTCTGTTTGAATGGACCCTATAACTTCTCTTTATGGTCATTAACTTATTTCTTAATTTTTTTCTCACCTAATCTGGGCCAAAAGACTCTTGCGTGGCATGTTCTGTACCGGTGTGTTGGAGCTTTCTTCTGCCTTCTTAACCTTGGAGCACTAACATAATTCTTGATCATGTTCAGCACTCCCTTCTCTAGTGACAAGCTGCCTTCTGACTACAAATTCAGAACACATTTTGAAGGGAGTCATGCAGGGAACAAGGAACTGGTACCAGAACGTTCTTGATCAGTCCTACAATTTCCTAATGACTAACTCCCAAATCCTCCACATGTCTCTTCCTTTTCCAATGTCTTTATTCCCATACACCAGTTTCTTTCAGCATCATCTTCCCCTACAAACAATTGGGAAGGATTCTGCCGAGCCCTTCGTCCACCTGCACATCTTATACACTGACACTTTTCCATTTAAGTCTCCTGTTTATAGCTTTATGTTTTGTCTCACCAAGTTTGTCTCCTGCTTCTGAAGTCTGATCTAGATATTTTGAATCCATGCTGCCTTTCTTTTGCTGCTCTTGCCTATGTGATGTAACATATCAGCTGAATCAGTTGTGACTGGTGTGGTTGGCCAAAGGAGGCCCTGATGTGGACCAAAATGGAAAACAGTACAGGTGCAGAAAAGTGGAGATTAGCCCACCAAATTTAGCCAAGCAAGAATTTCAAGTTTTAAAAAAAGCACAGGGGAGCCTGGATGGCTCAGTCAGTTAAGTGTCTGACTCTTGATTTCAGCTCAGGTCATGATCCCAGGGTCCTGTGATCTAGCCCCCATGTCGAGCTCCATGCTGAGCAGGGAGCCTGCTTGGGATTCTCTTTCTCCCTATGCCTCTCCCCCTGACACCCACTCACGTGCTCTCTTGCTCTCTCTCTCTCTCTTTCTCTTTCTCTCTCTCTCTAAAAAATAAAAATTAAATTAAAAAATAAAAAGCACAGACATTGGGCCTGGATGATATGGTTTCCTGAATATTATACTCTGTATAGTATAACTTGTCCCTGGGTGTTGAATACTAAATGTCCTAGTCAGCTCAGGCTGCCATAACAAAATACCACAGACTGGGTAGCTTAAACAACAGAAATGTATTTTCTCACACTTCCGGAGGCGGGAAGTCTGATATCAGAGTGCTAGCATAGTTGGGTTCTAGTGAGGACTCTCTAGCTAGCAAAAAGCCACTTCTCATTCTGTGCTCACATGACCTTTCCTCTGAGTGCATGGAGATAGGGAGAGCAAACTCTCTGGTGTTTGGCACTATTCCCATCATGGGGGTGGAGCCCTCATGACTTCATCTGTGAGCTTCCAACACTATAGAACTTCCAACACTATGAACTCACGGCATGCCTCTGAGAGATGCAAGGGAGACCTGGGCCGTCAAGCCCACTCATGCATCCTTTGAGATTAAACCAAAGTGATCTTGAACCCGCACCAGACTTTTTGGTTTAGTCTCATGCAACTATTATCAACTGTTCTGTTTTTATATCTCCAGTGATCTACTGTAGACCTTATCAGTGAGTTCATAGTCAACACATAGAGGAAGGGGCGCTGTGGGAGGCTCTGCTTCCCTCCTTGCTTCATGTTCATTTCTCCTCTCCACCTCCTTTATCCTAAATTTCCCAGTTGTTGATCCTGGGCATGTAATTTCATTGACACTGAATAAATCATTTATTGATTGATTGAATAAATCATGTAGTCTTTCAAGAAATATTTTTAAACATCTACTATGTACCAGGTAGGGTTCTGGGCACTTAGTATAGAGCAGTGAACAATAGAGGTGAAACCCTGCCCTTGTGCAGCTGACATTAGAGTATTAGATGGTGTTCAGAGCAATGAGGGAAATGACACAGGCAGGAAAGGGCACTAGGGCATGCTAGGGGGTCACGTTCAATGGAATGGTCAGGGAAAACATGGCTAAGAAGTGCCATTTGAGGGACACCCTGAAGGAAATGAGAGCACAAGGTATCCAGATGTTGTAGGGAAGACAGTTTCAGGTGGAGAGGATAGCAGGTGAAC
The DNA here is from genome assembly GCF_964656455.1 of Halichoerus grypus. NCBI lineage: Eukaryota > Metazoa > Chordata > Mammalia > Carnivora > Phocidae > Halichoerus > Halichoerus grypus. The sequence goes on along the minus strand of NC_135727.1, from coordinate 6,507,427 downwards.
AAGCCCTGAGGTGGGAGCAGGCTTGGGATGTTGGAGGAACAGCAAGGAGGCCAGGGTGGCTGTAGAAGAACAGGGCCTGGTGTCATGCAGGGCATAGTAGGGCGCCCACAGGGAATCACAGCTTCCTATCATATACCCCATCAAACCATCGCTTGAAGAAAAAGTCAAGATTTGTTGAGGATCAAATGGATTTTCCTTCATTCACCCATAAGAAATACCCTTCATGGGCATTTTCTGCCATAGCTCAAGTCCAAGTCTACCAGTGATATCTGGATAAAGCCCACTGCCAGTCTTGCCTGCCATGGGTATAAGTTTGTTGCTTATCTTAATGTAGTGCACATTCAGTAATGCCCATGGGTCTGTAATGCTCATGGGTCTAGTTTCTAACATCCTGCATCTCTCTTTTACGAGCTTTGTTGTTGTACTGTATAGTAATACCAAGAGCTATCATCTAATGAGTGGCTGCCATGTGCTAGCCACATTACTGATGTTGTATCATTTAATCACCCAGCAATTAGCCAACCAATTAACCTCTGGGGTAAATATTATTATCCCCACTTTACAGATGAGCACACTGAGCCCCAGGAAGGATGAACACCTTGCCTAAGGTTATAAACTCAGACTTTAAAAGTGTACCCAAGTCAAAAGCTCCTGTTTTCCCCATACCAGGCTACTGGTCTCCTTAGATAGATCAGTTTCCCCATAATAGAATCTCATAGAGTTTAACCTTGAAGGCTCATATCTTGAGACCTTGACAACTTTGTCATTCATAGCAGATCCTACCACTCCCTAACATCTTAGAAAGCAGAGAAGCTTTACATTCTTTGATCCTTTCTATTTCCATAATTTAAATTTTGCTCACTTCTAACAGGGATTTACATGTCCTCCCTATAGATATATGTCAAGTGTTCTGTCTTTTGATAAATTAATTGCAGTTATTACCAGAGTATAATCGGAAAAGTTAGTATCTTTCCCTTTTGATTACATAGCACCTATTCTAGCATTCACTTCTTAGCAATTCTGTTAACCTACTTCTTTTTCATAACTTTTTTTTTTTTTCCCGGAAGATATTCATAAGTAGCCTCCATTTCAAGATTCTTCCATACCAGTTCTAAATGTCTGGCATGTTTTTGCTGCTTTCAACATTGCCATCTTTTTTGTTGATATAGTTGGTATTGCCTTCCATCCTCACCCTTCAATCAAATGACCTTTGATGTTTTCCCTTTCCTATACAGTTTAGGGGTCATAAGGTCATATCCATTCCCAACATTGATCTTTTCCACTCTCACATTCAAATGTGTGTGTGGGTGTGCGTGGGTGTGCATGTGTGTGTGTGCGTGAGCGTGTGCACGCATGTGTGTGTGTATGTATCAGGTACCCAACCAATATAACTTTCATTCTTCTTAAATCATAATGCCCTATGACACCCTCTATTACCCTCTGCCATTAAATCAGTAGTTTTCCGTGCTTCAAGTAAGGGCATTACTTTTTTTTTTAATAGCTATTACTGGGCTTTCATCATCAAATTAGATGTATTTAATTTTTTTTAAGTAGGCTCCACACCCAACGTGGGGCTTGAACTCATGACTTTGAGATCAGAAGTCACATGCTCTACTGACTGAGCCAGCCAGGCACCCCAAATTAGATGTACTTAAATCCTCATGGAGACAGTGGCTTTCAGAGTCAGGATTCTCTAAATTTCCAAAATTCCTTTTATATATCAAAGGGCAAAACTGTCCCATGCACTTGGATGGCTGTAATAAAACCCAACAATGCAAGTGCTGGCAAAGACGCAGGACTAAGGCTGTGCTGCTGGGGGGAAGGTAAAATGGTGCAGCCACTTCGGAAAACAGCCTCACAGTTCCTCAAAAACTTGAACATAGAGTTATCTGTGACCCAGCAATTCAAGTCCTGAACATATACCCAAGGGAAAGGAAAATCTATGTTCAAACAAAAGCTTGTACATGAATGTTCAGAGAAGCATTATTTATAACAACCAAAAGGTGGAAACAACCCCTATTTCTATCAACTAGTGAATGGATTAGCAAAATGTGGTCTCTCCACACAGTGGAATATTATTCAGCCTTAAAAAGGAATGGAGTCTGGTACATAGTACAATATGGATGATTCTTGAAATAACATGCTACGTGAGAGAAGCCAGTCACAAAAGTCCACATATTATATGATTCCATTTATATGAAATGTCCCAAGTGGGTAAATCCATCAAGACAGAAAGTAGATTAGTGATTGCTTGGGATTGTGGGGAGGAGGGAATAAGGACCTCTAATGGATTTGGGGTTTCTTTGGGGGGTGATGAAATTGTTCTAAAATTACATAGTGGTAATGGTTGTATAAACTGCAAATATACCAGAAACCACTGAACTGTATACTTCAAATGGTGAGTTTTGTGGTAAGTGAAATACATCTCAATAAAGCTGTAAGAAAAGAAGAAGGGAGGGAGGGGGAGGAAGGGGCAAGCTTGGTCAACTGGGACTCTAGCCATGAACTGGGAAAACTCAGAATATGATGCAAGCAAAGGATTTAGTCTTTAGGAACAAAAGTGGAGCATGCCGACAGGTGGCAGAGAGAGGAAAAGAGAGAAGTATGAGGAAGAAGCCAGACACCAGTGTCCCATCTCTCCCACTTATCCCATATTAATAAGGGTGGCACCTGTAGGGGAGAAGAGGTTCGACAAAAGCATCCCAAACAAGTGTGAGGAGGAATTGACAACAGAGTGTATTTAAGCCATCTTTGCTCTTTGGGACTCCGGGAGACCACCTTTCAGAGTGCCCCTCATTAACAAGGGGCAATCAGAACAGAGGAGAAATCAATGCAAGAGGGTGGGCCACTTCTCTCTCAGCTCCTATCCGGCTTAGAGGGATCCAGAAGTTTCCATGTGCTCCTAGTGGAGGATGTGTAGGCAGCTGAATGTTGGGAGCCAGCAGGCCTGCCATGGGGCCACCACAGCGAGGGGCATGGTGACCCTATGGCAGAGGCTGTAGATGGACAGCCTAATCCAGGAGCTGGATGGAGGATGTGGCTGAAACTCAGAGGACCTGACAGGACAGTCATAGGCTGAGGCAGGGCCAGGTCGGCAAGGTGGAACACGACATCAGGCCTGGACTGGGCTGAGAGAACAGACTGTGCATTTCACAAGCTCTGGGCCTCATCATTGGATGCCAGGAAGGGGCTCAATGATGGAATGGGGGGGGCGTATCTAGGAACATTACTACAGAGGCCAGTGAGGGCCCCCACAGGGACCCCCATACCAACCCCGGTTGCCATTTTGGGGAGTTTGAAATAGGGTTGGGTGGTGAAACTCTGAAACACTGAGAATTTACCTAAAGTTACTAAGTTAACCCAGAAGAAACTCTTTTTAATGGACAGAGAACTGAGTTTCCAGGAGATTTTAAGATACCTTTCACCACTGCCATCCATGAGAATAGGGGTTTCAGTTGGATATGAGAACTTGTACCGGGGTTTCTTGACCTTGGCATCATTGACATTTGGGTTGGATAACCCTTTGCTGTGAGGGTTTTCCTGGGCAGTGTAAAATGTTTAGCAGCATCCATGCGTCTAGCCTCTACCCACTAGATACGAGGAGCAACCCCCCCCCCAAATCATGACCATCTGTCCCCTGGGGGGCAAAATTGCCCCAGTCAAAAACCACTTTATTATAACCACAAAGGATGCCATGCGTTGTACACATGTCTGAAGACAGAGGATGAGTTTTCAGCCCCTCTGTCTACATACATGTCCCAGCTCGGGCCTTAGCTATTTTACATATGAGCCAAGCAAACTTTCTCTCTTGTATGACTTCCTACCCCTGTTGACCACTGTGAGGAGCCTGGAAGCCATATTCTTTCATGCATAATACATGTCCTCCTTTGTATGCAGCCTTGTTTCTGAGACTAAAATGACACCTTGTGTCTTTGCTCTCAGAGCCCTACAGGCTCCGTGTTGAGCTTCCTGTGTTCTGAGATTATTTGTATTACCTGTTCTGAGATGTGCTTTCCCCGTTGGTGTGATTTTAATGAGTCCTTCCAGGTTTCCTTTGACCTCCCTCGTCTTTCTACCCTTCTCTGCTGCTTCCCCTTAGCTGCTGCTCCTCCTTCTGCCTTTCGCTTTGTCTCCTCTTGCTCCAACTGGACCCATCTCTATTGGCTCATCTCTTTTGTTTTGTTCTCCATTGGCTTCTTGGAGGCCTACCTGCTCCCCTCCATCCTGCTGCCCTTCTCTGTGGAACCTGGCAAACCATGTCTTCTGACTGAAGCAAGGATGAGCCTTCCATTCCTGTCCACACCTATCTCTTCCTGACATCTCTTCTTCCTCCCTAACATCTTTCTCTGTTTTTCTTCGTTTCTTGTCCACTGGCAGCTGACATCCAGCTTCTTCCTTCTTTACTGAGCTTGTGACAACACGTCTGTGGCCCTCCAGCCCTGGAGGGCAGACAGCCTAGTGTAGGGGTGTGTAGGGCACAGCACTGCGTGTCAGGCAGACAGGGACGTGGATCCTGGACCTTAACACTTTCCTCATCTGTGTAAAGTGGGAGTGACAGGAGTGCCTAGTCCAGGGGGGCCATTGGGGGATTAGAGGCATTTGCAGTATGCAATGTGCAGTATATTCTAGACCATATGCTCTGGCATCCAGTAGATAACAGAGTGAATGTTTGTTTGTCAAACACCTGAAAGTTGACATCGCCAACATCCAGCCTGAGGCCTGGGGCACAGTAAGTGCTAAAGGCAAAAACATCCCTGAACTGAACTGAAGCGAACTCTCCTTCCCACATTAGCTTCCACAGTCCAGACCTCAAACCTGAACCCTCCTTCCTTCCTATGTCACAACCTTTTCTTCTTCAGGTTGAAACCTCTCCTGCATCTATGATTTGATTTCTCAAGCAAACAAAGACATTACCTAAACCTACTGCACAGAATACTTCTTAAAAAAAAATTCCTGCTGCCTTTTTTCCTAGTGCACTCTCCAAAAGAAATCCAATTTTTCTGCTGATCTGAAGCTTATACCAAACTCCTTTACTTTCTGGGATTTAATTATGATGAATATGTCCCTAGGGCTCCTGCCAATCGGATTAGTAATCAGGATCCCGAGCACACGATCACAGTGCAGCTTTTGAAGCTGATCCACACACCCATTTTCCCCTCTGTGGACTGCCCCCACTTGCTTTCTTCCCCCAGTGTGGAAAGCCTCTCTCCTCTTCTCTCATCCTCTGGCTTCCTCTCTGCCTGCAGCTCTCATGGAAGGCCGAGGACAGCCACTGCCTGCGTCAGCCGCTTTCCTGTCACTTCCTACTCCCCATTCTTTCGCCTTCCTCCACCCTGCTGCCATTCTTCAGATTTCTCTCTTTTCCCTCTGGTTATTAAAGTCAATTTAATCTTGTTGGCTGAATTGAGCAGGTGGTATTAGCTCCACTGGCAGATGAGGAAACAACCGAGAAGCAGTGAGGTGACCTGTTCACATCATAGAGCCGCACATCACTGGCAGAGCTGAGATGACAAGTAAAAGCCCCACCTCTTAGCCTGTGGCTTTTTCACCTTGTCCAAACCATATTGACTTTATTTTTTTAAAGATTTTATGTATTTGTGGGGCGCCTGGGTGGCTCAGTTGATTAAGCGACTGCCTTCGGCTCAGGTCATGATCCTGGAGTCCCTGGATCGAGTCCCGCATCGGGCTCCCTGCTCGGCAGGGAGTCTGCTTCTCCCTCTGACCCTCCCCCCTCTCATGTGCTCTCTCTCATTCTCTCTCTCTCAAATAAATAAATAAATAAATAAATAAATAAATAAAGATTTTATGTATTTGAGAGAGAGAGAATGAGCAGAGGGGAGGGGCAGAGGCAGAGGGAGAGGTAGACTCCCCGCTGAGCATGGACAGAGGATGGGTGGGACTCCATCCCAGGACCCTGGGATCATGACCTGAGCCAAAGGCAGAAGCTCCACCGTCTGAGCCACCCAGGCGCCCCAAAGCCGTATTAACTTTAAATGGAGCATCAGGAATGGCAACAGTGGTCATTACTTAGTCCCTACAAAATCTATGAAATGCTGTGTTTTTACCCTTAAAGGTTAATACAAATCCTACAGAAGGAATCTGCATGAGTTCCCTCTAAAACTTGTATAGAGGTGGTGATGATGGTCAACATCTTTAGTCATTCGTTCTTTCAAAAATTATTTATATACCTACACAGGAAACAGATACTACAAATTTGTAGCACTTCAAATTTACAAAGTCCTTTCGCGAGCCATCATTTCATGTGAATCCTCAAAATGATCTTGCAAAGAGGGCGTTATTAACCCCATTTTACAGATCACGAAACTGAGGCTCAGAAAGCTTAGATGATTGAATGCAAGACACAGCTAGGAAATAGCCGAGCTGTGACTCAGACCCTTTTCCTCTTGACTCCAAAGCTCATATTCTTTCTCTTTTAGCATTCCACTTCACACATGAAGGGGCTGCATTTCTAAAACCCATTTAGCTTAGTTTATGAATATTTATTGTTAAGAGTAGAAATGCATCAAATTTACCGACAAACAAGGTAAAGGCAAATCAGTAATATTATGTTTAGCTATTGATATGAGATGGAGCTGCTTGCAAAATTAGAATTCATTACAAGCAATAGATCTTTTTCATGACTAGGCTTTGCTAGATCTTATTATCTTGTAAACAGCACCAAAATAAAAGACTCGGGGTTTAATAGGGTAATGAAACAAGTTGATTTAGTCCCCAATTGAGCACAGTGGGCCAGGGCCTGCCTGATTGCTCACTCACAGTACCCTGGAGGGCTGTGGCAGGGTCTGGGGGACCAGACTGGGCTCTGCAGAGCTGCATGTGAGTCACCAGCATTCTCGGCATTGGGAGCTTGATCAGGATTTTTGTAATGAAGTTAGAGGCGAGGAAGATTTGGATTATATTATAAGACTGCATTATGTACCTCTTTGAAAACTCAAAATTTGTTCCTATGAATCACTGGAACAGAATTAAGCCCGAAATGCCTGAATCCGCCTAGTACAAGGAGATGTGGTTTCTTCTAAGCCAGAGATTCTTAATCTTGGGTCCATGGATGGACTGCAGGTGGCACATGAGTACCCTGAAGGTCAGGGGTCACATTGAGGGGATATATGCTTATGTGCGTGTTTCTTGAGTTTCACAGAGAGGGCAGAGACTGGTTAGCTACTGATAGAGAGGGTGCGAGTGAGTACTTACTAGGGAGCGAGTAAACCAACCTGGAGACACTGGGGACAGGGGAAGGTCCCAGGCAGAGCCTAGGAAATCAACCAACTGTAAGATATGTCCGATATTTTGATAAAATGATTCTCAAGTCATTGTCACATGAATCACAGATGGTATGATTGGATCTCATGATGGGGGGTGATTATTGATACCTTTGGACCTGGGCCTACGGGTGCACCGTACGAGGTTCATAAACTCCCTGAAATTGGATGTGACATTTTGCATGTATGTGCATATGAACATATTTCTAAGGAGAGGAGCTCCAGCATTTCATCAAAGTCTTATAGAGGGTCCTTGATCCCTGAAGGTTAAGAACCACCGAGCTGGAAGAATTGTTCATGAAGCTTTGAGCTTCTGGCAATGACAGTGATTCAGGTTCCTTCCTATGTCCTACTTTCATCTTTATATAATCTCTTTTCCATCTCTCTCTCTCTCTCTCTTTACTCAGCACTTGAGTCCTGCACTGGCATGCAGGAAGAAGACCGCTTGGGTAGGGAGGCATGGACAGGAGGGCTCGGACTGACCACATAATTGAGTACCGAGTTCACACGCAAGACAAGGGATTTCCTCTTTGATTGTGTAAGGCACTATAAATGAGGGAGGCCATTGCCAGATGGAATACTTCATGGGCTATTTATCATTATAAAGTGGGCAGGAGGAATTGACTGACCTGGTGGGTTAATCAGAATTCTGAGCAATGGCTTCATTACATGATAATTCAGCACACAAGATTTATACAGCCCCTGTCTTCATTAACAATATAAATATTTCTTTAAAATAACATTTTGGAGCAGAACACAGAATCATAATAAGTTTCCTTCCTCACTGAACTGCTAGGAATTGATTCTCACCTAGTTGGGTGGATGGCACTTAGGCGTCAGTGCTCCCAAGAACCATCCACAAGACATGAGTTACTGTGCTATAATTCTCACCTTGCCAGGGCTTCTAGCTTTCATAAAGGAAGCTGTCCCTGGCATCAGTAGGAAATCTCCAGGAGCAGATTGGATCTGTGACAGGACTGCCTCAGAATAATCTGGAATCCAAGTGGTGCTCTTGAGCTTCCCAATTCATTCCCAGCAAGAGCCAGGGGCTGTTGCTGGTATGCCCCATTTATGTAAGAGGTGTGCTTCTGAAAATCAGTGAGTAAATTACACAAACATATACATATATAATGAAGCTTTAAATTAACATAATATGGTCACTATTGCAGAGCAAGTTTTTATAAAGCAAAACGTCCTTTTGTAATATGAATATCACCACTGATTTTATAATCTTGTGTTTTTGTATATTAAATTTGCTTAAACTGAAATCTATTTGTATGTGAGCCTAGGGAACTAGTAATTGCTGTTTTCATGTGTTCAAGCTGATTGGGTCAATATTTTCATAGGGTCTCTAATTCTTTTTTGTTGGGAGCAGATGGCCCTGTTACATGAATAATAAACTATGAAAATTGAGCATACAAGAAAAAATTAGTATTATAATCAAATAAAACTTGCAACAAAGTTAAAATGAGACATGTCTAATGATTTGTGTGATAATTGCATCGAAATATTAAGTGGTTTCAAAAAACCTAAAATATTAAGTGGTTCCTGTAAGTGGCTATAATTAATGTGGCTCCTGCATGCCAATGAGACTCAAGAATTTGCATTTCTTTTTTTATATTATTTCTTTTTTTTTTATTTTTAAGTAGGCTCCATGCCCTGCACAGAGCCCAACGTGGGGCTTGAACTCACAACCCTGAGATCAAGACCTGAGCTAAGATCAAGAGTTGGGCACTTAACCGACTGAGCCACCCAGGCACCCCTCTTTTTTTTTTTTTTTTTAAGATTTTAAATATACTGATGACTCCAAAGCTACTCTAATGAATGTATAACTGCACACTGTAATCAGTGTTCTGAAGAAAATATATACAATATTGTGAGATCATATACCAGGGTTTCTTGCCTCACTCTAGAACAGAGGTCTGCAAACTTTAACCTGAGGGCTTGTATTCAGCCTGGGACCTCTTTTTGCCAATAAAATTTTATTAGAAGTTAACCACACCCACCTATTGGTATCATTCATCCAAGGCTGCCCTTGCACTAAAATGGCAGAGTTGAACTGTTGCCACAGAGATTACACACCTTGCGAACCTGACAATATTTACTATCTGGCCCTTTGTGAGAAAATCTGTTGATCCCTGGGCTAAGAGATCAAAGCGCAAATGATATTTGAATTGAGGTCGGAAAGGTGAATATGAGTTATCTAGGCAACCAAGTGGGGAGAGCGTTCTAGAATACCACTATGTGGGTTTTGTGAAGGAAGGGAGCTTTGGGAATCAGAGGACCCGATGGAAAGCTAGTGTGGCAGGAGAATGAGATCCAGATGAGACTGATCAAAGATGGAGGTAGTTTTGGACTTCACGAACACTGCCTAAAGCAATGCTTCCAAAACTTGATTGTGCATTAACAGATTCTGATTCAACAGGTCTGGGATGGGGCCTGTCATTCTTTTCAAATAAGTTTCCAAGTGATGCCTAAAGGCCAGGTGCCATATGCCACCTAGAAAGTAGAAAGACGTGATCTCATTAAAGTTGAGGGGTCAGGTGAGGGGCATGAAGGGGAGGAAGGAATCAAGGATGATTCCTGGTTTCTGACTTTGAGCAGCCCAGTGGGACCACTTCCTGGTAAGGGAAGGCTGGGGAGCAAGCAAGTTTGAGTACAGAATTGATGAGTTAATCTTAGATGAATTGAATTTGTGATGTCCTTGGGACATTTACATGCAGAGCAGCAGGTAGCTAAATGTTGAAGGTTGAAGCTAGAGGTAGGGGGATTAGGATTAAAGAGGGATTTTTCAAAATTAGGTGATTGAGACTTGCATATTTTCATAGGCTTAGAGGAAGGTGTAAGTGATGAGGCAAGGTCTTATGGGGCTCAATCCAGAGGAATTACTCCCCATGGCCAGGAAGAGGTTGGGGTATGACTGGTAAGAATAGGTATTTTATGCAGGTGTGTTGGTTGGAGCTTGAGGACATTTACTGCTTGCCTCTGTTTTCTTTGTGAAAAAGGAAGCAAGGCCATCCACTGACACCAAGGCAATAGGGTTAAGAAGGAAAGAAGAGCAGGGAGGAATTTATGTACCTGTGTGAATGTAGGTGCAAAATATCAAAAATTTGTGTCTTTTGATAAAATTTTATTCTTTTTTCCTTTAAGTATTGTGGTTAAGTTGTACTTTGGAAAAAGCAGGTAACTTGGAAAGAATCAAGAAAACTGCTATTGACTTTCTATTTGACCCTTGACAAATCCTTTCCTTTGTGTGAGCCTCAATTTCCTCACTTGTGAAATGAGAGGGGTTGGAATTGATCCCTAAAGTGTCATCAAGTTTTATGGTTCTGGCTCAGTACAAGAAAGGATTTTTAAATTTAGCATATAGATAAAGAAATATTTAATAGACATGTTTACATTTTATCTCGGGTCTTAATGAGGAGTACCTACTCTGTCTAGAATTGGATGAGAGTCAAATAAACATTTCATTTCAAATCATCCCGAAGGTATTCAGTGCATTATAAAGAATAAGAAATATGTAGGGATTTAAGTCTTGCAGAATTTCTGACTGAAGGTACGTGACACCATAAACACTTAGAATTTTCCTAGTGTTGGGTAATACTGAGTCCATCTTCACCAAATGTGGAAACGGGGGGAAGGGGATTGTGACTTGTCTAGGGCTTAGGAGGGAATCTTGTAATCCTGTTCATTAATGCTATGGCCTGAAGAAGAGTCATGTTTGGCTGATTTTCTTTACTTGAAGTGGAAGGGCTCTGGACCACATCACCTTCACCTTCACCTTCACATAATGACATGAAGCGTGTCCAATTGGAGAAGCTCCTTAAGAGCTGGGACCACATACAACTTGTCTTGGTATTTCCTACAGTAGTTGAATAGGGATTTATTTTGTTTTAAACACTGTTTCTTAGAATGAGAAGATTAGATTTTTCCCAGCTAGGGTCTGGCTCACAATTAGGAAGGTCATGACTGATCCTCGGGTTCGTAGTTTTACTTACAGAGAATGTGATTCACAGCAGAGGCTTTGGTGAAGATAACTTCTGAGTACACTGAGCTCTTGGAAGAAAAGTGTTATATACATATTGCAAAGTATTGTCCTATACATGCTAGATGCTTTATAGCTGAGATAAGTTTTAGAACCAAAATAAAAAGAGTCTGTAGAGTACTACTTAAGAAATGTAAATGCATATACTGGCCGTATCTGCTTCACAGGGGAGTTGAAAGAACTAATTGATGCTTGTAAGTTCCTTGAAGTCTTTGAATTAAAGAGTCTAGAATCTGCAAGGTATGATTACCTTCTGTATTATAAATGTTATAATTAATACACACATATTTTCCAATTCAGATGCATAGCTAGGACTTGTTCAAAATGCATAAACCCTTTAAAATGAATATTTGGGGGAGTAGCTCTTATATCCTCCAGAGTTCTGACTCATTTGGGTGGACACGAATTGATATGGACTCTGGTCTCACCCAGGTACATTTTACCACCTGTGTTTTGTAATTTTAGGAATCTGCCTTGCGTTCGTGGCAGGAAGGACTGAAACAACCTTGTGTTATGATTTATTCAAGCTTGACAGAAATCAGGAGCCAAATAAAAGGGAGGACAGATATTTCTCTGTCTAACAAGGTTACCTCAGATTGCCTGATATTCTCTGTGACATTTGCTTGCAAAACATTCTTCCAGCTTCATTAAACTGTCTTTGGTTAGGTAGCAACTAAATATTCCCTGTAGTCTAGATTTTCATGTTCCCAAATGATTGGCCTTAGGGTGAGAAGGGGAGGAGGGATGCATGAGTGACTGGGTTCGGATGGGGGCAGACAGCGGGGGCGGTAGCACAGGAGTGTTCTTTAAGCAGCAAAGACCTTTGGGACTTTTTAGAAACATACTGTATTTACCTTCATTTACTGAGAAAATAGACACAATTAGTTCAGATTACAAAGGAATGTCCCATTTATGTACATACTGTTCAGAGAACAGAGAACAAAATACCTCTGCCCAAGCCGATCTGGTCAGAGTGTACCAGGGAAAATCAAATGAGACTGATGTTTTTATAGTTCAAAAACACTTGAATGCTGTTAACTCTAAAGTTCTTCCAAGTTCACTATAGATTTGAAATTTTTCTAATAAAATGTTTACTCCTATGACGTTACCATCTCTCCCTACCTCAGACTTCAAACACAGACAACAGACACAGAATCAGAACGCCCCGGATCTACTTCATTACCTTGTAAGTTACATATTCTAGAATGTCCTTTGCCCTTCCAAAGTGAACATTAGGCATTTCTCTCCCCTCGTATAAAGGGGTGACAATAAGATGATTAGAACCACCTACGCTAACAGGTTCTCAAACGCACTCAGACAGGAAATAGGAAAGATGATAATGACAGACCTCACTCACTTATTATTAACACCCAAGTCGCCAGAGGTGACCTGAGATTTTCCTTTATCAGAGATGGGTGTGAGGGAGAGGGGCAGGGGAGAACAGTTGACAGTTAAATTAAAAAGGCGATGGTGTTCACGATGTGATGTGCCGAGTAGGTTCTTTAAAAATGTGAATTGACTATCTCCAAAGGGAACTAACCGAATCTCATTGAATGACTGTTGCAATTGTGAGGACTGTATTTTCCAAACCCAAACCTGGAACACATACTTTGAAACTGGGACTGCCTGGAAAATGCAGGATATGTAATATATCCCATGCTCTGGTTCCAGTCTCTATCTTTGTACTCCCAAAGGCTGAAAGAAAACATTTGTGATAAAGTTCTATGATTTGTCATGAATCTCATTTTATGTAAAGGGACAATTGGCATTTGGAATTAGAGTCCTGGGGCTGAAAGCACATGTGCATAATGTAAATATCTTAATTATCATTCATTATGCATCTTTGGGAGGTACATTATTATACATAATTATGCATATGCCTGTAAAGAGGTATGGCTCCTACCTACAGTGGCCACATTTCCCAAATCCCAAACTGAGAAGCATAATCAGAAATGTGGTCTGACAAGGAGATTGGATTTTTAAAAATCGGGGCTGTCTTGGAAAAGCTCAAATGTCCCTCAGTGGTAGCTGTGCCCAGTGTGGATGTGCTTTTTAACAAAGTACTAGGAGACTTGAAGCTGGGCCCAAGTCTGTAAGACCCTAAACCATGGCAGTGTGGGCCTGTTCTTCAGAGGGGAAATGTTGGAAGGAGGTCATGACTGGATGACCTGAAAGCCATTTGGTTGTGTATCTTTGGCATCTGGGAGGAGTGAGAGAGACTTAAAATGGAAGCTTTAGGAACAAGAGAACATGGTCTCCATTTGGCAGGGGGACGGAGGGGGAGAGGAGAAGAAGAAACTAGTATTTCCAAGGGCAGGCAGTACCCCAGCTCGGGCTGGGGGCAGGAGCCACAGGCCCCAGGCTCACTGTGTGTCAGCATGCAAGCCGTTATGGGCTGGTTTGTGTCCCCCCAAATGTGTATGTTGAAGCCCTCACTCCTGGTCCTGCAGAATGTGACTGTATTGGGAGACAGGGTCTTTAACGAGGTAATTATGTTAAAATGAGGTCAGTAGGGTGGGCCCTAATCCAATATGACTGGTATTCTTACAAGAGGAGGTTAGGGCACAAAGAGAGCCCGGGGAGAAAAGCATAAGAAGACACAGGTAGAAGACAAGGCCAAGCAGAGGGGCCTCGGAAGAAACAAACCCTGCCAACATCTTGATCTCAGACTTGATCTCACCTCCAGAACTGTGAGACAATACATTTCTGTCGTGTAAGCCCTCCAGTCTGTGGTACTTGGTTACGAAGCCATAGCAAACTAACACCCGAGCATAATGTTGATATGATACAGGGGCTCCGACAGGAAGAGAGCCCTGTGGGGGGCTGGGAGAGAGTAGACCCTCTGGGAGTGTCTTGGCCCTGGGATCGAACTCATCTGCTCCTGGAAGCGAGCTTCAAGGAGAAAGGTAGAAAATGTGACACTCCATGAGGCCTTACAGGCTGTGAGGTTTTTACCTCTGGCTCTAGCGTCCCCAGAGGGATTGGAGCATCATGTATATCCAGTATGAAGCTGGACCAGAATTTACAGGAAACCAGTTTGCAAAGACACTGAGAAGGCTTGTGTGTGGATTCCTTTTTTTTTTTTTTTTTTAAAGATTTTATTTATTTATTTGACAGAGAGAGAGAGATAGCGAGAGAGGGAACACAAGCAGGGGGAGTGGGAGAGGGAGAAGCAGGCTTCCTGTGGAGCAGGGAGCCTGATGTGGGACTCGATCCCAGGACCCTGGGACCATGACCTGAGCCGAAGGCAGACGCTTAACGACTGAGCCACCCAGGCGTCCCTTGTGTGTGGATTCCTGATGCTATTGCTGATGGATGTTATTACCCACTAGTACCCCTAAAGAGGGTACAGGATCATGAAACAGCCTCGTCTTCAACCGATAACTGCAATAGCTGCGTGAATCTGATGGTACCCAAGGACAACGTTCACTCGCCAAGAGCTTGTTTTCATCTGTTTGCAGCATAGCTGCTTTTTCCCAGACGAAGTGGGACTCGGCTTAGCCACAAAGCCATCCCATCCCTTGTGTCTTGACTAGGCACACTGAGAGGGGTCTGGGAAGAGGAATTTCCTCCGCCCTTCCAGATTCTTCTAGCTGAATTAAGAATCAAATTGACATGAGACAGATGAACAGGAGAAAATCAAATTTAATAGCGTACATACAGGGAATCCACACAGACATGGAAATCCCAAAGTCAGTGGGGCAACGTGATGCTTACAGGAGCTCAGGAGAGGGGCAGGGGTCTGAGGGTACAAAGGGGAGAAATACCATTAGCAGGAAGGTGGGAGGAGGTGTTTGGAAAGCAAAGGTTGCCCCTATTATGAAGGTAAGTTTCTTAGGTGAAGAGGAATCTGCTTTTGCTCTCTTCCTGCTCCCAGCAAGCAGTTAAGAGGGAGGTCGAGGGCTTTTTCTGAATCTGCTGGGTTCAGATTGCTTTTAAGTCAAAATAATGTTCATGTCAAAGTGGTCCATCGTGGGGTGGCCTGCCTTTGGCTCACACAGAGATCTGGACTTAGCTTGGGAAGAAAAAGCCTGAGAGGGGGAGGAAACAGGGTGGCTCCTGACACCTCTCTCCCTGCCTCATATCCCCATCCTCTGCACCAGGGCTGCTCTAGCTGCTGGACATGTCCTGTCTCATTTCCTTCTCGCCTCCAGCATATGAGGAAACAGGGTCAGAGAGCCAAAGGGACTTACCTAAAGCTGCAAAGCCAGTGAGCAGCAGGGCCAGGGAGAGAAGCCAGGTCTGCGTGACTCAAAGCTTATGCCCCTGCTTACCCCACATGCCACCTCCCCCATGAAAGGATATAAATAGATCATCCTGGACTTACTCATTAAATCCCAGGATGCTAAAACGAAAGAACAACTTCCTTCCCTGCACGCCTTGAACACAACCTGAAACTGGAAGGAGGCACTTTAGAACAAATGGAAGGCGGTTGTCTTCATGTCGGGGAGGGGGGGTTGGGGGAACAAAAATACTACTTGGTTTTTTTACCTCAAGTTGTAGAGCCTGGAAAGATTGGCTTGAGAAGGGTTTAGAGCGGTTCCTTAGACACCTGGAGATCTGTAGGGTAGAAATGGGGGTTTTGCTATCCTCCTACCCAAACAAACAAAAATGCTCTCAACCTGACAGAGAACTGATCTATGCTCTCCTTAGGACTGTGCAGGCAGCCAAGGCCCCAAGTGCTTTGACCTTGGGCTGGGATTCTGTGGAGACTATCAGTTCCGGCTTTGGACTAGTAACTTAGCCTCATTTTCACACTCATCAGTGCCAACCACTCTCCTACCTCATTCCATCTTCACAATGGTCCTGAAGTGGTGGCTAGTCTCACCTCCATTTTACAGGTAAGGAACTGGAAGCTGGTTCACACTGACAAGAAACTGGAATCACCTGATCCTTTTCATTCACTTTTTGGAAAAAAAAAGGGGGGGAAGTTTAATTATTACCTCATAGGTGCAGTTGGTTGAAGAAGGTTATTCAAATAAATAAATGCAGTTTGATATGTCAGAATGTTTCAAGATGTATAGCTCCCAGTGGGGAAAACCTAAAAAAAGGTGATGATGAGTAGATGGGGCCATTTGTTGGCTTACATCATGTCGTGAGTGAGGGCCCCATACTGGGCTATTAGAGAAGTCAAGGAAGTTTAGAATAAACCCTAACCTTTGGGGCCACCTCAAGGAGAGCAGTCTCTGAGCTGGCTGAGTCACTAGAATAACCTACTTCTGTAAAAGCACAGAACACAAGAAATCAGTCATCCTGTACCACTAAGATAACTCACAAATCCAGAAATATGCACAAAAGCTACACACATATATGATAAATCCGTGGCTTGAGCCCCATTCCTACGCTAAAAATGCACCACTCTCACCTCCTAGTCTCCTTACTGTCGCAGGCTACACTTTGCTCGAATGCTCAGATCCATTGGGGTTAGAAATCCCAAGCATAGCAACAGTGTCCAAGCAGAAGCAGCAGTCAAATGTCCCTAACTAGCAGAGGAAAGGCCTGAGTGACGATAATCAAGCTCAGGAGCCAAATCAGAAGTGGGTTCAGTCGTAGCTGGCATAGCAGGAGTAGGAAGGGCAAGGGGGGGCAGGCAGCCTCTGGCTTTTAGGTTTTTGCCCCAGACCTATGGAAATCTTGTGCTTCCTGGCAGTCCACTGAGGGCATCACAGCTAGTTAGGAGAAAAAGACTGACAAAAGACGCTTGACTTTCCTCAGAAATAACAATAATTGCCATTGAATGATAGCTTACCATATGCCAGATGCTCTTCTAAGCAGACATCATCTCATTTAATTTTACTGAGTGACCAACAGCAACCCTATGTGGCAGGCATACTTATGCCCCATTTTACATATGGGGAAACAGAGGCTCAGGAAGGCTCAGTAACTTCTGAGATGACACAATTTCAAAGTAACAGAATTTCTGGTAAGGGTGAATTCTGAGTCCATGTCTTTACCCACTAGGCCAGGGGATAGAAAACTTTTCTGTAAAGGGCCAGATAGTAAATATTTTCAGACTTACAGACCACGTGGTCTCTGCCACAATGACTGAACTCTGCCTTCATCCTGCAAAAGCCGTAGATGATATGTAAATGAATGGGTATGGCTGCGTGCCAATAAACCTTTATTTAAAAGACAGGCAGTGGGCCCGGTTTGGCTGTAGTTTGCTGACCTCTGAACCAGGCTATAATATTTGGTCTTACAATTACATGCCCTGGAACTAGAGCCTGATCTATTGGAAGGAAAGAGAACCAAGGAGCTAGGGTTTGAGCTCGAATCGTGTCACTACATTTCTGTGGAAATTGGGGGAATTCTGTAGTGCCTTTGTGCCGTACTTTTCCTATTTATTTTTTTTAAGATTTTATCATTTGAGAGAGGGAGGGAGAACATGAGCAGAGGGGAGGGGCCAGAGGGAGAGGGAGAGAGAGAAGCAGACTCCCCGCTGAGCAGGGAGCCTGATGCGGGGCTCAATGCCAGGACCCTGGGATCATGACCTGAGCTGAAGGCAAATGCTTCACTGACTGAGCCACTCAGGCGCCCCTAATTTTCCTATTTATGAGAAAAATGAAAATCACTGTGAGATCTACTTCTTTGGGATATATGTTTTCAAGATGACGGGGAAAACATACATGGCCCACATGTTGAAAAGTGAAATTACCGTGCAAATCTGGAGTGCTTGCTTTTGCTTACACCGGGGAGTGGCCGTCTGGAGCCCCGAGCCCTGATTCCCCCACAGATTACAACGTAGGCCGGGCCCTGGTGTCTTTGGACAGAGCAGCCGGTGAGTCGGTGAGTCGGCGGCACTTGCATATCAGTATGAAAGTCGATTCCTATGGCAACAAACAGAATCAGAAGCAGCTCCCTTGCTGTGTGAAAGAACAATGGGAGGATATTAAACCAGAAAGTGAAAATCAGACAAGATAGGGAATTGCAAGGAGAGTCAGTTAAGCTCAGCTTGAGTGGCTAATGCTGATACCGGAATAAACTGCTGATGTTGATAATGTGCCATCTCTCTCAGCAATAAGGGATTGTTTTCATTGGGTGAGAGAAAGCTCTTGCTTTGTGGAAGCATGTGTTCGTGACAACATTAAGCAGTCAAATAATATAATCCTTCCTGATGAGGAGCTCCTTGGTGCTGGTTGCCAAGAGAAGGCGCTTCCTTTTGCCTTGCTCTCTGTCACATCTGGGCACCAGGGAGAAGATCTTCAGTAGTCCTAGAAGGCTCACCCCTAGAAAGAATCTGCACAGAGGGGCCTGGAGGCACAGCACACTCAGGGAGATGGTTTTATCTAACCATCTGGGTTTCCAGAAGGGCAACTGAGACCCAAAAGGTGGCCAGCAGAAGGCCCTCTGATGTATAGCAAGACCAGCACTAGAAACCAGGTCTCCTGACTCTCTTGCCCAATGAGTTGTCCCATATTTGGAATCTGAAATGCTTATTGCAACACACTTCTGTGTATTACAGCTGTTTTCATGGAAACACCCTGATTTTGGCCAGTGAGCCCACAACCAGAATCTCCTCACATACTATGCATTTTGGCACATCGTTAGTTCACAGCCAACTATTGGGCCTCTTTCCTTCCAAAGAAATGAAGAGAAAAGGTCCTACACACCTCCGTGTTCCCATGAAGTCATTTAAACAATTAGGTTGCAGACAGTACCTTGTTCTAGTGGTTGTGACTTACGGTCACACTGGAAGTAACTGAAACTGCTCTTCGATGTGCGTCCGGAGAACAAGTATTATCTATTATAAAATACCTTTTTTTAAAGCTTTCCTTTACTAACAACTGCCAGACCTAACCACTGTGCAGTACCTTTTAACTAATACTCAGCAAATTAGGCCACTGAAGTTACCAAACAATAAAGTATTTTCTAGCAGCTTTGCCAGTCCATGAAGGACTCAAACAACAAAACCTCTTCCTGCCTGGACGTGGCAGGTGGTAAGAGTCAGTTTTGCCCCGGAGTAGCTTCTAGACTTATTTGCACAGAGCTGTAGCAGTTTTCTAATATATTTTCTTTTTAAGAGAGAGCATGCGTACTGCATGCAAGCAGGGGGGAGGGGCAGAGGGAGAGAGAGAATTCTAAGCAGGCTCCACACCCAGCGTGGAACCCAATGCGGGGCTCGATCCTGGGACCCTGAGATCATGACCTGAGCTGAAATCAAGAGTCGGACGCTTAACGAAGGTGCCGCAGTTTTCTAATATTTCCAGGTAGAGTATTTCCTCCCTGTTGCCAAGGTGTGTGTTTATACCCTATGCATTGTACACCTGAGGAAATGTGGGGGCGAGAAGAGGTTAAATACAGAGGTTAAGAACTTGGGGTTTGGAGTTGGAGTGGAGTGACGGCGGGAGAATTACCCACACTCTGTCCTCAGCTTTCTCATCGATAATGTCGGGAAAATAATGGTACCTGTCTCGAAGGACAGAGCTGCAGGTGAAATGAGCTGATGCAGTCAGTACTTGGCAGACGTGTGCTCGGAAAGTGTTCGCCATTATTTCCTCGGGGAGCCTGAGAAGTTTATACTACTTATTTGCTGTGATGCAGGAAGAAACAGAAAATATTTATTTTGAAGCCGTGAATAATGTGAGATAAAAATACAGAAATGCCAATTGTTAGTGCTGACACACACACCCTCTACGTTAAGCCCACTTAAAGTCAATTTCTCCATCAAAAATTCTGGTGCTGTGAGAGAATTTTTTTCTCTCAGCCAAATGCCTCCCGTTTTCGATGTAACGGGTGTGTTTTATTATTGCTACATCATTTCCCACTGAAGCATCTTTCCTCCGGAGCATGTGATGTCATTTATGGCTACTGGCACAAACATTTTTTCCATATTTTGTCAATTAGGCCTGTCACCGAATTTAATATTTACAGTCTTGAATGGTTTACTGAAGAACTTGGAGGAAAAGGGAAATAAGAGCTGAGGGTAGAAACCTACCCTGTTGATTTCATTAGTGAATATTAAATATAATTGGGAGGCTTGTAATGAACATACTGATAACTTTGGTAAGCATTTCAAAGAACAAATTAATATTTAAATATTTAATATTTGGAACTCAAACTTTTACGCTGATGCTTGCCAATTCTCTCATAACAGACAAGATCCGCCTTAGGAAGCAGATGGCACGGCGGGCTTGTGCAAGGTAAGGTTGCTTATTGCCAAAACCTAGGTAGCACAGAGCTCAACTCATTTGTGTTGGTGAGGGTGGTGTGGTAACACGAGCAGGACAAGAAATCTTTGGCTTTGGTATAAGCTTATGGTTATGTCTGAATTGTGTGCCCCCTAACTTCACATTTTGAAATCCTAACCCCCAGTACCTCAGAATGTGCCTGTATTTGGAGACAGGGTCTTGAAGAGGTAATTGAGTTAAAATGAGGTCAGGCATTGGGCACCAGGGAATGGCCAGGAGGTGGGAAAGCTAGGCAAACAAGGCACAGCTAAGTGGACATGAAGGTGTCAGGAGTCAGGATGGGCCGATAAGTGAGCTAAGGCTAAGCTGAAAGTGCCAGTGATCAAAATGCCAAGATGCGAACTTGATTCAGAGGCTGAGGTCTCCCTTCTTCTTCCTGCAGCTGCAGGGACTCGTCCCAGAATGGGCAGCGTTGAGCTGGAATGAGCAGCAAGGGTCAGTGAAAAGAATATCGGGCCTCCAGTCGGGAGGCCTGGTCTCATAGTCTTAGATTCCAGTTATTCTGGCAACTCATTGTCCTAGAATGTATTGGGTATTTATTTATATTGATCAGGAGCTGAACAAGGGGTGAGGAACACAAAGGAACTCATGGTCTAGAGGGAGAGAGAGGGAGATAAAGAGGGAAATTGTAGCAGAGGTGGGAGCTTCCACTTAAGCTTAGCCAGAACACCCCCTGACCCCCATGAAAATTTAAAACACCAGGTAGGACCAATGTGCTCAAACTGCCCAAAAGCAGGAAAGAGATGACAGGCTATTAAAGTACCAGCAGGGCAAAATTGCAGGGAAATGGGAACTGAAGTATTTTGCCAATCCAGGTAAACTTGGCTTTCAGTTGTGGTGGCCTCACAGGGTGAGGGGGCAGAAGCGAAAACCCAAGGCCTGCCCTCGAGAAAGAGACTAATAAAAGACTCTCTCCCATATTAAACTTGGACCCCAAAGGATTATACTCTGGTAGAAAGTAGGAACCAAAAGTATTCTCCTTCAGGGTTGACAAGAGCAGTGGAAATAAAAGAAATAAAAGGAGAAAATCTTATCACTGAGAATTGTGGCCCTGGGTGTGTCCCCATAGGAAATTGTAGCCTGTGTTGGCATTAATGGGTTGTCAAAGAAACATCAAGCCATGAACTATACTGAAGGTGGTCTTGGACCGGTAATGCCCCCAAGCACCCGGCAGAAGCAAATGCAGATCCTTCTGGAAGAAACTACTTTCATGTTCAGCCTAAAAAGATGCCCACAAATAATTCTACAACAACGAGACATACACTCCACCTCAGTTTAAAGAAAAACAGTAAAATATTTGGACAACACATTAAATAAATTTGACCTAATAGACTACGTAGAAAATATTAAAATCCACAACTATATTATGCACATTCTCTTCAGGCACATCTGGAACATTCTAAAACTCCGACAACACCTTGGGCCAAAAGCAAGTCTAAACATATTTCAAAGTATTACAGTCAGCTCACTGCAATAAGTAGAAATCAATAGGAAAAATACAACTAACACAGTCCCATGTATTTCGCTTTTATATTTTTTCATCACTTAACTTTATTATTTTTATTTTTTTAAGTAGGCTCTGTGCCCAGTGTGGGGCTCGTACTCATGACCCTGTGATCAAGAGTCACACGCTCTACCGACTGAGCCAGCCCGGCACCCCTCACCACTTAACTTTAATTGAAAATGTAGACATAAAAATATGGCACAAGTCTTACATTCTTCTTGATTTCTTCATTTTTCCATTGAGTTACAACACGGAAACAGTAATGTATAAAGTGCACTAATCTTTGGTATCTGGCTTTATTTTTTTATTTTTAGAATTAACATATAGTAAAATCGATTCTTTGGTATATAGGTCTGTGAATTTTATACCGTTTGTAAATTCATATAACCACAAGCACAATCAAAATACAGAATTGTTCCATCACCCCACCTTTAACCCCCAGCAACCTCTGATCCATTCTCCATTTTTACAGTTTTAGTTTTGTGTTTTCAAGAACATCATTAAAGTATAAAAATACATACATGCAGGCTGTAACCTTTAGAGATTGGCTTTCTTCATTCAGCATAAATTCCTCCAGATCCATCTAAATATTGTATCAATAGTTCATTCCTTTTTATTGTGGAAGAATATTCCATGATACGGATGTACCACAGTTTGTTTAATCATTTACTTGTTGAAAGACATGGGGTTTTGCTTCCAGTTTGGGCTGTTATTAATAGAGTCTCTATAAACATCCATATACAGGTTTTCGTGTGGATATACATTTTCTTTTCTCTGGGCTAAATGCCCATGAATGTGATTACTAGGCTGTATGTTTAATGTATATTTAATTTCATGAGAAAATGTCAAACTAATTTCTAGAGGGTCAGTAATATTTTAAATTCTCACCAGCAATGTATGAGTGATTTGCCAGCACTTGGTATTTTCAATATGTTTTAGAATTTTTTTGTTTTGAAATAATTTTATTTTTTATTTTTAAACAGGCATTTAATTAATTAATTAATTAATTAGTAAGTAAGTAAGCTCCATGCCCAACATGGGGCTTGAACTCATAACCCTGAGCTCAAGAGTTGCATGTTCTACCAACTTTTGCCATGTCTCATAACTTCTCTCCTAACCCCATCATGAAAATTTTCTCCTATGTTATCTACTAAAAGTTTTATGGTCTTAACATTATATATTTAAATGTATTATCCATTTGAGGATAATAAGCTATGAAGTTTAGATTGAGATTTTATTTTTTTGTCTATGGATGTCCAATTGCGTCAGCACCATTTGTTGAAAAGACTATCCTTCTTCCATTGAATACTTGTGTTTCTTTGTTAAAAGTCAGTTGGTCATACTTCTGTATGTCTATTTCTGGGTTCTCTATTCTGTTCCATCAATCTACGTATTTATTCCTCTGCCAGTACCATGCTGTCTTGAGTATTGTAGCATTATGGTAAGTCTTCAAATCAGGTAGAATGATTCCTCCACTTTGCTATTCTTTATAAAAAATTGTTTTGGCTCTTCTAGCTTTTACATTTCCATATATATTTTAAAATCCTTTTGTCTGTAATCTACAAAATGATCCCACTAGGATTTTGATGGGAATTGGGTTAAACCTGTATATCAGTTTGGGGAGCACTGACATCTTTACTATGTAGAGTTTTCCACTCCATGAACATAGTGTGTCTCTCCATTTATTTAGGTTTTTAAATTTCTTTTATTAACATTTGGTAGTTCTAAAAATATTTAGTGCATTTTTATTGGATTTATATGTAAGTATAAAAAAAGACCAGGGTAATGAAGGTGGGGGTTGTAATTTCAAGTAGGTTAATCAAGGTAATATTTGAGAAAGGACACGAGGGAGTTAGTCATGCCAATATCTAGGAGAAGGTCATTCCTGGTAGTGCAAAAACCTTACCAGTGCAAAAGCTCTAAGGCAGGAGTATTCTAGGTGTGGCAATAGTAAGGAGGCTAGTTGATGGGTAGGGCAAATGAAGGGGAGAGTAGTGGGAGAGGCAAGCAGAGAAAGAATGGAGGGACAAGGCTGTATAGGACCTTCTAGTTCGGGCCTTACACAAGACTTTGGCTTTTATGCTGAGTGACTTGCTGAGCTACTGGAGGGATCTGTGCAGAGGAAGGCCATGAGCTGACTTTGGTTTTAAGAGGACCCCTGTGGTAGCTGTGTTGAGAACAGACTGTAAGTGATACAGGATGGCAGAAGTGAGACCACTTTTGGAGGCTCAGGCAGTAAACCAGAAGTTGTTGGGTTCTGAAGAGCTGGCTCACTCAATAAATGAGCACTGACCAATGGGGAAGGCTGTAGGAAGTCGTCAATGATGCCACCAAAACTCAGGTAATGAGCTGGAAACTGACAACTATGAAACCAAGTTTGGAAAGGAAAAGAACATTACAACAGCATGAATAACCATCTAATTACAAGTGTTAAAACCTAATTAGTATTCAGTTTATAACACCTAAGGTGCAAACAGCAGTGTGTGGGAAGTGTAGGATGCTGTCGGACCCATCCTCTTTGCTTGGATGAACGGCAGAGTCTCTGTTGTCTGCAGTGGGTCTCTACAGAAATTTGTATGGCATATCTATTAGCTTTCAAAAAGTTATAAGGACTCGGTATTAGAAATTAGGCAATTAATTCAATTTTAGTATATGTGCTGCTGAAGCGAGCACATAGAAATTAGGCAATTAATTCAGCTGAAATCATACTGCACCATAGGTTTACTCCTTGAGAAGACCAAAACTTGAATTAAACTGAGTCAATCCTGTTAATTTGAGAAGCCAAGCAGAAATTTACTTAGCTTTGTTTCTGCTACTCAGCCGATGATATGTGACCCCAAATCACACCTCCAGTTTTTGATGTGTGCATTCATAAATGCTTGTCATTGGGCCTGATATAATTAAATGGATTTTGAAATGTTTTTCGAGGTACATTGCCCCTCCATCTTCAGAGTAGTATGGCCATTATACCGTAGATCCTCATTAGGCAAAGGCTTACAAATCTTCAGTGACTTCATAAGGATGGATTATAAAATTAAATCAGGGTTTTTAATGTTGAAACTTATGAGCTGTAATTTTATTAGGGCATATTTTTCTTCCTCCGACTGCACATATCTGCAAATAGCTTATACTCTTTGTGTAATCCCAGTACTAGTTATAGACTATTTACTTGTTTTAAGAAGTAATTTAGACTGGAATGAATAATTGTGCCTTAATAGATATAAAATATGTTGAACTTATCCCTGTGATTAGTTCATCATTTTCAGGAGGGGGAGAGAATTATCCACAAGGTGACTTAAAACCTAGTGGAAGCCTCCTGAAATAATGAAATAATAAATGTGAATTCTTTAGCTTTTTATGGAATCACTGGGTAATGTCATCTTAGAGGAAGAAGGACACTTGGCTGTTATCTAGACCCGTATCTTCCAAAGGAACAAATTCTTTCTCCAGACTCCCTAAGATTTGGTCATCAAGCCTCTGCTTGGACATCTTCATTAATGGGGAGCTCACTACATATTGGAACAACCTAGTCTCATCAAATCTGTCTCCCAAGCCCTTCGGCCTACTGGTCTCATTGGAATAAATCAGAGGTGGTCTACTCGCTCTTCCACTCAAGAACCCTTCAAATACTCGAAGCCCACTGTCCCTGACCTCTAGACCTTTCCCTAAGCTGTTTGCCTTCCTATGGATGTATGTATGTTAGTTTCTTCCTCAGTATTGACATCCTTGGCTTTGAATACCAGAGATACTTTGGTATCTCAGGTGGACTTTCCTAGAGCTTCCCGAGGGTTCTGTCTCAGAAGATCATTTGCCTTAATAAGAAAAAAAATCTCCACAATGTTTCTAGGTCTGTGTGGGCTAGAAGGGGAAGGAAGCCAACAATCTGGAAGCCAAGCTAGCTCAGAGTCATGCAGGATACCCATCAAGTGTGGACAGGAGATCAAAGAATGTAAATATAGTAAAATCTTTGGGTTCCCCTACACAGGTATAACCCTCCTCCCCGGGTACAATCACACAAATGTATTTGCTGGAATTTTCTGAAACCTTGCCATCCATTCTGTCTCCCCATCCTGTAGCTAATTGCTAGCAGTTACATTTCATAGCAGTGAATTAGGCAACTAAATGTCCTATTTGATTAATAAGGTGATATAACTGGCCCACAAACAGTTAGGGTAAGGTTACCTCAGACTTCTCAGGGGCTGAACTGGATCAATTAATCAACCATTTGATCCACCATTCAGTGACTGACTCTCAGAAATAAATGCTAATTTGCTTGGTTTGGGTTTATTAATAACAGCTAATATTTATTGCTTAGTATGTGGAAGACAATGTGTTAAGCATTAGGTCATCTGATCCTCATAACAACTTTATTAGGGAAGTTTCATCATCCACATTTTACAGGTTAAAAACTGAATGTTCAGAGGGGTCAAGCAACTTGCCCTGGGTCACACAGCCAATAAATGAACAGAGACAATTCAAATCTTAATCAGTCTCACTGCAAAAGCCTAAAGTCTTGATCTTTGCATTATTCTGTAGTGGTCTATGGAATACAGCTCTATAGTTGTAACATCAGATTTAAGGCATATCATGCAAATCTGTGGCAAGGGTAGAGGTAGAGTTCTGGTGAGAAAATTGAATGCTAGACCATTCTAGCAGAGATGTTGTCAGTTTATTACTAAATATACCTCTATTTTCACCCTCAGTATCATCATCCAGGACCTGCTGGGTATCCTTTCCACTCCCACCCCCCATTCCTGGATCTTGTCCTTCACAAAAACATTCTCTCTGGATTCTGAAATGTGAAATATATGATGGGGTAAACAAATTCCTCCTAGTATGTGAACAAGAGAAGGCTAGAGCACATACGACTCAGCATCTTCCTTATCCTCTCTGGTAACATGTTCTTACTTAATGGCAGAGTTCTGGATGCACACCTCTGTGTTAGATATTTAACCTTGAACAATGATTAAAATCCTGGGGTTTCAGGTCAGGGAAACTCCCCAGCAAGCAGGGGGAGGAGATCCGTTGGATCAGATATGACCTTGGGAACCTTCATTGATTACAGCTTTTTTTTAAACTTTATTTTATTATGTTATGTTAATCACCATACATTACATCATTGGTTTTTGATGCAGTGTTCCATGATTCACTGTTTGCATATAACACCCAGTGCTCCATGCAGAACGGGCCTGCCTTAATACCCATCACCGGGCTAACCCACCCCCCCACCCCCCTCCCCTCTAAAACCCTCAGTTTGTTTCTCAGAGTCCATAGGCTTTCATGGTTCGTCTCCCCCTCTGATTTCCTCCCCTTCATTTTCCCCTTCTTACTATCTTCTTTTTTATATGCAAATAAACATAAAATGTATTATTTGTTTCACATGGACAGGTCTATGATTCAACAGTCTTACACAATTCACAGCGCTCACCATAGCACATACCCTCCCCAATGTCTATCACCCAGCCACCCCATCCCTCCCACCCCCCACCACTCCAGCAACCCTCAGTTTGTTCCTGAGACTAAGAATTCCTCATATCAGTGAGATCATATGATACATGTCTTTCTCTGATTGACTTATTTCGCTTAGCATAATACCCTCTAGTTCCATCCACGTCGTTGCAAATGACAAGATTTCGGTTTTTTTGATGGCTGCATAATATTCCATTGTATATATATACCACTTCTTCTTTATCCATTCATCTGTCGATGGACATCTTGGCTTTTTCCACAGTTTGGCTATTGTGGACATTGCTGCTATAAACATTGGGGTGCACATACCTCTTCGGATCACTACATTTTTGTCTTCAGGGTAAATAACCAGTAGTGCAATTGCTGGGTCATAGGGTAACTCTATTTTCAACTTTTTGAGGAACCTCCGTACTGTTTTCCAGAGTGGCTGCACCAGCTTGCATTCCCACCAACAGTGTAGGAAGGTTCCCCTTTCTCCGCATCCTCGCCAAGATCTGTCATTTCCTGACTTGTTAATTTTAGCCATTCTGACTGGTGTGAGGTGGTATCTCATTGAGGTTTTCATTTGGATTTCCCTGATGCTGAGCGATGTTGAGCACTTTTTCATGTGTCTGTTGGCCATTTGGATGTCTTCTTTGGAAAAATGTCTCTTCATGTCTTCTGCCCATTTCTTGATTGGATCCTTTGTTCTTTGGGTGTTGAGTTTGAGAAGTCCTTTATAGATTTTGGATACTAGCCCTTTATCTGATATGTCATTTGCAAATATCTTCTCCCATTCTGTCGGTTGTCTTTTGGTTTTTGTCTTTTGGTTTTGTTGACTGTTTCCTTTGCTGTGAAAGAGCTTTTTATCTTGATGAAGTCCCAATAGTTCATTTTTGCCCTTGCTTCCCTTGCCTTTGGCGATGTTTCTAGGAAGAAGTTGCTGCGGCTGAGGTCGAAGAGGTTGCTGCCTGTGTTCTCCTCTAGGATTTTGATGGACTCCTGTCTCACATGTAGGTCTTTCATCCATTTTGAGTCTATTTTTGTGTGTGGTGTAAGGAAATGGTCCAGTTTCATTCTTCTGCTTGTGGCTGTCCAATTTTCCCAACACCATTTGTTGAAGAGACTTTTTTCCATTGGACATTCTTTCCTGCTTTGTCAAAGATGAGTTGACCATAGAGTTGAGGGTCCATTTCTGGGCTCTCTATTCTGTTCCATTGATCTATGTGTCTGTTTTTGTGCCAGTACCATACTGTCTTGATGATTATGGCTTTGTAATAGAGCTTAAAGTCTGGAGTTGTGATGCCACCAGCTTTGCTTTTCTTTTTCAACATTCCTCTGTCTATTTGGGGTCTTTTCTGGTTCCATACAAATTTTAGGATTATTGTTCCATTTCTTTGAAAAAAGTTGATGGTATTTTGATAGGGATTGCATTGAATGTGTAGATTGCTCTAGGTAGCATTGACATCTTCACAGTATTTGTTCTTCCGATCCATGAGCATGGGACCTTTTTCCATTTCTTTGTGTCTTCCTCAATTTCTTTCATGAGTATTACATAGTTTTCTGAGTACAGATTCTTTGCCTCTTTGGTTAGATTTATTCCTAGGTAGCATGGTTTTGGGTGCAATTGTAAAGGGGATCGACTCCTTAATTTCTCTTTCTTCTGTCCTGTTGTTGGTGTATAGAAAAGCAACTGATTTCTGTGCATTGATGTTATATCCTGCCACTTTACTGAATTCCTGTATGAGTTCTAGCAGTTTTGGGGTGGAGTCTTTGGGTTTTCCACATAAAATATCATATCATATGCAAAGAGTGAGAGTTTGACTTCTTCTTTGCCGACTTGGATGCCTTTTATTTCTTTTTGTTGTCTGATTGCTGTGACTAGGATTTCTAGTACTATGTTGAATAGCAGTGGTGCTAGTGGACATCCCTGCCGCATTCCTGACCTTAGGGGGAAAGCTCTCAGTTTTTCCCCATTGAGAATGATATTCGCTGTGGGTTTTTCATAGATGGCTTTTATGATATTGAGGTATGTACCCACTATCCCTACACTATGAAGAGTTTTAATCAAGAAAGGGTGCTGTACTTTGTCAAATGCTTTTTCTGCAAGGATGCTGTACTTTGTCAAATGCTTTTTATGCATCTATTGAGAGGATCATATGGTTCTTGTTCTTTCTTTTATTAATGTATTATATCACATTGATTGATTTGCAGATGTTGAACCAACCTTCCAGCCCAGGTATAAATCCCACTTGGTCATGGTGAATAAGCCTTTTAATGTACTGTTGGATCCTATTGGCTAGTATTTTGGTGAGAATTTTTGCATCCATGTTCATCAGGGATATTGGTGTGTAATTCTCCTTTTTGACGGGGTCTTTGTCTGATTTTGGGATCAAGGTAATGCTGGCCTCATAAAATGAGTTTGGAAGTTTTCCTTCCATTTCTATTTTTTGGAACAGTTTCAGAAGAATAGCTATTAATTCTACTTTAAATGTTTGGTAGAATTCCCCTGGGAAGCCATCTGGTCCTGGGCTCTTGTTTGTTGGGAGATTTTTGATGACTGCTTCAATTTCCTTAGTGGTTATAGGTCTGTTCAGGTTTTCTATTTCTTCCTGGTTCAGTTTTGGTAGTTGATACATCTCTCGGAATGCATCCATTTCTTCCAGATTATCTGATTTGCTGGCATATAGTTGCTCATAATATGTTCTTATAATTGTTTGTATTTCTTTGGTGTTGGTTGTGATCTCTTCTCTTTCATTCATGATTTTATTTATTGGGGTCCTTTCTCTTTTCTTTTTGATAAGTCTGGCCAGGGGGTTATCAGTCTTATTAATTCTTTCGAAGAATCAGCTCCTAGTTTCGTTGATCTGTTCTACTGTTCTTTCTGTTTCTATTTCATTGATTTCTGCTCTGATCTTTATTATTTCACTTCTCCTGCTGGGTTTAGGCTTTATTTGTTGTTCTTTCTCCAGCTCCTTTAGGTGTAGGGTTAGGTTGTGTATTTGAGACCTTTCTTGTTTCTTGAGAAAGGCTTGTATTGCTATATACTCTGCTCTTAGGACTGCCTTTGCTGCATCCCAAAGATTTTGAACAGTTGTGTTTTCATTTTCATTTGTTTCCATGAATTTTTTAAATTCTTCTTTAATTTCCTAGTTGACCCATTCATTCTTTAGTAGGATGCTCTTTAGCCTCCATGCATTTGAGTTCTTTCCGACTTTCCTCTTGTGATTGAGTTCTAGTTTCAAAGCATTGTGGTCCGAAAATATGCAGGGAATGATCCCAATCTTTTGGTACGGCTGAGACCCAATTTGTGACCTAGGATGTGATCTATTCTGGAGAATGTTCCATGGGAACTAGAGAAGAATGTGTATTCTGTTCCTTTGGGATGGAATGTTCTGAATATATCTGTGAAGTCCATTTGGTCCAGTGTGTCATTTAAAGTCTTTATTTCCTTGTTGATCTTTTGCTTAGATGATCTGTCCATTTCAGTGAGGGGGGTGTTAAAGTCCCCCACTATTATTGTATTGTTGTCAATGTGTTTCTTTGCTTTTGTTATTAATTGGCTTATATAATTGGCTGCTCCCATGTTAGGGGCATAGATATTTACAATTGTTAGATCTTCTTGTTGGATAGACCCTTTAAGTATGATAGTGTCCTTCCTCATCTCTTATTATAGTCTTTGGATTAAAATCTAATATTCCTGATATAAGGATTGCCACCCCAGCCTTCTTTTGGTGTCCATTAGCATGGTAAATGGTTTTCCACCCCCTCACTTTCAATCTGGAGGTGGCTTTGGGTCGAAAATGAGTCTCTTGTAGACAGCATATCGATGGGTGTTGTTTTTTTATCCAATCTGATAGCCTGTGTCTTTTGATTGGGGCATTTAGCCCATTCACATTCACGGTAACTATTGAAAGATATGAATTTAATGCCATTGTATTGCCTGTAAGGTGACTGTTACTGTATATTGTCTGTGTTCCTTTCTGGTCTATGTTGCTTTTAGGCTCTCTCTTTGCTTAGAGGACCCGTTTTAATATTTCTTTTAGGGCTGGTTTCGTGTTTGCAAATTCCTTTAGTTTTTGTTTGTCCTGGTAGCTTTTGATCTCTCCTTCTATTTTCAATGACAGCCTAGCTGGATATAGTATTCTTGGCTGCATATTTTTCTCATTTAGTGCTCTGAATATATCATGCCAGTCCTTTCTGGCCTGCCAGGTCTCTGTGGATAGGTATGTTGGCAATCTGATGTTTCTACCATTATAGGTTACAGATCTCTTCTCCCGAGCTGCTTTCAGGATTTTCTCTTTGTCTCTGAGACTCGTAAGTTTTACTATTAGATGTCGGGGTGTTGACCTATTTTTATTGATTTTGAGAGGGGTTCTCTGTGCCTCCTGGATTTTGATGCCTGTTTCCTTCCCCAAATTAGGGAAGTTCTCTGCTATAATTTGCTCCAATATACCTTCTGCCCCTCTCTCTCTTTCTTCTTCTTCTGGGATCCCAATTATTCTAATATTGTTTTGTCTTATGGTATCACTTATCTCTCGAAATCTGCCCTCGTGATCCAGTAGTTGTTTATCTCTCTTTTTCTCAGCTTCTTTATTCTCCATCATTTGGTCTTCTATATCACTGATTCTCTCTTCTGCCTCATTTATCCTAGCAGTTAGAGCCTCCATTTTTTATTGCACCTCATTAATAGCCTTTTTGATTTCGACTTGGTTAGATTTTAGTTCTTTTATTTCTCCAGAAAGGGTTTCTCTAATGGTACTTTTTTCAATCCGAGCTAGTATCTTTAAAATCGTCATTCTGAACTCTAGTTCTGACATCTTACTAATGTCCGTATTGATTAGGTCCCTGGCAGTTGGTACTGCCTCTTGGTCTTTTTTTTGAGGTGAGTTTTTCCATCTCTTCATTTTGTCCAGAGGAGAACAAATGAATGAGAGAACAAAATGCTAACAGGGTAACAACGACCCCAGAAAAATATACAGTAAACAAATCAGAAGAGACTTGAAACCGGGGGAAAAGAAAGGGAAAGAAAGAAAAAAGAAAAAAGAAAAAACAAAAGAATATGATCAAATATGATCAGGCTGGTGAATAGATCAGTGCCACATACTAGATTTGGGGCGTATTTTGGTCTGTTAGAAGAAAGTGCCTCCCAAAATTTTAAAGAAAGAAAACCTTATATATGTACAAAAATAAGGGTAAATATGATGAAGGGATAGAATATGAGTGTAAAGATGAAAAGTATAAAAGATTTTATAAAAGTTATTAATAAGAAGTTGGTTGAAAAACGAAAGAAGAGAAATTTTAAAAAAAAGGGAGAGAATGTGATCAGGCAGGAGACTAGAACAAGGCCATATACTAGGGATTTAGGGTCTGTTTTGGTCTGTTAGGAGAAACTGTATCCCAAAATTTTAAAGAGAGAACAACATATATATATATATATATACACCAAAAATAAGGTTAACTACTATGAAGCAATAGAATATGACTCTAAAAATGAAAAATAAAATAAATTTTTAAAAAAGGGATTGATAAGATGTTGGTTGAAAAAGGGAAAAAGAAAAATTCAAAAGAAAAAGAAAAAAAGAAAATTAAAAAAATTAACTTTGAAAGACTAAAGAATCATGGTAAAAAAGCCATGGATTCTATGTGCAGTATTCCCCTAGCGCTGGAGTTCTGCCGTTCTCATTGATCGGTAAACTTGGTCTTGGCTGGCTGTTCTCGCTGCTCTTCTTTGGGAGGGGCCTGTTGCCGTGGTTCCCAAATGTCTTTGCCGGGGGCAGAATTGCCCCGCCCTTGCCGGTCCGGGCTAAGTAATCTGCTCGGGTTTGCTCTCGGGAGCTTTTGTTCCCTGCAAGCTTTCCGTACAGCTTTGGAGGCGGAGAGTGAAAATGGCGGCCTCCCAATCTCCGCCCCGGAGGAGCCGAGAACTCGGGGCCCTGCTCCTCAGTGCGCCCCCAGAGAAAAGCCGTCAGTCACTCCCGTCTCCCCGGTCTCCGGCCGCACTCCGTGCTCACCCGGCCTGTGACCGCACGTTTCTATCTCTGGCCCCCGACCCCGGGTGGAGTCTCCAAACCCAGCAGATCCCCACGGTGCGCTCCCGCGCCGCTCCTCCCAGGGAGGAAGGGGAGTCTCCCCGGATCTGCCGCTTGTTGGGTCCCTGCTGGAGGAGCAGTGGCCCGACTGTGCCATGGATCATGGTTTATGGCAACCCCGAGCTGAGAGCCCGCACCTCGGCTCCATCTCTGCAGCCGGCTTCCCCGCTCTGATACCCGGGAGTTCTGCTGCACTCAGGCACCCTGGGTCTTTCTGTGACCCTGAGGGTCCTGAGACCACACTGTCCCACGAGGGTTCCACCCCCCGCTTAGCCACTGGAGCGACGTCCCTCAGCGGAGCAGACTTTTTTTTTTTTTTAATTTTTTTTATTGTTATGTTAATCCCCATACATTACATCATTAGTTTTAGATATAGTGTTCCATGATTCATTGTTTGTGCATAACACCCAGTGCTCCATGCAGAACGTGCCCTCCTCAATACCCATCACCAGGCTAACCCATCCTCCCAACCCCCTCCACTCTAGAACCCTCAGTTTGTTTTTCAGAGTCCATCGTCTCTCATGGTTCTTCTCCCCCTCCGATTCCCCCCCTTCATTCTTCCCCTCCTGCTACATTCTTCTTCTTCTTTTTTTCTTTCTTAACATATATTGCATTATTTGTTTCAGAGGTACAGATCTGAGATTCAACAGTCTTGCACAATTCACAGCGCTTACCAGAACACATACTCTCCCCAGTGTCCATCACCCAGTCACCCCATCCCTCCCACCCCACCCCCCACTCCAGCAACCCTCAGTTTGTTTCCTGAGATTAAGAATTCCTCATATCAGTGAGGAACGGAGCAGACTTCTAAAAGTTCCGATTTTGTGCTCTGCTGCTCTATCACTTGCCAGAAGCGGCCAATGGAGGTCCCTCCCCCGCCGTCTATCCTCCCGAATATCACCTCGGATTCACTTCTCCGCACGTCCTACCTTCCAGAAAGTGGTCGCTTTTCTGTTCAGAGAGTTGTTGCTATTCTTTTCTTCGATCTTCTGTGGAGTTCGTAGGTGTTTAGAATGGTTTGATCCCTATCCAGCTGAATTCCTGCGACCAGACGAAATTTAGGTCTCCTACTCCTCCGCCATCTTGCTCCTCCAAGGATTACAGCTTTGTGTAGAGCTAATTCTCTGGATAACTGATGAAAGTCATCAGTTAAGAACTCTGATATCACATCCACTTTGCATAAGAACATACACTTCTCGGTGGCTCAGTTGGTTGAGCGTCTGGCTCTTGATTTAGGCTCAGGTCATAATTTCAGGGCTCTGGGATTGAGCTCAGAGTCAGGGTCTGCACTCAGTGGGGAGTCTGCTTGAGATTCTCTTCCTCCCTCCCTCTCTCTCTAAAATAAATAAAATCTTAAGAAAAAGAACATACACTTCATGGGCAGAGTTTGGGCAATGTTTCCATCTGTGGAAAAGCCACTGATCAAGCCACTTAACCAGGTTAATCAGGTTCTTCGGTTTCCTAACACAAAAAGTTATACTGAATAATAAAGCTAGCTTTTTCAGCTGCAAAATAAAAGATAAGGTGGTGCGTGTGTGTTTAAATACATTTCAGATAATAGCCAGATTACAATCACAAAATTCTAGGGTCTATTGGCTATAAAGTGATATACTAAATATTGCTTTCCAATTTTTAGTTGTAATGTGTGAAATAGATAAGCACATCCTTTTATCAACAGCAATAGGAAATGCAAATCTATTGGAATAGTGATGTGAGCTATTTGGTGTTAATGAAGAGAGAAATTTTTAAAGGAAATAATAGGTGTATGGGACTCTTTATCACTAAAGATCAGTTTCAGAAGTTAGAGGTTGTTTTTTGCTATTGACTCCATGTGGATAAC
This sequence comes from Halichoerus grypus, assembly GCF_964656455.1. Lineage (NCBI taxonomy): Eukaryota > Metazoa > Chordata > Mammalia > Carnivora > Phocidae > Halichoerus > Halichoerus grypus. The sequence continues at coordinate 6,472,030 of NC_135727.1, read as the reverse complement.
TGTCTTCCAGGAGTTGCTCTCATGTTGTTCCAAAGTGAGCAAAGCGGGGAGTGTAGAAACTAGGAATCTAAAGAAGCAGAGCAATATAAAAATGATAAATCAAGTGAGGCATATGTGGAATTAATTTAGCAAACAACAAATGCTTTAGTTTGAATGTCCAGTCTGCACAGTGGTTATCTATAGTCTATTATGAATAGTATAGCATAATTAAAGCTTCACCCTAGTGTTCTTGAAAAATGGTATAGTTGGGGCGCCTGGGTGGCTCAGTCAGTTAAGCATCCGAGTGGTGCCTTTGGTTTGGGTCATGATCTCAAGGTTGTGGGATCGAGCCCTGAATCGGGCTCCAGGCTCTGCAGGCAGTCTGCTTGAGATTCTCGCCCTCTGCCCCTCCCCCCACTGGCACACACTCTCTGTCTCGTTCTCTCAAATAAATAAGTAAATCTCTAAAAAGAAAAGGAAAAAGAGAAGTGGTATAGTTACCCATTTGGGGTACCCATCCAGAGTAGATTAGTTTTAGCATTCCATTCTTAAGATAAGCAAAAGAGCCAAAATAATTTTTGTTCAATGGGAGACTGACTTTGTTCCTTAAGGCAAGCCAAAGCAATAGTGTCCATATTCGTTTCCCAGGGTTGTTGTAACAAACTGCCACAAACGTGGTGACTTTACACAACAGAAATGTATTGTGTCCCACTTCTGGAGGCTAGAAGTCTGAAATCAAGGTGTTGGCAGGGCTGTGCTCCTCTGAAGGCACTAGGGGAAGAAAAACACCTGCCTCTTCCAGCTTCCGGTGGGGCCAGCATCTTTGGCTTGCAGATACATCATGCCAACCTCTGTCTCCACCTTCACGTGGCCTTCTCTTCTGTGTGCCTGCATCTCTGTGTCTACATTCCCTTCTTCTTATAAAGGATACCAGTCATTGGATTAGGGGCCACACGAATGCAATAGGGCCCCATCTTCAATTGGTTACGTCCGCAGAGACTCTATTTCCAAATGAGGTCACCTTCATAGGTATGAGGGGTTAAGACTTCACCTGCCTTTCGGAGAGACACAGTTTAATCCATAGCAGTAGCCTATACAACCACTCTATTTTTGAAAATCTCTTTATTCAAGAAAGCGATTCCAATGAACTGCATTTCAAGAGTGGAATCTCTGCAAGATGGACTTTGGAAACTTGAATGAGAAATTAACAAAAGGCAGAACCAAGAACTGGAAGACTCTCTCCTAACCCTGAGAAGCCCTCTTCCCACCCACCATCTCTGCTGCCCACGGTAACTCTTAGGGCTTGTGGAGGCGGGGGGGAGTATCTTCTGAGTGACTGCACACTCCAGCCCTAAGCTTCATCTGATCCCCATTTCTCACAGTATCCCTGGTTAAGAGCACAGGGCCTAGAGCCTGATGGTTTAGGTTTAAATTTCAGCGCCCTGCTTCTGAACTGTGTGTCCCTCAGTACCAACTACCAGGCAGATTGGAGGGGCTGCCACAATTCCTTTAATTGAGTTTCTTACAGTGAAGTTGTTTAGTGACTTCTATCATGCGGTGTCAAACTCACTGCTCCAACTCTATTATCTTTGGGACACTTTATTTTTTTATGGTTTCATCAAAAGAAAAATATACTTCCTGATGCATTCCCTTCTTTTATTCGTATACAACTGGATGCCTAGCTCTCTATTCTGAACCTACTGCTCAACGTGGGGTCTGGCCCATTGACCTTTCCAGTCTAGTGGAAATGAGCACAAAAATATTTTCTGGGAGTTCTTTTTTCTAAATATTATTTTTGACAAGTGCTGGATATTTTAACTGATCTTTGACTTCAACCCTGGCTGTCTTATCTTTTATGTCCTCCTTTACTCTTGTGGATGCGTTTGGGTAATTATTCTGAAAAGAATGTCAAAACACAGCAAATGGTTTAGAATAACTCTGTTTATATCCCTTAGAGTGAGAGGGGAAAGGTCTTGGGAGAGAATTAATAATGTCCTATAGCTGCTTGCAGGGGACATCAAACAAATTGATAGTGATCTTGTTTGTACTGTAAGATAGTACTGAAATTCATAAAGATGAACTAAAGCTGCAGAGCCAAAGGCCTGGACCAGATGGAGAGGGTGTTTCTGTGTGGGTCTGGGTTGCTCATTAGCGTAGGAAGGAAAATCAGAGACAAGATGGGTGGTCAGTAAGCCCATTGGAGAAATGTCTTTGTGGGTGCAATGAGGGTATGATTATTTATAGCCAGCAGCAGAGTATATTTGCTTTTGTCTACATTGTGAAATTACTCAGAACAATTTTGAGAATCACTGGCTTCCATCTGCATCTCAAGGGAATCCTTCCAGGCCACTTTGAAAGGAGCTTTATCTTTTTCTTCTCCCAGGTCACTGAGTATTAATGGGACAAATCATCACTCCATGGCACCAGCATGTGTAGCAGGAAAGAGCAAGTTGCCCTTTAATAAAACTAGAAAACAGCAATATTTTCTCAGAAGAAATCGCAATTTTCATTTTTAATGTGTTCTGATAAAGTCGCAGAAGATTCAGGGCTTTCTTTGCTGCTCTCAGGTCACTAGGGGTCCTTGACTATTATTTCCAGGCCTTCAGTCGAGCCCTCCTCCACCTCCTGGCCTCCCAAAGAACCCAATCCACACCCAGGGAATTCCATTTCACTTATAAAGCACAACGTGCAATGAAGGCATGACCTCTAGGGCGGGAAGTGGCATGAAGGTACCTGCAGCTCATTGTAGATATTCTAGGAGGAAAATAGCTCCCATTTCCAAACAAAACTTGTACCCAGGAAAGGGCAAAAATTTCCAGAGCTCCAGGTAGGAAGGCGGGTGGCCAGGGTTTCTGCCCCAGCTCTCCCCCTAATTCCCTGTGTGGCTGTGAGCAGGCGGGTCTCAGTGTTTACATCTCGAACATGGTCAGGTTGGACTATGTGAAATCTAAGGGGCTTTTCTTGCTCTGAAGCTGACGTGCTTCCCAACACTCTGCAGCTGGTGTCCCCGTGTGGCTCCTTGGACCCATCTCTGTGGTCAGGATCTTCCCCACCCTGTTTCGGACCAGCTCTGCTTCTTCCCCTCCTCTGCTCCTTCCCTTTCTCATCATTTTGCCTTTTCTCTTTCTTTTTGCCGATCCATCTTATCTTTCCCCTCGGCCCAAATTAGGCACACGTAGATTTCCTTTGGGCTCTGCTTAATGTGCAGGTGGCATTTGGCTCTAACAAGCCTGTCAACCTCTGTTCTGTAGACGAAGCAGACTTTTTATTTCAAATCAAGTTTTAAAATGTATTCAGGGGACTCTTCATACCACTAGAGGAGGATGAAGCATCCTAAAGATACTGCAGAAGCCCTGTTTTCAATCTAGCACTCGGGGGCCCCTTCACGAGGCTGCTGACATCATGTCTATAGTCCGCAGTCTCCCTAACCTCAAGCACCCTGCCCCCCAACTTCAGGGAGTTTCCCAGGGCTGGAGAGACAGGCTGATTTTATGGGACTCTTCTCTGAAAGCAAGATACTCTAACTGCAAAAGTGCAGACGTTGGTCTGGAAGCTCTATGGAGCCTGTCTGCCTCGGGAGCCACTGAGACATGGTCACGAGGGGCGTCCCCATAAGCTGGCCCTCACAGCCTTGTTGGAGCCACTACTGTGAAGAATTTGCAATCCTCCCCCTCCCCCGAGCAAATAGAGCTCTGATTTGTTTCATTGTGTGTAGAGCAGACTTTCGTAGCCTTTTAGGTTTTCAACAATCACAAAATACTCTCTCCGCTCTGATGTGGGACCTTGGAAATGAATAGAAGCTAACATGTATTTGCCAGGCACTCAGTGGCCCCTGGCCACCACTCCACGGGGTAGACACTGTGATTATCAGCCCTGTCCTGCGGCCGAGGAAGTCGCAGCATGGCGATGTTATGCGATTTATGCAGCATGTCCAGCTAAGAAGGAGTTGGACTGGGTGTCAAACGCAGGTAGCCTGGGCAAAAGGATTGACATGCAACCACCATGCCTTACTCAGGTGTGCTTTCTCATAGGGCCACACCTGGGCAGTGCCTGTCTGGGGCCAGAGACCATGTCCTCAGCTACCACGTCCTGCTGGGGCATGGCAGAGACAGGAAGGGGCTCAGCCATGCTCTGCCCTCTCTCTCTTGATTCTGTTGTTGCAATAATTGAAGTGTCGGGGGCACCTGGGTGGCTCAGTTGGTTAAACGTCTGACTCCCGATTTCGGCTCAGGTCATGATCTCAGGGTCCTGGGATCCAGCCTCACATGGGGCTCCATGCTCAGCAGGGAGTCTGCTTAAGATCCTCTCTCTCCCTCTGCCCCTACCCCCACCCCTGCTCGTGCTCTCACATGCTCACTCTCTCTCTCACATTGATAAATCAATCTTTTTTAAAAAAATAAAGAATTGAAGTGTGGGGAAAATTCTGTGAATGCAGCCACCAGCGGCAGGTTGCCAGGCTTTGGAGCGTCACTTTGTAAAGCAGAAGGCTGAAAGTAAATGCATACTTTGAGAATTACAGAACTGCCAAACTAAAATGGCAGGTAAATTGTGATACCTAAAACCTGGGCTTGAGGCAGAAACCAAGGGGGGCGGGGGGAAGCAGGGAACTCAGTCAAATAGATTTTTAGCATTCATACAATAAACTATCTAATAAACTTGGCAATTGTCATAATATTTGGTTTCATTGAGAACACAGCCTGCTAGCAATAGGGAATAACTTAATCTGTTAATTAAATACAAAATTCAGTTCTCATAAAAACATCATAATTAGCCTTTTCTTACCTTAGGATATCTGCATCAGCAAATACGGGATTTTCTCAAGAAGGGAAATGAGGGGCTTCTTACGTCTGTGATGCTCACCGGGCCTTTGCCACTGTAGCTTTGCAAGTTCAGCACTCAGGAGACTGTTTTTCCCTTCTAGATGATTTTCTCACAATTAGGGTATGCTACTATCCAGCGACAGCAGATGACTCAGTTAAATTCATGTTGCTTGAACTACAAAAGATTCATATATTATAAGCATGAGCCTTGCTGTGAATTTCCACTGCTTTAAACTCAGCTAAACCCTGCCTCCTCCCCCCTCCCACTCGAAAAACACCTCCTTTTAACAGTTTTTTTTTTTTTTAAAGATTTTATTTATTCATTTGAGGCACAGAGATATAGAGAGAGAGCATGAGCAGTGGGAGAAGGAGAAGCGGACTCCCCGCTGAGCCAGGAGCCCGATGTGGGGCTCGATTCCAGGACCCCGGGATCATGGCCTGAGCCGAAGGCAGACGCCCAACCATCTGAGCCACCCAGGCGCCCCATCCTTTTAACAGTTTTAAGAAAACAAATCAGCTAACCATTAATTGGTAAAGTTGATCATTGTATGGAACGAGATCAAAGGGACAAACACTTGAAGATGTGGATAATCATAAGCATCTGTGCAGGTCGGATGGCAAAGTGGTTAGGTACCCAGGGACTCTGAAGGACCTGGTTTCACAATCCAGCTCTTTTATGTGTTTAGCCACAGGATCATCGGTAGGCCAGTTATTTAACATCTCAAAGCCTCCTTCTCTTGTCTGGAGTTAATTATGTGTACCTATTGTAGTTTCGTTGTTGTGAAGATTAAGCAAGATAGTATGAACGAGAGGCTTGGCCCAGGGCCATGGCCACCCCATGCTCCAGTCACAGAACTACCTGTGGTTTTCCACAAAAGCCAGGTTAGGCTCTCTCTTGGCCCTCTCAAGGCCTTCTAGTCCCCTTGGCCCAGCTGTGCCCTTTGCCTTCTCCTGGCTTACCCGTACATGTCCTCTAGGCATGCGTTCAGAAGTCACCTTCCTTAAGAAGTCTTCCTTACTGTTAATTGTGTTAAGTGTGATAGAGGTTATGTTTTTTTTTAAGTCCTTATAATAAGTTACAGAAGCATAATAAAGTATTTATAGGTGAAATGATGGAATGTCCGTGATATGGTTTGAAGTACTTCAGGAAGAAAACAAGGGGAAGGGAATGAAGGAAAGAAGCTGGGCTATGGGTATACAGGGGTTTTGTGTACATTTCCTTTTACTTTTGGATACATTTACCATTTTCCATAAAAAGCAAACAAATCTTCCTTGACCTCCCTCCTCCAGTGGATTAGGTGTTTTTCTTAGATACTCCTAACAGCGCCATTCTCTTATCCCTTAACTGCTCTCCAAATCACCTGGTTCCTGGATAGTCTCCACTATTAGACCATGAACTCCTTCAGGGCGGACACCTCCGCATTATTCCTGTATGTGCCTGGCACAAAACATCAAAATGTAGAAAGATGGCTTGGGAGCAAATTATCCATTGAATTGAATATACATTTTGTTTGGAATGTCTCTTTTATGTTTTGAAGCCTCCTCCTCTGAGGAGCTTGTTTTCAGGACCTTCCCAAGGTAATTTTAGGAGCTGGTAACCCTCTCCTATTTCAGCCACTGGCTTTGAGAATTAATTAAAGAAAAAAGCCATTATAACACATCTTGCACTAGGAATCGAAAACTCTCCACCACCAGTTGTCTTTAATTAGAAGGAGGTGATTTTCCACTTTACTCAAAGAATGAAACATCCACCTTCTCCCAACAGCTTCAGGCTGCAACTTTGATTTAACACGTGTGTACAGAACACTTCCTTAACCGTTCCCCAGCAATGGCCATGGCCTCCAAAACCATCATTTTCTAGGTCGTGAATATAGACTGAAGGCACATTTATGACGGTGTTGGTGCTGCCTTATGGGTCTCCCACACGCCCACCTGCCTGGCCCTTTTAGATTATGTATAAAAGTAACAACATATATTTTTAGAACATACTGTATGTTCCTGAAGATCAAACTTCTGATGTTAGGATACATTCCATTTAATTGCCAAAAGTCTGGAGTCCTATTTTGCCCATCTTGAAGCACTGAGGCCTTTCATCATCAAATAATTAGAAGCAAGTTAGTCATTCCTTCAACAAATATCCGTGAGGTGTTTACCATGCGTGCCAGGCCCTGTTCTAGGTGTTGGGAACACAGCAAAGGACAAACCACACAAAGGCCTCTGCCCTCATGGAGTTGACACCTTAGAAAGGTCCACTAGTCCCATTTTAGGGATGCAAACAACTAGTATTGGAAGTTCTTATTGGGGCTGCTGGTGAGAGTTATTCATTTCTCCCTTCTCACGTACTAGTCAAGGACCTTAGGTAGTCATTCTCCTCTCTCCCTCCTGCATCAGTGGTTTTCTTTTATCCGAGGGATCATTTCCATCAGCCTACACACATGTCATGGTTTCTCCCAATTAAGGAAAAACCATTCCTCTCTAGCAAACCCCTGCTTTCTTTGCCCCTCTGTACAGTAAAAACTCCTAAGAAACATTGCCTTTACACATATGTCCACTTTCTCTCCTCTCATTCTCCACTCATATCAGCTGTTCCCTTCTACTGGAAAGGCTTTTGTCAAGGTCACTGATGACCTTCACTTTGTCCAACCCAATGATCAACTCCTAGTCTCCTGATTTTCCTCTTCCCTGACTAGCCATTCCTTCTCAGTCTCCTGTGCTGGTTCACCTCTTCCCTCCATCCTGTATCTTTACTCCACCTGCATTCCTCCCTGTGCTGCTGTCATCAAATCTCATGGCTTTATTTTTTTCTTAAAGATTTTATTTATTTATTTGACAGAGAGAGAGAGTGAGAACACGAGTGAGGGGGGAGTGGGAGAGGGAGAAGCAGGCTCCCTGCTAAGCAGGGAGCCCAATGTGGGGCTCAATTCCAGGACCCTGGGATCATGACCTGACCCAGAGGCAGATGCTTAACAGACTGAGCCACCCAGGCACCCTAAATCTCATGGCTTTAAAGACCATCTGTATGCCAACCACTCCTGAATATCTCTTTCCATGCTAGACCTCTCCCCTGAGCTCTGGGCTCACACATCCACCTGCCTGCTCAGTATTCCCACTTGGGTGTCTAGTAGACATCTTAAACTTCACATAATCCAAATTGACCTCCTGATCCTTCACTCCCCTCCAATGGCTTCCTATCTCCTTTAGAGTAAAACTCAAGTTTCTATAATCACCTGTAAGACTCTCTATGCTTGTTCCCTCTGCCTGGAATACCTTTCCCACAGATATCCTCATGGCTTCCTCTTGTCCTTCTTTCTGGTCTTTGCTCAAATGTCACCTTCTCAGTAAGACCTTCCCTGATAACCCTATTGAAAACTACAACCTGGGGCAATTGGGTGGCTCAGTCGGTTAAGCGTCTGACTCTTGATTTTGGCTCAGGTCATGATCTCAGGGTCCAGGATTGAGGCTTGCATCAGGCTCTGTGCTCAGCATCAGGCTCTGTGCTCAGCAGGAAGTCTTCTTCTCTCTCTCTCTCTGCCCCTCCTCCCCTCCTCAAAGAAATAAATAAATAAATAAATAAATAAATAAATAAATAAATAAATAAAACTGCAACCTTCCTCTGCCCCACACTCCCTATCCCCTTCATTTCTATCCATAGCTCTTGCCATAATTTAACATGCTACGTATTTTACTTGCTTGTTTTCTACTCCCCCCACCCACACACACACACTGAGAATGTAAACACCAGAAGAGTCAGGGCTTTTTTCTTTTATCTGTTTTATTCATTGCTGAATCTCCAGTGCATAGAACAATGTCAGGCACATGGTAGGCACTCAGTAACTAATTATTGATTTCTTGAATGAATGAATGAATGAACACTTCTTAGCCAGGCACAGGAGATACAGTAATCAACAAGATATGGTTCTTACCCTGAGAAGCTCACAGTGTAAAGAGGAGAAATAGAAAAGTTAACAGAATTTCTATTCAATGTGTTAATTGCAATACTAGGGATGCATGCCAAGAGGGCTACAGGACCACACAATAGACACTAAGTAAATGCTTGGTAAATGTTGAATGAATGATTTCTGGTTAGTTTTATTAATAACAACAGAAATACTTCGCTTGAAACATTGACAGCCTCTTAACGACTCTTGTCCTTTTCAGCCCTTGGGGAATGACTGAAGCTAAAAGAGACCTGTTGATAGAACGCTGTCCAGCTCTACCCTGCAAAACCTAAAGCACCGATCTTTGTTACTTGCTAAAATCACAAAGTGAAAATAGTGTTAAACTGAAAGCAAAAAACAAAAACATGCCAGGATACATAGTTCCTGAGAGAACTATAATAAGACTTATTACTCTGCATTAAGATGTAAATTACATAGTCTTTTGAGTCAATATTTGTCAATTTTATATTTCTTTTAGCCAAAGGTGAGTCAGTTTGAGGTGGGGAAAAGAGAAAATAACAGAAGCATGAGTTGCTGAAATGGAACCTTCCTCCTGCTGCTAAAACTTTGCACTGAAGCTGTGTCTGACAACAAAGCAATAGATTGAAAACTGAAAAATTGAGTCAACCAATTGTTCTGTCCACATGACATGTATTCTTTGACTTTTTTCCCCGCTGAATTGATATTGTGTATTTGTGGTTTGAAGGGTTGAAACTGGGCCAGTGGCAGGGAGGGTATCATGAGAAGCATTTGGCTTTTCTTGGTTGGTGGGAGCTTAGGAGTCAGCATAAACCATTCTGCAGCTATCCTAAACACGGTGTGCATATCAGGGTTCCCAATACTCCTATTTCACTTTTTTTCGCATCCTGAGAATAATATCCCTTGATCTGTACTAGAAACAGATGAAGTTTTAACAGGGGCCATTGGTAGTTGGTACTGTGGGTTAAGGACACAGAGAATGAGAAAAGAGGACAAAGGCCAGTCTCATGGGAACCCCTTCATTGAAGGGGCCCATTAGAGAGAGGACGTGAAGAGAACAAGTCAGAGAAGATGGAAGAGTGGTTCATTTTAGTAGTCAAGGAAAGAAAGGATTTATGATAGAGGTGAGCAGCATCACATGTCTCCAAAATGTCAAATAAGATGAGGACCAGCCATAAGTTTGGATCAATCTAAATACCCACCAACTTATGAATAGATAAGCAAAAAGTGGTATATCCATGCAGAGGAATATTATTTAATCTTCAAAAGTAACAAAGCAGTGATCTGTGCTATAGTGTGAATCAACCTTGACAACATCATTCTAAGTGAAAGAAGGCAGTCACGAAAAGACCACATATTGTATGATCCTGTTTATATGAAATATATAGAATAGGCAAATCCTTAGAGACAAAAAGCAGGTTAGTGGTAGCCAGGGGCTGAGGGGGAAAGAGTAGTGACTGATTAATTGGTACAGGATCTCCTTTTAGGGTAATGGAAAATGTTCTGGAACCCGAGGCAGTGGTTGTATATGTGAATGTACTAAATGCCACTGAATTGTACAGTTTGAAATGATTAACTTTATGTTAATGTGAATTTCACCTCAATTGAAAAAATACAATTAGGCCTGAGAAGTGGTCATGGGATCAGAAACCAAACTTCAGTCAGTGGAGGCATGACTGACTGTTGAGAAAGGGGAATGCAAAGAGTATAGAGAAATCTTTCAAGAAGTAGCAAAACAGGGTTAAACTGGGAGGGTTAAAGGAGGGTGTCGTTCATTCACTGTTAGATGAGAGAGACCTGAGCCTCTGTATTAGCCAAGGAAAAGGAACCAGTGGAGAGAGTGGGGTTGAGGATCCAGGGAGACGTTGGCTGTCTGGTGGAGCAAGGTCCCTGTGGAAGAGATGGTGGGAGCCAAAGCAAAGGCAAAGCAAAGGGGTGAGCCTTAAATAAAAGACAGAACCATTCCTCCACTCATTTGGGAGGCAGGAGGAAAGGATGCCAGGGCAGATAGAATGGCGAGAGGAAGCTGTGAACATTCCCATCTATTGGCATTGTCTCTATGAGATGGGAAGGAAGGGCAATACATAGAGGAATGATGAAGACTGGTCACTTGAAATGGTCCCATGTGGTTACTGGAAGCTGGCTGACTTCCTTTCCTGCAATTTTTAATGAGAGAACAAAGATTGGTCTCAGGAAACTTTCAATTTTATTTCAGTTGTCTAAAAATGGTCCTAGTTTTTCACCTTAAAACTCTTTATCCCCAACACACATGAATTTAAGTTTTGAATTCTATTTGCCTAATGAGTAAATATAATGGTAATGATAAAAATAACAGTAAATTCAGCGAGTACTCCAATTGTAATAATCTGCAAGTACAGTGTCTGAGGCATGGAAAGTTCAACACCTTAGAGAGTTAATTAAGTCAAGTTAATTGGAAAAGATCTAATCTCCAGATAGGTAACATGGTTGATTATCTTATTTATGCTTAAACAGAGTAACAGAGGTCATTACAAGACTTTTTAGAAGATTATTGATTGATATATAATTTCTTAATTAATTTTGATTGACAATATCTCTTGCTACTTGAATTTGCCCTCCCCTTCTTTGGAATCTCCTCAGCACAGTTGATTTATTGAAATCATGATGATTTAGCGAATGTTTTTTTTTTTTTTTGTATAACCTAGTTTTAACATAAAAAAATCCCCTGCCACTTGGCATTTTACTGTGACTCTCTACAAATCAAACATGTGTGGCATGCAGCCAAGGGCAGAACTGGGAAGAGGGAAGTTTCTGGGAGCATTGGAGGTACTAATGCATGGTTTAGTCTCCTTTGATCTTCCTAACCTTTTCCCACTCCCAAACTATGTGAAATAAACACACACCCTAGGTAAAAACCATGTGCTTGCTAGGCAAATGCAATTTCAAGGCAAGCCTACTAATCCCTCTTCCTAACCAGTCTGCAACCTTCAGGCTCCTGCTCCATAGAAATGCCAGCACAGGGGCGCCTGGGTGGCTCAGTCGGTTAAGCATTGACTCTTGGTTTTGGCTCAGCTCACGATCCCAGGGTTGTGAAATCGAGCCCCGCCCCCCCCAATCAGGCTCCACACTCAGTGTGGAGTCTGCTTAAGACTCTCTCTTCTTCTCCCTCTGCCCCTCCCCCCTCAAATAAATAAATAAATCTTAAAAAAAAAAAGAGGGGTGCCTGGGTGGCTCAGTCGGTTAAGCGTCTGCCTTCGGCTCAAGTCATGATCCCAGGGTCCTGGGATCGAGCCCCACATCAGGCTCCTTGCTCTGCGGAGAGCCTGCTTCTCCCTCTCACTGCCTGCCGCTCCCCCTGCTTTTGCTCTCTCTCTTTCTGACAAATAAATAAATAAATTCTTAAAAAAAAAAAAAAAAGAAATGCTAGAGTCACTTCTGACCATTCTGCTTAAAGCAACCATTTCTAACAATGGAGCTGGAACTGACTGCTTTGTCACTGGACGGCACTGCAAGCAGGAGAGAGCAGCTGCTTGAGAGGCTGTAGAAGGAGTTTCTAGTTTGGATAGTTTAGACTAATGCGATCTTCTGGGTGCATTTAATGATAAATTCTTTCATTACAAGATCTACAATAAGGTTGAACCAAAGAGATCTTGAAATCATTCAAGTGTAACTATCTATGTATCTGTTCTATATTTCACTGAGATTTCTGTGGCATAATATTACAACGATTAAAATACTTGTTTATCTAGGGGCGCCTGGCTGGCTCACTCAGTAGAGCACACAACTCTTGATCTCAGGGTTGCGAGTTCGAGCCCCGTGTTGGTATAGAGATTACTTAAAAATAAAGTCTTTAAAAAAAAAGATACTTGTTTATCTAGATCTCTCTGCTTCCTCCAAAATACTAATTATCATAAAATGCATTTCCTATCTTTCCTTACAACAGTAGTAGTTTCTAAAAATATTCCCAAAATACATTCTGAAGGCAAATTAAGTTTCTTTTCTGCAATATCCCATATATTAACACTAAAGATTTCAGAGCATCTATCTGGAACACACCATGGGCTTTTGGAGAAAAGGAGCCCACGTGGATTCTAACTCACTTTAAAGTGTTTGTGTCCACATTTGCAAGTTACCTTCACCAAATGTCTGCTATTCTGACCATTTTAGAAGCATAAAAGATGGAGTCCAAATGATCAAATTGAAAAGAATGGAGAAAATTGACAATAATACATAAAGCAGCTGTGTTTAAAAGAAACCTTTGAGTATTCCCCACCTCATCACTGGCACAGCTGGAGGGGAAACTGCCGTAAATGAGCATGTTTTACATTTGGACAGTATAATGAATTTTCCCATAACACTTAAGCAATTAGCTAAGCATTGGTGTTTTGCATAGAATTTTGTCCTTGTTATAATAATTTCTTACATGTTTATATCACTTTAGGGTTTATGAACGTGCTTTGATGTATATCGTCTTACTTTAACAAGTTTCTGCGCCAGCCACTTGACGCACTCTGTGAGCCATCTCATTTAGCCCTCACGATGGTCACAGATGGTAGGGCCCGTGATCGCAGTTTATGAACGAGCAGACTGAGGCATGGCTTGGGTCGGTGCCTTGGGCCTGCTGATGCAGTTAGGAAGCAGAGCCCAGCTTCTCACTCCAATCCAAGTGACCCAGAACCCACGCTCTTCAGCACCATGCTGTGTGGCCTCTGAATCTTGCTTTTCCTTTCTGCATGCTTTACCCCCTCTCTTGCTAACCTGTGATCCCTTTTTGTGCAAAAGCTCTATTGCAAGTCACTACAGAGGAGTAGTCATATAAGAAAGAAGTGCTGAGCACTGACAACCATTATTACAACAGTAATAACAGTAATTGCTAATATTTATTGGGCTCAGCTGACTATCTGGCACAGACTGAGGGTTTGAGATTCCTTATCTCATTGAATGCCCACATCGTACCTGTGTTGCATTTTAACCTGACCCAGTTCTGGGAGGCTCGTGGTGCTAGTGTCATTCTTCACTTTACAGATAAGACCTCAGGTTCCTTGAGCTTAAAGGACATGTCTAAGGTCACAGTGCTTAGCACTATGGATTCAAGAGTCCAGGTCATCTATCTTCTTGTCAGTTACCCTAACTCTCTCCACTACACCTCACAAATACCAGCCCTTGGCCACTCTGCCCCACAGATGATACTCTGTATGTTTGTTTTACCATTTTATTTCCACAACATGCACCAGTACTGCAGTAAAATTAATGTTTGTGTCCTTCTTTAGTGCTCCTTTATTCAAATTGCTTTATGCCCCAAGGATAAGCAAGTGATGGCCTCTCTGGGTATCTGTGTCTCTTTTTCATTTCATCTTGTTCCTGACAACAAATTGAACTTCTGATGGGGATAGATAAGATTCTGACTCATTGAGCTGCAAGGCAAGAATGACTCAGTAGAATGAATGTGTTCTCTGGGCAGTCTACAGGAGTAATCTTAAGGAGGAAGAGTATTATCAAGAAAACTGTGTCTCTCCACAGGATAAGTGACTGAGTCAGTGCCCCAAAGCATATAACCCATTTTGTTCAGACTTCTGTGAGACATCGAGCTACTTTGCTTCCATTGTCTAGGAGGAAGCGAGCCTAGGGAACAGGAGAACTTGGTTCTAGACCCAGCTCTAGCCCTAAGCCTAAGTCTCTTCATTGGTGAAAGGAGGATGTTGTACTAAATCATCTCTGAATGAATGCCTTCCTTCAAAATGCCATGCTTCAAAAATAATGATGGCTAAGTTTGGTAGAAGACTTTATGAACCACTTTTATGAACACTATCCCATTTGCTCATCATTACAAGCCTGCTAAGAGGGTGTTTGTCTTTCCATTTTACGGATGAGGAAAGGACGAGGGCTCAAGAGCATAAGTGACCGTCCAAGGTCATACAGCTAGAAGTGGTGGAACTAGAACAAACTCAGGGCTCTTTGATCTTGAACTCCATCTTCTTTTTTACTATCACACATTTATATTTGCTTATTCTATGTCTGGGCAATTGTGCTAAACATTGTTCTGGATCTTACCAATTGATGTGACAGTCCCAACAGTTGATTCAGTTGTTTGCTTAGATATTTTTTTCTAAATGGCCAACCATTACCTTAATTTGCTGACTTCTAAGGTTGAGCAGAGTATGCTACCATTTTGTGGGAGAATAACCTTTTTGGAAAGTAAATAACCTCCTGAATAGAAGTTGATATTTACAAACATTTCCCTATATTTAGGGCTTAAACTTACTCAGAACTCAATAAATCTCAAAGAGACTTGCTCCTCCTGCAAGGCCAGCCAAGATCTGCTTCTGAACCTCTCACAACTTCTGCTTTCCACACACAAGTCTGAGGTAGAGACTCTGATTAATATGTGGCCTATCATCCCTACCTTCTGACAGAGCCCTGGGAATTGCAGATGTAGCTAGAAAAACACCTAGATGGACTTTTGGCTGGGTTTTGGTAGGGTAATTCTCTCTTCTCAAAAGTAGAAAACATACAAGTTACTCCTTTTTATTACTTGGTGGGGACTTTCAGGATCTATGGTTTCAAACGGTCTTGTTAAGTTTGATTCAATAAACATGCATTGATCCCATAGACAGCAAGCTCTGTGCTAAGTGTGGGGAAGAAGAGAGATGAGGAGAGGGATGGTTCCTATTCTTAAGGAGCTTAGATCCAAGTAGGGAAGACAAGCAAATCATAGTTATAACTCCACACAGGATGGAGTGAGCAATGCATGAAAATATGAACCAGGCATGGGCTATGGAAACCCAGAGTATAGAATAAAGTAAATCTGACTTGGCGAGGGCAGGGAGTTGGGAGGGGTGGTGGAGAGCAGACTTGATGATCAAGTGATCAAGGAAGGCTTCATAGAGGAAGCAGCACTGGAACGATGACTTAAGGAAGGGTATGATTGTAAGAGATGGAGAACGGAAGAAACAGCATGCCAGGCTAAAGAAAAAACGCATGTGGAACGTCACAGAGGCGCAGATGTGCATATCGAGATATAGATGGTCTTGAATTTCACACTTTATTCTGTAGGCAGTAGGGAAGTATTGTGGGGTTTTGAGCAGGAGACAGATGTGATTTGTCTAGGGTTTAAGAAAGAAACCTTAGGTGGCGGTATGAAAGGATGAATTAGTGGGCAAGGGAGATACAGGAAAAATTGGATGTAATCATGAGGTTATTATGACACTGATGATAAGATTCTGAGTGCCTAAGGGGTAGTGATGATGGAGATACAAACATGAGTGCAATTCTTTCAGCATTTTTACACTGAAGAGGGAGAATTCAATCATTTGCTTGTGGGGGTGATGAAGAAAGATATCTAGGATGACTTTCAGGTTTGGGGCCTGGGTAACTGGGTCAATGGCTCCCTTCCACCAATAAGTCAGTTAGTGGTGCAGTCAGTTAAGCATCCGACTCTTAGTTTTGGTTCAGGTTGTGGTCGGGGGTTGTGAGATCAAGCTGCGCATTGGGCTCCACACTCAGCGTGGCATCTGCTTGGGACTCTCTCTGTCCCTCTCCCTCTGCTCTTCCTGCTTGTGCACTTTCTCTCTCAAATAAATAAATAAATCTTTAAAAAAAATTAAAAAACACAAAACTTGCATGGCACTTACGATGAAGCAGGCCCTGTTCTAAGTGCTGTCCGTAGATGAACTCGTTTAATCCTCACAGCAGCCTTTATGAGGTAGAACCTCTGGTCATCCCCACTGTAAAACAGGAAGAAATTGAGGCAGAGGAAGGTATGATTATCTGTCCAAATTCACACAGACAGTGTTGTGGTAAGCTTGACATTGGAACCCAGGCATTTTGGCTCTTGAAACCCGGGCTTTTTAAAGCTTTCAAAAGTACAAATTTCATGTCCCTTGCTTTAAACCCTTGGGTCAATCCGTCCCCACTGCCTTCAGGAGACATGCCTCCTCATAAGGTATCCAAGCCTCTCTGTGGCCTGCCCTGGTCTGGTCCACCTACCTTTCCAATAATGTCTCTTGCTACTCACCCATGTGGATTCAACATTGGAGCCAGACCAACCATTCATATTTCTCATAGCACAATGTGAATGCTCATGCCTTGGCACATATTGCACTCTGAATAGGCTTTCTCTCCTTTTCCACTTCCACCTGGGGAACTACCCTTCGGGTTTTAGCTCCTCGACTCTTCCCTGAAGTCTTCCTTGAGTGTCCCAGGCAGCTTTTCCATGCCTTTATTTTTGTCCCCACACCGCACCATGTATATACTCCCATTATTGCCGTTGCCATGCAGAAATGTCATTGTTCCTCTACACCAGTTAGTGGTTGAGATGGACTTTAGAACTAGACAGACCTGGGTTTATACCCAACACAACCACTTGCTGTTTGTGTGACCTTCGCAAGGGCACATTACCCCCTATGGGTAAGAGTAAATACTCCGCAGGGCAACTGTGAGGATTACTTAGGACAATGTGGGCAAAGTAGAGAGCCCAGGGCCAGGCACATGGTAGATGGTCAGTATTTTTTTAAATTAACAGTGTAGAAGATGAGAAGAGGGGAGACTAACCAGATGGTGTGGGCTTCAGGGACAGAGGTGTTGCTAAGGAGAATTTAGGGAAATTACACTGCAGAGCAGGGAGGGGGATGACTTATCTCTGGGCCATGAAGTATGAGGGCTATGGGAAAATGAGCACCTTCCACTGAAGAGTATTGTTAGATGATGACATTTTAAGGGAGATTCGAGTTTTCGTTAAGGCAACGGAAGCTGCAGAGGGAATGTTTAAGGTTTCCACCGGGAGTTGCATGTGATGTTGTACCTGGGAACCCTAACTCCTCCCACACCAGAGACCAAGTTGGCCTACCAGTTTGAGATAAAAATGGAGTCATATTGGTGAGTCTTGGGACGGAGGCCAGATGTGGAGCCACCACACGTGCTAGTCAGGTTGGGAGTGACAACAGTCTTATTTTACTAGCTGCTCAGGGTTCTGACAGTCCTGAGGCCCAAAACTGCCTGAGGCTTCCTTCTGAGTCAAATACAGAAAACCAGTCCAAAGCCCTGTCTCATGACATGATTTCTGGAACCCTCTATCTGATAACCTTATTTCCAACTCCAGTAACCAAAGGCCCTCTAATCACTTTGTACCCCTTTCTCTTGGGATCATCTGTATGGCTTTGGTTATTTGTCAGCTTCAATGCCATGATGATGGGAAAAGAACACCATTATCCTCTGCTATGGTCTCTGGCCCTCGGGCATCCTCCACCTGGGAAGGCCTTTCTTTAAGGTTTGGCTGGTATCTTCATTCTGGTGGAATATACACCCTGATGCTGTGATGTCTAGACCCAAGGCAGGCCTGGACTGGGGAGTTGACCATTTCCTTGCCAAGGCTTTTGCTTTTGTTTGTGTAGCTCCAATCTTTGCTCTGGTAAGGGAAGAGATGAGGACGAGGGGGAGAGTGAGTGAGCAAGACAGACCTCCACCGAGACAGAGACAGAGAAAACAAGGGAGGGAGGGGCAAAAACAATTCCCTGTGTCTTTTGTTTGAAGAGATAAGTCAGTCAAAATGCAGGTGTTGGAGACAGACAGCTGCAGGTATAGCCTCAGCTTCACTACTTTTTAGGTCTCTGGCGTGGGCCTGGTTATTTAATCTTTCTGAGCTCCGGTTTGTCCATCTGTAAAATGAAGATATCATTGCATGAGCATGAGCATCAGCAAATAAACATACAAAGAAACTGTGAATTTTTTTCATCTACTTAGAAAGAAATTTTTTACAAAGCAAAAACTGGCCCAGAAATTGTCTGGTTGAGAGCACCGTGGACTCAGGATGCACCCAGACCCAGGCTGGAATCCCAGCCAGTGTGACGCTGAGAAAGTCACATCGCATTTCAGAGCCTCGGGGATGTTGTGAGTGTTAAACTCCTTAAATTGAATTGAAGTCTAGGTAACGTGTACATGAAATACCTAGTGCAGTTTCTGGAATACAGCAGGGCCTTAGCAATTGTTAGCTTTTACTGTTGTCGTCATCACCTTCCTCTTCCTCATCATCATTGTTTTGTGAAAGGTGACCCAAGCAGGGAAATGATGATTTGGGGGATGTATACCAAGTAGGTTTGCTTTTCCAGTTTGTGTGTCAATAGCAGCAGCAAACGTTCGTTATCCCACTGGTTAATTGAATGTTGAACAGTCTTAAGTAATGGAAACAAAAGCTGTGTGGTGGTTTGGCTTATGTCTGGTCATCACCTATCAGGACACAGGACAACATACCGTCTACGGAGAGTCCCCGGAAGTTCTTTGTCCTCCAAACTATGAACCCTCCCAACATGGCGGGGATCAGGTAGTAGCTCTGCGTCCTGAAGCAGTAGCTATCTATTTCTAGTCCCCACACTAAAGAATTTTTTCCCTCCTTTGTGTGCATATTTGTGATGAGTGGGGGTGTTGAAGGAAACTGGCTGGAGCATGGAAATGGGCCAGATTTTTTCCCTCTTTGTCATTTAACAAAATGATTCAGCTTTCCTTTTGGGGAGTTCCTAAGGGTCACCTTCATCCAATTATGACTCATTTTCTGTTTTTGTGTTATATTCTTAGACTTGAAAACTCATACAAATGGGATTTTTTTATATATGTTTTCTTAATAGTGGAAGTGACTAAAACTCACTAAAAATCAACGATCTTTGTGAGGGTGTCACTTAAAATTGGAAAAAGAAATCCGTTTTTGAAAAATAAACTCTTTTATAGGTAGTAGTAAGTCCTTCTTCTCTAACAATGCCAAGGTGGTGAAAAAATTATTTCAGCTATTTTTTAAAAATGGATGGATTTAATTTTTCACATCCTGAATTGTTAACAAAAGAACAATAGCAAAATATTTCAGTAGGCAGACATGGACACACACCTGGGACCAATTAAATATTTTTCCTTCATCTTAATCAGAATGCTCAGGCTTTCTTTCATAGTAGGGCTATGTTCCCCAATTTTGAGGGGTTTTTTAATGTTATTTTTAACAAGCCAAATTCAGTGATATTATTTGGGAATTTATTTAAATCAAATAAATGACTAGATCTCATGGTAGTTATAATACCGCACATACGAATTGATTTTACAGATTTCAAATGCCTTTCATATATTTTTTTTCATTTGATTCTCACACTAGATAACAGATAACAGTCAACAGTCTTGAAAGGTAAGCTGGCCAGGCAGTATTTTCTTGCTGTTTTACAGATGAGGAAACGGAGTTTTCTACCAGTTTAGGATCACACAGGATTACACATCAGCCACAGAGCCAGCCTCAAACTCAGGTCATCTGACTGCCTAATCCAGTGCTCCTCCAAATGTCCTACTCTGAGACTTGATCTCTCTTTGTTTCATTTCCATTCCTTTAAAATGGTGTGGGGAACTCTATTAGTCTGCTGTAACAAAGTCTACAAACTCGGTGGCTTACAATAATACTTTATTTTCTCATAGTTCTGGAAGCCAGAAGTCCAAAATCAAGGGTTTAGCGGGGCCATGCTTCCTCTGGAAGCCCTAGGGGTATATACTTTCTTTCTTCTTCCTAGATTTTGGTGATTGCTGGCAATCCTTGGCATTCCTTAGCGTGTAGCTACATCACTCCAGTCTCTGCCTCCATTGTCACGTGGCCTTCTCACTGTGTGTCTCTGTGTCTGTGTACAAATTTCGTTCTTTTAAGGGCACCAATGATATTGGATGAGGGCTTACCCTACTCCAGTATGACCCCATCTTAACTAATTGCATGTGTAATAATGCTCTTTCCAAGTAAGTTCACATTCTGAGGTACTAAGGGTTAGGACTTGAACTTCAAACTTTTGGGGAGACACAATTCAGCCCACAACACGAATGAATTATGGCTCTCTTTTTTTTTTTTTGGAGTGTAATTTGATAAATTATGCTAAAGACCATAAAATATGATCGCACCAAGAATCAAAGGACATATGCAAATACTGACAAAAACACATACAAGTAACTTAATCCGGGCATTGTCTTGCACGTGGGCATGTTTTCTCCCATAACTGACCTTTCTTCTTTGAGGGATACCAAAACATTTTAGTTCCCAAGGGGAAGGAAGGTTACTAAAGTTGGATATTTTTGAAAAATGTCTTCAAGCATTTATTTGCATCTTTCATAATGTGGATCTGGATACCAGAAGAGCTGGAATTGAATTCATGTTTAAGTGTGATTCTCATGAATAGTTGCTTTGGGAGGGTGTTTGGAGAGATTTTATCATTAGAGAGGAGTCATCAGAAGGTATTTCCTTCCAATTTGGGCAGGAGTGTAAGTTTAGCTTTGAGGGACGGCCTGGATCAGTGCCTTGTAGTGCAAATCTCCATTATCTTCATGACCACAGGCCTTGCAGAAGGCCTCTAAATAAATCGTGGGGATTCAGTGAAATGGACATTTATCAGGGTGTCTGGGTGGCTCAGTCGTTAAGCATCTGCCTTCAGCTCAGTCATGATCCCGGGGTCCTGGGATCGAGCCCCACATCAGGCTTCCTGCTCAGCGAGAAAGCCTGCTTCTCCCTCTCCCACCCGCCCTGCTTGTGTTCCCTCTCTCGCTGTCTCTCTCTGTCAAATAAATAAAATCTTTAAAAAAAAAAAAAGAAATGGACATTTATCGAGCGGTGAGTCAACCATGCCCAAAAGAAGGTGGAGCAAGGAGAGATCTACCACTCAGAGGGCCCTCAGTCACATACCTTGCAATGTGTGGGTTTCTGCTTCCAGGAGGAGGTGCTGCCTGAGTGGATCGGATGATGAATTAGACTCAGCCCAATAGAAGGTGGAGCAAGGGGAGATCCACCACTAGTTCATGCTACTCTGCAAATTATCCCCTTTCTCTAGGTATGTGCAGCCTGGCAAATGGCACATAGAAGTCTCCATCTGAGTCTGCCAGCAGGGTGGGGGCACAGCCCTGACAATACTGGGAAGAGCAGGAACTTTAAAATGATTGTCCCAGCAGCAAGACAAAGACCAGTGGAGGGGGGAGAGTGTGGAGGCCATGAAGCCAGTTAGAGGCTGTTTGTTGCAAGGGTCTGTTTAGAGAGGAACGCCATCATTTCTGGTCAGGCCAGTAGTTTGGTCTCCCCACTCCTCATCTGGCCCATTCCCCTCCCAGCAGCTAAATTCAGTGGTTTAAAGTGTTAAGTCAGATCATGTCACTCCCTCCTTACTGCCTGTCAGTGGCTTCTTCTTGTCTCTTAACACAGCTGACCTTGGTGTCCAAGGCTTGGGGATGGCCTAGCCTCCATCTTCAAATTCTTCCCATTTCTCTCATCCCTTTCACTTTCTGCTCTCTGGCCAAACTGCTTTCTTTTCAGGACTTGAAATGCAAAGCTCTTATCTGCTTTAAAATCTTTGTACTGGGTATTCCGTCTACTTGGAGAGTTTTCCCCCAGATTTTGTTATTATCCTATCTGCCAGATTTCAGATAAAATGTCATCTACTCTCAGAGAGGTCTTTACCTCACCACCTTATCTAAAGCATCCTCCTTATTGCCCTGTCTCTTCATCCTACACACTGGACATTGCTGATTGCCTGGCCAGCAGGAATCCTCCAGCCCTTCCCTCTTCCTTCCAGAAAACTCATTTTGTTCATGTATTCATCCCTTCCCCATTCAACCCTAAGTCTTAAGGGAAGCTGATGCCACCACAGGTCCAGGAATGGACATGCTTGGTCTATAGATTATTGTAGCTCACTTGCTGGTTTTGGGTTGAGGAATGGGCATATGACCCAACTCTGGCAATTTATTCACTCAAACAGAAATATTCTGGACACTGTTCTATGTCCTGAGGATGCTGCAGGAAACAAAACATAGAAAATATCTTCCTTCATGAAGCTTACATTCTGGTAGGCAGACAGGCAAGGAGCTAGGGCAGAAATATGCAGCGTGGCTAGAAGATTATTGCAATAATCCAGGCAAGAGATGGTGACTGCAGCGACAGTGAAAGGGTGCACAGTTGTAGATTCTGGATACGTTTTTAAGGTATAGTTGATAGAATTTCCTGATATATTGAAAAGAGAGAAATCAAGGGTGATACCAAGATTATTTTGCCTGAGAAACTGAAAGAATGGAGTGGCTATCAACTAGATGAGGCAGGTGGCAGGTGCTATGGTCTGAATGTTTGTCTCCCCCATCCCTCCCCACCCCCCGCCAAAAAAATCTATATGTTGAAATCCTAACCTTCAAGGTGATGGCATTAGGAGGTGGGGCCTTTGGGAGATGATTAGGTCATGACTGGGATTAGGACCCTTATAAAAGAGACCCCAGAGAGCTAGCTTGTCCCTTCTGAAGACAGTCATCTATGAAGAAGCAGGTCTCGCCAGACACCAAATCTACCAGCGTCATGATCTTGCACTTCCCAGCCTCTAGAATTGTGAGAAGTAAATGTTTGTTGTTTATAAACCCCCTGTTTATGGTATTTTTGTCATAGCAGCCTGAACAGACTAAGACAGCAAGATAAGCTGGATTTGAGGAGAAGGGTAGGACACGGTGGTTGGGAGTTCAATTTGGGACAGTTAAGTTGGAAATGCCTTTTAGACATTACAGGTAGAGATATCAAATTGTCAGTTGGTTATCAAGATTCAAAGGAGAGGTCCATATTGGAGATATAAATTTGAGAGTCATAAGCATATAGATGATGATTTAAGTCTTGAGACTGGATGATATGACCATGAGACTGATGGTAGTAGACGAGAAAAGGAATAAGAAATGAGCCCTTAATCTCAGGTGTGTGGCGGATGAGAAGAACCAGCGAAGGAGACAGGAAAGAATGGTTAGAAAGGTAAAAAGAAAATGATACGCTTGTGGTTTCATGCAAGTCAAGTGAAGAAGGGTTTCAGGGAGGACAAAGTAAGTGATCAATCAATTGTGTCACAGGCTACAGAAAGATCAAGTAAAGTGAAAATGGAGAAATGACCATTGGATTTAGTCACATGGCAGTCCTTGTTGACCTGGACAAGAGCAGTTGGGTTACAGATAGGTGAGCCTGATTGGAATGGATGGAAAGAGAAGTTAAAGAAAAAAATCAAAGACTGGGTTCATAGGCTATTCTTGCAGGAGTTTTGCTGAGAAAGGAAGGAGAGAAATTTGGGTAGCACCTGGAGGGGAAATCAGAGTCAAAAGAAGGTTTAATTTTTTAAAATTTCTGTCAAGACAGAAGAAATAATGGCATATTTTTATGCTCATGAGAATGATTCATGAGAGAAGGAGAACTTGAGATGGAGAAGAGATGGGAAATTTATTGGAACAAAGTTCTTGGTTCAGTGAGAGGGCGTGGAGTCTACTGCACAGTTCATGTATCATATCTGGGCAGAGTATTATGGGTACAAATGTAAGTAGGTGGGAGTTTGTGGGAGTTCTCTTCTGTTTTCTCATTGAAATGGGAAGCAAGGTCACCAGCTGGAGGGGAGTAGAAGTGTTGGAGGTATGACAAGAGAAAGGAAAATATCAGAGTTTTCCAGGACAGAGGAAGAGAAAATGGACTGAGAAAATATGATTGCAAGGCAGTATTAACAGTTCACCTAGGGTAGTGACCATTAATCTCAAGTGAGACCAGTCATTCTGGCTGTATGATTTTCTCCTGGCACATTCAGCCAAATGGGTAGAGTGTGAGTAAGAGAGAAGATGGATACAATGAGACGGGGAAGAAGCCTACTACGGAATTTCTGGGAAAACTTTCCTCTCATTTGAGTAGGAGTAGATCCAGATTGTGTGGAAACTGCAGCCTTTATAGTTTGAGAAAAATAATACAAAATTGCAAATATAAAATTATTTACAAAACTTGATATTTACAATGAGAAAATACATGTTGGGTTGTGACTTTTAGAAATCTGACCTCACAAGTTCAGCAAAACAGCACATTATTTTTATTAACTGCCTGACAGACCACTAGAATGTTTTTCCCCCTGCATTTTTGGCAGAATACTCTTTGATCACCTCTTTTAATAACAATGATTGCGTAATATTTTCCATAGAAAGATAAACTAGTCCTTCCTCTAATATGATTGATTAAAAATTTATTTTTTATCATTGATAAGTTACAACAGTACTTTTATATAATTTAGAAACAATTCAAGGCTTTTCATTGGATGTTTTTAATTAGTGAAAACTTCTATTTTGATAGGTGTGAATGAAAACCAAATTTTCTCCTTATGGTTTTACATGTTTGGTGGTTGAAAGGATGTTCCACAGACCAGCTTCTGGCTTTGGATGTTTGAAACCTTGTTTTTTTCTTCAATATTCACATATTCCTGGGGCTGGGCATGGTAGGACATATACTAAAATTTGTGCCCAGCGCCTTCATTTTGTGATACAAGGTGAGTCACCACACGGGCAGTGGAAATATTCCTGAAAGCCATTGCTACTCTGGAATGGCTGGCGATAACTTAAGTTTGTGTAGAAGTAACTGAGAAACATATAAAAATATATTACTAGATCTGTACTAAATGTATCTACAACTCAAGTCTCCCTTAGCTGAATCCCTAAAATTCCCCTGGTCATTCTAGTGCCTTCTGACACAAGGGAAGTGTGACAGGAGATGCAGAGTGGAGACAGAGACCTAAATGAAAGTTCTTAAAATACCTTATCTTTGCAAGTTTCACAAAAACCTATGGCCATGTGATTGCTAAGCTGTCCCCAGAGCTTTGAAGGAGTTTGTGCAAGAAAAGGACCCTGAGGCTTAACTGAGCTTTATTAGCATCACAATAAGCCTTCCTCTGTTCTTGTGACGCCCATCCCCAAGAATGTCTCTGTTGCTCTTCTGGAAGTTGTAGTCTTTTCCCGTGATACTTAGAATTGTGGCAGCATCTTGCTCCCAGTCCAAGGATGAAGCCAATTTTAAGATGACAGCATGGAGATGGATACTTGTTGGATCCTTGGTGATATTGTTGAGCCATTGATGAACCAACCCTGGAACCTACCTTACTTCTGGACTTCCTGTTACACAAGATAATAAATTACCCTTCTCTTCAAACCATTTTGAGTTGGAGTTTCTACTACACATAGCTGAAAGCATCCTTATTCCCTTTGTTTGTTTTCCTCTAAGCATTTATTTTCCCTAAAATTATCTTTTGAGTTTACTCCCTTTTTGGGGGGTCTATCTAAATGTAAGTTCCACAAGACTTTATCTTGTCCAATGTGGTATCTACAAAACCCCAAAAAGTGCTCATTTCATAGTAGATGTTCAATAAATATCTGTTGAACTGACAAATGAGTGAAGTATGGCAATGACAGTGAGTGAGGCCAGCAATGAGTCTTCACTTTGATTATGCTTTACACTCCCAGCTATGCACCCTCACAGAAAGAAGCTCATTTCAGTAAAAATATTCTCCTGATAATTTGAGTTTGCTGTGCTGAGGCACTGCCATTGCAGATGTTTCTCTGTCCCTCTCAAGACAAGTGATCCACTGCTTTTATCCTGTCGACAAGGTCAGTCTGGGAAATGGATATGTAAGCCCAAAGTTTGCATTGTCTTGTTTCCATATGAGTACTAAATTATGGGCTCTATAACAGTTTAAAAAGCTAGACCTCTTGGTGGGGAAAAGAAAGAAATTTTCTTTGGAGAGTAACTTTTGGCTCCTCAGTATGCTTTGTTCCTTGCATTCCATCTGTCATCATGTTCTGACATTTCCCCGAACGGAACATCATCTGTGTTTGCCCTCTTCTCTTTATTCCCTGAGTTGGCTCCTTCTTGGAGTTATCTAGTGCCCTCAGCACTTTCACAAATGTTCTCCACCAACCCACTCTCCATCTCCATGGCTAGTTTCATCCTTAATTCCCTACGTTGGTAATTGCTTTCTGCCAAAGAGTCTTTAGTGGCTCCCTGGAGTCTTCGGGGTTAAGGCCACATTTGTTTCCTCTCAGTTTTAAGAAAAAGTTATTGGATTCCCTGGAGACAATGACTGGGGACTTGTAGAATTAGTGCTAGTGACAGCAGCCGATTCCGATTAGAAGATTAGCAAGGCACAGACAGGACCATTCTGCAAATTAAAGAATACTGCCTAGGTGTGAATCTTTTCTTTCTTTCTTCCTTTTCTCTTTCTCTCTTTCTTCCTTCCTTTCTTCTTTCCTTCTTTCTTCTCTCTTACTCTCTCTTTCTTTCTCTCACTTATTAAGTTCCAGACACTGAGACACTGTGGTCAAAGCTGGGGATACAGGAGAGAATAAGACACAGTTCTTGTCTCAGGTTGCTCACTGTGTAGTTGAGGAGACAGCCAAGCTGCTGTTTGCAGAGCAGTGTGGTGAGGGTATGCATTCAATGTTATGAGAGCCTTTGGAAGGGGCATCAGGCCCACTCCTGGTGACTCAAGGAATGCATAGAGGAGGTGCATCCTGTGGTCATCTACCAAGGATGAATATGAATTAGCTCAGTTTTGGTAGAGTATTGATGGAAGATATTCCAGGGGTAGGGAACAGCATGCACAAAGGTCTAAAAGCAAAAAAGTACATGGCACATTCAAGGCAGTTTGGCTGGTAGAGTGGCATTAGATAAAATAAAACAAGTAAGAAGGAGCCATAGCATAAAAGACTCTAAGAGAAATGTTTAGGCATTGATGGGTTTTCAGCAAGGAAATGACATGGTCAGATTCACATTTCAGAAATCTCTCTATAGTTTCATTGTAGAAAATGAATTGGAGAGGATTCTCACAGTAGGGAGATCAGTTAGGAGGCTGGTACAGTAGCTTAGGTGAGAGATAATGGTAGCTTGACCTGGGATGTTAGCAGTGATTGTGGAAAACACTGAACATATGTGAAATATATTTTGAAGGTATGGTTTACAGGAATTGGTGACTAATCGGTTACTGGGAAGTTGAAGGATAGGGAGAAGTCAAAATAAGGATGGGGATAGGCAAGGATTTCTTAAACAGGACACATATTTGAAAAAAACACCAAAATGAAAGATTGCTGTATTGACCTCATTGAAATTAAGAACTTCTGTTCATCAAAAGATGCCTTTCAGAGAGTGAAAAGGCAAGCCACAGATGAGGAGAAGATATTCACTTACATATATCTGTCAGAGAACTCATGTCTAGACTATATAAAGAAATTCTACCCATCAAGAAGAAAAAGGCAACCCAGTTTAAAGTCTGAGTAAGATACTATATGTGAAATTCAGCTTGGACTTTTCCCTAAATGCAAGATAAGGCCATGTGTAATATTTTCTCTAAAACTAGAATATATTAATGCATGTTTGAGAATTTTAAAACACCATGGTCAATACCAAAAGCTGTATTTTGCATATTTGGACTCAGTCATCCATTAAGAACCTATGTTGTCCTCTGGGCATATTTATCAAAATAATTTTGTTCTAAATAGTATAAAATAGAAAATTTGTGATCGATATAATTTATAACCTTCATTATTGTAAATTTAAGGGGAAATGAATCATACAATTACGATTTTTTTTTTTGTACCAGTGGAACAATAAAGTTGCTATTAACAACAACAACAACAAAAAACAACTTAAATAGTCATTTTATAAGAGGAATTCCATAGGGCCAATAAGCACATGAAAAGGTGCTCAACATTATTAGTCACTAGGGAAATACACATTAAAACCACAAGGAGATACCACTATACACCCACCAGAATGGCTGAAATTTAAGTCTGACAGTATCAAGTGCTGACAAGGATGTGCAACAATTAGCACTTATATACTGCTGGTAGGAGTGTAAATTGGTATGACCACTTTGGAAAATTGTTTGGCAGCATCTACTAAAGTTAAATATACCTATTCTGTGACTCAACAGTACCACTACTGGGTATATACCTGAGATAAATGAATGGCCATGCCTACCAAAAACATGTATACAAATGTTATTATCATTGTTATTCATAAAAGCCCCAGCTGGAAACAACCCAAATGTCCATCATAGAATGGATAAATGAATTGTGGTATATTCATACAATGGAGTGTTGCACAGCAATAAAAAGAAGAACAAACTATTAATACATGCAATGATATGGTTGAATCTTACAGATACAATATTTGTGAAAGACAAAAGAGTACCTACAGCATGAACCTATTTATGTGAGCAGACAAAACAAATCAAAGCTGATAGATATCAAATAGTGGTTATCTTTGGATGTTGGTACTGACCGGGAAGGGGCACTTGGGAGCCTTCTAGGTACTAAAAATATTCCGTATCTTGATATGGGTGGGGGTTACATGGGTGTATACATATGTAAATATTCACTGAACTTTGTACTTAAGTTGACTGTACTTTACTATATGTGTATAATACTTTAGAAATAATGAAATAGGAGTCAAGGGTGATTTTTAGATTTCTAATTTGATCAACTGGGTGGATGGTGGTACCATCAGCTGAGCTGAGGAATATCATTGCAGTAGGCTTGGGGCAGGCATAGGGGTTGTAGGCAGAGGATGAGATCAGATTTGGACATTCTGAGTTACAGGTGCTTAAACACACTGAGATATATCAGACTAAACCTTGGGAAAGAGATCCAGACTGCATTTTTCAAATTAGTGGCTATTTTCCACTAATTGTACATTGTGGCCATAAAATAAGATAAAAGCATGAGGCCATAAGATTCACAATCATGAATGATCTTGCTTTTAGAAACCCTCATGCAGAAAACAGTGTGGAGTAATGAGTAACATTGGTGAAAAACAGTGAGACCAGTTGATGAAGGGTCTTAAATCTTCATCTGAAGAGTTGGGGATTGATTCAATATGTAGTTGAAAGCTATTATGGGTTCTTGAGCCTGAGAGGAACCTAATAAAAATACTTCTTAAAGTAGATTATTCTTGTAGCCATGTGAAAGATGCACAGGAGCAGGCCATAGCTGGCAGGGGAAAGACCAACGAGGAAGTCAGCTGCAGCACTCAGGCTTGAGGTCAGAAAGGTCTAGTCAGAGTAGTGCCACTGGGCATGAAGAGGAGAAGATGCAAGCCCAAGGAACAGTGAGGAAAAAACAGTACTTGTTGGCTGATGATGTAGGGGTGTGAGGGAGAAAGAACACTGAAGTCTAGCTCCAGCTGAAATAATATGAGTTAGCAGACTTCTTCAAACCAGTACTTGAACCTGTTTCATAGTTATTGAGCACATTTAATGAGGTAACATGTGTAAAGTGGTTAGCACAATGCCTGACACGCTCTAAGTATTCAATTAAGTTAGTTGCTATTATTCTATCCACAGCTGCTCACTGCTGGAGAATTTCACACAAGCAGCCGGGTTGGTTCCACTTTAAATTCATGTTTACCCACTTCAAGTGGGTCCTTAACACCACTTACTCTTTCGCTTGCTGTACCCGCTGGTACAAATCTTTTCCACCTTCCTCAAGCACCTTGCCTCACTCCACCTTTCACTCTTAGTATATGACCTAGCCTCTTGCATTATGGAGAAAATAGATGCCATCAGAAACCCTGTCAACATTTGACACACCCAGCCCATGTGTTTGTGTCTGCCCCATTGTCTCCTCCTCACCTGCTGCTACCATGCGGATGTGTGCTATACCAAAGACTAGGACCCTAGACAGCACCACTTCCTGTCTACTCTGGACCTTTAGGAAACTTGGGGTCAACCCATCACCAGTCTGTTCCACCTCTTCATCTCTAGAGCACAGCAAGTAAATGCAGGGCTCTTACTGCTTGGATTCACACTCTGGCTTTTTCACTTACCAGCCACGGGCAAGTCTCTTCACATTTCAGCACCACCAGATCCTCAAGTGTGAACAGTCCTTAGCTGTGAATAAAGACCATCTTCTTGGGTTGATGTGAGCCTTTAATGAGATCATGCATGAAAAGTGCTTAGCCAGTGCCTAGTATGTGTATTATCTATTACTTCTTGAGTCTTTCTATCAGCATTTAAATATTCTCAATTCTAAAAAAAAAAAAGAGAGAGAGAGAGAGAGCTGTTATGGAGCCCACAGCCTCCTCCAACTATTGCTTCATTTATTTGCTGCAATATAAGAAATGAACAAATATTCTGTGCACGTTGTACTCAGTTCCACCCTTCCCATTCACTCTTCAAATCTTTCCAATCTTGTCAAGGTCACCAATGACTGAAATGTTGCAGGATCCACCAGACACTCTTCTATTCTCATTTAACCTTTCTGCAGAATTTCCATGTTTTCTGAACATACCCTCATGTTTTAACGCTTCACTGCCCTTGATTTCAGGACCCCCACATCTTAATTTTCCTCCTACCATCCTGGCAGATCCTGTACAGTCTTTGCCATCCAATCCTCCTCTACCTAAACTTGAGCTATTGGTATGCTTAAAACTCTGTTCTAGACCCTCCCATGACTTCAATTACCGCATTAGTCAGTGTGGGCTGTGTTATGCTGTGGTCACCAATTAGTCCTAATATCCCAGAGATTGAACACACAACAATGGTTTCTTTCTCACTCATGGCCAATGCAGGGACTCAGGCTGACACCTTGTCACATCATCATTTCATGGCATGGCTTCAGTTGGCCACCACATCAGGAAGACAGGATGTGGAAAACTTCCACTCCCCCTTAATTGCTTCCAATTTTATAGTGACACATGTCACTTCCACAGCCAGAACTAGACACATAGCTCAACCCAACTTCAAAAGAAACTGGTAAGTTATATTATGTACCCAAGAAGGGGAAAAGAGCTGAATATGGTGAGTTCTATCAATTTCTAATACACTGTTTATATGCCAGTGACTCACCAGATGATGTGTCTAGCTCAGACTTCTCTTCTGACCCCCAAATCTGTTTAAGTTGGGACTCCCGGTTGCAAGTGATAGAAATCTAACTCAAATTATTTATGGGGATAGAGGCACCGGGGTGGCTCAATTGTTAAGCATCTGCCTTTGGCTCAGGTCATGGTCCCGGGGTCCTGGGATTGAGCCCTGCATCGGGCTTCCTGCTCCACGGGAAGCCTGCTTCTCCCTCTCCCTCTCCCACTCCCCCTGCTTGTGTTCCCTCTCTCGCTGTGTGTCTCTCTGTCAAATAAATAAATAATCTTTAAAAAATTATTTATGGGGATAAAATAATTTGAACGATTATTAGATTGTCCTGAGAAATCTAGAGTCTGATATATCTATCTGATATATCTGCCAGGAATGAACTGGAGCCATGGAAACTAGAACCTAAGGATGACTCTGTCCATCTACCACCTTATTCCTCTGTGTGTGTATGTCTAGGTCATGATTTTCTTTTGCTTCTTTCTACCTGAATGTTTCTGTCCCCAGTCATCATGGCAGGACATGATCACTGCCAGCGCCTCAGTTTCTAAGTCATGTTTCAAGCAGTAAAAGAGATTATGATTCCTTTTCCTCAGTCCCGTGTCCCAAATGCTGACAAAGAATGTATATTGTCTAACCTGGGGTAGGTGCCAGCTCCCTGGTTAATCACTGTGTCCAGAGTGTCTGTCAACCAAGTTAGTGATGAAGGGTGGGGTGGACAGCAGGAAGACAATCCCCAGAAATTGAGGGCCATTTGGGAATAAACAAAACAGCAGATGTCAAATAAAAAGTAGTTAGACATTTAGCAAATAGTTAATGAATGCCTACTATATTCCAACCCCATTATGGGCACTGGGCATACGTTATTGAACATGACAGAGCCCCTGCCCTCAAGGAGCTATATTCTGGTGGAAGCAAACTAGGGTAAAGAAATCATAATATAATTTGAGGTGATGATAAATATTAGGAAACAAAATGAAATAAATGGATTTAAGAGTGATAAGGAGTGACGTTCTAGCTGGGACGATCAGGGATCTGCTAGGACGATCTGAAGCAGTGCTATTTGAACAGAGACCTGGATGAAATGTGAGAGCAATTCATGAGAATATCTGGGAGGGATAGTGTTCCAGGCAGAGAGAAGAACAAATATAAAGGCTCTGCAGCAGGAATGAGTGTGACATGCCCTAGTAGGAGCCAGAATGCCCATGTGGCTCAAGTGGTATGAGCTGAGGGCAGAGTGATCAGCACTGAGCTTGGAGAAGCAGGCAGGGTCAGGTCATGGAGGGACTGGTTGGCTAAGGAATTGGATTATAATCAGAGCATACTGGGAAGACTTTGAAGAGGTTAGAGAAGCAGTGTGGCATGATCTGATGTATATTTTTTAAAGATTGTTCTGGCTGCTATGTTGGTAATAATCCCTAGCAGGGTGAGAGTAGAAGCAGGGAGCCTGGGAGGAGACAGAGACTGTGGCAGCGTCCAAAGGAGAGAGGACGGTGACTAGAACTAGGATGGTCACAGTGGGGGTGATGAAAAGAAGTGGTTAGACTGTGGATGTATTTTTTTTTTTTTTTTTAAGTAAACTCTCCATCCAACATGGGGCTTGAACTCACAACCCCAAGATTAAGAGTTGCATGCACTATGGACTGAGCCAGCCAAGTGCCCCAAATGTGCATGTATTTTGAAGATAGAGCTGCCAGAGCTTCTGGTAGATTAGATGTGAGTGAGAGAAAGGGAGGAATCCAGTGACACTCCTACGTTTTTGGCTGGAGCCCCCCGATAGATGGTGTTACCAGTTACTGAGATGTGGAAGATGGGGAGAAGCAGCCTTTAGTGTGGGGGTGAGCAGGATTCAGGTCATGTTTTTTTGGACGAATTAAATTTGAACTGACAGATGTCCATAAGGTGCGAGCCATTGGCAGATAGATGACACAAATCCAGGGGGCTGAAAGTGTCATAGGCACTTTAGACAGAGCATGCTTGAAACCAAGCTCACCAGCTTCCCTCATTCTCCTCCTCAACCTGTACCTTCTCCCTGGAGGAGAACAACCAGTCAATCACCAAGTTACAATTTATTTCAAAGCCATAATAGTCCTTGAATCTCACCACTTCTCACGGAAATAATCATGCCACCCCCTGCTCAAAACTATTCAAGGGCTTCTCTCATTGCTTCAGGACAAAACCAAACCCTTTCCCAAACCCCGTAAGACTTTGAGCGACTGACCCTGCATTCCTCTCAAGTTTTCTCCCCCATCTCAGATGCCTCTTTCCTGGCACACTCTGCTCCTGTCACACCGGCCTTCTTTCAGTTCCTTGAACACACCACAGACTCTCTCCCCTCTGGACCTTGTTTGTTGTTCCTGAAATACTCTTTCTCCACCTCTGCAATTTAACTTCAATAAGCAGTATAGCATCGGGGAGCCAAGGGCAGGCTCCGCAGCAGCAGAATCTATGAGAACCGCCTAAATTTACTGTGTGCCTCAGTTTTTCCATTTGTGCAATGAAGATACACGGCTTTTGTGAGGATTAAATGCGTTTGATCATGTAAAGCCCTTCAAATAATACCTGGCACAGAGCAAGTGCCCAATAAACAGATACTCTTTTTTTTTTTTTAAAGTAATCTCTATGGCCAATGTGGGGCTCGAACTCATGACCCTGAGATCAAGAGTCACATGCTCTGCTGACTGAGCCAGCCAGGCGCCCCCAGATGCTGTCCTTAAATTGGTTCTTCTGGGTCCATTTTCAATATCCTGTCCTAGATGTGCCACAGTCCACTTTACACATCTTTGCCTCCCTGACCATGGTGGTAATTTCATGTGACCTTGAAGTTCCAGTTCATTCTTTCCTAGTCATTGGATTCTGGCAGTTAAACACAGTGTTTGAATATATATCACAAAGTCGTTCGGTATAGCACACCGCTAAACATCGCGTTCCACCAAGATATCATACTCACTAACATATGCATCCAACTCCGCTAACAGAGTTTCAACGTTCATTCTTCAAGAAAGTAGTACACTGTAAAAACAGCTAGTACCCCAGTCAACATGGGGTGTCACGGGGATATTCCGACAGTGAGTCACTCATGCACCTAGCTCTGTGGAAAACAGTTTCAACATATGCCCCTCAAGAAGTATACATGTAGCATGTGTTGTTAAATGGTGTTTCAAACCACTGTCACTATAGTGAGTCACGCATGCACCTAGCTGTGTTAAACACCAATGTCACTAAAGAAAGGAGTGCAGGTACCACACACCGCTACACACACTATTTCACAGAGATGGCGCCATACCAGTAGTTCGCACATCTAGCTCTGTTAAGTAGAACATCTTCGGGGGCATAGTTGGGAAGGAGGAATGGGTCCACGTCTATTCCTGAGGCCATGGCTTCTGTCTTGCTTGTTCCTTCTCACTGATCCCATTTCCGCCTTATTGCTCAGCCTGCGATTCCCATAGAACTGCTAAGCATCATCCAAAGTATGAATGCGATCATACAAGCTTTCACAGGAAATCCACTTAAGGGTTCACTCCAGTACTTAGAGATGTTTTATTGTCATTGGGCTGGGGTCCTGTTCAGCCCTCGGATCCACAGAGCATGTCCCTACCTTCAGAACTCCTCTGCAGAGTCACACACAGCTTTCGGGAGGGACTGTGGTAGGATCTGTGCTTTCCCTGCTGGGCCACAGTGATTTCCCATAGCCCATGTCCCAAACTCAGGTCTAGGTTAGAGTGACTCCTGGAGCATAGGTCGGAAGATTCAGTGGGACCTCGAAATAGGCTTCAGCACTCCTATCCCAGTCCATTCAACGCCTCCCCGCTGCAGTGGTGGGCTCACTTACATGCCTCCTCCTTCCGGGTGATCCAGTCCGTACTTACTGGAAAGAGACAGAAGCATACACACAGACATATGCACTTCCCCAAAGGACGCATCAAGATTCCCCAAACAGGGCTGTCTGAACCCTTATTAAGGAACAGAAAATTCCTGACTCCATAGTGATCAGCCCAGCTGACCCAGGACTGCTCTGGAGGTAGGATTTTCCTCTATTATGTGGAGCAATGCCAACCCCCTTTGTTCACTTTAGTGCTTTCTAGACTGTGCCCCGGGGCCTGTAGGTGCAAAGAAATAGAAGCCATTATCGGGCTGCTTACCTCTTAATGGCCACCACTTAACTACACAAACACCTGGCAGAAGCTTTGAAACGAAAGGGTTTCCTTTGTCTTGCCTTTTTTTTTAATTTCATAAATTTGACATATTACATTTTGTAAATTTAAGGCATATGGCATGTTACTTTGATATATTTATATATTGTAATATGATTGCCATTGAAGCAAATTTATCACATCACATCATTCTAGTACAGTATTATTGTCTATATATGTATATGTATATGTACATTATATCTCTATGGCTTATTTACTACTCCTTACAAGTTTATACCCTTAAACACCATCAATCTTATCCCCCACTACCCCCCATCTTCTGGTAACCACCATTTTACTTTCTGTTTTTTGTGGGATTTTCTTTTGCCGGTTTGAATTTTAGATTCCACATGTAAATGATATCCTACAGTCCTTGTTTTTCCCTGACTTAGCTCGCTTAGGATAATGTGCTCAAGGTCCATCTGTGTTGTACCAAATGGCAGGCTATCCTCCTTTCTCATGGCTCAATAATATTCCTACATAAATATATATGTGTGTATATATATATATATGTATATGTGTGTGTATTTATATATATACTTTTAGACACACACTATATTATGTATATATATTATATACTACAAGGTGTGTGTGTGTGTGTGTGTGCATATATGTTTATCCATTCATCTACTAATGGGCATCTAGGTTATTTCCATATCTTGGCTATTGTGAATAATGCTGCAATAAATGTGGGTGGGCATATATCTCATCGAAATTCTGTTTTCATTTCCTTTGGGTATATACCCAGAACTGGAATTGCTCTTTGTATGGTAGATCTATTTTCAATTTTTTGAGGAACCGCCATATTGTTTTCCATAGCGGTTGGACCAATTTACATTCTCATCAGCAGTGTTAGGTTTTCCCTTTTCACCACACCCTTGCCAGCACTTGTGGTCTCTTGTCTTCTTGGTGATAGCCATCCTAACACGTGTGAGGTGATATCTCACTGTGGTTTGGATTTGCGTTGTCCTGAAGATGTGTGACGGTGAGCATTTTCTCATGTGCTTGTTGACCATTTTGATGTCCTCTTTGGAAAAAATGTCTGTTTAGTTCTTCTGCCCATTTTTTAACCAGATTTTTGTTTTTTAAGTTGTGTGAGTTTTTTATATGTTTTGGATATTACCCCTTATCTGATACATGGTGTACAAAAACTTACTCCCATTCTATAGGCTGTCATTTCATTTTGTTGCTTCTTTTGCTGTGCAGAAGGTTTTGAGTTTGATGTAGCAACAAAAGCAAAAATCAACAGATGAGACTACATCAATGTCTTGCTTTTTGGAATGTGGTTACTTTGCTGAGCAGGGTGCTCAGCTGTAATCTCAGTGGGCCGGAGGGGGTCCAAAGTGAAGCTCTAATATCCTCTAGTCTAAGTTACTGTCTAGGTTAGAGATGCTGATGGGGCACCAACGTGCTGCCCTTGTGGTTACCTATGATTTGAATGATTATTTAGCATCTATCTTTGCCTCAGACTGGATGCTCCATGTTTGATTCCATATCCTAGTGCCTGGCACATAGTAAGTGCTTAACCAATATTTAGTCAGTGAATGGATCTTCTGGAAGTATGAGTAGGTCATTATACTTTTAGAGACAAGTGATGAGGGTGGTAGAGGATACAGAGGAGCAGAAAGGAGACTGGCCAAGTTCACTTGGTGTTAAGGAGTAGAGGACTTTATCTAGGAGGTAAATCGGTATAGAATTTGTCTTGCTAGTTACCACTGGTCCAGGTGGGGAGGTCAAGTCTAGAGGCCCAGGGCTGGAACACAGAACTCAGCATCGCGAAGTGACAGCTTTTCCAGGGAGCAGGCAAATGCAGGGGAAATGGATGAGTTCCAGATGCCTGAGCAAGCACCCTTGGCTGGGGAGGGGAACAGTGCCAGATAATACAAAGGCTGGATACTGGCAATTGGAACGCTGGGCAGTAGGAAGGGAATCCACAGTCCCAGGTGGACTCATGAGCAGAAGTCGCCAATTCACACACCCGGAATATGGATCTTAAGCATAGAAGTATAAGGTCTGAGCAGCAGGCCCTGAACTAACAACAAAATTTGAGTCTGTATCACTGTAAAACATCCTGTCTGAGGCCAGAACTAGGTTCCAAGT
The DNA here is from genome assembly GCF_964656455.1 of Halichoerus grypus. NCBI lineage: Eukaryota > Metazoa > Chordata > Mammalia > Carnivora > Phocidae > Halichoerus > Halichoerus grypus. The sequence goes on along the minus strand of NC_135727.1, from coordinate 6,434,378 downwards.
ATTGGCAGGATAGAACTGCCAAGTGCAAACTGACTTGGGTGTGGGAAAGTTTACAAACTGAGGGAACCAGGCAGCTCCTGAAAGCAGAGGATTATGGGAGAAAAAGGGCACCTGAATTATCCTGACCTCCTGGGCATGGTCCCTTCATTACTATTCATGTTCCTTTGGTTTTGCTCTTCTCTTTCTTTCTGTCAATTTCATTCTGTTACTTTTATTGTTATTAATTATTATTATTATTAAACAGGTAATATACAAATACTTTTTATATTCATTTGTATAAGATTCTGATGTTACTGTTACTTCTCTGAAGTCCAGTATGTTCCAAGAAGTCTTTCTGACCCTCACCCCATTCTGATGTTTTAATGTGTCTATTTGGAACTTGTTTTTGTTTGTTTGTTTGTTTGTTTTTCTCTCCTTGGAACTTCTGATTCTGTTTTGTTGTTGTTTTGTTTTGTTTTGTTCTGTGTCCTATTACTATGGCCTCAATTTTGTCACTGTGAAAATTTTCTAGAATTTCATTTATGGCTATTGTAAGCTTTTAAAGACAGGATCTATTTCCTTGGTAAACCCTGTCGTCATCAATTCATTCATTCAAAGCACCTGTTGAGGGCCTAGTCTGTACTAGGTGCTTATTTAATCTACAGACTCATTGCTTTCAGAAGAAGAAGCTACTGGCCAATATAGAAAATATATTTATTGTTGGAGATCTTTTTTAAAAAAATAATAAAAGAGGAAAGCAATTAATATTGTGAATGCTGAATAAGCCACCAAACTTAGTCCAATTTTATTTTAGGACTAATAGTTGGTCTAGCCTAAGTGGATTGGCCTTTTGCTAGCTCTTTCTGCCCAGCCTCAAATGCAGCCCTCTGATACCTGTTCCACTGACAGGGAAGTTAGCTGTTCTTGCTAAAGGTCATCATTATTGCAGGTTGCTGGAGTTTATTGCTCCTAACCTGGGAGAATTCCCTTTAATGGGTTCAATTTTCATAAAGTCTTTTCTGCTCTTTGGAGCAGCCATAATTTAGTGCCCCTAATTAATTGAGGGAGCTAAAATTTCGTACATAGTTAACTACGCCTTCAATCAGTATTTGGTGCCTACAAAATAAGTCCCCAATGGACATTTGCCCCTACAAGTCATGCTGCACTGAAAAATTGGTGCCTGTTTGCAGACTGTTTCTCCTTCAAATGTTCAAGTTCGACAACGATAGCAGTTGGCAGAGTGGAGAGTGTTTCGAAGAAAAAGAGCACTCAATCCTACTCTAGGGTATCTGAGAGAGAAATGGAAGTGACTTTAACTTCCTCCAGGTAGATGAGTCAATGGTTATATTATCCACTCTTCAACCCATGCTAAATGAGTGAGGGTCCCCAAGAAGCAATCCATTCTCTTCCAATGGGTTGTAACTGTTTGGTAGAAGCAGTTACTCAACCCAGTGGCTGACAGGACCTCACCAATTATGGATTGTTCAGATATGGCAACTCAACCTATACACTCCTTCAAACCCCTGGGAAAAAAATATTTTTAAAAGGTTCACACAAGGGGCGCCTGGCTAGTTTAGTCAGAAGAGCCTGCTACTCTTGATCTCGGGGTTGTGAGTTCAAAGCCCATGTTGGGTGTAGAGACAACTAAGAAAAATAAATGAACTTAAAAAAAAAACGGTTCACACAAATTTCTGACTGGGATGGCCACTGTGGGGAAGGGACTCTGATCGTTGCCAACTGTCTCTACACACTGCAAGACAATCGTAAAGAGGTGTCCTCACAATGATTTCTCATAGCGGCATTATTCATAATAGTCCCAAAATCAAAACAACCCAAATGTTCATCAACTGGCAAATGGTTAAACAAAATGTGGTCTGTCCACACAATGGAATACTACTTGGCCATGAAGAGGAATGGAGCACTGAGACACATAAAACATAGATGAACCTTGAATATGTCATGCTAATTGAAAGAAGCCAGATACCAAAGGCTGCACATCATGTGCATGTTCTAGAATTGAATGGTGGTGGTGGTTGCACAACTCTGAGAATATACTAAAAGCCACTGAATTGTACACTTTAAAAGAATCACCAGAATGGCTTGTTTAAAATATGGATTCCAGTCCCCTCCCTTATAGATCTGGCAATCAGGGAGTCAGGGGTGGGTGCTGGATAATCCATATTTTTAACAAGTGGCCAGGTAACTCTAATTGTAAGAGAAATGTATAGAACGCTGCTGTAATGGTTCCCTAAGAGTTCTTCCAGGTCTCTACTATTTGACTTCTTTGCTCTTCATGTTACTCATTTGTTTATCTGCGTGCCATGCACTGTGCACTGGGGAAATAGAGATGGGTAGATGGGTGGTATAGCTGGTCCTCGCCCCAGTGGAACTCACAGGTGGTACTTTGGATATAGGGGATGCTTTTAAATGCCTTTTAAATTCTGATTCACATTCTATTAAACAACCAACCAATCTAAAGAGAGGGCCCAGGACATCTACCTAATAAAATCTTTTTTAGGTGGAAAAGAAAAATCAAGATATCAAAGTGTGGCTTTCGACCAAATTACCCTCCTTCAATCTCATCCTGCAGAGTCCACGGCCGACTTCCACAGTCCCTTTGGTTAAATTAATAACCGAGACACCCGATGGATGGTTTTTCAGAGGAATGCGATAATATGGAAGACTCCACACTGAGATATCGCTTCTGAGGGAGCTTTGGTCCATGGCAGCACAGAAGGCTGAATATAGTCGAGGTTTGGGGGGGAGGACTTCCTAACTGACCAGTGAGAGGGGGCCTCGCAACAGATGTCTCTCTTGGCACTTGGAAAGAGCTGCTTCTCGCACTCTTTGTTGCTGTCACAAAGCCTTGAAAATTCTGTGGTTGACCTTGTAAAAAACTGAAACTGCTACACAATGGTGAGATGGCTGCACTAATTAATGCTGAAGGTTTGGAGACAAATTGTCTGAAATGATGCCGATGTTTCTGAATGCAATAGAAACATGGAGACTTTCTTTTTTAAAAAGATTTCTTTATTTATTTGAGAGAGAGAGAGAACGTGCAAGCAGGGGAGGTGCAGAGGGAGAGGGAGAGAGAGAATCCTCAAGCTGACTCCCTGCTGAGCACAGAGCCTGACTCGGGACTCGATCTCAGGACCCTGAGATCATGACCTGAGCCGACATCAAGAGCCGAATGCGTAAATGACTGAGCCACCCAGGTGCCCCTGGATATTTTCAACTAATAACAGGCCATCAGTAAGTTTTTAGAATTGAATTGAGGAAAAAGAAAGCATAGCAGAAGGCTTAAGAAGGGGAGGGGGTACACCAAAGGAATTCACAGAGTTTTGGAATTCCTGGCTAATTCTGCTCCTGCCCATCTTCTCTGCATCTTGGGGGCTCCAAGGGTCTTCAAGGAGGGCTCTGGGTGGCCAGAGGAGTGAGGGTAGAGGAGGAGGAAAGATGATGCCACCAAAGCCCTCACTTTTCCTGCAAAAATATTGCCACTCTGGATTAGAGTGGTCATAGACCATCTTTTTCTTTTCTCTTTTTTTAACTAGAATGCTGGAAAGCTCATGAAGCTTCTGGCTCAAGTCCCTCTGCCTCTTGAGAGAACTAGGCAGGGCAAACTGGAACCGGAAGCCCCAAGGTGGGACTTCCGTCCATCTGGCTGGCTGCCACGGGGACCCACACTTATTTCTCCCCTCCGCTCTTCCCCTCCATTCCCTTCTCCTTCCTCTCTTCTCTTTCTCCACCTCTTATCCACCCTTCCTTGGGCCCTGATCTATGTTCTAAGGAACCAGGGATAAGTTAGCCTTGGGCCCTGCCTGCAGGGAGCTCATAGCCTCTGGGGAGACACGAACAGCCGTCAAGTGAATAGGAGGCAAAATGACACCTGCTGTACCAGACACGTGGACAGGAGCCCGGCCCCGCATGCACCATACACCATACACCGTCGGTATGAGCCTTGCCAGGAATGTGAGATGGAAAGGAAGCTGACCTGCTGGTTTTCGCTGGGGACTCGTGGGGTTACGTCCTTCTCCTTCTTGCCACTAAACCACAGCAGACGTCCTAGATGGCACTGCTTGTGGGAGATGTAGTAAATATTTCAAACTAAATGCAGTCGGTGGAGGAGGAGAGAAAGTTTGTTTGCTTCAAGGAGCAGGGGAGTCTTTTGTTTGTTTGTTTGTTTCTTTGTTTGTTTCTAAGGGAAAGACTGCCCTGAATACCTGGAGCACCATGAGCTAAGGGCACCCATTTCCTTCCTTGGAGGAAATGCTTTGAAAATGTCAGACCTCTTCCAGATTCCCGAGGGCTCCTGGGTTCCCGGATGGTTGCCCAATACACGTTGTCAGGATGGAAGTGTGCCTACTACAAATCGCAGAATAAGAAGGCCTCTCTCTGACTACTAAATACCCAGGCTGTGGGCTGTTCAGTGTGACAAGCGCTAGAATTAAGGCCAGGAGTCTCCTTCTGTCTTTTGTGCTACGGGATATAAATAACAGTGCTGGGGAGCTCGGTCACTCACATGCAGCCGCTCTACCGCACCTGCGTCTGGGAGCGTCCCTCAAGGGTGACCCGGAGTTCACACTGATTAATATTTGTTCGGCTGGTATCTGATGGAATCCTTGATTGCACAGAACTGGGAAAATGAGAGCTGGACCAACCCTGGCATGCCTTCTTCCTGGAATTGAGACTCTTAAATAGGTCCTTGACGTCTAGCGTCAGTTCACCAAGCATTGCTTGTATGTATGCTCTTATTTTCCTCTTTAAACTCTAAAATCTGAAGAAATGGTAATACAGTCAGGAGATATTGCAAGTAATCCAATGATGAGAAAAACAGAGACATATTGCTTATTTCTCTCCTCTAGTGGTTTCCTTGTGATTCTGTGCCACAGTTTAACACCGCACATGTCCTAATTCTGCAATACAGTTTGCCGGGTATCTCTAGGCGTGGAGACTAGAGCTGAAATAAAATGTATTTTTAGCCCATAATTAACTCCTGATTGCCCATGCACACAGATGCTGTGTTGCAAAGGATGCAGGCTTTGGAGGGCGCGGGAGCTGCCATTTTTCACTTACTCAGTGTGTGAACTTGGGTAACATCCTCACCTATGAGATGGGAATGATAGCTACCACTTCCTCTGTGCTGGGGATTGTTCTGAGTGCCTTACACATATAACTCCCTTAGGCATCAAAACAACCCTATTCCTATTTTAACAGAGGAAGAAACCAGAATGCAAAGAAGTTAAGTAACGTACCCAGGTTAGCAAATTATTTAATCTCCCTGGGCTTCAGTTTCCTCATCTGGAAAATGTGATAGTAATAGTACCAACTTTATAAGATTATTGTAATGTTTAAGTAGGCTACATAGATAAAGCCACTTAGAAAATTGCTTGGTACAGAATAAGCCCTCTCAATTTCCATGTTGTTATCTTTAAGGCACTTGGCCCTTTCAGAAGTCACCTTCTATATGTGCTTACTTGCTTATTTTCAGCCTCTTTCCCTAGATTCAGTCTCTCTCCCATCAGATCAGGGCCTCTGTCTGGGTTTTTCCCTGTTATATCTTTTAAATGCCTATAACAGTGACTGTACATAGAAGGCAGTTACTAATTATTTTGTGAATGAATGCATGACCATGTTAATGACTTCTACAATGATCTGCCAGGGAAAATGACAAGTTCACCATGTTTCCATTTATTTCCTCCACCACAGCTAGTTCTCACAGAGCAGTGACTTGATTTGCCATACATTGAACAGCCCTATATTCTTTTTTTAAAAAAGATTTTATTTACTTGAGAGAGAGAGAAAAAAAAACATAAGCAGGGAGACAGAGGGCCGAGGAACAAGCCAACTCCCCGCTGAGTGGGGAGCCTGACGTGGGGCTACATCCCAGGACCCTGAGATCACGACCTGAGCCGAAATCAAGAGTCGTGGTTAACTGACTGAGTCACCCAGGTGCCCAATGCAGAGTTTTTGTTTAAAGTTTTCAATCTCATGCCAGAAGACACTATCTTCCCCGTATCACACTGTTATTCTATGCTACCAGGTCTTGGGGCAACTTCCCTCGTTTCCTTTTTCTTTTTTGGTGATTTTTAGCCCTGGCTCGTGGTCACTCTCTCTGGTACTACTCCTGTATTAATTCTTGGTGGTTTCAATGCTGACATAGATGGTCCTCCCAACACCCTGGCTTCTCAGTTCCTTGACCTCTTCCCTTTGTCCAGTCGACTCATTCTCCCCCCTTCAGCCAGGCACCCCCAGGGTCATACCCGAGTTCTTGTCATTGCCAATAATTGCAACCCTCACAACTTCAGTTTCACGCATCCTAGTCTCTTTCCGCTACTTCCTGTCTTTCGTGTCACTCCCTCTAATGTCCAGTTTCCAGCCGCCCCTTTAACTGTAGCAGACCCTATAGTCCTCTGATCCTACACACTTTTCACTGTCTTTCTTCCCCCTGATGTCCTCTCTCTCCTATATACATCTTCAACTTCTTTGCTCCCCTTTCAGCATGCGTAGCAACACTACAACCTACTTTGCAACCGTACTTCTGCAACCGCACATGAGTGAGGAAAACCCCACAAAGATGCTGGCTGGTCTGACTTTAAATTCACAACCATGACCCTGACGTAGATCCTTAGTGTGGCTCAGCAGCCACACACTATTTGCCAGGTCCTTACACTTTCCCACTCTACCAGATGACTATTTTGTACCTTCTCCTCACTCCCCAAACTTCCACCTCCTCCTCTCCATCTTCATTTCAGCAGATAACTGTGCTTCTTCTTCACTGAGGAAATAGAAGCAATTGGAACAGTTTCCTCAGACTCCCACCATGACATCTCCCTGCCTGTCTTCCCTCCTATTAAACTGATGAACTGTGCTAAATAGAATGGTCAAGTTTTAGTTCTCCACGTACTTGACTTAGCAACAGCTTGTTGACACAATTGAGCATTCGCTTCTCCTGGAAATGCTTTCTCAACAGTCAGGATGCCCCAACTCTTTTTTTTTTTTTTTTAAAGATTTTATTTATTTATTTGAGAGAGAGAATGAGATAGAGAGAGCATGAGAGGGGGGAGGGTCAGAGGGAGAAGCAGACTCCCTGCTGAGCAGGGAGCCCGATGCGGGACTCGATCCCGGGACTCCAGGATCATGACCTGAGCTGAAGGCAGTCGCTTAACCAACTGAGCCACCCAGGCGCCCCAGGATGCCCCAACTCTTGCTTTTCTTCTCTTGCTACCTATTTCTCTTCAATCTCCTTGGCTGACTCCACTTGCCTCCCCAGTCTCTAAACACTGGAGTTGCCGTGAGTCAATCTCTACACTCTTTCCCCTGGTGATCTCAGCCAATCTCATAGCTTTAAATACCACCTACATGTTGACGACTCCCAATTTATATCTCCAACCCAGACTTGATCGTCCTGCATGAGATAATGCAACCCACCCACATCCCCGACACTTGCTACTTCCATTTAGTAGGTTTTGTCTGTACAAACTGTAGCAATATCAAACATGCTAAGTGATTCTTAAAAATGTTTGTTTTCTGTCTTCCCTTGTTAGAATAAGCCCCAATGAGACAGAATTTTTTGTCTGTGTGCTTTTTTTCGTCGATGTGTCCTTAGTGCTCAAAACGGAACCTTTCATGAAGTAGGCGTTGAGACTATGAGATCAGAATTTCCGCAGGAAAAGCCCTGGCGATTGGTATACTTAACATGGACACAAGGTGACTGCTGCATATCAGGGAAGTTGGGGGAGGTCTGGCCTAATCAAACCTGCTATTAGCTGGCCCTTCCTTACCTCCCTGACTTAACTTTGTTCATTCTCTACCTTACTCCTATTGCTCTACCTCATTGGCATTTGATTTGTTTTTCTTTTTTTTTTTTTTTTTGAGGTATATCAACATAATATTACATTAGTTGCATGGTTTCAGGTGTACAATGTATTGATTTAATATTTGTATATATATTGCCAAAGGATCACCACAGTAAGTCCAATTAACATCCATCACCATACATAGTTACAGCAAAATTTTGTTTCTCATGATAAGAAATTTTGAGGTCCACTACACTGTTCTTGTATTTTTATTTTTTTAATTAACATATAATGTATTATTTGTTTCAGGGGTACAGGTCTGTGATTCATCAGTCTTACACAATTCACAGTGCTTACCATAGCACATACCCTTCCCAATGTCCATCACCCTACACTGCTCTTTTTATGGTTCAGATAACATGCCAAACATCCTCCAACCCCAGGGCCTTTGCAATTTGATGTTCTCTCTGCTAGGAATATTTTCTGCATGACTTGTTTGCTCAGTTTATTCAGGACAATAATTGAGTTTATGTAGTTTAATTCACTTTATTCAGAGCTAATAAATATTCAGGACTATGCTTAAAAGACGCTCTAAGAGGTCTTTCCCGTCCCCATCCTTCTCAATTCCCTACCTGCTTTACTGTTCTTCATAGCACTTACTACTACCTGGAATTAGGTAATATGTTTCTTTTTTGTCGGTGTAGACTACAATGTAAACATAATAATAGCTAAGGCTTGCTATCTTCCGGGTATATTTTAAGTACTTTGCATATAATAATTTTTTCAATCTTCACAACAGCTCTAATGTTACTATTACTTTACTCACTTTGTAGATGTGGAAATCGAGGCACAGAGAGGTTAAGTAGCTAGCCCAAGGTCACACCACCAGTAGGTAGCAGAGCCTGGGCAGGTTGGCTTCTGAGACTGCCTCTTGTGAGGTGATTTGTGTCTGTTTTACTTCCCACTCTATCTCTAGGGCTGAAACATGCTGGGCACATAGTAGGTGCTCAATAAGTAACTGTTAAATGTTGAATCATTTGGGGCTTTTATAAGTCTGTTAGGACTGCTATAACAAAATGCCACAGACTGGGTGTCTTAAGCAACAGGAATCTATGTTCTCATACTCCTGGAGCCTGGAAGTCCAAGGTCAAGGTGTCAGCAGGTGTGGTTTCTCCTGAGGCCTCCCTTCTCGGCTTGCAGGTGGCCACCTTCTTCCTGTGTCTTCACATGGCCGTGAGTCTGTGTGTATAGCCCCAGTATCTCTTCCTCTTATCCTAAGGACACCTGCCCTACTGGATTAGGGCCCCTCCCTTATGAACTCATTTAACCTTAGTTACCTCTTTTAAAGGCTTTAACAAGACATGCCAGGGTAAAGAGAAATTGATACACCATATAGTACACTGGTTTTCAAACTCTTTTTTTTCTTTTAGTAACTGTGAAGCCCTTTCTCAAAAGTAATCTCCCAAGGAAGCCTACTACAGCAAGCCTGCAAACAGGGGCTTCACATTTGAGAGCTGAGTTAAAGGCCGTGTGGACCCCCAGTGAGTACTGCCCTTGAAAGGCCCCCTGACCAAATCCTAGCACCTCACTTTACAGAAAAGACTGTTGAGTCTAGAAAGCAGCTCAAACACTCTCTACCTTCTCCATGTCTCTCAACAGGCTTGGTCTCAGCTTAGAGAGAGGGTGACTGAATCTCCAGCTCAGGAATCATGGGCTCTGGGTGGAAGCCTGGAGACCAAGGCCACAGGGATCTCGGTGGGCCTTAAGCCTAAACCAAGGGAGGGAGATAAGCGCCCATCACAACCACAGCAGGTGTAGCTGAGGAGGCCCGACCTCACCCCAATCAGAATCATGACCAGGCTGTATTAGTAGCAGCCCCTCATTTTTATGACAGGCTTAGGCCAAGTTTGAGTGAGACAAAACCTGGCAGTTAAAGTTCTCCGACTGTATAGATCTCTATCGCCTTCATTCTAAAGCACAGAAACTGCTGAAAATATTATAAATCACTCCCAGGTGCCTCAGTTCAAATATTATTTCAGTATGCAAATTACAGTCATAAAGCATAATGAAGCATATTTGAATATCTAGTACAAAAGTCACCATATAAATATAAAATAGGAGTGAATGAATGTGGTCAGCGTTTTATTTTATAAATGCAATTTGCCTCCTGAAGCTTTTAAAGAGCTCCTGGCCAATATTTGGAGGACCCCTCTAATCTATGACCAGGAATTTCATTGTTTTAATTTTGAAAGAAGCAAGAATGTGAATATATATATATGTGCACTTGTGCATATAGGTATAAATATAGATGTAGGTAGAGACAGAGATGGAGATAAGGGAGGGGCCCTAATGTCATCTTCTTCTCTCTATTTCCTACCGATGCCCAGGTTTTAAGTAGCTTCTCTGGTGTGGCCATTCATTGCCTCTGAGATTCTTACAGGTCAGAAATCAGAAGTACGCCTTGGACCACCTTGCCGGCAGGGCTGGGGCATGGAAAGAACTCAGAGAGAATTGACTGGAGGAACATGTGAACAAGCCAAGCATTAGGCTGCCTTGCTGAAGGGTCAGGGTCCCAAGTAACAGAGCTACAGTACTAAAGAACTCACAGGGACTGAAATGACTTTTGTCCCAGAAAATGATAGCGTCATGACCTAGAGTCCTGCTCAACGTTTTGGCGTGACCTGAGTCCCTGGGATTTTTGTTTAATCACAAGTGGTAGAGTCCCTACAGATGACCGAGTTAGTATAGCTTACCGTTTCAGTAGTGTAGGACCTCAGAAGTGGAATTCAGATGGTTTAAAGAGAATATTACAAAGATAATACAAAGGAAAGTCTTTCTTATACTCCAACCCAAACCTGTATCCATCTCCAAACATAAATGGGAAGGAAGGTCTCATCCTTAGTCCTGTGCTTTGCTTTTGCTCCTGTTTTTCCTTTCTTCTCTTTGTCCATTACATCCCATTACATCTTTTATATTACATAGGTAATTCAAGAGTACATGCATGTCGTATAAGATTCTGGTTACTCTTGCTTCTGTCAAGACCCAGCACCAGATTGATGTTTTCTAAGAAATCTTTCCTACTCTGATACCTATCTTACAGTTTCATGACTGCCTCCTTGGAACTTTAGATGTTACTTTGTTCCCCATTATCAGAATTCATTGTCTATCAGTTGGAAATGATTCTAGAGTTTTACTTACATGTTTTTCTGAGTAGATTACCATCTTCTCAAGCAAGGGCCTTTTATTTCTTTGATAATGTCTCATGTTTAATCTAATAATTTGAAGTATTTGTGGTGTGCCCGCTCTGTGCAAAACAATGTATCAGGTACTTTTTACATTAATGAATGGATTAATAGCTTTTGGAAGGAGAAGCTTCTGATTAGATTTAGAAGAGGTGAGCCTCAAAGATCTAAGCACCCAAGCTTCATGACCTTCACTGACCTCATAGTCACTTCCTTTGCCCCTAGATTGGGAAGATTCTGTGGTTCTTGGCTTGAGGCACCCTATCCTTGTCCCTGAACTATTCTTTGTCCTTCTCTATTTGTTGGAAGCTGAGTTTCTGTTCACTGTCAAAGCCAGACTATCCATTACAAAGGCCTCTTCATTCTTTGTTCTAGACTATTGTTTGGGTCAGTCTCTCTAGTGGGAGTTTTCTCAATATGTGGCCCAGTCCCCTAGTGTGCTTGATAAAATGTACATTCCTAAGCCCAACCCTAGACCTTCAAAATAAGATCTGTGATGGGGTCTGGGAATCTGCATCTTAACATATTTACCCCAAGTGTTTCTGAAGTGCACCAGGGTTTGAGAGCCCTATTTCTAGTAGCTCATCGGCCACTGTGGTAAGGTCTATCTTGATCCTCAGTGTCTACTTTGCCTCATCTTCCTCTCCCCACACAAAGAAGACTGCCTCCTCTCTCTGAATGGCTGTTTCTAGTCTGTGAAGTCAGCTCTTGCTTAGATGCAAAGCAGATCTGCCTACCAAGTACTGAGCTCAGAGGCCAATGAAACCCATCATTTACATAGCACTTCTATTATCCTTTTCTTTAACTATTTCCCACTAATTTCAGAACCCAGGTCCCTTCAGGGGTGTGGTCTTCCAGGAGCTTTCATAATTTGCTTTCATAATTTGAGCCATACCATAATATTTTAAATGAACATTGATCATGGTGTAGGCAACAATCCCACCAAGGAAAGGGGAAGTTCTGTGTATATTCAAAGTCGTGTGCTCACACAGAAGCCATTTTCAACATATTCAAAATACTGTATGTTTGCTTTAATTCCAGTACTATTTATTGTGCATGTTTTATGTCCTGGATATTACACTAGGCAATATGGAGCTAAGAACAAATATTAATGATCAATTCTTACACGTGGTCTGTATCTTCACATTCTGATTGGTATTTGGCTGCTCAACTTCCTAGGAATTTGAGTCAAAATGAAAGAAATCACTTATTCAGCAAATATTTAATGAACACCATGCACTGTGCCAGGTCCAGGAGACACAGTGGTAACAAGACAAACATGGTTGTTGCCCTATTGGAAATGACAGTCTAATAGGGGATAGAGGCAATAAATAGATAAATAAATAGATGAAACAATTACTATTGTGAAATGCATAACTCAACACAAACCATGGCTTGGTATATTCTAGGGGATAGAGCAGAGATGAAGAGATGTGGATGGGTTCAAGATATAATTTGGGCATGCAGCCATCTAGACATGCTGATGGATTGGATGTAAAGGGATGAAAGACCAAAAGTGACCAAAGAGGGTTTCTAGATTCCTGTCTTGACAACTGAGTGGATGGTGGTGTCATTTACTCATATGGGAAAGACAAGGCTTATGATATTTGGCCGATAGGTGGGTGGGAGCTAAAAGCTCTAAATTAGATATGTTATAGTTGAGATGTTTTATGAGAAATGCAAGAGTATATTTGGATATGTGCACATAGAATGCAGCAAAGGGTCAGGGCTAAAAATTTACAGTTGGGTAGAGAATGTGGAGAGAGAAGAGAGAAACCAAAAAGCTAGAAAGTATTTGAAGAGATGCTCAAACTCACTAGTCACCTGAGAAATATAAATTAAAACTATAATGGGATCACCCAGTGGAAAGACGAAGTTTGAAAAGTGGAAAATGACAAATATGGATGAGGACATGGGATCAAGGAGCCCTCATGTAATATTGGCAGGAGTGGAGACCAGAGCAGCCATTCCAGGAGGCAATCTGGTTAGTACACGTGCACATTCAACACATACTCCATGACATAATAATTCAGTCCCTGGGTGTGCAGCTCAAAGGGTCAATGGGGGACACTAGCAAGGATGTTCATGGCAGCACTGATAATCATAATGGTTGTGGGGAGCTGGAGATGATCCGTGTGTCTACCTCTGGGGGAGTGGATAGGCAGGATGTGGTATGAGTAAGCACACCATGGGATATTATGTAACAGTAAGTAACAGATCAGATGGGTCTAACTAATGTTGAGTAAATAAATGCAAAACAGCATGGCACATATAATGCAGTACCTTTGCAGAAGTTAAAATATGTGCATACAAAACGACTCTCTGTATTTTAGAAGAACACATACAAACAAAAGGATACACATGGAATACATTAGAATGGTTATCCACAAGGCCACGGGGAAACAAGATTGGGAGGTGGTGATGAAAGGGAGTAAACACATAAATAAAACAAGAGAAGGGCTTTGTGCAGGCCCGAGGTAATGGGCTGTGATCTGAGGACTAATAAAACCCAGTCCTCCAGAGGCCCAAATCAAAAGGAAATAAAAGATGGGGAAAGAAGTATGTGCCAGACTGAAGAGCACCAGCACTCAGAGGTTGGGAGAGGTGAATGAATGAATTCATTGGGTAAGTATCATGTTTGCCATGCCCTGAGACTACATACAAGATGCACACAGATGTTGGTTCTCTGCTGGAGGTAAGGGGTTTCTCCCTTCTCATTTTCTAGAACTCCAACTCATCCCCACTCCACCAAGCTTTTTATGTTTTAATTCTGGAGATAAATGATACACAAGTCAGAATGACCATTTCTGATTTCTCTCAGGAGATACTATCCTTCAATGATTTAAGAGTAAATGGGGCAACGAAAAAATGTTGTGTCTCAGTTTTCTCAGTTATGAAATGATGATCATATGGCCCTCATTATCTCTTGCTGGTTTATACCAACAGCCTCCTAATTGATCCCCTTGCCTGAGAGTTCTCCTCCAATCTGCCTTCTATGTCGCCAGGATGATATTTCTAAAATACAAATGTTATCAAGTCATTCCCTTCATTAAAAATGCTGTGTGACTCACCAGTGTGTTCAGAAAAAAATATCCTCTGCCAGGAGCAAGGCAGCATGATATTGGAAGAAGATCAGGGGTTTGGGGGTTAGACATATCAACTTGATCATCAATTGGCTATGTGACCTTATATAAGTTACTGTACCTCTCTGAATTTAATTTCTTTTTTTTAAGATTTATTTATTTATTTGACAGAGAGAGTATACAAACAGGTGGAGTGGCAGGCAAAGGGAGAGGGAGAAGTAGGCTCCCTGCTGAGCAGAGAGCCCGATGTGGGGCTTAATCCCAGGACCCTGGGATCATGACCTGAGCCAAAGGCAGACGCTTAACCAACTGAGCCACCCAGGCCCCCCCACTTTTTTAAGAATTTTAATTTCTATACCTGTAAAATATGGGATAAAAATTCTTAACTTATAGGGCAGTGGTTCTCATACTTTAGTGTGTGTTAGAATCCCCTGGAGGGCTTGTTAAAATACAGAGTGCTGGGACCCATCCCCAGAGCTACTGACTCTGTAGCTCTGGGATGGACTTAAGAAGCTGCATTTCTGGTAAGTTCCTAGGTGATATTGATGCTAGTGCTGCTGGTCCTAGGACCACACTTGCCATGCCACTGTTACAGGTTCTTGTGAGGACCAGAAATGATGCATGTCAAGAGCTTCCCTGCTATGCCATGCATAAATGGGCATTACTGTTGTTGCTTTCATGTCCTGCCATCTCTGGTTCTCTACTTCTCAAGTTTCATTGCACACCACACATCCTGTGTGCCAACCACAGCCAACCACTCACTGTTCCCTGAGCTTTCTGTGCAGTTTTTGTCCTTGGGGGCTTTATGCCTGTTCTTGCCTTTCTTCCAAGAATGTCCCTGTCCTTCCTCCCACGCATACCACAATCCTACCTTGGAAGAATCTCCTCATTTTCAAGGCCTAGCTCAAATTCCCAGGAAGTTTTTGCTTATCTTCTTCAGTTGGGATTAATTGTCTTTCCTAATAACACTTCATCCATCTGTTCATTTATTGATTCATTTCATAAATATTTATTGAGCATCACTATATGCCAGACTCTGTGCTATTTGTTGGGAGTATGGTACTGTCCCTGCTCTTAAGGACTTCAAAGCCTTAGAGGAGAAAAGAGATGACACTCAAACACAAATGAATGTAAAATTATAATTGTGACAAGCAGTAAGGGGGAGTGCTACTTTAAGCACTATATAACAGAGGAAGATTCACAGAGGTTTAAAGTGGCCCCTTTTCTATAGGAATCGTTGAACTCCATAAGGTTGGAATGGGGAACAATGCAAAAATGACTTGGGTATGCATAGCACCTTGTATACCATGAACTTATTTTCTGGCCTGTTACAAGATTATTTCATTAATTCTCATAACAGCATGATATGTAATTTCCTAGCTAACACTTGTTGAGCATGTACTATGTCCTTGCCAGTATTCTAGTTGGTATCAGAGGTGTCAAGATAAATAAGATGTTACGTTTAATTTATCCCCCATACCACAGTAAAAAAAAATCCCCAAAACACAACCATATAACTCCCTATTTAAAACCTTTTAGCGGTTCCCTCTGTGCTCTTGGGAAAAGTCAAGACTCTTTACATGAGCTATAAAGCCCTTTGTGATCTGGATCTGGTATATATCTTCTGTTTCAGCTGCTGTCCAACACCAGTGACCCCCATGTGGTCTAGCCAGAGTTGTGGTTCCTTGAATGTGCCAGACTCTTTCCTGGAAACTCCACTCCTTACTCTTGTTTCCATTGACCACTGCCAGTGAATATAAGCTAAAAGTTGAATTTCCCCACATTGGCATAAACCTGCCAAAAGACTTCCTTATATCCTTTCAATGGGAGGGGGGTGTTGGGAAGATGGAGTTATTTACGACAACGTCATTAACAATTGAAAGAGAATTCAATGGTCTCATCGTACCCCAGACACTTGTAGCTCCTGATGTAGCAACCCCATTTTCAAATTAATTTCAGATAAATATGTGATGGTTTAATGAATCAGCACAGCAGTTTCTACAGAAAGAGAGGTAAGTAATAGTGACCCTGTCCTTCAAGAGAACCTCCCCTATTTTGTGAATCAGTGAGGGACCAAGAATGTTGTCCCTGTGGCTCTGCTGGGGACAGAGCATATCTCTGCATTTCAATTTTCTTAACCTATAAATGGAAAATCAATCTGTGTCCTTATCTGCAGAGTACTTCAGGATCCCAAATGGGTCTGCCCCACAAATTCAAAGCATACCATAGAAAAAAAGGCAGACACAAAAGTCGTGGCTGGATCATGTGGCTGCTCCTTGAGGGAAGGTTTAGTCTCTTAGGAATGTCTGCATCCTCTTCCTGCCATGTTGTTGACTGTTAACACCTGGCCTTTCTGTGCCATAAGAAGAAACTTTATTAAAATATTTTGGCACTTCTGCTTTTAGTAGAACTAGGAAGCCGTGAAGCATGCAAACAGGGCATGAAAATGAAACACATCCTGAGGATAGTTATGAAACTTTTTCAGACCCAAGAAAAGTTTCACTTTAGGCTATATGTCAGCTTGGGTGGGAGTCGGCATGATTTCCTTCATGTAAGCCAGCAGATCCACGGCTCTTTCTGACTGTTCACTTCTTGACTAAAATGGCCTACTGGCCTCCTAGGGGCAGATGTGGGCAATTCTAACAAGGTCAGGGAGTGGAAACTTCCAGGTAGAGATGGGCCTCTGCTGTCCATTGCTCCCATCCTAAAAAGTCAGAAAGTCAAGGTTGACTCACAGACTTCTGAATCAACACTCTGTGAGCTGAACCAAACTCAGTCAGTTGATCTCATAATATGGTTACTTGTGTGCCTCCTTTCTCCACTAGCATGTGAGCCTCTGGAAGCAAGGATTCTGATCAATCTTTTGTATTTTCCTCTTCCAACCTCCCTTTACTGCTCCCACCCCACTCCACCCCCCCCACCCCTTGCTTGCACAGTGCCTTATGGGCCTTCATAAAATTTACTGAATCAAAAAGTTGCCTATATTCATGTTAGTATGCTGATCTCTCACCACAGACCAAGCTGTATTTGCTATAGAGTTGAATGCAATGCGCCGAGGGGCCATCTGGGACCTCACTCTTCCGGTGGGTTCCAGGAAGACTTCCCAAAGCACAGGTCCTGAGTCCAACACTGTAGGGAGTCTTCCAAGGAGCAAAATTATGCCTTTTCCCTTCAAAATTTTCCTTTCACTTAATGAGTGAAAAAAATCAAGGAATTTTTCTTTCTCTAGCTGATGAGAAATATGACAGTCATACCATCCATTTATAAATATATCGCCAGTGAAATATCGTGATGCTTAATTTTCCTACCCTCTGTCATACCTGAATCCTGTTCATGAAGTTAACTCACTTAAAAAAGAAATGGTCCCTGCCATTTCTCTGTTTCTGCCAGTCTGGCAGGTGACACATACTTTCCTGGACACAGCCAAGTGGGACCTGGAGGCATAAAATGTTCCAGGATTGTAACTGATGCTGCAAAGCCATTCTGCCACAGCCAGTTGGGAGAATGAAGCAAAAGGAGTTCTGGCCACTGCATTCTGGTAAAGCTGCTGGCAGCTGAAATGTACGCAGCATTCTCTTGTCCTCTCTGTTTCTAAGAAAGGAATTATAATTATGAAAGGGCAAACCACAACATTTGGATGCTTAGATAACTGTATCTTTAATGAGAATCCATGCTGTCTCAATGTGGGCTGGTAGCCCGGTTAGATGAAAAGAGTTGAGAGATTCCCATTCAAGAACCATTTTGGAAGTTAGCTTGGCCTATCCCTGGAAGTGACAGTGTGAGTAATTTTCATCTTAACTATTTATTGTTGCTCTGGACACCAATAGCTATCAGTAAAAACTAACACAGAAATACATTTCTTAATCAGAAAGTTGAGAAATTGTCAGCTCAGGTCTGAGCTGATGGTTCTGATTCCAACTGGGCCCCTTTCAAATGAGAGTCATTTGCCATATTTCAGTCTTCCAGGTCCTCTGGCCAAAAACCATGGAGTGATCCTTGAATCCTTTCACACTTCAAATTCACACCATCGGGGAATCCTATTGGATCCACCCTCAAAACATGTCCAGAATAGGACCAATTCTAACCACTTCCTCTGCTATTACCCTGATTTACACCAATAAATTGGATTACTCGGTAGTAGCTCCTTTCTTGGATCTGTGGGTTTATACTTTTAACCAAAATTGGAAATCTCCTTACTATTAATTCATCATTTTTTCCTCCCCTCTCTTCTCCTTTTGGGACTCCAGTTACACGTATATCAGGCAGCTTGAAGCTAACTTACTGCTCATCAATGCTCTTGTTTATTTTTGTGGCGGGATTCCTTCCTCTCTGTTTCATTTTGGATGATTCCTATTTCTGTGTCTAACAAATGTATTAACCTTCTCCCACGCAATGTTGAATCCAGGGTATGTTTCGTTTCAGATATCATTATTTTCATCCCTGGCAGTTCAGTTTGGATCTTTTTCTGTATGTCTTCCATGTCTCTATGGAATGTTTAGTGTTTCCCCTAGCTTCCTGAATATATGGAGTACAGTTTTACTGTTCTTATTTCCTAATTCTATCATCTGTGCAAATTCGAGGTCCGTTTCAACTGATTGGCTTTTCTCCTCATTATAGGAAATATTTTTCTCCTTCTTTGTATGCTTGATAATTTTCGATGGGATGCCAGATTTTGTGTTTGTTTTTTTTTTTTTACTTCGTAGGGTGCCATGTCGTTTTTTATTCTCTATGGATATTGTTGAGCTTTGTAATGACCACATTTCAGCTTTTTGGGGGGCTAATTCTGTGGCCTTCTCTACGGTACCCTTAACCTTTTCTATTAGATAATCAGTGTTACTGTGGCGTTTGGTCCTTTGACAGAAACAACTATCTGCAAACTACCCTGTGAAGTTTCCTTTGAACTAAATTCTCACTTATAGGGTTCCTTTGTCACTTTTCACATTTTGAGGGGGATTTTATACTGCCATTGGCACTACTTTATTCATCTTCTCCCCACCTTTGCTTCTTCCCTATGCAGCTATTCCCCTACCGTCCTTATAGCTGTTAGGGGTCCTGGCCTCTGGCTGTTAATGAGCATGGCTAAGGGCCTGTCCAGATTCAAATTCCGTATCCTCTTCAGTTGGAACATTTAAGGCATCATTGAACAAATAAAAACTGGATGTGGATAGGTTAATCCAAAGAACATGATTATAAGCTGGATTTTCCAAATTTCTTGAGAAAATCTACCCTACTTGCTTCTGATGCCTCTATATCATAATCAATATATTTACTAAGGGTTATACCTTAAGTATATGTCATTTTCAAGTAGATGCAGATCATGTTTGTTAAGGGAGGACTGAATGATGACAAATGGAATGGAACCATAGCATTTCCTGAATCCAGTCTATTGAAATAGAGTGTAAAAAATTAGGTGGCACAAATGTATTCCCTCTTGAAAGGCTTTTGTTGTATAATTTCTGTGTGGGGAAAAAAGAAGGATAGATGACAGTTAATAGTTTTTGTAAATGGAAACAGCACCGAGAGTCTGCCTGAGGAGAAATTGTCTATGAAGATCATATTTCTGAATAAAAACAGGATTTCCTTTGTGGCTTAATTCAATGAGCAATTATGGGAAAACATTATTAATTCAGATGTACTCATTTTCACAGTGGACTGAAGCTTACTCTTGTCTCACAAGTTTCTTCTTTACGTTTGGCTATTATCTGTAACTTTGTCTTATTAGGCCCCCATCATTCTTAATTCTGCTCTGCTTTTCGTCATTCTAGCTACCTACCCTTCCACACAGTTCATCTGTGGCTCATGTTCTCATCTTGATCTCAAAGCAAAGACCCCATGAGCTACCTTGATAATGGTCCTTTAGATGTGTAGAGCGCTTTTCACTTTACAAAGACTTTTAATTTGTATTTCTTTTGATCTTCACAAGAGGTGATTTTTCTCCCCATTTTACAGATAGGAACACTGAAGTTCAGTGTGGTCGTCATTAATACTGCTCACCAACTGTTTGCACTTCTCCCCCCTCCCATGCAGATGATAGGATGGCACTCCCTGGCTTCTTTATGGTTGTGTGAAGCCAGATGACTGGTACTCACCAATGAATGGCTAGTGGAATGCACCACTTCTAGGCTGATCACTCAGTTATCAACATCATACCCTCCAGAGTGCTCTTTTCCCTTTGCTACAGTGACTGGCAATATTTGTGGCAGTGGCTAATAATAGCATGATCTATTGGGATTTGGGAGTTGTAAGTTCATCGTAGGCATCCCGAGTGCTGCATTCTATAATACAGATAAACTGGACTGTAATGCAAGTCTCCTCACCCATCTCACTTTCCACTACCCTGGTCTTTCTAGAAGGCAAAAATGTCTTCCAGCAAACAGAATTGAACAGTGTTCTATTTAACTTGGGTTTGTCCGAGTCTCTAAATACTAAGATACACTGTGAGGCTCCAGAAGGTGAATAGGTGTAAAGAGTATATGAAACTTTCCAAAATTACTTGACCAGGAAAACCTGTCTTTTCGTGCATAAGAATTGCAGGATTCGCATAGTGCGTAACACACTTTGGAGAGCATTGCACTAGACACCCTGTGCTTCTTCTCTTCATGTACCTTTTTCATCTTCCTGGGGTTAAGAACTTTGGTTAGAGATGCGGTTAAGGAAGTTAGGTGGAGGTCTCGAGGAAGATTAGGGTTAGACTGAAGACCACTTATCAGCAAGATCAGCCCAAGTTGGGGAGTGTGGTGGCCAGGAGGGATAAGTAAAGAAGTAAGACGAAGACAAGCTGTGGGTACAAGCATAGTGTGAACATGAAGAGGGAGAGAAAGGCAGCTGCCCAGAGAAAGCTACAGATGATGAACAGCCAAATGAACCTCCAAAAGATGTGGTTGGGGAAGATGGGGCAGAAGGCCGGTCTGGCAGCGAGCATGAGAAAGGCAGGGTCAGAGGTGTAGCCTTGCAGACAGCTGTGATACCAACTAGGAAAGCCTGTAGTTAGGGAACTCACCAGGTGCTAGGGATTTTGATTAGCCTTTACACATTTCCTCACTTAATCCTACAGGCGTTGTTAGTGTCCCTGCTTTGCAGACGAGGAACTTAGCCATTGTTACCCAAACAGTAAGAAAGCAAGTTGGGATTTGCATCCTTATAAGTCTAATTTCACCACCAGGTGTTTAGCCATGATGACCCACCACCTCCCCATAGTTCATGAAGTCCAGTTCTTACCAAAGATACCTCCTGCTACATTGGCTTTTCTCTCTAATAGCTTAATTAGTGGACTTTGAGTGTATTGTCAATGGAGAATCCAGAGCACTGGACCCATGGAATATACTGGAGGGGACTTTCATGTTTGGGCAACCAAGTATTCTGGTTTTCTTTTCAAAAGTCAATCTTACAGATAAATCATCTTCCAAAGTTGTGATAGTCAGTAAACAAAATGCTTTCAAAACACCTTGATGAAGAGAATTTACTTTCTAATTTAAGGCAACATCATTTTCATGTCAAAAAGAAACTGGTTACAAACTGATCTCTTCTATGGATGGTTTCAGTCATTTGGTTTTAAATTGCTAAGCCTCTAAAAGAAGGTGACTTCTAATTCCAAAAGTTTCTTTTTCTTCTTGCATTGCTAAAAGATTGGATCTGGATCATTTTGTTCCTCCTACAATATTTAGTTTCTGTGATTAAGTCCACAGAGATCAAGAAACATGAGTCATAAATTTTGAAACTAAAAGGCTTCTGATTCATCTAGAATTTGTTGAGTAGATGAGTCAGTGTATTGATTAACTTGAGTGGTTATGACATTTTTTCCTTTCATTTCTAATCATCCAACCCAGAATTGGTAGCAAGATACTGTTTTATGTTTTTTGATTCTCAGACTTAGTTTGTTGTGGTTTGGTTAGTGTTTTTTTTTTTTTTTTTTTTTTTTTAATTTCTTAGTTGTCTCTTCAGGGCTGAAAATCAAGCTATAAACAAAGGCATTGATTGACTCAGTGAGTTGAATCACTTGGTGTTTAATTATGAACTACTTGGAGATTGTTAAAAATTCATGCAGTTTTGTATTTGTGGTGGTACAGGTTTAAAAGTCATTAAGAAACAGCATGACTAGCTTAGATAATTAATATTTGGCTTGAAAAATAAAAACATTGCAATTATGAACAGCATGACCCATGGTCAATTATCTATCCCATTTTTTTCAAGTAAACTCCACAATTCAAATGGATTCATTATGAAATTAGCCGTTCATTCATTCATTCATTCATTCAACAAGAATTTTTTATGATTATTAACTACTAGGTGACAGGAACTATGCTGGAAACTGTAAAGGTTACAGAGATGAACAAAATCCTTTCCTGTCCTCTTAGAGCTTATAGTCTAGCAGAGGATTTAATACCTCTGCACACAAAATATCCAATTAATACGAGATACATGTAGAATATGAGTAATAGAAGGAAAATACCAAAGTAATTCAGAGAAGAGATATCTTACTTTCAGGGGGGAATATAGGAAAATCTTCAGAGGACATATGGGATTCTGAGAACCAATAGTGGACAAAGGAGGCATGATTAGAAAGCAAAAAAATATGAAAGATAAGGAACACTCAGGGACTGAAACTAAGATATTTTAACAACTACGAATGCATGGTGTGAGGCAGTACCTCCCAAACTCTATCATTTGTAAGAAATGTGAAGGGCTTGTTAAAATGCATATTTCTTTCTTTGGTAGGTCCAGGGTGGGGGATGTGATCTGCATTTCTAACCAGCTCCCAAGTGACATCCATGCTGTTGGTCTGTAGGCCACATTTTGAGCAGCAAGATCCTAGGGCACTGCATTAGGAGTCAAAGACCAAGGTGTGCTAATGGTCAACAGTATGATACAGACTGGATTTTATGAGAAGTTGAGGTCAGTGAGCACTGGAGTGGTTAGAGGATGTTTCAGAGGAGAAGCAGAGCTACAACTAAGATGTGGAAGGGTAGAGGACTCAATCAAACCTGTGTGAAGAGGCAGAGATTCTAGGAAGGTAAAATACGGTGAACAAAGGTGCAGAGGAAGGAATGCATAGGGTATCCCCAGGCAACAATGAGCAGACCAGTCTGGCTGGAGTAGAGGCATTGTGGAGGGGATTAGTGGGTTATAATGCTAAAAGCATAAGGGTAGGACCACATCAGGAGGGCCTTGGTAATGAGACTAAGATACCTGGGTATCAGCTTGTCTACAAGCATGGCATGATGGGAGTACACATTGAAAAGTTAACAAGAAACACAAAAGTACTGTCCTATTACTAAGTCGTGTACCAACTGCACTGGGCCTGCCTGGAGGGGATGCTTTTCCCATTTAGTACAGAGCTCCATATGGGTACCTGGGAAAGAATGCTGGTAAGGCGAGTGTCTGGCTGGTTTGGGCTTCCACAGAGGGTATATTTCCTAATGCTTAGTACTCCTGTAAACCAGGAGGAAACATCAAGACTCAGCTATACTTAAAGGACTGAAGATAGGGAGGAAGGCAATCATTTCAGCCTTGGGGGATGATGAAATTGCCCAAGGAGGAAGTCTAGAACAGGAGTTCTTAACGATTCCTGCAGGATCATGGACCCCTTTGAAATCTGATCAAAGTTATGGATGCTTTCACCCAAATGAACGCACAGATGCACATGTAAACACAATCTGGCATAAACGTACAGAGGTTTCCTGGAAGTCTCTGGAGCCTGTCCATTTATTCAGAGGTTTGGAAACTCTTCCTTCTGGAGAGGAAAAGAGAAGAGGTAGAAGTACAAAGCCTTGGAAGAGGAAGTAGTAAAAACCAACAAACAGCCCTCAGTGAGTAAGAGGAGAGTCTAAACACTTCAACCTAGGATTGCCTGCACCAAGGGAAAAGAGAGTTTCTGGGGGGATGGGATATGTCAACATTTTCATAGGTCAATGAGGGAAAACATACTAGTCAGGCAAAGTCAAGGGTGATGTGCAAAAAAAATTGTAGTAGCACGTTGAGAACACAAAACCCTACAAAGACAGTTGAGGCATAGGTCAGCAGTGAGGGAGTGAAGCTGGAGACAAAGAAGGACTTTAAACAAGGGAGAGAGATGATGGAAAATATGGGTAAGGCAGAGAGGAATTCTAGGATGAATATGAAGAGAGTTCAGGAAGCTCATGTCAATAAGTTAGGGCGTGAGGTCATTGACTGAAGAGGGCGTGTAGAGTGGGCAGTTTGAGAAAATGCTGGAATTAGCCTTGTGAACATAGGGAATCCATGAAAGATGAAATCAAGATTTGTGATCCATACCTGACATAGTACTAACGATGAAATGGATGGTGCTTTTGAGTTTGCTATATTTCTCTGTGCCAAGCGTCCCCAAGGATTGACCATGGATATCTGACACGGTCACCTGCAGGGCTAAATACTTGGGGCAAAATGCTGGTTGTACAGGTTCCAAGCTATAATCATCTCATGTTGCTGCGAGTTTGTTTTCTGTAAACAACTTTCCAAGAGTGGTTATTTCACCCATCTAGCCAAATTCATCCGGTGGAGAGGCAGCATTATCTGTAGAGCCGATCCGTTGGAGAGGCAGCCATTGACAGCGAAATAAATTAAATACTGCACCTATTGTACCTAATCCACTTAATTGAAACTACTGTATACACATGCAGATGGGGTGCAATTTCATATTAAAATGTGAATATAAATCATGAGTATCAGATAGCCAATCAGCAGGAATTTGGAATATATAATGGTTATTGGCATCCTACCCAGCGTAGTGATACAGTCCAATTTGGAGCAGACTGAATACAGGCAGATTTGGGTTTCCTCTGCTTCCTAGAGAAGGGTCTAAAGGTCCTGAGGGGGAAGTTGTGCAGATCAGGAGGGATAGAGACTGATCCAGGTTAACATGGTGAGGCACACACATGTTTTGCAGACAAATTATAAGTTGTTTGTGCCTGCCAAAATTGTGAGTAGATTTGCAAGATTGATTAAAATGATTGCCTGCAGTGTAGACGGTCTGAAGTCACCACATTCCCCTTCTATCCGCTCTGACATAGGCACCCACTGAGATAGCATGCGGACAGCACCTCGCGCAGGGCCCGCTACGCGCAGTGGATTCTTGACGAAGGGCACTTTCTCCTTTCTAACAGGTGATTGCAGGAAGGAAGCCCTGCTATTTTGATAACAGCACAGTGAATCTGGCTTTAGCAATTAAGGCTTCTACCCGTGGCAAAACTTAAGTTTAATTTTAATTCATAAATAGTTAGATTTTTGAGCCTCCGCATGAATTTTGTCGACATTTGTCCACATTACAGAAACGCAACACCAGATGACACATTTTGGCACTGCATTTAATCTCCATTTGAGAGACAGAGAATGGTAATGGGGACTTGGCAGAGGTGTGTATCTGTATTTCTAGCTGGTTGTAGCGTTCCATTCCTCTTTGAAGCTCTAAAAGTTCTCACTTCTCCTGAGCTGTGAGAAAATGGCTGGACACTCCGAGATGCCAGTATTTTACCGTCATCGATTCATCTGGCGCCCGAGAACACACTCAGCAGTCATCTATGGTGTTCTAACGAAATAACCAAAATGGAGCATTGTAAAATTTGGGGTCGCAGCCTATCAACCACTCAGCTGTTATGTGTAATATAAGCACAACACTGCCTCCATCAAAAAACACTTGCTAAAAACCTAATTACCATTCTGGGATATTCTAGGAAGAGAAGGACATCAAACACAAGCCTTCAAAGAGGAAGACATGGACCCGGGGCCTTCAGAGGTCACAAATGCTACACAGGGCCAGTGGAGCACGCATATGGAGAACAGAATAAATATGCGTGGCCCGCGTGACCGTCCAGTCAGGCATATGGCAGGTAGGCTGTCCTCATTTGGCGTCTTTCCTCTGTTTTGGTATCTTGCAACCAGTGAATGTTTATTTCTGAGGGTCTACTATGTGTAGGCCCTCGTTTTTATGTCTGTGGTGATCTACCCAACTGACTGGACTCAGAAAAGACCACGTAGTGGCCTTGGTTATAAGTCACCCACCTTTCTCCAGAATTTTCTAGGCTTTTGATGAAATGTGAAGGGGTGGTAATGGGGGCATGAACTCGATGTTTTCTTTAATTGAAAGACACACATAAGGCCAGCAGAATCTTGTCAGTAAAATATCAGATATTAATGTGAAATCATTTTAGGTAGAATGGAGTTAGTTTTGTGTAGAGCGAGTTTCTGTTCTGAGGGTAAACTCCATGACAGAGCATTTAAAGAAGGGATGGGAGCTAGTAGTTACTGAGATACTCTGTATCTGTGCTTGAAAAGGTGCGGAGAATACCGATTGTGAAGTATCAGGTGCTACCACCCCATCCGCGAGGCACACCCACCATGCTGTACCGTGCTCCTAGGCAGCCCTCTTCATTACCACAGGGAAAGCGTGCTACCACCACTCCTTGGGTCAGTACTCTCTGAGAGGCAGAGCATGACTGTTGGAGACAGGCCACAGGAGTTCAAATCCCAACCTGCCACCTTTTAGCTGCATGACCTTGGGCCAGGCCCTTAATGGCTCAGTGCCTCAGTTTCCCCATCTGCAAAATGGTGACGATAACTGTAGTTTCTGCCTCACTGGCTATTCTGAGGACTAAGTTTGTAAAGTGTTTAGAACAGTGCCTGGCCTATCATAATAGCAATCACCGTGTAAGTGTAGTTGGTGGTTGGCGGGGTGAGGGGAACGGGGACTGAGTAGGGGGAAGCAAGAGGGTATGCCCCTGAGGCGCAGACCCCCAACCCCGGTTTGGAGGTTGCAGACAGGAGGATGTGGGAACTGCAGGCAGGTTCTGGGATTCCGAGAACAGATGTGACCTGGGCAGTAGCAAGCCTCAGAGTGATTTCCCCGCAAGCCCAGCATGGTTCAGGAGCAAAAGATTAGAAATGACGGGGGTGTCCCTAGGCCAGGGACACAGAGGCAGCCTCCAGTCTTCCTCAGCTGAAGAGTGGCAAGCAAGAGCAGCTGACCTGACTTCTGACTTCCGGAGCTGAGAAGGAGCCAGGGTGGGGGGAGGGCTCACAGTGGGGAGTGAGGGACGCAGGGGTGGCAGCTTGCATGGGTGTCAGCAGGTGAGGATGGTGCATGCTAACGACCCGACGCACTTGTCCCTGGAACCCCAGCATTACGTGAGGAGACAGAGCCCCTGAACTGACTGACACAACATGTCAGCCACCGAGCAAAATGGGGAGCAGAAAAAGGGGCAATTCTGCTATGTGCTAGTTATTGTTATTGTCACTGTATAGATAAGGAATGTGAAGCTGAGGAAGGTGATGTAACTCACCCAAGGTCACAGGGCTAGCGAGGGACAGAGCTAGGATCCCAACCTGGTCTCTGGGGCCGAAGGCCTGGAGGGGGTGTGAGCATCTAGATCTCAATAAAGTGGGACTCTGTCAGGCTTCATCAAATGATAGAAAGCACGCTCTGTACCTTCCGCCGGGCCTCCTTCTCTGCCCAGGACTTGAGCAGGTCCATTTGATGTGTCAGAATGAAGCTCCCAGCCAGGGTGCTCGCCTCGGCCCTGCTAGCCTTTCAAAGCTCACCTGGCAGGTTTCCCAGAACAAAACAAGGCAGGGTCATTTCATTGCCAGGAAAAGAGCTAGATAACACTCATTCGAGCTATTTTCACATGGTGTTATTTCTTACTGTATGAAATAAATACGTCAGGCATCAGACCCTCAGTGACAAGAAATCTCCAAGAACATCTTGGATACTGTTTTTGAAGAAAGGCTTAATCCACAGATTGGTGTGTCATTGGAACAAAGATACTGTAAACCCTTAAGCCTGGAATTGTTTTGGCAGCCGAGCCCCGTGTTGCCTTCTGACTCAAACAGACAGTTCCTCTAATTGATTTAGATCTCTATAGGCTATTTTACCAGGCCTCTGTCTCACCTGGAATGTTGTGCCTTCCTGACTATAGCTTCTGATAATTTGACCTCTTAAAGCACATATGAATCATAGCTCAAAAAGTTACGTAGAAGAGATTCAAAACTGGACAGAAGAAATTTCAAGCTAACACATGGATCTGGACACAAAAGAAATCCCAGGTCCAGCATCCACCCTGATAATTTGAGGCCGTGCTGGAACGGAACGGGAACGGTGGAGTGTCAGCATTGGACGGCTCAACTGCACTGGGTTTTGGTTGTCTGGCCTTGGCCTTGTACAGGCCCCTGGTAGAGAGCAATTATCTGAGTTGAGTTTACCTTATTCTCATCAAGCTCTACACAGCCACACAAGCCACAGAATTTAAACACTCTGTAGAAGCGCACATAATACCTGATGTGCTTTTATTTGTAAAAATCTCCCCTACTTATGCAAAGAATATTGAATCTTGTTTCCTTTCTATGTTTGGAATTCTGGCTGAGCTTATTTAAATCTTCACTTGCCTAATGCTAATAGTACAGTTTTTCTTGACGCTCTTGGTTTCACTTTGCTTCCTAGTAGGATATGGCATTTTTAGGTATAAACGATCATAGGCAAAATAATGCAACGAGGGATTTAGATCCACAGAGAAATATCATCACCATGCGCTTTCCATAGATGATAAGACTCTCACCACAGGTATGAAGGCACAAGACTGAGCAGGCATACCTCCGGCCTTCTGAATATAGTACAATAGAGTCAACTCCTGATTATCCACAGAGACCTTATCCTCTTTGTGAGTTGTTTGCATTAATTTTTTAATGCCTATATCAGCTTCCCACACCCTCATTCAACCTTCTTCCAGTCCGTCTCTCCCCACTGACTGGAACGATTTACATTCTCATTTGCTGAGAGTAGTGACCAACATTAAAAATATAAAACAGAATGAGGAAAGTAGGATTAAGTAAAAGACAAAATGTTCTAAGCTAAGACAGTACAGTTCCAAAACCAAATAGCGACGACTTTGGGCTTTTCGGACAGCTTGAGTTATCGGTACTACAATTCCTCTCCCCTTTATGGCTTACTGAGAGTTGGCTACAATTTCCATTTGGTGTTGCATCATGCACGTACGAGCAGACTTAAGCCAGGAAGCCTGTACATCTTCCATATGGAGCTGTTACAGGAATTAGACAGCTGAGGTTGAAACAGTGAAAATAAGAGGCCAATCTTGTTGAAATAGTAGAAGTAATGTGAAGACAAAAGACCAGAGGACAGAAAAGTTGACCTCCATTTTCTTATTTTTCCTACGCTACTCATTGTTCTGACGATTTTTCAAATAAAAATGGCTGTCGGATATAGAGCTCTGGGTGAAATTCATTAAAAGTTGTGTTCTGGGGGGCACATGCATTCATGTTCTCATCTCTCTGAATAATTGATCACAGTGAACCAAGGAAACTGTGTGTAGACCGTGGTGAACCTAGCAAACCATTCTTCAGATAGCTGTGAAAACTTCAAATGCCTTTTCTCAGACTCTTTTTCAAACAGAAAAGTGAATCTGTGTATTTGAGAAAAATACTGATAAAGAGATGCTATGTATTATCCAAGTAAATCGTTAAGCCTTTTAAAAGGATTTTTCTTGGAGACTGAACGCCCGGTTTTGTAAAATTATACAGACTTAAAATGCAATAAGGTCTTGTTCATCCAAGAGGAACTTGGAAACCGGTGTTGGTTGTAAACTTTGGTTAAATTCATTCTTCCTTCTTTCTCCTGGGTCTTCGTGAGTAGTTCATTTAAAAAAAAACAACTTCTCAGTAAAGCACCTTTAAGCAGAATCTCGTTTGGATGCTCTCCTTGCCTCATGCTAATTTCACAGTTTTTCTTGATGCTTTTGGTTTCACCTTGCTATTATTAAGGAGGATAAGGAAGAAAGTCTAACAGGGGGAGGCTGGTTTTTTGTTTTTTTTTTTTTTCTATCTCAGTTTCATCTGGCTTATGTGGCTACAGGACTGAAATACCAGGGTTTTCTTTTTGTGCATTATCTGCGGATCTTGCTTTTCCAGGTAAATCATATTATGATTGCACTGTAGGTAAATCAGCTCTTGCTTGTGATCGTGTTGCAAGTGACCTGTAGAGTTTATGTCCAACTGGAAAAGAATGAGAGCCAGCACATGAATGACAAAATGTCTTCTTTACTGACAGCAACTGTGGACCAAGGCATTTGATGTTGGATTGATTCCTTTGAAATTTGGTCCCAGGTGCCCTGCTGGGATGAGACTTCAAGATAATTTAGCACGACAGAAGAAGTAAAGTAGTCAGAAGCACATCATTTCAAAAGCCTGAACCAGGAGGTAGTCCAGGAAACAGCCTGAAAGGAGGGAAAGGACAGTAAATGAGGGCTCAGGAAAACTGGGGGACTTTGGGCCAGACACTTCCCCTCCCTGAGACAATATTTCTCCTCTGCAAAGTAGGAGCAATAATATAGCCCTGATGTTCTTGTGAGGATGGCATAGAAGAGTTTTCCAAGCCATAAAATACCAGAGGCTTGTACTGGATTCTTCTTATTGAGAAAGGGGATTGCTATTCTCCTAAGAGAACAAAGAGACTGTTGGTTGTTTATCTTTATGTCATGTGTAATATGTGATTTGTTGTTGTTTAATAACTGTAGAATGTTTCTATTCCACTAGGATGCCAGCTGACAGAGCAAAATAGATAAAGAAGGAGATGGATCATATTAGAAGGAATAGTGGGAGCGTTCTTAAGAGTTCTATGTTAATGGTTATGCCTAAATCAGTTTCCATACCCAATTTTTCAGTTAGGAATTTATGAGATGTGGT
Source organism: Halichoerus grypus (assembly GCF_964656455.1). Taxonomy (NCBI): domain Eukaryota; kingdom Metazoa; phylum Chordata; class Mammalia; order Carnivora; family Phocidae; genus Halichoerus; species Halichoerus grypus. Next base: position 6,403,574 of record NC_135727.1, on the reverse strand, counting down.
TTAGTTTCTCTGCGTTTCTAAATTCTATTTGGATGCACTGTTGTTCCCCAATCCAAATTCCCTCATTTGGAAAGCCAATAAGCCATTAACTGCCTTTACAATTCAGTGCCTAGAACATGTATTATCAATTGGTGATACTCAAGAAGGAACCAAGTCATTTTCTGGACTGTTTTTTTCAGTGACACAATGTCACAGTGACATTCTCAGTTCTCTTAGTCACTCAGGTCAGACAACAAACGTCACTGACTAATCACGTTGCCTTGCATACAAACGCTCCACACTTCCACTGAACACCCTGTGCCATCTTTCCAATCAGCCGTATGTGTTGGTGTGGCTGAAGTCATGTGAGGCATAAGTACAACAGGCTGGTCAGAATGAGAAAAACTGTGAAACTTCATATCTTGGTGATAGGAAGTAAGCTTAAAGTGTGAGTGACAACATTATTTTGGAAGCACTTAGACTGGAGGTAGCCTTGGAAGTCTTTTCCAGAACTGCTAGGGGCAACTATACTGGAATCATTAGCAGACATTGTTGGCTGGCAAGTTCAACAGCCATTTTCAGCTCTCTGTGGAAACTGGGAAGCAAGGTATCTGTAGCTAGGTTTGGTCATGTGGGTCAGTGCGGGACAGTGAGACAGGAGGGGAAATCTGTTGGAGGACCTGGGGAATGCCTGTGGTTTCCTGATAACAGGGCACACGTGGCTCCCCCTTTTTATTCTTTTTTTTAAAGTTTATTTATTTATTTAAGTCATCTCTCCACCCAATGTGGGGCTCAAACTCACGACCCCGAGATCAAGAGCCATGTGCTCATCCCACTGAGCCAGCCAGGTGCTTCCTGCTTTTTATTCTTCTCACTAAAATGTAGACATAATGTCTGAAGCTGCAACAGCCTTCTTGTGACCCTGAGGTGATAAGACCTCACTACCATACGCACCATATACACACAAAGCCAAAACTTTGAGTGTGGCAGAGAAGGGAGATGGAAAGAGCCTAAGACCTTGAGAACACTGTTGAGCTATCTGCCCAACTCTGAGACTGCTTTATTTCATATCTTCTCTTATGTTAACATAAATGTTCTTATAGTTTCAATGACTATTCTGCAGGTATTAGTTACTTTTAGCCAAAAGCATTCCCAGTGACTATAAAACACAAACCTGCATGACAGTTTCAGAAAGATAAAGATGGAGGCACTTTTCCTTATAAATATGCATGACTTCTATCCATTGGTTTGCCAACAAAGCTTTATAAAGTATAGTTGAAGGAGAAGTCTGACAGAATGTTTTCATTAGATGTCATTTTATATCTAAAATTTGGATTATCTATTGCTAATGGGCAGTCCTCCCGCCACAAATGTAAATCCTCATGCTTAATTCTCTGTTGAGTTGTAGCAATATTGCCGTTATTTATTACTCCCTTCCACAAGAGGAAGTAAAGTTAGTTTTTTCCAAGTTGGAATTAAAAAGCACCCTTAATTAATAATAAATAAATAAATAATAAACACGAACTAGCATCAAGTAGCTGACAAATAATCCTCCAAACAGATTTTTTAAAAAAGAAGGAAAGAGGTAATCTATATGAAAACCATGCCCTTAGTATAACTTGAAGACAGAGCATGCCCAAATTTCAAATAACTGTAAGTGAAAAGAGAAAATTTACCAGTTCCCAGAGTGTGATCTCTCATGGCCCTAACCCCTGCCTTCCCCACTGTAAGGCTCTGTGGCGAGCAAAGGCAGATGAAGAAAAACTCATGGGAAGACAGAACAGGGAAGTTAGCAAAAGGTCCTAAGTTTATTTTAAATCTACTTCCAGAAAGACTAAGTTTGGAAATATTAAAAGGAAAAGTTTCTAGGAAGATCAGAGCATGAACCACAAGGAGGGAACTTCAAATTACACATGGTTGAAGTGATACATATGGTCAAGGCCTAGTTAAACAGGCAGGCATGAGGTGAAAGGACAGACAGGGTATAAAGGAACAGCTTTCAAAACACATAACTTATGGGGGGAAAACACAAAAAGGAAGAGAAAAGAATCATTTGGCAAGTGGGCAGTCAAGAGGAATTCAGAGGAAAAGGGGGAAAATTCAGGGCCCTGTGAGGCAAAAGAGAGCCACAAAATCTAAAAACTTCCAACCTCCCCCACCTCTACAGAATTACCTGAACTTTGCTATACTGACAGAAGCAGCTACCTGTATTAAATCAGCTTGAGCTGACTTTGGAAATAAATGGAAGAAAAAGACAAAATTATCTCATAAAAGAAGAATACATTGCAAGGGGCCCAAGGGAGGGAGAACAGGTTGAAATGAAAAAAGGCAGGGAGGTAAAACCAAGAGAATAAAAATGCCATAAAGAAATAAGTAAAAATGGTCATGGAGAAGGCAGTAGGAAGGGAAGAGAGGCAAAGAAGGAATAATATTTGTATTATTGGAGTCCCTGGAGAAGAAACAGCAAAACACTAAAACAGAGCTAAGATTTAAAACTATACAATAAGAAAACTTCCCAGAAATAGAAGAAGACCTGGATTGACCCACAGGCACCTAGGGAAATTAACAGAGAATGATCAGCTCCAAGACATGACCTGGTAAAAGTATTAGATTTCAAAAAGAAAAATAAAATCTCTGAGGCCTCCAGGCAAAAAGATCAATTAGCTTATAAAACAATTAGACTGACATAGACTTTTCAAAACCAACATACAAAACCAGGCAACAATGGATCCCCGCAGCATTAAAAAAAAAAGAAAGAAAGGAAGAAAGAAACCCAATGAAAGATAGCATGAAGCAAGGATGATATACCCAACCAGGCTACAGGAAACAAGTGTGCAACGTACAAGAACTCAGGGAATTCTGCATTCCTCAGCTCATTTTGAGGAATATCCTAGGGGGTGACCTTCATCCAATCCTTATGACTGGGGAACTTCTGCAAAAGGACCAGCAGCGAGCATATTAAGATATGACAGAAAGTAAGAATTGCGGTGGAATATTAATGCACAAAACTACATATTGTGACAAAGTAGAAATAATCCAATTACCATTAGGAGGAGGAAGGAGACTGAAAGACAACATAGGAAAGGTGATGAGTGTGTGTTATAGGAACTGGGAAGAACCTGCAGGTAAACCAAACAGTAAAAGGTTAAACAAGAAAGCCAGGTACGTTAAAAAAAAAAAAGTATAACCGCAATGGTAAACGCCAGGGCAAAGAAAACAGGCCTTCCTAAATAACAGAAGAAAATTATAAACAAAAAAGACATGTATTTGTATCTTATAGAGAAAGGCATGGAAAATAGAGCAAAATAAGCATAATGATATAATATTATGGCACATTTGAGAGAAAACCTATCAGTCATATCAACAGATGCAGAGAAGCTGAACTCATCAATTAATATTTTTAAGAGAGAGAGAGAGGGCACACGCACACACATGGGGGAAGGGAGGGGCAGAGGGAGAGGGAGAGAGAGAGAGAGGATCTTAAGCAGGCTCCACGCCCAGCGTAGAGCCCAACGTGGGGCTCGATCTCACGACCTCAAGATCATGACCTGAGCCGAAATCAAGATTTGGATGCTTAACCGACTGAGCCACCCAGGTGCTCCCATCAATTAATTCTTAATTAACACCTTAGTTGGCTCATAACAGAAGATCCAACTATAAGCCATATACAAAGCTGGACCTAAAACAACTTGATGTGGCAAGGCTACAAGCAAAGGGATGAATGAAAGAATAACTGACAAATGGAAACCAAAAGAGATAGTGATAGTGATACTGACACCAGACAAGCAGGTTTCAAGCCACAGAGCATTGACTGCGACATAGTAAAAACTCTTTTTATTGTTGTTTTTTTCTTGGCTAGAGTTTTATCAGTTTTGTTAATCTTTCAAAGAACCATCTTTTGGTTTCACTGATTTTCTCCATTGTGTTCATTTTCAATGGAATTGATCTCTCTTCTCATCTTTGTTATTTACTTCCTTTTCCTTGTTTTGAGTCCCATTTGCTGTTCTTTGTCTATTTAAGGTAGAAACTTAGGTTACTGATTTTAGATCTTTCTCCTTTTTTTTTTTTTTTCTGATTTATGTACTTAATGTTATACATTTCCCTCTGGTACTGTATTAACTGTGCCCCACCGATTTTGATATGCTGTATTCTTATTTTCGTTCAGTTCAAAATACTTTTTAACTTCCCCGGAGAATGCCTCATTCACCTATGGATTAAATAGAAGCAGTATGTTGTTTAATTTCCAAATATTTGGGCATTTTCCGGATCTCTTTTTGTTATTGATTTCTGTATTAAAACTGTTATAGTCTAGGAACATAATTTTATTATTTTTCTTCTTTTAAATTTAACTTTTGTTTTATGGCTCAAATTATGGTCTATCATGGTGAGTAGTCCATGAACCCTTAGAAAGAACGTATATGTATATGCTGTTGCCAAGTGGAGCATTCTATTAACATCAGTTAGGTAAAGGTGATCAATAGTGTCGTTCAGGTTATCTGTATACTTTCTGAAGTTCTGCCTTCTTGTTTTATCAATTCCTGAGAAAGGAATCTTGAAATCTCCAACTATAAGTATAGATTTGTCTATTTATCCTTTCAAATTGATCAGTGTTTTAGCCTCATGTATTTCAAAGCTCTGTTGTTAGGTGTATAAACCTTAAAGGCTGTTATGTCTTCTTGAGGAATTGGCCTCTCATCATTATGTAATGTCCCATTTTATCCCTGATGATATTCCTATGTCTACTTTGTCTGAAATTAATATAGCTTTCTTTTGGTTACTGGTTGTGTATGTCTTTCTTCATATTTTACTTTAAACCTATCCATTAATTTCTATTTAAAGTGGGTTTCTTGTAGACATAAGGATACATATTAGTGCTAAAAGCCATGACTCACAATAAAGATATATCATTTATGAATATTTATGTACCAAATAAGACATCTACCACCTTTATGAAGCAAAATCTACAGGAGATGGCACTAATAATGGAGAGATTAATAAACCACTCTCAGCATAAAAAAGATCAAGTGGACAATAATTAAGCAGGGAGAGAGAAGAGCTAAACAACACAGTATATTGGATAGATTTTATGGATATATATTGAATTCCCTTGTAAGAGCAAATGCACATTCTCTCAATAAGCCACGGCACAGGCACAATATTGATTGATACTAGAGCATAAAGAAAGTATCAGTAACTTCCATAAAGCAAAGATATTACAAACAGTACTCTCTAATCACAATGTAATAAAAGTAGACATTGTTAACAAAACAAAAAAATAGAAAATGCTCTTCAAGTTGAAATTAAGAAAACCTTCTATTAATTCTTCAGTAAAATAGAAAATGTAAGTTGACATTATAGAATTTACAAAATAATTACACTGAAAACACTATACATCAGAATCTGTGGAATGCATTCAAAACAATGATCAGAGAATAATTCAGTGCACTATACACTTTTCTCAATAAAAATGAAAGACTGAAATTAAATGAAATACTTAGCTCAAAAAAAAAACTAGGAGAAAAAAATCAAAGTAAACAAAAAATGAACAAGGAAGAAAATAATAAAGCTAAAAACAGGAATTAATGAAGCAGAGCATAGAAAAAGTAGATGTAATTAACAAATCATAATCATTGGAGATTGTTTCTTGAAAATTATCAAAATAAATCAGTAACTAAAGGAAAAAGGGGAAACTAAAATTGTACAAAACAAGCAAAGATAAGAGGGAAGAAATTTAAATAAAACCTAAGATATTACTTTTCATATATGTATGTAAAAACATTTGAAAACCTTAATGAAGTGGATGATTTCTTATGAAAATCTAGATTACTGAAAATGAGCTTTTTGATTTTTTTTTTTTATTTAGAAAGCTAAGCAGACCAATTTCCATCAAAAGAGTACAGAAAGTTTTAAGGTTTTACACCCACACCAAAAGAAACATCAGGCTCAGGTGATTTTACAGGGGAATTCTACCAAATCTTCAAATAACAGTTTGTCCCAATGTGCTGTAAATTCTTCCTGAGCATTGAAAAGAAAAGAAAACTTTCTAACTCCTTTTACGGAGCAAGTATAACATGGATATCTAAATTAGATGAAGGCAATATTAAGAAACAAAACTAGAGAACAGCATCACCCATGAATATCAGTGCAAAAATACTAGATAAAATATTAGCAAGCAGAATCCAATACCATATTATGAAAATAATACACCATGACCATGTGAGATTTATTCCAGGAATGTAAGTTTGGTTTAATAATAGGATATTCATTAATACAGTGTATTAATAGATCTAAGGAAACAAGTCATATAATTATCTTCAGAGATGCTGAAAAAACTTTTGACAAAATTTATTATCCATTCATGAATAAAACATTGAAGAAAAGAGTAATTTATGTGACAGAAGTGTTATCTCAAATCACTGGAGCCAAGATAGTATAAAGATGGACTTTTTCATAAGAATTTCTGGGAAAACTGGGAAGTCATTTGAAAAAAAAGTGTCCTTTTTTGTTCACATAAAAGACATGAATAGACTCCAAATGGATTGGGATCCAGATGCCAAAAATGAAACCATACAAGTACTGGAAGAATGTTGGGTGAATTCCTCTTAACTTTGATGTAAGGAATGCCTTTTTAATTATGACTCAAAATCCAGAGCCAACAAAAGAAAAGATCAATGAATTTGACTATATACAATTAAGAAATACATGGTAAAGAACACTATAAACAAAGTCAAAGACAACTGACAAACTGGGAGACAAATATTTGCAACATATACCACAGACAAAAAGGCTTATATCCTTCCTATATAAAAAACTCTTAAAAGTTGAGGGACAACCAAGAACCTAATATAATAAGTGGGCAAAAGACAAGAATAAACAATTCACACACATGAATACATGGACACGCAGACACACACACACACACACACACACACACACACACACACACACACATCCCAGCTCTGTCTGCTGAGAGATGTAGGAGCAATGATACCCCAGTAGCAATGAATACACCTAGTGCCCAGATCTTGCTTTCTAAATACCTTGCTCCCATAAAAGCGATCGGAGACCCTCAAGGAAGTGGTTGATTCCAGAGCTGGGGCAAAGCAAATGCAAGACGAGCAGGGAACATGTTGTAACTAAGAATAAAGAATTGCTCAAAACGGTGGGTGCATGTCAATAGGTAATCAGGTCTCAAACTAAATGAGCTCCCAATGGTCAAATACGATACAATCTGAGAAAGAAAAGAGATAATGATAGCATTAGATTATAACTTATAAAAGATAATAAGTGTACATGAGTCCATGGTGATATAAATAATTCAATGAATGGGGACAGCTCTTCCTTAGAGAATGATGCCAATTGATAAATGAAGAAGGAGAGAGGGAAATAGAAAATCACCATTAAAACATCACAATAATAATTGTTGCAGCATTGATGGATGTTAAAAGTGATGGGCAAAAGTTTGTAGAGAAACAGATTATTTCTACAGTCTCAAAGTCTCTTTCCCAAGGTCTTTATTAATTACAATGGGAAAAGTCATTACTTTACAGTGGAGAAACCCAGCAGACACTTTAACCAGGTGATCAAGGTTAATATCACCAGTGATAACGTTAGCACCATGATCCTGCTTAGCTGCACTGAGGAGGGTACGGTATTGCTTCTTTGATATTCTTACCAGAATTGCATGACCTCACTCTAATCTTGAGAAAACATCAGACAAACTCAAATTGAAGGACATTCTCAAAACAAGCAGCCTGTGCTCGTCAAAAGTATTAAGGTCATTAACATCAAGGAAAGACTGAGAAACCATCACAGATCGGAGGAAACTAAGGTGACAGGACAACTAAATGCAATGTGGGATTCCAGGTTGGGTTCTTGAACAGAAAAAAAATGAGATTGGGGGGAAAGTGGTGACATTTGAATGATTTTTGTAGTTCAGTTACTCGTATTGTGCCAATTTTAATTTCCCAGTTTTGATCATTTTAGGACGGCTCTGCAAGTTGTTAACAATACGGGAAGCTGGGTGAAGAGTATATGGCAGCTCTTTATACTGTTTTTGCAACTGTTCTGTATGTCTAAAATCATTTGTAAACAAAAAGTAAAAAACAGAAAGACAAATACACCTCCTCTTCTGAAGCTGCCATTCTGATGGGGAGAACAGAAAATAAAGCATAGACATAACAATACATTTTTAAAAGCAGAACCTATCTTCCCAGGAAATACAGTGACAACCTGGAGTGACACGCAACTTTAAGGCGTCGCGGGGAAAAATGCGACTTAAATTCCTGCACTTTCATAGTTTCTGTTTGCTGCCTTGAGTTGCTGTAGTGGTTCTTTTAGGAACCCTTTCTGAGTTTTGGATGTTAGTATGAATACATGGAGCCTTAAACAATTTGAATCAGGCATGACAAGCACTTGGCTGTCATCTTCCCTCACTCCTTTCAATTTCTTTTGATGGAATCCTCTCGAAATCAAATGTCCTTCTCACCCCTTCCCAGGAATATATCTCCCTGAGGAGATTCCTACTAATAGACATCTCTTAGAGAAAACAAGGCAGGGTCTTGGTCCCCAGGGGTGATTGGCCCTGGGGCTTCTGAGGAGACCTTAGTCCAATCTGTGCACAAACTTTTTTTATATGAAAGTTTAATTTTTAAAATTAAAAGGTAATACAGGAGAATTACAAAAATTTCTGAAAAGCACAGAAAAGTAAAGGGAAAAATCACCCAAATCTCACCCCCTCACCTTCCCCCAGAGACTACTATTAGTTTTTGGTGCATCTGCTTCCAGTCTTCTTCCTATGCACCTGTTTTGTGTAGTTTGGGGCCATACTGTTTATATAATGGTGTAACATACCTTTTACATTCTGAACACAGCTGTTTTGGGGACTATTACACACCTTTTGTAAACATAACTAGAGTGACTGAATGTTTCCTTATGTGCCTGTGGCCTTGATACCTCCCTGAGTTTGGGCTATTTCATTTGGAGGACTGCCTCGCTCTTCTAAATGATGCCAACTATTGGCAAGTTTTGCAGAGAAGCATGTGATGGAGAGGAACGGGCCCTGGGCTTGACGCAGGAGACATGGGTTAGAAGTTGGACTCTATTCCTTATAAAGCTTTCAAACTGGGTTCTGCTCATTTTCCCTCTCTGATCTTTTTCCTTAGCTGCAAAATGCCATCACCGATCCATGATCCCCAAGGGTCCTTCAAGCTCTAACATTCTATGAGAAGAATATTTATTTTAGTTAAAAACTTTTGTGAGTTTTTTCAGCAATTTTCAAAATTTTGTATATCCGTGTATCAATGTTGATACTGATATTTACATGTCGATACCTCGAAGTTTATATAGGACGTATTTATATGGTTCAGAATGTCAGTCTTGTTTTGCCAGGAGGCACACTCTTTGGCACCTGGGAACTCTAAAAAAACTTTTAAAAGTTTTATATATTATCCCCTGTTTTGTATAGAAAGCCCCTGTTTATACATTACAATAGCTTGCATGGTCTTAACCACATTCCAAGAGGAATACCAGGTCCTTGATTAATGGACTCACCGTGAGAAGTTTGTTCCTTATTTTTTGGTTATCTTCAGGTCTCACTGAGGTTGCGAACTTGTCCCCATCAACTGTCCTAACGCCTCTTCAACCTTAGAAAATGTTAACTGTAAACAGAATTCTTGCAGAAAGTTTTTGTCATCATGCTATCAGCAAACTTTGAGAAACTGCACTTTGATGAGTGCTATGCATAGCTTCTAACTGGCTACATGGAAGCCTATTAATACAGGCTAATGGTTCGGAAAAAAAAAACAAAAACAAAAACGCACTCATTAAAAATGTGCTTTAGGCCGAAGACAGATACTCTAACCAAAACTGTGGCACGTGAAAATGGAAGGGAAATACCAGGTCACATGTTCAGCCTTCACTAGCTCTTGAATATGGGATCAAAAGATTTTTTTTTTCAAAAATAGATTTTCTTCACACACACCACATTTGTCTCTGATGCATTTGAGATGGATGAGCAAAGTAAGCAAAAGTTTTGCCTGCTTCAGAGGGAGAATATGGTTGCCGTTTGGTCTAAGTGAAACATTTGTTCAAACACAGCCCAGCAAATCAGAATGGGGAGGGAAGAATTCTATCCTGATAGAAATCAAAAGAGGGATTTGGGGAAACAGAAAGCATGTAGGTCCTACATTGGCGGGATTTTCATAACCCACATATGCTATGTAAAGATACCATGTTGGAGAAAACACACATTCTTCGTGAGATTAATGGGAAATGAAAGTATGGTTGGCCTATTTCCCTCTCCGGGGTCTGTGGCTTTGTTTTTGGTTTTATTCTTTAATTGAGAATTACTTTGGTACCTTACAGTCCATAGAGCCTGCTTTAAATAAGGTAAATTGCATGTGTTTTCTAAGAAGAGCTTGTGTTTTTTCTCTTTAAGCAGTGCTACGGGGCCAAGTGTCTACCTAACTTGGGACTTTTGGAGCTTAATGAACACTTGTTGACAGTTATTGCCTAGAGACTATCAATCCCCAAAGCAAACAACCACCTCAACAATTCTCCTACAGACTCTTAGATGGAAATTTGCATTTTTCTCCAAAGGAAAGGAGTTTCCTTAATTAAGAGTTCAAATAACAAGTATTTTATCATGTAATTGAAAATGGTGCAAGATGCAATGGCTTGAGATTTTAGGACTGCAGGATTTGGGCATTCAGCTGAGACTTGGAAGACAGGGTCGTGGTTCCGACTTGGATAGAACTAGCTGTGTGATCTTGGTGAGCAACCTGGGCCCCTGGTGGGCTAGAGATGATCAGTAAGGCTCCTGGTGGTGCTGATATTCTATGATTCTATGATATATAAAACTAAGAGCTGACAGGAAAGAAAAAGGCAATCTTGGGGGCATCATCCTGCTGACAAATTCAAATTTAAATAAAAAACCATCATGCTCTAGTAAGTAAGGTCACAAGGTCTGGTGAGTTGACATAAGGAAAGGCTACTGAGGCTCCAGGGTGACACCTTGAAGTGCTGCTGGGGAGGGATGTGGCCCTTTTCTTGGCTGTAGTCTCCCAGAAGAAGGAGCTTTGGACTGGAGGACACCTTTTAATTGGACCCCTCGGAGCAAAGCCAAGTAGACCATTGGGTGGAGATGGGCAGGGCCTACTGGTCTCCTCACAGTAGATCCCATTACCGTTGGCAGTAGATCCAGAGGGCTCTGATTCATGGAGGTGTTTGCAGGTTGAGGAAAGGAAGAGCCTATGCCTGGCCATCGGGTAAGTGGTGGAAAGCCTTCTTGGCTGTGCATCTGCTCTGGCGCAGCCCACTCTGAGTCTCTCCTCCATCATCCTGAGCTGGTCCGACTGCTGTGAAAAAGAGCAAGGGGCAACCACCAAGTGGTTGGGCAGCATGGCCTCTTTGCGGCAGCAATTCCTAGGAGGTCAGGTGATTAGGCAACATTTCCCAGGGCTGATGCTTCTGTTCTCCCTCCCCCCATGGAAAAACTGGACTGATTGTACCTCTGATGCCCATCCTTGAAACTTTCAGTTAAAGGATGAGTAAGTTCTGGGGATCTGATGTTTGGCTGATGTATAGGGATCTATGGCACAGAGCTAATGGTAACTATAGTTAATGATACTGTACTATATACTTGAAATTTGCTAAGAGAGTAGATCTTAAGTGTTCTCACCACACACACATACACACGCACACACACACACAAATGGTTACTATTTGAGGTGATGGGTGCGTTAATTAGTTTGATTGTGAAAACCATTTCATGATATATACGAATATCAAACCATCCCTTTGTATACCTTAAATGTATACAATTTTTATTTCTCAATGACACCTCAATAAAGCTGAAAGAAAGAAAAGAGTACTTCAAAGCATGAGGGACTTATCAGTGCATTCTACTTCCCGAAAATAGAAAGGCAGAGCAGCTAAAAGTTTACTGTAGGCAGTCATTTCATTTCCTCTAATGCCATTGCTAAGGATTTGATTGTTAACAACTTAGTAGAAAAATGAAGGTTTCACATGATGCCAAGAACCAGGAAGCTTTAAACAAACACACCGATTTAAAACTCTTAAATGTTTCAATATGAAAATCAATAACCTGAACCCTTTCCAAAAAAATGATTACTCAGTAAAAAGAAGTTTCTACATCTTAATATTATTTTGACAGCATCAAAACTTACAGCTTATTAACCAGACCCTGGCCCCCACAGCAGGGGTGTCCCTTTGCCAAACAAAAACAGAAACAAAAACAAAAACACAAATGAAATCCCTCCAAACAAAGCCAGGGCACTCAGCATTGCTGATTCTCACCGGATGGAGAAGCCTCCGAGACAGCAGCCCTAGGGAGGAAGAGAGCACGCGTTTATACGGGGTTTTTACCTTTTACAAAGCACTTTCAGAGACATTAGGTTCCCTCTCCCTGGCCACTGGGAAAATGCTTAACTTCCCTCTGGAATTCAGCCCTTCAACCTTACAGAGTGGGCTCCAGGAAAAGACTCTTGGCAGCCACGCTGCTGAATGGGTTTATGAGAGCAGCCCTGGGACAGGGCTCGGAGCTCCAGGAAGCAGATTTCCCAATCACTGGACCAGGAATGGAGATGATTGATCTGGGTAATCGAGGTGACTCTTCACTTTGCCTCTCTCATCATTATAAATTACCAATCTGCACTTGGCCATGGATGGAGGGTGGGGGGGGGGGGTGTTGTATGAAGGGACTTCAAATCAGGGAGCCCTAGAATGTCAGAGCTGGAATGTTTCCAACCCCCTTAATTTATAAACAAGGGGATGGAGCCTTCAGATGCAGAAGGGATTCCCCAGGGACATCTCAGAGCCAGCCACCATGTACTCCCCACCCCCCATCAGCCTAAACACTATCTTCAACCTAGATTTCTAATCTCCAGGAAAAAGACCCATCTGAGTCTCCTTAAATGATGAAGCAAGAATTGCTCCACCATCTTCTTGCTTCCTGTTGCCTGACTGACTGTCTTTAATATGAGGGCATGGCTCAGCCAACTGCCTTCCCCCAATTCAGCCACAGTTGAGATCAGGGAAATTGCACCATGAGAATTTTTTTTTTTAAATCCCACAGTTAACTGATGCCATTGTAGTCCCAAAGTCCCAGGGTGTTAGAGTTCCTGGGAGTGGCCCTGGGACCATAAACAGTAATGTGGTGGGTAGAGTGCATGCTGGATTTGGAGCCTAGATGACCGGGTCTTAGCTTTAGTTGCTCAGCTCTCCCACCGTACGATCTTGGCAAAGTCACTCAACCTGTTCCGTCAACCGTCAAACCGAGATAAGGGTTCCTTCCTTGCCTCCTTCCCTGCGGCCACAGTGAGAGGAAACCCTTTGTGAATGCAGAATGGAGGCTGTCAGGGCAGCGCAGATGAGGACCTGAGCTTTGGCAGCAAAGAAACTTGGGGACAAAGCCTGGCTATGGCACTTACGAGCTCTGTGACTCTGGGCAAGTCGTCAGCCTCTGAGAGCCTTGCAAGGTTTCCTCTTGCAAGATATGTAGTAGATGATAGCAGTGCCTACTTCAGAGAATCATGGTGCGGAGTAAACGAAATAACGTACATAAAATGCTCAGCACAGCTCCTGGTACATAATAAAGGCTGAGTCGACATCATCTCTTTATTTTTAGGCTAAATATGTACAAGGAGTCACAGGAATGTCCCATATAAAGTCATAATAGCATCACCTGCAATACTGTACACCTAATTAAACAGGGATTGATGTAAAGTTATGTGGTATTTGATACTTAGGACCCAGTAAGAACCCAGAGCCTGGGACTTTGGAAGATCTCTGAAATGGGGTCATTGTCTACGATCATCAGAAAGCCCAGGGAGTAAGGACTTGCAATTGCGATACATGATTGAGATCCACAGGACAAAGTGGTAGAACCAGCAGTTCAGAGAATTTTCCTGATCTAATCTCAAATCACCTTCTGGGATCGCCACCTTCCCAGAGACTGGTGGGCTTGACCCTGAAGGGAATTGCTACGAGTCAGGTCCTGTGCTAGGCTTTGATGACACTGACCTAGGTCCTCCTGTCATGAGCCTTACAGTTTTGGGGGGCACTGCCAGACAGGTACAGATATTCTGAAGTTAGAAAGGGTTGAAATGCACCAGCCACAGGAGTGGAAGGTGATGCCTCCCAAAATGGAGCCCATGGAATTTGGAATTCTTTCAAGCACGCCTCCTCAGATGAGCTGTTACCTGGACCAGAATTTCCTCCTAGAGAGTAACTCAGCCTGATTGCACACCAGGTCAGAAAGAAGTGCTTCATGTTTTAAGTGGAAATCTGAGGTGTGACAGGATGACACATGTATCACACGCTGTCGATTTGTTCATTTCTCGGAACTGACATTCACAGTGAAACTTTCTTAAATTAATCCTAATTGTAGACACTATCTACCAGAGCCTGCGAGATCGTGCCTTTACTGCAGCTGTAAGAATGGAAGATTTCAAGTTCTTTGAAATGAAGATTAGTACCTGGAGACTCCAAATTAAACTCGTTTAGAAGTAATTCAAGTCAAAAATCTCACTTTAGAAAGTTGGAGAATCAGCATTTCTATACAATCAAGCCTCTTAAAAAATGATTTCTGGTTTTACCTCAAGAGATAAAGACCCATCGAGTCTCCTTGAGTCATGAAGTCTTAGTTTTGATTCTGTTCTCTTGGGCCAGCGGTCCTCCCAGGAGGTTCTTGGGGGTCAGGGTTTCTGAATATGGGGGACTGGTGAGGTGTGGAGTGGCCCAGTCAGAGAGAGTGGGAGAAGCCAACAGAGAGGGGAGAGCCCGAGGGGAGAGAGGCTGCGACTTCTGGAAGTTGAGCCGAACTCCCAACTCCGAGCTTTGTAGCCAGATCAGAGAGGGGTTTTGCCAGGCAAAGCCAGGACAACAGCCTGGCGCAGAGGAATCTTCCACCTTAGCTGAGGTACCCCGGGGAGTGGAATGGGAGGACAGCAACCCGACCCAAAGGACTAGACTGCTGAGCTGCCGGTAGGACAGCCCCAGTTGGCTCTGATTTTGTACTTTCTATTGCTACTGCCCCCCCTGCAACCTGCTTTCCATTTCCTCCCGCTTGCGTGCTGGAGGAAGCTTGGCTTGGAGGCACACCTGAAGGTCCACTAAAGAGCTCGGTTCTAAGGCTCTGGAGGCCCATCAGAGCCCGAGATGGTCAGGAGGAGGAGGAAGAGAGAAGGCAGGCGAGGCTGCTACCCTGCCTGGGAGCTGAGGCTGACACTGAGCGCTGAGTGCTGGGCCTGGGCAGGCTGGCCGGCCCCTTTGATGCTGCCTCTCTCAGCGTCCTCCTGTTCCAGGAGGGTGGCTGGGAGTGCCAGTCCCTTCTGCGCAGCCCAGCCTTCCCTCCTGGTTTTGCTCTCGGGAAGAGAAAGCAGCAGGCGCCACTTGTCTCTTCTCTCCTTCCCGCAGGCGCTTCTGTTCCGAGGGCTGCCTCTCGCTGGCTCCTTCTGCTTCTGCTTGGTCCTCCCGCTGATTGGGAAGAAAGTGCACCAGTGGGGTGATGGGGGTCTGGGATTCTTAAAGGAGCAGCTTGATTTCTGTTGGAAATTTATTTACCCAGCACAGTATTATTATTATTATTTTTTTGTCTTTCCACACAGTCAATATAATCTGGTGAGAAAAGTGAATACAAAGTGACCATAATCACCACATTTAAATGTTAATTGTGGATGTTCTGGTTTTCCTCTAAGGATTTTCTAGCAGATCAAGCACTAGCCCTGGCAACAATCATTATTAGCAATCAAATCCAATTTGAGAATCATTTACTGAGGGCACAAAGGTTGGGGGCCACAAATCG
This sequence comes from Halichoerus grypus, assembly GCF_964656455.1. NCBI lineage: Eukaryota > Metazoa > Chordata > Mammalia > Carnivora > Phocidae > Halichoerus > Halichoerus grypus. The sequence goes on along the minus strand of NC_135727.1, from coordinate 6,387,769 downwards.
GAGCAGGGCGGTCCCTGCCACCTCAAGGGCTCATGGGCGAGGGCTGAAGACTGGAACGCCCACGAATCAACAAGCCACAGAGATCATTTGAAAATCCCCTGCACCACTTTTGCCAATAGCTCTTCTGCGGTGGAGGCTTTGACCATAGGAGTTTACAAGAAGCCAAACTGATAAGGCAATTGGAAATGCAGTCTTCCCTTGGCTGCTCTGTTGGTTGATTTGCAGTCAACCAGTATTTGTTAAGAACTTGGTTTTATGCAAAATAAATAAACATTAGAGCAAAGCCTCACTGGGTGCTAGAGGAGCCATATCTTAGCCGCTTGTTTCAGTATGGTAGGGATGTGCTCTTTTCTCATACAAAGATTGCAGAAGAGGTGAAACTCTGGGCCCCTTCAAGTTCAGGTTCTGAAGCTGTAGTACCTTCTACTTCATTTAGTCGCAAATGGGCTTCCCTGATTCTAGGTTCCTGTCTAGTTTCCCCTCGAGGAGAAATGTGACACCTTGAGCAAAGTACCCAGTCTCAGTGCCTCCGTTTCTCCTGGAAAGAAAAAAAAAAAAAAAAAAAAGTAAAGCAGAGCTATTTGGACGATTTTGAGAATATGAGATAGTATTAGAGAACAGGAAGGAGAATGGCCAGAGTGGCAAGAGCCAGATGGCAGCTGGATCAAGTCTCTCTTTTTAGAGATGAAGAAAATGAGCCTCAGGGAAGAGACTTCGCTCAGAGTCACACAGATAGGATCAGAACAGGCAACCTGCTCTGTCAAAGCTCAGTCTACTGCTCTTCCTAAGAGTCCTAGCCTTAGGATTTCAATAATGTGCCAATACGATCCCCTCTGTATAATAACCTGAAGAAGGCGAGCGAGATATCTGGGACTCCAGAGTGCAACTGCTCCTGAAATGCCAAAACCGGGTCCCGCCCCTTCTGACACCCCTTCTCCCTTCGGAGGCCAGGAAGCCTTCCCTGAGGGCATTGGCTAAAGGGATGCACCCTGTCCTGGACCAGCATTGGAGGTTGAAGGGAAGGATGAAGCTGCACGTGGAGAGAGCAGATTCTCCCGCCAGAAGGGAGACAGGCAGCCGGTGGGTGGGCCAGTGGGCACGTACCCCGTGGCTTTCCTATTTTCCAGAGAAGGTAAGAGCAGAAGTCGTTGGCCCCAGGCACGTGGCGGCTGTGCGGGGAAGGTGATAGTGCAGTCGACTTTCCCAGCGTCCTAATCCCGAACCCAGAGTTCACACAGGGACAGTCGCTACTGCCTCGTCTCGCAGCCCACGGAATCCGGGGCCCGGAGGTCGCGGACCTACTAGGTGCGCGCCGCGCCCCGCGCCCCGCAGCCGGGCACGGCACTGCGGCATGCCTGGCGGGCCTGGGTGCGGGCACGCGGTGCCGCGGGGACGGTGAAGGTGACCGCCTTCTCCTTCCCGGCCCCGCGTGCTCTGCGCTGCGGGCTCGAGGGATGCTCGGGCCCGCCAAAGTTTGCTCCAGTGCTCGGGAGCCGGAGGAGAGTCCCTGGGTAGTGCGGGGTCGACCCCGATCCCCGCAGCAGTTAGTGCGCTCTTTTCTGGTTCCAAACAGTAATTCCCCTGGTGGGAGTGGGTGGGGGTTCAGAGGGGGGTCCCCTTCTCGGAGCCTGGGTCCGAGCCCCCCGCCCGCATCCCTGCAGCTGCCCCTCGGGCTCGGGCCCCTGTCCCCGGCTCAGCGGCCGCTCCCACCAGCTGATTTTGACAGAGGGGGGTCCCGAGCGGCGCAGGCGGGCGCAGCGAGCCCCTGCCAGATCCGGGGCCGATAACGTGCAGGCTCCATGTCGCGGCTTCGGGCTGCCCAGGCTCCGCCCCCTGTGAGTGTGTAAGTGTGTGATGCTGCCGCGGCCGCCGCCGCCGCCGCCTGTGCAGCCGCCGCCGCCGCTGCCGCCGCCGCTGCCGCCTCGGCTGCCGCGCCGCGCCGCTGCCGCTGCCGCTGCCGCTGCCGCCCCGGCCGCCCCCCCCCGCCGCCGCCGCCGCCGCCGCCGCCGGCCCGCAGCCCGCCAGGCGGGCGGCCCCGCCGGCCCGAGCCCCCAGCGCCTGCCGCCGCAGCGTCGGGGCGCTGGGCGCGCGGGCAGCCGCGGAGCGAGCGGACCCGAGCGGGCGGCCGGGCACTTGCCCGCCCCGTGCCACCGCCGCCGCCGCTCCGGAGCGCAGGACCCGGCACCCCCGGCGCCCGCCGCCGCCTCCGATGCGGCCTGGGCACTTTTAGCCGGGCGGGAGGGCCGGAAAGCCGGGCCGCCGAGAGCAGTGAGCCAGCCGCGCCGAGAGCCGCGCCGACCCGCGGGGAGCAGGGACGGACGCCCGCCCGCCGCCGCCGCCGCCCGGCCGCTATGGATCTATTCGACTTTTTCAGGGACTGGGACTTGGAGCAGCAGTGGTAGGTGTTGAATTTTGCCTTCTCCTTGCTACGCAGGTCCCCCGGCTGGGGCTGGGCTTTTCGCCTTTGTTAAGGGAAGCCGGGGCTGTGGTGGGGGCGCCCCAGACGCCCTCCCACTTGATCTCAGCCACCTCTGGCCCCGCCGCCGCGACTCCGCGGTCGGGTGCCCCGGTGGGTGGGTGGGTGGGGGGAGAGGTGCGGGCAGAGGGTGCGATGAGGGTTCCGAACGCGTCGCTTGGCACTCCAAGTCCAAAGAGTTGCCTTTGGCCCAAATCGGAGCCCGTGCCGCCTGCGGGCTGAGCCGCACGACCTCCGCGGGGATTTTCTCTGCGCACCGCCGGCCCGGCCGGTCTCCCCGCGCACCGGATCCTGCCCGCCGCAAATGCTTCAACTTTCCAGGTGTCCAGCGCCGGCCGCCGGCCGCCGGCCGCGGGGTCAGGCGGCGGCAAGGTGCCACCGGCCTCCGCTTCCTCTGCGGCCACCTTCCCCGCCGCCGCCACCTCCTTACCCGCGCCGCGCGCACACCTTCCCTTCCACTCGCTCAGCCCAAGTTCCCCGCTCTCGGGCGCCTGGTGGCTTCGGGGGCCACCAAGCGGGGGCCTCGGGTCCGGGCCGACTTCGGCGTTGGCTTTCAAGACTGAGGGTTTTTGAAGTTGGCCCCCCGAAGTCGGCTGCTCCAACGTCTATGCACATTTAATTACCGGCTGGACCCCTGTCCGCCCCCACTGGGAGGCAGCCGCAGGTTTGTGTAATGGGCACCCAGCTCGGATTCAAAGGTTTAGTCAGCTTTTCCCAAAACACGTAAACTTGTCGCTGAGAGCGTTTTGAAAGATGGTGCAAAGGTGACCGGGGAGCCTGAAAGTTGTTACTCACTGCATGCTGTGCGCGCGCGTGTGCATAAATAGTGATATACATATCTATTAACTTTTTTTAAAAACTCCATCTTCTGCCACAGGCGTTATTATTGTTAATCCGTCACAACATTTTAACATATCAATTGCCCTCCCCCCCACCCCCAGCCCGTGGAATGAGACCGGGGGAGGATGCGGCTGCAGCGATTTAGAATTGCATCCTTGGTTATTGCCTTTTTAAATGTAGTTAGGATAATCTACAATACCTACCCATTGTGCGAAATCTTCTGCAATGTTAAACTGCTAGCAGCCGTTGGCTATGAATACTGTGTATTTTTACAAGGATTTCCCTTGCTGATGGGATATTTTAGGCAATTTCCTTCTTTAGAAAAGGGTCATACTCTTAGCCAATAGCTTCATTATGCCAATCGTGACTCTTCTAGTTGCAAATCCAAGATAATCAGAACTTAAATACATTTTATTTTACAGCAATTCCGGGTAAATCCTTGAAGCCACAAATTACACTGTATCAGTATTAATCTGTAAGGCATTTTTGATACCATGCAGGGTTTTATCAGCCCTGCAGAGAAACATTATGTTACAATTTTTAATAACCATGATGTTATTTAAAAGTAAAGATCACAATAAAATTACTCCTCAATTAGATATTATGCTCCTGCACACAGCCTTTACTCTGCTTCACTAATTTATTTTGCAGACAACTGATAACCACAGCATTACTATTTGCATACAATTTGCCTAATATATGGTGTGGGTAACATCATTAATTTAACAGACGTTATAATTGATTTTGTGGGTATAGTTCAAATGTTAAACATATCTGAGGTACTGGGTTTTAAAAAACGTGTTTATTATATTAACTTCAGTTTAATCTTAGAAACATGCAGTTGTATATTTAAAGGGGATTGGTTCTTTTGATTTCTTTTTTCAGAAAGACAGGTTCTCCCCGCCCCCCATTTGGGGACTATTTTTTATTTTCTTAAGGAAAATCCAAAACCTTTTTTCCTCCAGTTCTGTAACTACGCCACATCAGTTAAGAAACATGCAGACTTGGACACTGTGGATATGATGTGAAATATGGATGAATTAATGTAATACATCTGCATAAATAAGCTGGCCTTTTCCTTCTGTGCACATGTTCCAGGAAAATTTCTCCTTCTTACTGTGTGATTGTGAGGGGCAAACTTCCTTATGAATCTGTGTGTAAACATTTGTAATGAGGTCTGTGCATCTGTTTTGACCCCCCCCCGAAAAACAGGGAACATAAATGTGACAATAGTGGATGAACTAAAAAGCTTGATAGTGCCTTGAGTGGAAATCTGTACCTTTCCAAACTCTGTGGCCATCTAGAGCATGTCAATTACATGTTCATTACATGTTCACTTCCCTTCCTGGGGAGTAAGTAGCTGCTTAGAGTGCTGGCATCCATTCCCCGCCCCCGCCAGGAGGTCCAAGGAGGAAAAAGGCGCCAGCCAAGTTAAGGGTCTCATTTACATTGGATCTTTTCTCAACATTCACTTGTGGAACAGAAAACTCTGAGCTTTGTGTACCGCAACCCTAGATGTCTGACAACAAATGGATCAGGCCAGCTAAAAAACAAACTCGTTTACCTAGACTTAATGAAGGAAGACTTTACATACAGAGGCATATGTGTTATTTGCAAACACTCGACTACAGTAAACAAAAAGTCCATGCCCATTTATAAACACACATTTGTCGGGATGAATGCAAATGGGAAGGATGGGGCATGAATGACGCTGCAATGTGCTTCCGTGCTGGGTCTGGGAGCGCTCAATGCCTAAAGGAACATACCCCTGGATTTCACGCACTGCACAAGTATTCTAATGGGTCATGCTCTGGACTCGATGAAAGGGCCAAAGCACAAGTTCTTTAAGATTCTTGGATGAAGGAGCAATGTTCTCCTGAGTATAAATTTAATATGAACCATTCTGTGAAAGAAGAGGAAGGTGCAGATGTCTGTGCGCACCAAAGACACCATTGCTCTTGAAAGAAAATGAAAAAAAGATAAAGAACAAAAATGAAATGTGATTGTTTAAATCATTCTATAGATTTGCCTGTGGTAAGCCAGTAAATGAATTCTTGAGGTATCTGGAAATCCTGTGGCGAGATTTAGGCTTGTTTACCACCAGTGGGGATGTCATTAATCCCCATTTAAGAGGGTATAAAAGCAAAATCAGAGGGCCTACCAAGTGTCAGTCCTATGAGCAAATACCTCCCCCCCCTTATTGATTAGGTATCGCTTTGTGACAGGCCAAGGTCCTTTGTGGGGATGCTTGTCTTCCTTTCATTATTAAAAAAAAACAGCAAGAAAGAAGGACAGGCAGATACAGAAAGGGACACATCCTTAAACATCAAAAATGAAAAGCAAACCACCATGACAGCAAAATCAAACTGCGCAAAAGTCTAGTGAAGATGGTGGCGAAGCAGTGGCGACGGGTGCTGACTCCTCGCTGCGAAGCCCCAAGCCCGGCAGCGATCGTTTGTAGTTTCTAAGTGATGTCTCACAAGTAGCCTCATTAGAGGCCAGCTTGCACACGGGCAGTTCTACAGGAAGAGACTTAAACTCACTAAACTGTTATATAAATAGAAAGTTCAAAGGTCTGCTTGGGGCTGTCAAGGCTGGGAAGGGGCCATGTGCAGGCCAGGCTTCTTCTCCTTGTGGGGGGGTGGGCTGGGGGGGGCGGCAGGGGGAAGGCAGCCCCCGGGGGCCTGCCCCAGCAGCCCCTGCTTTCCCCAGTTTGTCTTGAGCATGCGGGGGAGGGGGAGACCCTGCTTCTCCAGACAAAAGTGAACTGTTTCAGACGCAGCCGGGCATGGCCCATGCACTGCAGCAGCCTGGCCTCCGGCTAGGCCTTTGTAAGCTGCAGTCCTGTGCAAGAGTGGCCCAGACCTGGTTATGGATGGGACGGTGTTGGGGGTGGGGGGAGAGAGAGAACACAACGTGTGCCAGCCTTGGGGTAGGTAGGGTAGCAGGAACGCGGAGGCAGCAGGGCAGGTTCCTGTTTTGAATAAGGCCTACAGGTTGCCAGGATTTCTCATTCTCTACCTGCCTCCATTTCTCTTTCTCCCTGCCCTCCGTTTGCCTTCCATGTGTTCTGTTTTCTTTGCTAGTACCTACGATATGCATTTGCCAGTGTGCCCCAGCATTCATTCAGCGAACCTTGTGGGGTTGAGTCTCTTAAGGGAGTGTCTGGGGAGGCTAGACGGGAGGCGGTGAAATTAGCTAGTGTGATAAGATCTCTACAATTCCCCCACCCGCCCCCTTGCAACTCCCCCCTCCAAGAATAAAAGCTATCTCTGTAAATCTTAAAAAGGCACATCTATTGGACAAGAAAGAAAATGATCTCATGTTAGAAATCAGTTTAATGATACATGAATTGTTTTGCTAATGATTCAGTCAGGCATTTAACAACTTTAAAATATACAAATCAAGATTGAAAATGACTGCCTCAAAAATGAATCTGTCATTATAGACATAAACGAGATTCCAAACATTTAAGCATTTTGTAGATGGATAAAAATTATATTGTATTTAAACATGCTAATTATTGTTGAATAGAAATGCTTTAATGTGCTGAACCTTTATTTCATGCCCATTATTCTTAGCTAAGACTATTTCTTGCATGCAGAATTTGTACACATTTAACATAATTTCAGCATCATAAAGGTCCAATAAAATGGCCATCTCTGCAACCACCTAGAAGCTGTAGCCCGGTGAGCTTGTAGCTCATACCTCAGAAAGTGAAACTGCCACATACTTGATTAGCCTGTCATGTAGACAAAACAATTGGTCCAGTGACAACATTTTTCACTTTTAATTTTGTCTTTCTTTTTCTGATTGTTGTGGGATAAAGAAAGAGAGATTTTAAGAACTTGTTTACTGATAATGGGCAGGAATGTGTTGCTGATTAAAGAACTTGAGACCACAACTTGAGAAAACCTTTTGAACAGTGTGTGTGTGTGTGTGTGTGTGTGTGTGTGTGTTCACCTGTGTATTCTAGAATGCATCACCACCATTGCTACTAGTATTTACTCTGTGCCCCAGGCATCACTGAGTGCTTTAAATAGTCAATCTCACTTTATCCTTCAGACGTACTTTATGAGACAGGACCTGTTAGGCTCTCTGTTTTACAGATGAAGTAATGGAATTACTAGCATTGGTTCTACCTGAGATGGAGTTGACCCCAGAGCCCACACCATTGACAACTGACATTCTGTTGGAGCCTTTTCAACATGTGGAATACTTTCCCGTATGGCACCTCATTTGGTCCTTGTAAATGAGGATGTGCAGGTGTTATTCCCATTTTACAGATGAGCAAATAGCCCTAGAGAGGTTGTTTGACTCACTTAAGTTCACACAACCTGGTTAGTAGTAGAGCTAGGTCAGAAATCCACATCTCCCAATTTCCAGGTCAGGTGTCTTTCCCCAAAACCTCATTGCCTATTATTTATTGTTATTGTATGGGTCTGAGCATTTAGCTGTCACTGAAACAAATGGATTGGATTGTGTAGATCATACTTGTGTAAAAAACAATCTGTGGAATTAGCGTGTAATTGACTAGCCATGGAACTCTGCTTTTTCTTTTAAATAAAAAAGGAACAGTTTATGTACTGATAATAATCTCTTAGCACTTCTTTGGTGGATACCCCTTTAATGAAAACATGTGAATGGCAAATTACACACACACACACACACACACACACACACACACACATAAATAGCTTTGCCTCTTTTATATACATATAAAAGTCTTTGGGAACTGTCCATTTAAATTTGAATGCCTTCGTTTTGAAGATCTGATACTTGAACATAAAGAAGACCATGGTATATTTATTTGGGTGTTTTGGAGCCTCAAAGCTGGGAGCCCAAGGTGGATAACATTTCTTTCCAAAGCTTTGTAACTTACCACATCTGTTCTTTGATTTGATCCTCACAATAACCTTGTGGGTTTGTCAGGACCGATATTACTGACTGCATTTTATAGATGAGAAAACTGAAGTTCAGAGAGGTTAAATGACTTGCCTAAGTCGACACAATAAGTGGATAGTCTTAGGATTTGTGTTTATTGCTCTTTTCACTGCGTTACTGCTGTTGCATTAAGTCGTTTATGTTTAAATATCCACACTGCTTCCTAGGGAATGGTGTATCACCCTCTTGCATCATCTAGCACAGTGCCTTTCCCATTACAGGTGCTCAATAAACATCTGTTGATTGATGTTAGAGCCCATCAGCTCAGAGGGCCCTACGCAAATGCTTATATCTTTCAAAGATAGTTGCTCAGTAAATCCTGGTGATTGTACTGGCCCTCTGCCTCTTTGATAGTGTTTTAATTGTCTGTAATCCTTTTGAAGGTCTCCTAGCCAGTCTGGTCTCTTTTGCAGAATGTAATGAGGAAGAAAAACGGTTACTAAACAAGCTTCCGAGGAAGAGGCAAAATTTAGAACCCTTGTTATTTGTTGGTGTGATTGAAAAAAATAGAATTTCTGTGAGTTCCAAGATATATGTAGAACCGAAAAACCCAACTTTTAGGGCACAGGGCACAGGAGTTAGCAGACTAGTACTGTGTCTCAGTCCGTACGGAGAACGTTAAAGAAGAATGTGTGACAAAAATCTGAAGAGTTGAATGGTCGGAGGTTGGGATTCCTCTAGCTTTCCTTGAGTTTCGGCCTTCGTGACTTGTATTTCATCACGAGAAGGCTGTTTTTCTACTTAACTGTAGCAGATCAATGCCATAAATTATCATGACTGTTAAACAAAGGTCCAGCACTAGGTTCCTCTAATGTAAAACTTTTATGTTGCACTTTAATGAAATTTTATATGCATGTTCAAAGCAAGGCACACTTTACGCTGTGGAGAGGGCGATGCTCTGAATTGTTGAATTTATTTTAAAGTAAATCTTTTTGATGACCTTAGCTGCTAACATCCACCTACTTACTGAGCTGAGAAAAATTATCTGAGGGCTTAAATAAAATGGCATGATTTAAGCAGGGCTGGCAATAGCACTACAGCTAGAGTCTGATTTTGATTATGGATCGCTCGGTTTATGGAATACTATTTTTTTTTATATACCTGTGCATTTTGCTTCATTTGAAAAAGAAAATCAGCCAGTGATTTAAAGTAATCTTTGATTTGGTTCTTCAATAGGCATGTGCTGTATATGAAGGTATAAAAGCCACACATTGGGAAATAAGCTAAGGAAACAGGTTTGGCTTTCATTACAAACTCAAAATCACTCATCTGTTTATTTTTTCAACGTTCCTTTTGCTGGGGAAAAAAAACCCACATTACTTCCATCCTATGAAGAATGATTTGTTTTGTTGCTTTTCCAAATAAGAGTTCTCTGTATTGTCTGTCATCTTCAGTGGAAACCAGATCTCAGTAGCAGATACTGGTCCACTTGGTGGCCTTGATTGAACTATATGCCTGGAGTCTGAATTTTGGATTCTATAGGCAACATATCTCCTGGAAAGCACGTTGAAATGGTTTCTTTTTATATTAATAAAAAGGTAAAACCCTACTTATCTTGTAGTGATGCTGTAGCTGCAGTGTCTGGAGGAAGACGTTTCTTAGGTGTCCAAAGTCTTCTTGGTCTTTGGGTCTCTAGCATGGTTCGATCCAACCAACCGGCTGGAAGGAGCGTGTTACGGAGTCAGTTTAACCTTCTGATTGTGGCAGTATGTACACGATGACCTGGTTATCTAGTGACCACTGAAAAATGCATTCACAGAGGCTTTACTTCTCCTTTCAGGATGTCAGTCAACTAATTTTTTAAATAAGTTAATTTTCCAAAGGGACTGGTGGTTTGCCTTCCAGGTCGGCACAGCCACAGTAACTAAATTAAATTCCAGCATGATGGATGTTTCTGATGAAGTGCCATGGAATCATGGCGAGGTCTCATCAATTAACCATTATTTGCTGGCAAAAGGCTTGGCTCCGGGGCGTAGAGATGATTCAGTCCCTCAAACCTGGTCCTTCAAGACTGGAGGGCCCTTCAGAATCATGTGGTCCAGCCTCCTCATTGTACAGATGAGGAGACCGAGGCCCAGGATGGGGAAAATGGCTTGCCCGAGGACATATACTCGGTAAGTGACACAGCTGGGTCGGGAGGCTTTGTGCCCTGGTCCAGTGTTTGTCAACTCTATCGAGAAACTGTTTCCACTGTGTATCTACTCTGTGCCCGGCGCTTTGCTAGGTGGTCCCTTTAAGGGGGAGATGAAAGGAATGTAAAAATGACCTTCTGGCCCTGCTGAGTTGACAGCAGAATGTAGAACTAGATTTGGGGAAATAGTGTGTCATGGATGGAAGTAAAATAGAATTCAGGGAGAGTGAGAATGTGAGCTAGAGTAAAAAAAAAAAAAAAAAAAAAAGTGGTCCTCATCGAGGCCCGTGAAACTCTTTGAGTACCGTTAGTGCAGTCCAAATGGAAAGCCAGAAATTTGGATTGTTTGGAGGACCAGAATCAGCCAACAATGACTTTGGACCCTGAGTTCTCTGGTTTGACAGAAGCTCACATTCATCACACGATTACCGAAGTTATGTTTGACTGCGTGGATGGAGTATTCTCGTTAACACTGACCACCATTGCTGGGGGTGGGGGGACAACCACAGAACTCTTTACAACTATTTTGACTCTCTGAATTATAGAAATATTTATGCAAACATTCTTCAAATAAATACCAAACAAAAGTTTGTTTTCCTGAATCCGTTGAAACAAATGTTTGTAAATTGGCACAATTGCTAACAAAATTGCTGTTTTCAAAAGAAGCATGTATTATGGTTCTTTTTTTTTTAATATTTTATTTATTTGACAGAGAGAGAGATAGCGAGAGCAGGAACACAAGCATGGGGAGTGGGAGAGGGAGAAGCAGGCTTCCCGCCGAGCAGGGAGCCCGACGCAGGGCTCAATCCCAGGACCCTGAGATCATGACCTGAGTCGAAGGCAGACGCTTAACGACTGAGCCATCCAGGCGCCCCTGTATTATGGCTCTTGAGATGTACCCAAGTGTATCTCTTCTTTTGTTCTTTCTCCTTTTTAAACAAATAATGAACTCATTTTTCTGGAAGGTAGGTACCGATATTTTGACTTCTGCATTTCCTTTCCCTAAAGAGTGAGTTGGTGCCTTGGCACCATCTAATTGGGGTTTATATCTGAGTTTATGATTAGTTGTTTGGCCTCCAAATAATTCTTTGTCTGGCTGTCTCATCTTTCAAATCTCAGCTGTGTCTCTGGGAAGCCACTAGCTGTCATCCTCCTCCCTCCTCTGCCTACCAGACTCACATCCTCCACCAGCCCTGTTGGGTTAGACTCCCCTCCTCGGTGTTGCCGTAACACCCTGAGCATACTTGTGACATACCTGAATTGTTTTGAGGGATGGGAATACAGCTGCTTTTATTTCTGTATTCCTAGTGTCTGATCCATTCGGAGTGCAGCATCATTCATCTACTGGATTCATTCAGGCACTGTGCTAGGTCTCAAAACATTATGTGTAGGTGGGAAGCCCTAGTAATCTAAATCAAAATGAAAATAATAAGTAGAGCTAACATTTCCTGTGTGACAGGCTCTGGTTTGTGTTATCTGATTTCCCAGTTTTACAGGGTGGGGAGACTGAGACATGGGGTTCAGCGACTTGCCCAAGGTCACACAGGCCACATGAATCCTTGGCTTCCCTGCTAACCCGTGAGGGTACCCTGAGAGAGAGGCTAGAGAAGTGGCAAGCCCTGCATGTTGAGGCCTTTGTCATGCAACTTTGGTATTTACAAATCAGGTTGGGTTTGAGACCTTAGCCAAATAGGAGATATAACTGACCTGATATTGACAGCAATAGACTGCAAGGTTCTGCTCCTCTTGGATGTAAGCAACAGATAATGTATTTGGCAGGGAACTGCATTGGTCTGTAAACTTGGACTTGATTCAAACTTGACAAGAACAGGAGCTCCAGGAGGGTGGGTGTTTTGTTTTGTTTTGTCATATTCACTGGTGCATCAGGAGTGCTTAGAACCTTGTCTGGCGCACAGTAGGTGCTCAGTGACTTTTTGCTGAATAAATAAATGGGTTGATCTACAAGAACCTGCTTAATGCTTTCTGTGGTCAAATGTGTGCAGAGATAGTTCAGAGGTTCAAGAACGAGGTCTAAGAGAAGAGCTGAAATCACAGTGGTCAGACAGGTAGGTACAGGTAGGTGTGTGGCCTTCAATAGATGTATTCTTGAAATAGCATGCTTATTAACATTCTCTAAATTAAATGCTCTATATGAGCATCTTGCTTGCCAGGAATCCTGTGGGGGAATTCTTTTTTTTTTTTTTTTTTTTTTTTTTAAGATTTTTATTTATTTATTTGACAGAGAGAGAATGAGAGAGAAAGCACATGAGAGGGGGAGGGTCAGAGGGAGAAGCAGACTCCCCGCCGAGCAGGGAGCCCGATGCGGGACTCGATCCCGGGACTCCAGGATCATGACCTGAGCCGAAGGCAGTCGCTTAACCAACTGAGCCACCCAGGCGCCCCTGTGGGGGAATTCTTTACTGATGTGAATAATCCCTCCCAAATATCCCTAAGCTTATCAGCTTTGTGATTTTAGATTTTTACATATAGCATTTTTTTCCCTGTAAGTTGTGTCTACATTTAGTATCTACAGTAATGCTGCGAGGGTAATTATGCCGACTTTAAAAAAAAAAAAAGATGTCTTAATTTACTGCCATCATTGGATGAGCCTTTTGTCTAGTACCAAGTGGGGAGGAGGGAAGCACACACCTTCAACTTTTGTGAGCCAGATGCCTTGTTTGTTTATTTTGTCTGTCTTCTTTTTTAAAAAAGGTAGTTCTTGCTTTGGAGGCTAACCTAGGATTTGGGTTTTCCTAACATATATTTTTAGACTGAACACATTTTCTATTTAAGCCTCTGGAGGATTCAGATTTCAGTTTCGTCCCTAGAATGTGCAGAAAAGGTTCCATATGTTCCATAAGATGGTTTGATAGTCGAAGTAAGAGAACCAGCATTTGCAGAGCATCATGTCACGTGCTTTACACACATGACCTCATTGAACAAGCACCCCCAAAAGATGGGTGTTTTTACCCCTGCCTTCACAGAATTGGAATCAGCTATGTCTGAGTTGGACATAATGGAATTTGATGGGTGATGAGGAGCATCTTTTTTTGTGTCTGTTGGCCATCTGTGTATCTTTGGAGAAATATCTGTTCATGTCTTCTGCCCATTTTTTCATTGGACTTTTTGTATTTTGAGTGTTGAGTTTGATAAGTTCTTTGTATATTTTGGATACTAACCCTTTATCAGATACGTCATTTGCAAGTGTCCACTGATTGATGGATGGATAAAGAAGATGGAATATTACTCAGCCATCAAAAAGAATGAAATCTTGCCATTGGCAGTGACATGGATGGAACTAGATGGTATTATGCTAAGTGAAAAAGTCAGTCAGAGAAAGACAAATGTCATAATTATTCATTCATATGTGGAATTTAAGAAACCAAACAAGCAAAAAGAGAGAGACAAATTAAGAAACAGACTCTTAATTCTAGAGAACAAACTGATGGTTACCAGAGGGGAGGTGGGTGGGGAGAAGGGGGAATAGGTGATGAGGATTAAAGAGTACACTTACTATGATGAGCACTGAGTAATGTATGGAAGTGTTGAATCACTATATTGTACACCTGAAACTCATATTACACTGTATGTAACTCAAAAGAATTAAAATTAAAAACTTAAAAATATAGTTTGATGGGCAACTTCAAAGTATTAAAAATAAAAATAGTCTTGGGAAAAAACCCTCTAAACAATTTTTTTATTGTTTCCCCAGTGCAAAATTAAAGGTGACAAAATGCACATTAAGGAAGACAGACAGATAAAAGGTGATGAAAAAATCTGGGACATTTTAGTGCAGATAAAAAAACCCAAGTAGTTCAATTAATCAGATATTAAGATACATACTAAGAGGAGAGACAGTAGGTACTTACGGGTCTTTAATAAATTAAGTCTCATAACCAGAAATGAAATGTACCTGAGTATTAAAGAAATGCAAGAGCTGCAATGGACCTTTTTTTTTTTTTAAAGATTTATTTATTTATTTTAGAGAGAGAGAGCAGGGGGAAGGGGCAGAGGGAGAGAGAAACTCAAGGAGACTGCTCAACGAGCACTGAGCCCGATGCAGGGGCTCCATCCCACAACCTTGAGATCACAACCTGAGCCCAAACCAAGAGTCAGATGCTCAACTGACTGTACCACCCAGGCACCCCCGCAATGGACTTTTTAAAAAGTTAACTATTATATATAAACTAGATCCCTTTTGCTGCAATTAGTCATTTTGGCCAGTTCGTTTTGAAGTTCTGTAATAGTGCACATATGTTCAGACCGCAAGTGGTATAAGTTCCCATCTAGAATGATGAAGACCATTATCTTTGGATTTTAATTAGCATTTTACCCAGAAATTACATGAAATGCCAATGCATACTCGAATGCCATTGAAAATTGACACGAGCAACACATTTTTACCATTCAGGCTTTTGTAAACAATCTCAGTTATTCGTGTATTTTGAGCAAAAAATAGAAATTTGATGAACCTGTTTCAAGAGGCTTGAAAAGTTAAAGTGAATTCTAAATGTAGATTAATAGCAAATGATGACAGCCGAGCCAGTATTACCTCAGTTGATTAATTTATAAGGATACTGGTCAATGATTTTAACCAACAGCTATGCATAGTAGAATCCTAATGGGATCCGTCTGTTAAAATTACATAAAGTAGGGCATTTGATTTATTTCATAGTTTCTCAAAGCTCAATTTTAATTTCATACAAATAATGCATTAGTCACCCGGGATAAATGACACATTGAATAGAGTTGTGATTTTGTCTGCTTCTCATAATCTGATTTAGCTCAGGATTACATCTGGCTTCGTAGTTTATTCCTCTCCTAAATGTTTGGAGGGAGAGTGGGATCCTTACGTCTCCTGTTTCATATCTCATTAGATGAGACCAGACCCTATAGCCCTTGCCCTGCCTCTGGTGTGTGAGAAAGTCTTTCTGATTTGGGTGTAGCATTAAGAACTACTGCAGCTAGGGGCCCCTGGGTGGCTCAGTCAGTTAAACGTCTGCCCTCAGGTCATGATCTCAGGGTCCTGGGATCGAGCCCCACGTCGGGCAGGGAGCCTGCTTCTCCCTCTCCCTCTGCCCCTCCCCCGGCTCCTGCTCTCTCTCTCTCTATCTCTCTCTCTCAAATAAATAAGTAAAATCTTTAAAAAAAAAAAAAAAAAAAAAAGAACTACCACAGCTACAGTGAAGCAAATGGAAGGATTTATAGACAACACCCCTGTTAATACATGAGGAGCCAACACATTTCAGTTTTGGTTGGTAACCAATTTGAGATTGGTTAAACTTTCAGACCCGGAATGTGCATTATTATGAAGTACATTTACTGAAAGAACACAAATCAGTAAAATCCACTAGAACAAGTAAAAATGTGAGAGACCACCAAACTTCGCCTAGGTGCCTCATTCCAGCCCACCATCTCGGGTCATGCCTTTACCCTTGACCCTGGGGTTGGGGAGTCTTTCCCTTGGACTGTGAATTGGGTAGTGGTTGCTCCAGGGGGGCACATCCCTCTGAGCCTTACAACGTCACCCCATATTCAGTTCCCGTGCCGAGACCTGACAACGTTTTCTACTCCCATCACTGGTGCCATTTTTCATTAGGTTTGTTGCCTTAATGGAAGGTGGAAAGGTGAGTTTGTCCAACAGGAAAGCTTTGAAATCTGTTTGGCCCGCAGTCGCGTACCAAAATTAGAGGAAAGGAGGGGTTTTACGTTCATGGCTGACTGGAAATATGCGGGCTTATATTTTTAAGATGTAAAAAACATGATTAGTAGAAAGTTCATAGAACTTCATGGACATCAAATAACTCTTAAAAACAGGTAAATGATGAAGTATGGGGTAAGTTTCCCTAAATTGAACATAATCATAAAAATTCAGGGAAAAGCAATATATTCTGCAAAATTTATGAGTTTTTTGTGGGGGGAGAGTTTGCAAAGCTTGACAGCCCCCAGTGCATCTGGCCCTGGCACATTCCTGTTTGTAATGAGAACCTTATGAGGTTCTGGGCCTGCTCCCCAGGGGGTATCATAAATGATATGCAAGTCAGAAACTTCATGGCTCATGGCATTTCTCAGAGATGTTTTAGTTAAGCGGCCTCACCCAGCTACAGGGGCAGAAGTTGGGAAGAGAGTCCACTCATAAATCTTCACTGAGCTTTAATTAAGTTATTTCTTTGCTATTGTTCATAGGAATTAGAGAGGGGAAGACCTAACTGAATGAATATACCCACCTGACTTCACAGAAATGGTCCAGGTTCTTGGGGTTAATGTGACTTTCATTATTTCGTAGGCACCCATTTTTTTTTTTTTAACAACAACAACAACAACAACAACCAGAAAACCACAGAAGTGTGAATACCACTAAGGAAAAGTCGAATGGACAGAGACAGAAAAAGAAGGAAAAGCGCAATGCCAAAGTTAGGGCCATTTTTCCAGGTGTTTTCTTCTGTCTCATCTTTCCTTTTATTCCCTGTGCCCTGGGGAAGATTGGAATTGACCACAGTCTCACTTGTGTAGGCTGAGTGGGGTCGGGTGGCTGGGAGGTCGTGCAACAGACGTTTGTGAATTCATTGGATTTCCTGAATATAATTGTGATGTTACTTTATCATCAAGAGATGGGCCTTTATTCCAACCCCGATGCTGCCTCTTGGTGGTGGTGGGGATTGGGGGTGGGAAGAGTTCAAGTTGAATTGGACTGTGTAACGTTGACCCTTGAACATGTTCCTGCCTCCCCTGAGAATTCCGGCCCCTCTCTTTGTATGCCCGGAGCTCAGCAGCCTTTGAGAGAAGCCTGATGTTGCTTTGAACTGCACAACTCTCGGGGGGAGGGGGTGTGGGGAGCGCCTGGCTGGCTCCGTTGGTAGAGCACATGACTCTTGATCTCAGGGTTGTGAGTTTGAACCCCACGTTGGGCATAGAGATGACTTAAAAAAGAAAAATGAACTACAACAACACTCTGCCCTCTTTCCCCTACCTTATTGTCACCATCTTTTGAATTCCTGACATTTATTCCTCCAAACAACTTAATTGTTCCACTTTTCTTTGCTTCCGTGTGTAGGTCTAATAACATTTAGAAAAAGACAGCATGAGCATCACTGTCCTTTTCATTGTCTTCCTTTTAATCATATCTGTTACATCTGATCAATTTTCAGACTTGTTTACCCTTTATTAGTGAGCTGGGATACTTTCAGCCGTGTTTTGAAAGGGGAAAAACAACACTGCTTTCTGGGAGCCATTTAACTAATTTCTCCTAAGGACTATTTGTGCATTTTATGAGAGAAACGTTTAAAAGGTTGTAGTGAATGAGGCAGCTATCCGGAAGACTGAGGAGATTAGACAAAATGAAACATTTTTTTTTAAAAAGGAAAAAAGCAGTTTCTCCCCTTGATAAGTTTATTTTGAAAGGGTGGTCGAGAAACCGCTCTGTTTCCTCACTGGGAAAAAAAGGGGAAATGACATCTTGCAAAGTGTTTCAGTGAATTCCAAATTGCAGGTCCCATACTGTTGCGGCTGATAGAGATTTATGCCCCACCAACTTGAAGAATGGGAGAAAGCCTCTTTTATTTAAGTTCTCGAATTCTTTGACCTTCATCTTCAACAAAATGGAAAGACGCTGGAAATGCCAGCCATTTTGCTTTGACCACTTAAGCCACACTTGTTTCTATTTCTGGTGTCTAATAGTGAGACTGAATTTTCATAAACAGACAACAGATGAGGGAGGCTTCCTAGCATCGGTCCTGATACTCTGTATCCCCCATTGCCTATTGACAGGAGAATTCAGGCTCTCTGTGAGCCATGGTTCTTTTTTTTTTTTTTTTTCCAAAATGATAATCTCCCATTTAAAAACTGAAATGTAAAAATCATAAAAGCTATAAAAATATAAAAAGAAATATGATCAATTTTCACGAATCAATTTGAGCTCCTTTTAGTGGTGTGCAGGCAACAGGATAAATGCAGATACGGCTTGATTCTCGTGAAATGCGAGATCGTCAAGAGCAGTTGCAGTCTTTGAACTTCAGGCTTGTAGGGGTCTTATTTAAGGGGCTTAAGGCTGGGCCAACTCTTGGACAGTGCCGAAGACCTTTCCTCAGTCTCCCTGCCAGTGGGTACCCAGCTTCTGCCAGTCCAAAAAAACTGGAGGAGGATGAAAATACATCTCGAGGCAGCTAATTCCCTCCTAGGTGGACAGTTCTGACACGAAAGGGGCCTCTCTGGAGCTTCTAGCTCTGGGTGGTATTTCTGCCCTGGAGACCATGCAGAATAAATATAATCTCTTCAGTTTGCCTGAGCCCTTCCTGGGTCTGAGGACAGCCCTCCTGTGTTCACTGCGTTCTCATTTCTCAGGGCAGAATGCCCCAAGCCTGTGGATAATTGCTTCGAGAGACTCACAACGACCCTGCCTCGAAATGCAGGTGGGAGGTGGCTGTGCCCTGAAGGCTCTCGTCCGTCCCATTTCTAGGGTGGCGCATCTCTTTGCAAGGTGGGGAACAGGATCTGAAGAGCATTCCTCTGTGCCTTGTCCATACAAACTTTTTCCAGAAGTTGGGGTGATGAGCAGATCCTCAACAGCCCTTGCTCAGGAAAACTTCCCTCTGGATATCTTCTCCTTTAATTGCCACAATAGGAGAATCCCAAAGGATCGGAAGACTAACAGGAACTTTTCCAGAAGGAAGCAAATAACTAATGTTGAACACGGGTGCCCCCGGGGAAACTGTGAGTCTCTGTCACCATGGCCACGTTGGCCCACACTTGGCAGATGCGGAGGCCCCCGCGGATGGAGCAGTTACTGCATGTCAGACACCCCTCTGACCCCTTTCTAAGCACAAACTTTGTTAAACCTTCCAGTAACCCTGTGAGGTAGTAGACCTGTTTATCACTGACCTTTTTACAGTGGGGAAATGGCGGCCCGGAGAGGCCAAGTCATCTGCTCCAGATCACATAGGTAGGCGTGGTGGCCGATTCAAACCCGGGCCCTGTAACACTGCACTGTAACGCAGCTCCTCAGGGGTGAGTCTTGAGGTGTTGCTCCACACTGGCCGCCTCTGAACAGGCCACTACTTGGATGGTGGGACAAGCCCCTCTTCTGCTGTGAGCATCACTTCATCTCGCAAGATGGGGAACAGGATCCGAACAGCATTCCTCTGTGGCTCTGTACTGAAGCCCAACGTCTGTGGTAGATGAACTCCTAAGTGTTTCGTCTTCTGAATCGGGGAATAGATGTTCACTCTTTCTTTCATTTGTTAAACATGTTGTGGGTGTCTCCCGTTGGCCAGGCACCGGGGATCTCGTGGTGGCCATTGTAGAAATGGCCCCTGGAGTCCGGCCATTAAATGCTCAAAGTAGGAAGAGAGTTGGGCAGACGTTGCATCTGAAGATCCTTCCAGCTGCAGGGATTACGGCCCTCTTTAAGATGACAAAAACAGATACGCCTTGACCAGTCCTGCGCAGCCTACCCTTTAGTACCCCTGCTCTGGTTGATGCATGCTGGAGATTTATGTGAAGGAGGCGAGCATGAGAAAGAGGATTTGGCCGGAGCCACATTTCCAAAGACACCATTCTGAAAGGGCTTGAGTCATCAGTCATTTGTTGAAACATAGGGCACGGGGCATCTGGCTTTCTTTGTGGCTGCCAGGAGGCTAGGCTGACCCAACGCTGCCTTGAATAGTTTCTTCGGTGTCTAGTACTCATTATTTCCACCTGTTGCATGAGAGGGATCTTAAATCACAGTCTAGCCTCTCTGACATGGTGCTTTATTGTTGATTACCGCAGACTTTCAGTCAGTATTCAACAAACCACATCCTACACTGCACTATTGATGAATTTACTGTAGAGCCCTGAATTCAGCTGTACAGTATAGATTCTTTGTGCCAAAAGGAATCTAAATTATAAAATACTTTTTTCACACCTTATTGTCACTGCTATTAGTGGGGCATCCTAAGATGAATAATTTCTTGCTACCCAATGCTTTTTTTTTTTTTTTTTTTTAATTATTTTAGAATCCAGACTAGAGACTCGACCTGGAGGCTTAGCCTAGTAAGGAGACTTCAGGTTCCATTTCGTTTTGGTCTAGTCTTGGCACGGGAGTATGAATTTTGCTAACAAGACTGAACACAGCCAGCTATTTTCTTCCAGAGAGTCACCTTGACCATCAGTGTGGGTGATAGATGACAGCCTTTGTGTTAAGAAGTTTATCGTATTTAATCAGACAGTGGTCTGTGGTATTTGCAGTGCTTCGTTGGCACGGTCTACCTCTTCTGCAAGAAAGTTATACATGACTATGGGTCATTTACCGACTGTCAGGCGAAACCTTTATAAGCCAGTGTTCTCTGTGCTCTGCCCTCAGCAGGGACCCCACAGATGACCGACCTTTGATGGGGACAGGAAGGAGTGGCGTGTGGTGCTTGGTCACTTTCCACTTGAGTGCAGGTTACTTTGCGGAGTTTCAGGTAGGGGAGTGCGTATGTCTTGTGTTTAACCTGACTGGCTGACCCTTATCAGGAATGTTGTAGAGGGGATTCCAGCAGTAGATAAAGGTGGAACTAGATGACCTTTGAGGTTGTTTCAACTGCTGACTTTTTATGATGCTTTAAAATCCCTTAGGAGGAAAGCTGTGGTAGAGGGCGCTGGCTGTGAATCTCAGGCTTGAAGTTGTCGGAAAATAATGCCCCAGTCAAATCACACTACATTCACTTTACCTTTTAGAAATATATGGCTCACAGTATTTTGCCTGATGTGGGGGGAGGGACTATGGTGAGAGGGGAGAATAGGAAGAAGATTACCGTAACATCAAATGCGGCAGACAATGAAAATAGCATCAACACCCCAAACTTTACATTAAAAAAAAAATTGAAAGGATGGGGCATCACGGACACATATAGTGTCCAAAAAATTTTTGCCTCATTCGTGAGCTCAATGAATGGAGCCTCTTAATTACTGTTGCTGCCCATTGACATTTAAATGGCGCCTTTATCTAACTAGAGTGCGCGGAGCTGACTGCCGCTCTCCCGGACCTCTTCGTTCTTGCGCTCCCGACTCCCCACTCGGTGGCAGGACCTCACTCCATTTGGTTATAGGCTGCAGAAGCGGCCTAGCTCTCCTCTGGGTCAGGAGTGAGACGCTAACATTCTCACAACGGACAGTGTGTATTTATCTCCCTCTTACTCACTTTCTGTGTGTTTTCAAAATCAAACGCAGGCGTCTTACTTCTCTTTGTTCCATAACACCATGGAATAAACACTAGTCTTGAAACACATTCTTAGAGAAACCACTTGCTGCGATTCCTAGTTCAGTTCGGTGTGTAGTAAATGGCTCCCACTCGTGTAGACACGAGCATAATACAAAGCGGAAGGAACTACAAATTAAAACAAATAAATGAGAGCTTAAAAACTCAGGGAGGAATTTGAACGGCGCCTTGTGTCCATGCATGAGGGCACATACTATGCATGTGGCATCAGCTGATGACATTAGTATGTGCCCTTCCGAGACACGAGGGAGTTAATAATAATGTTCACCTGTGCGCATATATTACGTATACTCACACACACGTGTATACGTACATGTATGTGCACACGCGTGCATGCATAAGGTAGCCATAGATTCTAGGCTTTTGTGAAACTTAAACTCTTAAGATATATGGCCCTGATAGCCTCTCCCACCTTCCTCCCTGGTATATACAAACAACCTGTCTTACTCTGTTAGCCTTTTTGTTTGGTTGAGGGCTGTTTTGTCTAAACTACTTACGTCATTATTTTCTTTTAAACACCCTTTCCTTTAAAAACAATAAAATAATCAATGCCAGCTGACCCAAACCCTTGTGCATTTTTTTTTATTTTAAAGATTTTATTTATTTATTTGACAGAGACACAGCGAGAGAGGGAACACAAGCAGGGGGAGGGGGAGAGGGAGAAGCAGGCTTCCCGCCGAGCAGGGAGCCCGATGCGGGGCTCGATCCCAGGACCCCGGGATCATGATCTGAGCCGAAGGCAGACACTTAACCGACTGAGCCACCCAGGCGCCCACCCTTGTGCATTTAAAGGGAAAAAATTATATAAAACCAGCTTACGTCTGAGTTGCTTCAAAGGGGGGAACTTTGTCCAGCATTTGCAAACGTATAACATCTCTTCATGTCCAGGCTGCATTCTGGGTCTGCGGCTTGTCGAGAACTATTTTCAAGTGTTTTTTGGATCCAGGGAAACCTCAAGTGCATGTTGCCCCTCGCCCTTTGCCCCTCTTTAGTTTTGAGACCCCTGTGTATTTGGCAGGAAATGTAATCCATATGTTTCTGATTCATTTACACTCAACTCATCAAAATGTTGTTCTGTAAGAGGGATTGGATGTTCAAGAAGCTTTTGTGCCTTCTTTAAAATAACCTTTGGAAAACCTTCCCCACCACGTCCCCCAAGAAAGGTTGTTTTGCCGAGGGTCAACAAACAGGAAGGGCCTACAGTTCCGAAGTCCTTGGTCACCGTGTGCCAGGGGGCTCCAGGGGGCTCCAGGGGGCAGGCACGGGGCTCCCGTGTTTTTGTGTTGGGTTGATGGGCTCGTCAGGTCACAGAACTCTTCTGGTTCTTCACACTGGCTCAGCTGGCTCTGTTTTGGATGCAGCAGAAGGGGTTTCTGAATACATTTACCCTGAAGAGGGAATTGACTCCCCTTAACTGGAACTTTCATTCACCTCTCAGAGAAGAAAGGCATGTGTCCTAATTTGTCATCTGAAATAAAATGTCTGAAAGTGGAACTAACTCCACACCTCAGCTGTAAAGTGTCTTGCTTGCCACAATTCCAGGGGAGCCTCTGTTGGTGCCACTGTCACCCTTCCTGAACCCTGGGACAACACAGAGGACTAATTGCAAACCCAGTACAGCAGTTTTTTCCTATTTACTAAGCAGTGTGATATAAAACAAGACAAGCGTAAAGACAGCATTGCCTGGAACTTCGGTTTGATGAATATACAAAACAATTTTTTTTAAAATTTTTATTCTTACTAAGATGTTTTCATTTATGAGAGAGAGAGAGAGAAAGCACAGGCGAGGTGGGGAGGGGCAGAGGGAGAGGGAGAGAGAGAATCCTCAAGCAGACTCCCCATGGGGCGGGGAGCCCGACTCCGGGCTGGATCCCAGGACCCTGAGATCACGACCTGAGCCCAAATCAAGAGCCGGCTGCTCAACCAACTGAGCCACCCAGGCGCCCCAAGTTCTCTTAAAAAAGAATATGTCTACTTCCAAGAATTAACACTGGAACATATCATATGAGATCGTTTGGGTTCTCAAGAGCCCTTTCCCCTTCTATCATAAACATGAGGAAGGTCTTAGAACCAAATTATATACAGATTCCATTGTGCGGGTGTGTGTGTGTGTGTGTGTGTGTGTGTGTGTGTGTGTGTGTGTTTCTAAACCTGATAATGCCAATCCTTGGATTTGTCCCGATGTGGAAGCCAGTGGCTACATGATTACCTAGGTTCTCAGGTGGGGCCGCGTGCAATTTCACATGAGTATTTCAGGTCAGATCTGATCCGCTCATCAATTCTTCTTTGTGTAGCTTGTGAGCGTGTGGCTTCAGGGTGAGAAGGGGAGAGGTCAAATGAGTTGTGTCTGGGCGTCCTGCCGTGAGGTCGAAAAGGCATCGCCCGTGTGGAGCAGGCCTCACTCCCTCCACGGACACCACCCTGCTCTCCCCGATTCCAGCGGCTTTCTGCAGAGTTCCTGCCCATGCCAGGTCGGGGCAGGGAGCAGGGCCAGAGAGCTTCAAGTGAAACCTTTGCCCGAATGTAAGCATCTGTCCCTGGATGGCCAGTGAACCGGGGCCTTTTCCTTTCGTGCTGGTGGCTGCACGAGATCGCACAGCTGGCCTCCCCTGGTCCCAGCGGGTTCCGGCTTGCCTTTGGGCTCTCAAAACCTCCCCCAAAAGGTTCTAATGCAAAATAGTCAAACCATGGCTGTTATTTGCTGGCCACCTGTCCCAACCTAAAGTCTTCACTTCTCCAAGGATGGCAGGTGCACAGCGCTCTATATTTAACTTTGTGGGCTCTCGCCGAGCCAGTTGACAAGGCTATGCACGCATTTGTGTGGGCTGGATGACCAGCTCTTGTCTCTGGTCCATCTGGTGATAGGGACAGTTTCACATTATGTGTATTTTGGGGGGCTTTTTGTATTAAGAGGTGAGAACGGGCTTTCTGGGCATGCACTCACTTGTTTATAAAAACAGACACACAGTGCGTCTACAAAGCATCAGAAAAAAAAATAGGCTTGAAGGGAAAACTTCAGTTCCTTCCTGCTGGGGCAACATGCTGCAGGGACCTTTTCAGTTTCGTATTCACTGTTTTACTGTTTGTTCTAGGGCTCCATTGACTGGGACTTAAATGCACATTACATGCACAGTTGCACCACGGTTGCTTTCGACGGACTCCAGCTAGGCATCACTAGCCCTGTCCCAGTGTTTGCAAAAAATCCCTCAACAGCCCTAATTTATTAAGATACACGTATCTTGTTGATATGATCATGCCTATTCTTTTAAAAGATTTTATTTATTTATTTGAAAGAGAGAGAGCAAAAGAGAGCATGGGCAGTGTGGAGGAGGAGAGGGAGAGGAAGATGCAGACTCTCCTCTGAGCAAGGAGCCCGATGTGGGGCTCGATCCCAGGACCCTGGGATCATGACCTGAGCCGAAGGCAGATGCTTAACCGACTGAGCCACCCAGGCGCCCCATCATGCTTATATTTTCATTTATTGCAACTTAAGCCTTTTGGCACATATTCATTTATAAAGCATTCCGATACCTTAGTGTACACACACACACACACAAGCACACACATACATATAAAGGGAGACCGAGGCACAGAGAAATCACGCACCTTTCCTGAGGTCAGATTTTATGTTGGTGATAGCATTGAGAAATCACCCCTGAAATTGGCATTCAACTGCAGTCACTAAAGCATTTGCTCCCTGCAGCATCTTTGTGGAATGCAAGGGTGATGTATATGCATGTAAATCTTCATTAAGATGAACGTGAGATATTATCATAACTGTTAATGTTAATATCTATTTTCAACATTAATAGCCAGATGAGCAAAACGAGGCTAATAGATCTCAGTTCTGTATGTGATTAAAATTATTTATTTTCATTTTAAGTGAAAATGTTAAGTCAGTTGCATGGTTTCCTCTGGATTTGTAATAGTGACATTGTAAAACATACACGTGCACATACACCCCATTCATGTAATTAAACTGATTCATCAAACATATTGTTGGAGAATCTCAGAAACGTGTGGGACAGAGGATTAATTAACTCAGAAGCATGTAAACTCTAAAGTTTGTCAGTCTATTTTTATTATACATATGCTCTTCCATGTATGATTTGTGACAGCTTAAGGACAGATGGCCAAGTGATTTACAACTCTGACTTCAATTATATACCATGTAGTTCAAGTGAAAATAGCTCTCTTGCAGCCCAAATAGAGATGTTAGCATCCATTTATAAGAAGTGTTTTGAAATTCGAATCAAAGTCGAAGCCTGCTTTGTTTGATTTCATGCAAAAAAAAAAAAAAAATGGATCTCCTGTGCCTAAAATAATCTCTGAATATTAATCTCTGCTCCTTGGGTGGTTTTAAAATTGTGCAAGTTTAAAAATGATGCTTTTCTCCTCTTTGTGTAATTCATAGCCCATATTTCAACCCTGTCACCTCTCAAGAAAACCCTTGGATCCATCTCCTCCAGATTGAGAAAGAAATGACACACTGTTCCGTGTAATCATGTAGGCAGGGATGAGGAGGATGGTCAAGGGGAGAGAATTCTTTTTTGTGTTTTGACTTGTAAAGGCACCCACTCCACCCTTATATTTTCAAAGTGGCAGTATGATTCTCATTCAAAGCGTGGGACACCATAGAAGAAACCCTTCTTCCTTGCCACTTAAAGTTACTATTAGCGTTTCAGAACTGATGTACAACTTACATTAAAGCCTGTGGCGTGTGTGTGTGTATGTGTGTGTGCGCACACACACGCGCGTGTGGTCTTGGTGGTGGTGGTGATTTGAGAAGCATATGCCTCCCTCCTGCAGACTATAACCTAGCCTTTTAATGTGAGGGGCGAGGGTAAAAATAAATATATGCCTCTAGAGAGAAGAGGTGGTAATATATTTTTGCCTTTCCATTTTTAATTTGCCCATTCTAAATACCGTTCCAGAAGGGTTTGTATGACTTTATACTTTCCAGAAATATTCTATTTTTGTAGGCTAATGCTTCAGTTTACTTCTCATTTCTTCATTGCCTTTCAGATAAGTACTTCCCCAGGAACTTAGTATTAAAATTTGCCTTTCCAAATGTACCATATGGAATTCCCAAGGGAAATTATTTTCCAAGTGTCAGTCTCACTCATGAATTTGGCTGTAGACTTGAGTTCTTTTCCTAGCACAACCCCCCCTCCCCAATTTAAAACATTTTCATAAATGAAGATACAGAGGGACTGAAAAAGGATCCCTGGATACTTGATTTCCATAAACATTCGTGTAGAATTTTCCAGAATATTCCCGTCACAAAGGGAATGTAGAGGCAAAGTCAGAACTGACAAACTTACAACAATCTGAGACACCCGGCGTAAAGAGCACTTTTCCATTCTCAGGGCTGTTTTCCTACGTAGGCTCAGAGACATTTTCTATCTGGACTGCTGATGCCTTCCAAAGAGCAGGCGGCAGGCAACATGTGTGTCTTGGGACGCTGGGCTTGTCTTCCCCTGGACTCGGGGGCTGCGGCTGCCACATCACCATTTGGAGCTATGGCTTGGAAAGTACTTGGTCTACTTGTGGACAACTGGTGCGGGCACCCCTCCCTAAAAGTTCTAAGAAATCAGGTCAGTTGAATTTTCTAGTATTTTTGGAATGCAAATTACCCCTACAAAAAGCTTCAACTGCAGTTGTAATTGTAGCTTGTTAAAAGTGAAAAACAGAGTTGTCAGAATTCTATTAGGAAGAAATAGTTTGGGTAATACTTTTCTGCTATATTGACCTTGCTAACTCTATAAACAGCAAGTGAGTACAACATTTCATTTGTGTGTGTGTGTGTGTGTGTGTGAGAGAGAGAGAGAGAGAGACAGAGACAGAGACAGAGAGACAGAGACAGAGACAGACAGAGAGAGGTTAGTCACTGATTTCCTCTTCTTCCTTTCTATAACCAAACATAAGACATTAAAAGAGCTTTGACATAACATTTAAAATCTAAACTACAGCCAATGTCAATATTATATAGCTAATATTGACTTTAATCAAAAAGGTCTGGCTAATGTTAAAGCTTATAAAGAACAAACAAAATTGTGACACTTATCACTAAACTACCACTATTCAAGTCTATGGGCGATAATCTCAGCTCAGTGACTGAGCCGACTTTCAGAGATAATGGTGCTATTAGTCAGATTTGGTCATTTTACCTTATCTATATTGTAGATAAATAGCTCATACTTAAACAATCAGAATAGAAGACTTCATAAATATACATTAGGTTTTTGGCTATAGATTTCAACACTAGCTGTAAATATAGCTACAAAGAGATGGGTATTAAATGTAGTAAGTTATCACTTAAGTATTTTGCAGTATCATCGAAAGGGATCACACCCGAGACACAACTGGAAAGCTTTTAAACGTTAGAAAAACAACTGAATTGTGCAATTCACTGAGAAAGACAGGAAGAACGTTCTGAACAATTAAGCCAGTTTGGAGATGAATGAAGGCAGCAACAACAGGTTATTCTGTGTGTGTTTGTGTGTGTGTGTGTACACGTACGCACGTACTTACATATATAACTCATCCCATGGTGGGCTACAATGACATACGAGAAATCTGGAAGTCCTGAGTACCCTGAAGACTCAGAACCTACACAGAGCTGGAGATCTTCATGGCCAAGGTCAGGACTTCGGAGACTCTACAGTCTCACAGCTCACAGAGACAGACCCTTAGGTGTAGAGGTTTCTGAGAGCAATTACACTCGTCGTTTTGACTCCATGCAATATCTTCGGGGAGCAAGAAAACTTTGGCAGAAATGGATTAGGAAATACGGGCAAAAAACTTGGTGTTCTACTCTAAGAGCTTTCCCTTCTCCTGTATCGATTGGTTTAATTAATCAGTTGATTCTTATTTTATTCCACTGTCCTTTGTTTTGGAGATTATTTCTTTTTTTTTTAAAGATTTTATTTATTTTTTTGTCAGAGAGAGCCAGCGAGAGCACAAGCAGGGGGGAGTGGCAGGCAGAGGGAGAGGGAGAAGCAGGCTCCCCACTGAGCAGGGAGCCCGATGCAGGGCTCGATCCCAGGACCGTGGGATCATGACCTGAGCTGAAGGCAGATGCTTAATTGACTGAGCCACCCAGGCGCCCCGAAGATGATGATTTCTGTGTAAGGAGTCCATCCTTACAGATGGCTACTAAGTGTGCCTTCCCCTCGCCCCCATGGCTGCTGGTGTAAATAAACTGCATCTCCCCATTGGTAAACAGTACTAATAAAATTTTTTAAAATGCCTTTGAAAAAATACATTACTGTCATTGATATTTATCTCCAACATTCAAGATAACTGTCAATTCACACACAGTTGCAAGAAATAATACACAGAGATCCTCTATACCCTTATCCAGTTTTCCACTTGGTAATAGCTTACAAAACTATAGTACAACATTACTGTCTCATTATTTTGAAGCACATTGCCCCAGACTTCACCAGTGGGAGACCCTTCAGGTTGACCCCTGTGTTCTTTTGATCTTTGAGCACGTCCTTAACTTCTGGTACAATGAGATGCTCTGGTTCCTCTCGAGGCCTCAGGAGCTTTGATTCCTTTTATTGGGAAATAGTATTTAGAGAACAAGATGTGGGGGGTAGGTGTGCTTTTTTTAAAAAATATTTATTTATTTGAGGGAGAGAGAGAGAGAGCGAGCACGAGCATGAGCCGGGGGAGAGACAGAGGCAAAGGGAGAAGCAGGCTCCCTGCCGAGCAGAGAGCCCGACACACGGCTCGATCCCAGGACCCCGGGATCATGACCTGAGCCGAAGGCAGACGCTTAACGACTGAGCCACCCAGGCGCCCCTAGGTATGCTTTTTACTACCAGAATGCCATTATTTCTATGCCATCTCAGCACACACTGCCAGGAGATACTGGTAGGTACGCGCATGCACACACACCTATTCTAGTCAAAGACTGCCTCATTCCTCCTCTCCCCCCTTTGCTAACCGGTAACTCCCTTCTCTAAAGGTTAGAAACCTAGCTCTCATGAACCACAATACGCTTTCTTCTTTGGCTCAATCCTACCATACTAACCCACAGCACTAGGAAAAATTGATTCAGGCAAGAATCACTGATAGATTCTTAAAGTAGTGGATGGAAGTTTGAGGAGGAATGAGATATTTACATTGTTTCTTGGTATCAGCCCACAAAATCTTGCAAGGGGAATAGTACCTTGTCAGTGGAGAAACCTGGGGGACCCCACCTTAACCAAGTGATCAAAGGTGCCATCTAGTATTAGGACAAGTGGACTTCTTATGCCTCCTGGTATGAGGTATTAAAGAGGATACAACATCACCTCTGTGTTGTTCTTGATGAGAATGTGGAACTTGAATCTAATCCTGAGGAAACATCAGACAACAAACCCAAACTGAGGGGGTCATGAAAGGCAGAAGAATGGAAGAACTACTTCATGTTAAAGAGACTAAAGGCACATGACAACTTACATGTAAGGCATGAACCTAGATTAGCTCCCAAGTCTATTTTTATTTTTCTATGAAGTATAGTATTGAGGCAATTGGCAAACTTGAAATAAAGTTGGTAGATTAGGTCTAACAGTAGAGTATCAACATTTAGGTCTTGATTACTTGGTAATTATACTGTGGTTATGTAAGAGAATGTATTTTCTGGAAATATACACTGAATGATTTAGAGGTAGAGGAGAATCGTGTCTTGGTGAAGGATATATGTATGGGCTTTTGTTTAATTTTTTTTGACTTTTCTGGAAGCTTGAATTGTTTTTAAACTACAGATGTTTTTAGAAAGAGTTAAATGAAGGTCTACTCGTGTACCTCTGTCATTTTCTGGAATAGTCATAGGGTCTCTTCTAAGTCACCTGACGCCATCTTGTCTAGTTGGGCTCAGATGAGCCTGCCTCTTGGAAGTTTCATTCTTCTGACTGCAGAGAAACAGTTGAGGGACAGTGTACATATATTGCCCCTTCACTTACCTCACCTCACGAGCTCTCCAGTGACCATTTGCTAGCTAGCCCGAGAAAGTGATGATGCTACGAACCATAGGCAGAGTCCTATAATTGCAGATTTCAGCTTCCTTGATATGCCCAAAGTAGCTTATGGCAAGTAACGATTTGTGCCAGAAGAGCAAGGACAATTGGAATTCATTTTGCTTCTTAAATTCACCTCTGGAAAAGGAAGAACAAGAGGGCCAGTAAAAAGTTGAGGGATTCGTTAATTTATTTGTTTGGTATTTGCCCTCACAGGTAAACCTCACTTTCTGCATTCTGTCTACTTTGGGAAATCATTAGCACGTAGGTGAAGTGTATAGTATTTTTACATATCATGATGGGCTTCCCATTTAAAGGGGAATTGAGGGGTGCCTGGCTGGTTCAGTCGGGGGAGCATGCAGCTCTTGATCTCAGGGTTGTGAGTTCGAACCCCACGTTGGGTGTAGAGATTACTTAAAAATAAAATCTTAAAAAAATAAAGGGGAATTGAGATAAATTCCTTTGTAAAATAAGTCATCCACGGGCACCTGGGTGGCTCAGTCGTTAAGCATCTGCCTTTGGCTCAGGTCATGATCCCAGGGTCCTGGGATCGAGCCCCACATCGGGCTCCCTGCTCAGCGGGAAGCCTGCTTCTCCCTCTCCCACTCCCCTGCTTGTGTTCCCTCTCTCACTGTCTCTCTCTCTCTCTCTGTCAAATAAATAAATCTTAAAAAAAATAAAATAAGTCATCCCTTCCTACTTTTGACAAAGGAAATATTTTCTGTGCTCATCTGTCTTTTGCTGTGAAGTGCACGTATCTGTTAGAGAAATCCTTATGGTGTTCTTGGTGTTCAGCCTTAGACCTCAGACAGAATCCTGGTCACAAGGTCTTAAAAGGCAGACAGTGGAAATTGGTGCTGGGCATAATGTTATATTGGAATCAGCTGGATCGGGAAAGGTTCTAGAACTGGGGAGGGAGGGCAGGGCCTTCCCAATACCATTTTGGATTCATTTCAGTTCATTTTTTTTCTAAGTATTTATAATAGTTTAAAATGATGAATATTGCTAAGAGAAACCATTGGTTCTCAAGTCACTTAAACCAGTGTATTCAAAAAGCCACATGGATATTATTTTCATTCAACTTCAGCATGTTGAGTGCAGTGGCTCCTTTAAAAAAAAAAAAAAACTTTTCGGGGGTGGGGTGGGCAGATGGTAGATACCTAAGCACATCCGTACAAATACCATTCAAATGATGAAAGTGAAACATCACAAATGCTGATAAATTCTTTTGAAAACCTTGCTTTAGCAACTTCTTTAGTTCTCTTTTTCTGCTCATAAAGTTGAAAAATCATAACCTAAGATTATATCGATACAAATTGTGTCCCAGTTTCCACATCTTGAAATCTCATGAAGCATCAAGATTTCCGCACAAAGCGCTGAAAAGAAGTAGACCCGTTGTCTGCTCCGAAGGTGGTAATGGAGGTGGACACTAGGGTCACGTCCAGGACATTTTGTCAGCCTCTTAGTAAGAGAATCCGTGCTAGCCCAGGGCGGGCGTTGGTGGGTTGGGAGAGTGATCCCATCATGATGATGATCTTCGCCATCTTGCTGGAGCTTTCCTTCAATCCTGCATCCTCCTTCACTGAAGATGGCATGGGGCAGTGCATTGTCATTGAATGAGCGCTCGAGTAGGAGGCAGGAGAAACTGCTATCGCCTGGCTCTGGGCTTCAACTTCTCGAGAAGGACCAGAGAGAATCTCTCTGGCACCTTTCTTGGGCACCTTCTCTGTTCCTAAGAAATGGGGACTTTATACACACACCCAAGGTAGAGATGAACACAGCCACAGCAAGGGGCTGATCAGTAAGTGACTCGACTGACTGGGTTGACATTTCTGTTCTCAGCCTAATCATTAGTTTGTTTAACTGATAGCTGTTAGCTGTTAGCATGTCAAAACCGAGCTTGAAACGTGATAACTTGGGTGCGTGTCGATTCTTTTGTCTCTCATGCGAAGTGATTTTTGAACAACCTTTGGATGTGCACAGATCCTCCAGTGAGGGTAGGGTCAATGAATCGAGCTTTGAAGTTTCTAACACCCTCACAACCAGGTTTCCAAACCAAAGAATGAGGCATCTTGCAAAGCCACCCAGATTTTCCTAAGGATTGCCAGGTGGTCGTAAAGATTATTAAAACAGGATTGGAACAGTTTTGTTTGCTTCTGTTGTTGGAAATGAAGCCGTAGTGCCTCTCTTGGAACACCTGGCTACTTCCTCATCATGTTAGCGGCCTGTCTCGCAGGGTGGTTGTGGCTGTTGGACAAGTTAATATGTAAACGTACGGGCTGAGAAGCGGGCCTGGCACGTCATAAATAGCCGGGCCTACCTCACGGGGCTCTCTGGAGCATTAGATGAGTTGACACATCTAATATACATTATAAAGTATCTAGAACAGTTCCTGAGTCATACTGTTACAATTATTATTCTCAGGTCATCTGGGGGCAGGTTTGCTACTCGCTTGATTTGAAGAGTAGATGCTCCATAAATGGTAGCTATTATTATTCAATGATCTTCAGCCTGGCAAATAATAAGTGCTCAATAAATATTATATCATTACTATTACAATTATTTATTATTGCACTATGAAAAGGCCCAGAAATCTCCCATTTGGTTGAGCCAAAAACATTTTCCAAGGTAGATGATTTCGCAGGTGTTGCCTTGGGGTGATTTGCAGATTGTTCCCAATTCCGGTGTGTTTCTTCCCCTCCTGTGTCCTCCTGTCTCCATGAGAATTAACCGGATGCATTGAGATCTCCTTACTCTGGTGGTAGTTCTTGTAAATTCACTCTTCTTTTTAGCCTGCTGGCAAACGTCTGGTATAGTTAAG
The DNA here is from genome assembly GCF_964656455.1 of Halichoerus grypus. Classification (NCBI taxonomy): domain Eukaryota; kingdom Metazoa; phylum Chordata; class Mammalia; order Carnivora; family Phocidae; genus Halichoerus; species Halichoerus grypus. Next base: position 6,354,307 of record NC_135727.1, on the reverse strand, counting down.
CTGCACTGCCCCATGTCACCAGCAGGCGCTGACGAGCAACACTTGAGGTCTGGCAGCCTCAACATTTTTACCAGTGGAAGCTGGGGATTCAGGGAAACAGATTAGTGCTGTACTTAGTAAACGGGGACATCGGAACTTGTAATGCCAGTAGGTGTGGTACCCGGACTATTTTTGTCTGAGAATTTAAAGCTTAAAGCCTCCTGCTCTTTTTTGTTCAAGCACTTCGCAAATATTTGAGTGCCTACTGTCAGCAAGGCGCTCGGTCGAGTACTCCGGGAACCGATGACAAGGAAAAAGTAGAAAACAGACCTTAACTTCGCCCTGGGTTTTTCTTTTTTTATAGGCACGCACACAGGAAAAGTGGCTTTGATGGTAGTTCGTTCAGAAAAATAGAAGTCCTGTCATTAAAACAGATTTTCTTTATTAAAGGTGTATCAGAACGATTAAAGCAAAAAATAAAATTAAAATATAGTTAAGGGGGCGCCTGGGTGGCTCAGTGGGTGAAGCATCTGCCTTCGGCTCAGGTCATGATCCCAGGGTCCTGGGATTGAGCTCCAGGTCTGGCTCCTTGCTCGGCGGGGAGCCTGCTTCTCTCTTTGACCGCCCCTCCCCCACCTCGTGTGCACACGCGCGTGCTCACGCACGCACGCTCTCTCTTTCTCTGTCAAATAAATAAATAAAATCTTAAAAAAATAAACTATAGTAAAAATCTGAACAAAACATTCAAATGCATTTTTGAGATGATGAGTTGGAGGTGAGCCTAGATACCACAATGCTCCCCCCCCCCCGCCTTTGGAAGTAGTCTTCACAAAACACTGACTTTATTAGGAGGACTGAATATACAACTTCACAAAAGAAGGCAGTTTAACTTCATACTGATTTAAATAAAATGAACTCTCATGTTCCAGAACTCTGAATATTTTCCTGCTGTATCTTCCATGTGGTGATGATATATACAAGTCTCATTTTTCCAACCTGTCCTTTACCTTGTATTTGTTTTTTTAAAGATTTATTTATTTTAGAGAGAAGGGGGGCAGAGGGAGAGAGAACCTGGAGCAGATTCCCCGCTAAGCGTAGAGCCTGACTCTGGGCTCAATCCCAGCACCGTGAGATCATGACCTGAGCTGAAGGCAGATGCTTAACCAACTGAGCCACCCAGGCGCCCCTACCTTGTACTTTAAATAGAAAATCTATTATTCATCAGCATCTTCAGGAGCCCTACCATGCATTCCACTGGGGCAAGAGGAATGTAAATGTGTATTCATTTGTGCATGACCACTTCCTATAGGTAAAACGTGACATAGAAGGAGGAGCGTGGGACCTCTAGGAGACTCAGTCTTTCCATCTGTGTGATGGGGCTGTTGTGAAGGTCCTAGAAGGCAGTGTAGGGGAAAGCACTTGTAAACTATTAAGCACTATACAAATGTGGGGGTTGGCTAAGGGGTTAGCACTTTTCCATATTAGTTTTAAGTTTGGAAATGTTATAGCCATATGGCATGTTTCTGCCCACATAATAAGTTGGAAATATTTGTATTTTTATTACAAGGGGATCAGATATTTGGTTGCTTCAAAAGGCATACAACTCAGCTGATTTTACTCAACTTTTATTTTTATTTATTTTTTTGTAATGGCTGTGTACCTTTGTGGGAAGAATAAGTATTTACGAGAGATCATGAATTGCCCTTTTAAAAAACAAAATATTGGACTAGCGTCTGCCTGTCTTATTTGTTCAAGTGTTGTTAACACTCTTCAGGGGTGGTTTTTAATCAGTTCATCATCATCACCAAAAAGTACATCATTGAAATCTAGATTTAGTAACACAGCTAAGGCAGATCATACAAATTGACATTTGTACGTTTTCCTGATTCTCATTTTGTGCAAAGCTAACTTAAGATGCCAATGACTCACAAAACATATTGTTTAAACATGTTCAGATTGCTAACAGACCATACTGTTATGCCTTTTAGATTCCAATAAACCATATGAAAATGCTAATTATTGAGTCTACATTAATTTGTATAAATTATGCAAATTGAGTAGCAATTAAGCACTACTGTGGTTGAGGTAGATTCCATGCTATTTTTTAACTTAATGTTGGACTGACATAGACTCTGTTCACTAAAATAAATTGTTTTATTGTTGAGTGTTTACAAAGCAATTGCTGATGGTAATTGGTTGTAGATGACACTATTGTGCATTTCAGTAAGATTTATTTAACCATATGCACCACAACCAAAACACACACACATAGGAAGAATGGTCAAGGAACGGCTTTATGGCAGTTCATTCAGAAAAAAAAAAAAAAAAAAATAGAGCTTCCGTCCATTAACATAGACATTCCTTGTGAAAGTTATTTTAGAAAGATGAAAACAAGATAAAGGGAGAGCACTTGGAGAGATGGAGTTAAGAATATTTGAAAGCAGTAGACTGGAGCAGGAGGTCAAAGCATCTCGCTCAGTCTTTTGAGCAGAATACTGGGGAGTAATTGTAATTTTAGATGCCTCCTTGGTATATGGATGAGAAATTCAGCCCTGATTTGGTCAAGGCAGTTGTATGTGTTGTGCTTTCTCCCCCATCACTGAGACATGCACAAACACCCTGCGTGTGTGTGCGGGTGTGTATCTTCACACTCAACCTAACATTAGTTAAATTATTAAGTGTCAGCATTTTGGGAGCAGCTTAGCCAGTTCGCAGCAGTGTCTCGAGGAAGGGCTAACTCTGCAAGGGCTCATCTCAACCCGTTTCTCTGGAAGGCAGGGGTCTGCAGTCTTCTATTCCCACTGAGCAGAACTCCAGGCCAACCATCTTTCTGTCTTTGGGATTCAGATTGGGTTTTTCAGATGCAAAGGTTAAACGCATTGGTACGATAATTTCCAGAGGAAGATAAATCCTTCCATTCTTCCAAAATTATTGTGGGAAGGAGTGTGTAAATTACGATTTGCAAGTGCAGTAATGACTTTAATGTTGAAACATGGCATTGTGGTGATGAGCAGATCATGTCAGCCTTTGGTAATTTATTTCATTTAAGTTTCTCTAATCGGTGATTGATTTGGGGACTCTAGATTCATAGCGAGTGATCTTCCTGAGAGTTTGACCAAAATAACAAGAAGATGTTATAGAATGTCTACGGAAGTCATATTGATGCCATGATTCTAATAAGAACTTTACTGAGACAACTCTAGAAATTGATGAGTTTTACTGGCTCCATAAATGTGTTTTCCATAACCTCTGAACCAATTTTCATCGGTTTTCCTTGGCTTGAAATATATCAGAATTCTGAAAAATTCGTTGAGTAAATCATTAACTTCAGTTTTGGGTACATAGTATTTTAATAATGAATGATAGATCTCCTGCAGGACTTTTTCATTTCAAATTTTATGGCTTGAAATACAGTTCACTAAGTCCTTTGGTTTTCCTTTACAAACCATACTTAATTATAATCCCTGTTACTTTTGCCAGATTTTCTGTTTCCCTGGCTAAATCCATCAGGGGAAGCAAGCTTTTAGAGCAAGATCTGTACTGTGAAAGTGTCATTCACACTAGCCCACTAAATCATTTAGAGCCCAAGGATTTGAATAGAACTCTACTTCCAGCAACAGAGGCGAAGCTGTGCATTATCGTGGGAGTCAAAACTTTGTCACAGCTCTCAGATAGGATGACTGGGGGCGGTGGGGGTCAGCACCGAGCCAAGAGTCCAAGGACCTCTGTTCGGGACCAGCTTCGTGGCTTTAGGCGTATTCAAATTCTGTGCCTGGGTGTCCTCATCTGTGGCTCCCATGAAAATCAAATAATACACATGGGAAAGCGCTCCAGAAATCTGGAAGGATATATAAATGGCAGGGATTATCACTTGTCAATAGAGCAAGGTATTGAAAAGTCAGCATCACATGTTGATTGAAGCTCATACCATGATACCAGACAGGCCTCAGTTTCCACATCTGTGAAATGGTGAAAATAACAGATAATCCACCTTATGAGATTGTTATAAGGATTAAACAGATTCATGTCTGGCACATAGAAAAGTTATTACCCTCGGGACCCATTGTATTACTGTTGACAGAATAGAATCATTGCTCATTTGGCAGGTACTAGAAGACGTCTGATAAAGTTTTATTTCTTTTTGTGTTCATTGTCTACCTATAGAAGTTTAGATGCTTAAAACTTTATTGAATTCTCCAGGCTACCCCAGATTTGCCGACATAGTGGCATTTGCCAATCTTGTGACCTCCTTACTCAGTAGAATAGGTTGGCCCCGCAATTGACATCCTGAGATGTCATGTAGGGAAATGATAAAGAAGTGTAGTTTTGTGGTCAGAGGGACATGGATTCAGATGCTTACCTTTTCGCTTACTAGCTGGGTGACCTTGGCAAAGTTAATTAATTTCTTGGTGCCTCAGTTTTCTCATTTGTAGAACGGAGATACTCATAGTACCTGAGTCATAGGGTACCTGATTATGAGGTTATCCACACGAGGACTTGGCCTATAATACTTACTGATCTTCACTGCCACTGCCATCATTGTGGTTATTCTTCCAAAGGTATTACTGTTTTGATTTTTAAGAATTAAGTCCAAATTCCCAAGACTGGCATTGATCGATTGAAGTACGGTTAATACACACTGTTACATTAATTTCAGGTGTATAACGTAGTGATTCACGAACCTTATACGTTATGCTGTGCTCATGACTGTGGTTACCATCAGTCACCATACAACACTATCGCCGTACCACTGACTATATTCCTCACACCGTACCTTTCATCTCCGTGACTCCCAAGACTGGCATTTAAAAACTCTCTATAATATGGTCTACCTCCATTCTTTTCTTTCTTCACTCATTGAAATATTAAAGTATAAGTATGTCCCAAATATTGCATGGGATATACATATATTGAAAAATAAGTCACTATTTACATGAAATTCAAATTTAACCTGGCATCCTGTATTCCTTCCTTTCCTCCAAGGGGGAAAGGCCTTCAGGAAGACAGAGCCTGCCCACCTCCTGAGTCTCTACTTAAGAGCCACTCAGACTCCTGAGCGTGCGATTATAGCGAGAAATATTTTTATTCTTTTCCTTCATTTCTTGGTTAACATGTCTTTATTCTTGCTCCACAAATGGGCGGTGTATAGATAGGAGGGCCCACCCATTTTCCTCGTGGCTCCTCGCTGCAGGGCCAACCCCGTTCACTGACTGCCCTGCCCTGCCGCCCCCTCCTCTCCCTGCGGCCCACCATCCTGGCCAGTGGCATCCGCTTCTCTGGTGTTATATAAGCTTTCCTGTGTGAGGCTGATGAGTGGCCATGGTGGTGAATAATTGCTAAGCCCCTGCTGCAAGCTCTTCTTTCTACCTGGAGTGCCCCCCTCATTCTCATGCCCACATTTTTTCCTTTAAAAGTTCTACTGTCCGTGAAGACCCTAAATCCTGTCCCTTTAGTCATCTTCCCTGGACACTCATCCCCACCAGCCTTCCGTCAGGGGGCAGCCTTCTCGTGCCTGGCTACTTCCCCCATGAGGTGCCATCGTTGGCTGCCCAGCGGAACTGACCATGCGCGTAGAGGCCCCAACCTGCCATGAGGCTAGCAGAGACAGAAACTTGGCATAACTACTCTCAGTATGTTTTCCTGAAAAATTAATGCGGATATTTAGGGATCATTTTATCCCAAACTAAAAGAATTTTTAACTACCTGTATTGAAACTTTGTTTTTAGGGGTTTTTTTTGAAGATTTATTTATTAATTTGAGAAGGGGGGCAGGAGGAGAGGGAGAGAGAGACTCTCAAGCAGACTCTCCACTGAGCACGGAGCCCGATGCAACGTTGGGCTCGATCCCACGACCCTGGGATCCTGACCTGAGCCAAAATCAAGAGTCGGACGCTTAACTGACTGTGCCACCCAGGCGCCCCCCTGTATTGAAACTTTGTAAGGAGAGTAATAAATATCTTCATAGGAAACATGAATACTAGGTTTTGGTTTCTAGTTTTACTTTGCTATCTCAAGTCCTGGAGAAGTTGTTTCAAAACCAAAAGAGGAGACATTAAACTTGCCTAATTGTATACTTCGCAGTTATGCACTTTGGGAATTGTCGTCTCTGTGTGTGAATCCTAGGCACCCATTATGATATCTGTGCTTTTGTTTAAAACCGATTAAGCCAATAGGAAAATAAAAGATCTTTACGCATCTCAGTGAGCAGTGAAATCTGAATCTATAGCTTGCAATTGAAACTATTATTTTCCCAAAGCCTTTGAGGGCTGTTACTCAGTCTGGTGTAAACAATTTATTGTTAAAGTCCTAGAATATTTGCATGTTAATTAAAGAAAATTTTAATTAAACTGGAAACTTTGTTCAGAAAAGGCAAGTTTGGGCAGCCAGTACACTTACGTGCTGAAGCTCTCATTCAGAGATGATGTACACTTTGGGAATTCTTTGTTTGGTGCCATTTAAATAGTAAAATGGCATATGTGTCTTTCTTGCTAACTTATTTGAAAACATCTCCCAGCCACCTTTGGGGAGCCTCTGCTAGAGCAGCCTGGGGAGGCGAGCCTCTGAAGGGCTGCAGACTGGCTGGGTGTTGAGATGTTTTAGACAGACAGAGATGGAGACAACAAATCAGATTTTCTTTTTGGCAGGGGAAGGGGGGAGGTTAGATAGTCAAAAGAAATATATAAGCTCTCTTAATAGAAATATTTCAATATATTTATGTCCACTGTGATCATGAGAAATAGATTTGACAGTACTGAAACTAAGTGCTTTTACTGAATAGCCTCTTAATATAGCATCCCGTCAGCAGTTGGTCAGCATGGACACACAGCACCATTAATGGACCATATCAGTTTAAAAAATATTTTGGTAAGATATGTGAGCAAATTTACTGTAAAGCACAAAAACAGTGAATTATTTAAACATTAGGAGGAAGTTCCTCATCCTGTTGAAATACAAAGTAGACATCTTGATCTGTCACGATTCTTAGTGCAGCTATGAGTAAATCATGGTTCAGGGTTTTGAACCCATTTCCCACCTTTCAGGTTGACAATAGTGATGCATTAATTTCACCTTAATCCAAGAATATTCCTCCAAGAAAGATGAGGTGCCTGAGTTTCTCTAAAGATAAGCGTGGAACTGATAAGGCTTCTTAATATCCCGTAAGCAAGTTTGGTAGAAATGGCAACGGATGTCGAAGAAGAGGTCTGGCGAGCTTGGGTCAAGGTCCGGGGCAGACACCGCTTAGGTGAGAGGTACGTATCAGCAGGCACACCGACTGAGCTCCTCCCGTGTGCTGGGCAACAAGAAATCAGAGATAAGGCTTTCCGAGGCTATTTACGTGGTCCAGACAGTGCAGGTTTTTGTTTATTTCCAGGAGCTTCCACTGAGGTCCATTCACTGTTTATGCCCCGGTGGTGTGCCTTGCTTCTCCTCCCCACTGCTTAGCTCACAGCTGCAGGTAGAGCTTTGCCCGTTTGGGGAGGTGAGGATGGTGAGGGTGTCCCTCTGTCCTGAGATGAAGCTCTGAGAGCAGAGAGGAAAAAGGCAGCGGCTCAGGGAGAAGCGGAAATGGCCCCATCGGTAGCATCAGGATGAAACAGTTCTCCCGTCTGATGGTAGGAAATGCGGCACTTTCAGCGGGGCAAGCTCCGATAGCTGTGTCCTTGTGGGGCCGCACAGGACGTGTGGGGGTGGAGGTGGTTTGTAATGAAGCAAGTTAAGAAACAGACCAAGACATGGGCCATCTTTCTCTTCTCCACAAAGGTGGCCTCCAGTGTGATTAGACCAACCCCCCTCCCCCACTATCGAAGTCTTAAACAGAAGCACTGATGGATATTTGACTAAATCCAAGAAAATGTGCTTTTTCTAATGTAGTAGCTGTTTATCAAGGAATTAATTCAAGCAGATGTCATGGGGGCTTGTATCGAATGCTTACTGCGTGTAGGGTGCCATACCTAATACAGTCACTGCACGGCTAGAAACATGCAGATTGCGGGGCTCAGCCCCAAAGACTCAAATAAATGGGTCCGATGTGGGACCCCAGAAGCTGCCTTTTTAACAAGCTTCTAGATGACGCCCACGCTGCTGGTCCTGGGATCACACTTGGAACAGCCAAGTTGAAAGGCACCTTTACTAGATCCGTTCTTCTCACACTTGAATGTGTTGAAATGCAGATTGCAACTCAGTAGATGCAGAGAGGCAGCGGCCGAGTCTACCTGACTATTTGAGCAAAGCCCATCGATGTACTCACCAGAGCAATTTGATCCTTCCAAGAACAGCATTTACAAAGAACATAAGGCTTGGATCCCCAAATAGCTACCATTTATGTATTCTTGCCATGTGCAGCGTGTTGGGCTAAGTGCTCTGCATGCCTTCTCTCATTTAGTCCAGATAAGAACTTATTGAGTGAAGATAGTCCCCATTTTACAGATGAAACAACTGAGCCTCAGATCGCTGGAGTCACAACAGCTAAGTTGATGGCAGTCTCCAGACCGGAACCCAGCTGTGGCTGACTTTGAAGCCCTAGACTTCTCCTTCCTGCTACACTGTTTCCTTTCATAGCTACTCAGTGTCCCCCTGAAGACTTTCATTTGAAAGTACCTGTCCTTTGACGTGTTCTCTGTGAGGCAGAATCTTTATGGCTCCACACAGATAAGCAGACAGGCTCTGCTAACTGGAAATTTCTGTAATCCTCCAATAAGCGTGTGATGGATTACAGAGTTGTACTTTTTCTTAAACTTTGGGTAACCTTTAAATTTAGTCTTATGAGAGTTATGGGCAGACAAAACAATGTAATTTATTAGGCCCTTATTATGTACCTTGTATGTTCGTATCTGTTTTCCTTTTCTAACTCTCTTTGCTGCCCTGAAGGTAGGAATTATCCCCCCTCATTTGAACAGATGACAACGACAGGAGTTTCTTGACCTGCTTAGCATCACACAGCTAGAGAGACTGAGTTGTGCCCAGAAGCCAGTTCTTTCCCTCAGGCCCTGCTGCCTCTCAGTTCCTCATCTGTGAACTGGGGAGAATAATACCCATTACTCGGACAGATCCTAGTACCTGGCATTGATGAGGTGTTCAATACAGGAGAGCTGTGTATTAGTTGGTTTATTTTGATGAGGCTCAACATGGATTGGAAGCCCTTGATCCCCCCCGCCCCCTCCCCCCGACTCTCTGGAATTGAAATAGACCCTGCCTAGCCTCCAGTTTGGACTTCGGTATCTTCTGGCTCGTGGCTTTTGCTCTTGCCCTCACAGTTTCAAAGAGTGCCATTCGCTTCCCCTTAATTAAGGTCAATGCCCCATGTCACTTGGAAAGTTTCAGCGTTAGATTATGTCTGAACTGCGGATTTAGAAGGACCTGATCTGAGTTGCCAGATCAAGACGTCATTTCTTTTCTTGTAGCCCCAAACACCAGCTTGTTCCAATTAGAAATAACTGTAAGGCATCTGCTGAAAATATGTGCACTTTTGTTAATCTGGGGTTACTCAAGAGAATGGAAAAGAGGTTTATATATTACATTTGCTAATAAAGAGAAATGTTAAATATAAACAGTATTTCAAGATGAGGACTAAAACAAAATACCTAAAACCTTACCAGGTCCAGCTGGTTCATATTTACATTGCCAGAAGGAAACACGGCAAACGCACACCACCTTCTGCATTCTTAAAATTAAAGGGACAAATCATTATCTGCAATGAGCTGTGTGCCCAAGTGGGTGGCGGGGGTCGGGGGTGGGGAGGCAGATAACAGGATCAGTGGGAACAGACTGTGACTGACCCGCTAAAGATTGACTCCCACTCCCCCCATTTTTTCTGAATCTAAAAACGAATCCCATTAAATTGCATTATGGCATTAGGATGCAAATATAACAAAGCAAAGCCGATACAGTTACGGAAGCGAAGTTTATACTCCCCAGAGCAGAGATTGTCCCATGGTGGAATTCACATCGACTCCGCTTCTCCCTGAGCAGACACCACTTCCTGGGAGTAAAAGAAGCATTTTTGGTAGCTGCTCCCCCAGTTGGGTCTCAGGCCACCAGGGTCCCATTCACTTAGTTATTGCTTCAGGACACTTCATGGTGCCCCAGTGGCGCCAAAATGAATGAATGCAGCTTCCATAAATTCCTAACTTCCGGGAGTAGCTAGTGCTCGAGGAGAATCTGCTGCGTTGTAAGCCGGGCAAAATCCATGCCACGAGATGCTTCCGCAGCTTCCAGAATCCCGTTACACCCAGTGTAAAGCTGGTACCTTGGTGGGTAAAAATCGTTGACATCCTTCACAAAAGCAAGGCTGCCTTCTCACTGCTACTTGCCCTCTCCGTAGCCAAGACGGGTGGGAAAACAAGGTCTACAAATTTAAGAGCTTTCAGCTCTGCCAGATGCTTTTGAAAAGAAAGAGCTCAGTCCTTCAAACAGCCTGATTTTATGAAATGACATTTAGATTATGATATGACATTGCAGATTTGACATGATTGTGCTAATTGTGAGAAAACATGCTACTTTGATCAAGCCGGAATAAAGGAAATAAAAAGACATTGTGGTGCAACTTGTAATAGAGTGGCTCATCCTCACGGCTTTTTGATTGTTGCCGTTGGTATGTGCTCAGCATGGCATGCACAACACAGTTAACGTGTCCCCACCCGTAGCCTGTTGCGTGCCCATTGTCGAAAGGAATTTAACATACAGGCTTTCCTATGAGTTGTTTGCCTAATTCTGATTCCTTGTGCTGACTGGCATGAGACAGGGAGCTGGATTGTATTTAACTGGCTTTATTGTGACGTGACTATGATGGATGTGACAGGGGCCTCTATTATTCGCTGGGGAGTGCGGCCGTTAATGAAGCCATTAGCTGAGCTAAGGCGAGTGAGGAAAATAGGGAAATTACCATTATTCTGCAGCCATTAAGTTGTAATCCACCACTTTCTCTCCTTGCTCAAAAAGGCGTCTTCTTTTTAAGGCTTCCCTGACTGTCCTTTCAAGATTCATTAATTCATTAACTTTCCAAGGAGATGGGGGTGGATGGCATAGTTGAAATTTTAATCAGTCCAGCGTATCATATTATTACCATTATGCTGGTGTCTGTGTTCATTGCTGGACCCCATCAGGTTAATTTTAAACAAACCACATTACAACAGATGTTGTTCTGTTCTGTGTGTAACCGAAAGAGCTTCCAACTGCAGAGCGCTTCAGAGTTCACAGAGCCCTTTCCTGCTCAGTAGGTACACAGGACAGGCAGTATGTACCCCTATTTCCAGATGACTGAACCGAAGCTTAGCCAGCCTAAATCACCTGAGGACTGACTATCAGGTGGGAGGAAATGGGTTTCACACTCACATTCTCCTTGAACCTTTGTGTGTGTGTGTGTGTGTGTGTGTGCGCGCGTCAGGACTCGTGCTTCTCCCATTTAAGTTCTTTGCTGGAAAAGTAAAACAAAGCCCTCGTTGGCACCCATCTTTTGAAATGGAACGTGTGTGCCGACAATCTCTAAAGCCCTCTTGAGTTGCAGCTAACCAGGGCTTTGCAGAGTTTGTTAAACAACGGCATTGTGCTAGTTTTGGCTCTGTTGGGCAAAGTCTGCTACTTCTGCATTTATGTGGAGGAAAGGCAAATGCTCTCTGGGCGAGTCATCTGTCTTCTGCGGCACCAGGAAGCTTCCCCTGTGGGTGGTTTCAGTTGACTCAAAAACAAAAACAAAACAAACAAAGAAAAAACCCCACAACGTTTTGCTCAGTCAAACTGAGTGAAGTCTACTTTCTGGCAAAGCAGAGGGCTCTTAAAGACACAGGCCTGGGTCCTACGGACAGTGAGGTCAGTTTCCATGCCTGATCCTTGATATGCTGAGGAAGGAACCCAGAACCTGTGCCTTAGCTCACCAGTCGTGGCCTGTCCCCAGATGGATGCATCTTCACACCCATCAGTACAGGTGTGGTGCATATACGATTGTGATTATACACTTCAGGGCCCAAAAGGGTAAGGGATACAAATTAAAATCTACGGCACTAGGGTGTGGGTCTCTAGATCTCCTGAAGGGGAGCGAGCAGATCTGCGGGGCGACCCACTTTGGTCGGCATCCATCCGTGCATGCACGTGCCCCCAGGCTGAAGGGCAGTCATAGGACAGAAGGAAGTGGGATGGGAAGTGAAAGAAAGAATGCTTCTTGTCACATTTGTGTATGTTTCTCTAGGCGGGCTGGAGCCTAGCCCCGCACAGAAGCTCGGAACGTATTTGTTAAAGGAAAGGGGTGATCTTGAGGGCCATCCTCCCCTTCTTTGCCAGCGAGGCCGTACCCGGAAGTGGAGCTCGGTCCTCCACATCACAGGCTGGGTCGCCAGGGGTAGAGTGGGAGTGAAATCTGTTTCTGATGCCTGCCCCGCCCGAACCTGGCCACCTGGCCTTGGACGTTCCTGTGTGAGTTAGCAGATGGTTTCCGGACGCCTTCCTGAAGACTTTTCCTACTCCGGATGACAGAGCCAGGACTGGAATCTGGGCCTCCTGAATTCTAGACCCTGCCTATTCAAACTGCATCAACCTCACTCGGTGGAGCTTGTTAGAAACGCCCAGTCTCGGTGTCCTGCCCGCAGTGTCACAAAAGCCACGGGGGACGGAGATGCGCAGTAAGGACGCAGGGGCCCTGCCCTGGAGGGCAGCGTTGCTAAAGCTTGACACGCACCGAAATATGAATCTTACACTGAAAGAGCAAAGCTAATGTCCTGCTTTACTTTTGCAGAAGAAGGGACCTGACCTTGACTGAGGCCTTCCCAGCTACCCTGTGACGTAAGCACTGCCTTCCGCACGGGATAAACTGGGAAATTGAGACCGAAAGACACTGGGGCAGCTTGCCCACGGTCACAGGGCAGTGGTTTGTGTGGCTCCTAAGCCTTCCAAGGCCAGCGCACTGTAGGAGGGAGCCGAGAGGGGAGATCCAGAGGAGGTGGAACTGCCAAGGCCTTCAGGCGCCTCCAGAGGAACCCTTTCATTATTGTTACTTATCATGGCCTGATAAACATGCGGTAATTGTTATTTGGGGGAAAAAATAACATTGGGCTGTTGGTGTTTTAAGTTTAGATGCTTTTGTCGACTGCTCCATTATCTGCATGTCTTACCTTCCACTTTTTAGTAACAGGGTTAAAGCAGGTGTTCAGACCCTTTGCTGCCACCGTCCCTGTCGCTTATTTATTTTTTGTCCCTCCACGTTCCATGAAGACAGAAGTCTTTTAAGTTCGAACTTGGAGTGGATGGTCACTAAGCAGGGAATTCCCCCCCACCCCGGGCCACCCTCTGCATGAGGCACGGTGTTTCACGAGAACTTTCATGGCCTGCCCGAATTCATTCTGTGGTTACATTTTCCCTGAACAAAATACTCACCAGGTTTAAATATAAACTAACACTTGCCTTAATTACTTTTTACAGATGATTTTGGGATTCACCATTTGAATTACCCACATGACTTCTTACACTCAGGACTATTTCTTAAAAGTGTCCCATGTGAGAAATGATTGGATACCCTAAGAAAACAAGCGGGTTTCTATCTGCTCTTTTTTTTTTTATTATTATTTCTTCCACCTGGACCAACAGAATCCTCGCAACAGGCTTGTGTGTGTGTGTGTGTGTACACGTACATGTGTGTGAGTGCGTGCTTGGGTCTCAGTTCGTCTCTGCTTTAGATTGGGCCACGTTGTAATGGGCAGGTTTGCCTACATGTTTATTACTAATATTAATATTTCTTCTGTGTTTCATTTTTTTTTAAATAGGCTCCATGCCCACCATGGAGCCCAATGCAGGGCATGAGCTCACGACCCTGAGATCAAGACCTTGAGCTGAGATCAAGAGTTGGACACTTAACTGACTGAGCCACCCAGGTGCCCCTTCCTCCCGCATTTTGTTCATACAATTCTGTATGAGCAAGCTATTGTCTTATTCTTATTTTGAGGCTGTGTTAACTGCCATGCTCTCAGGCTCATGAGTTTTTAAGGAGGCATCTTCTTAAAAAGCCTTTATTGAGAAAGACATGAGACTGTGAGTCCATTGAGCTCAGCTTGTGCGGGTGGCCAGGCTAGCCATTGGCCGAGTTGGTGGTCCCATGTGACAGTCACCATAGTCATGAGTCAATTTAGGAGGAGATACTTTGAGGCTACGCAAATATCCCATTGTTCTTTAACGTTTAACCCACCAACTTTAGCATCCATTGGTGGAAGTTGCCTGCAGAAGTTCTTACTATGGTGTTCTAATGAAGATGTTCTATTTCCCTCCTTCCTTCTACTTTTATCGGTTGGAATTCTTCTGTAAAGAAGAGCTATCCTTTTTCCCCCTTTATGTCTTTATTCAGTTGTTTATTTCTATTAGTAGGAACTCATGGGTATTTATGTTATTCTATGGGTTATAATCTAATACTGTTGTTATTTATTTTCTTGCTCAAATTGTTCCAGCTTTAGCCATTGCAACTCCTTCATTTCAGATGGGGAGACAGGCTGGAGAGGGGGATGCCCTGTCCCAGATCATGCTGTAACTTCGGGGATGGCGCTGGCGTTAGAACACGAATCTCTTTGTGAACTCAAGGTTCAGGCTTCTGCATTATACTGTGCCATTCTGGGAAGCACTGTGAAAAATATGTAGGTGCATACTCTCACCCTGCTGTACATTTTGTTTATCTTTTTTTTTTTAAGATTTTTTTATTTGTGAGAGAGAGAGAGAGTGCACAAGCAGGGGCAGCAGCAGGCAGAGGGAGAAGCAGGCTCCCCACTGAGCAAGGAGCCCAATGTGGGGCTCCATCCGGGGACCCTGGGATCATGACCAGAGCTGAAGGCGGGCGCTTAACTGACCGAGCCACCCAGGTGTCAGCACAATCCACTGGAGAATGGGATCTAAAATAAGATGAGTGCATCTTGTATGCCTTTTAAGTGGTCACCCCATTAAAGTCGGCATAGGTAGAGGAACCATGTGGTTAGCACCCTAGTTTGCCTGGGACAGTCCCAGTTTGTACCTATTTTCCAGGTGTAATTGTCAATAGTGTCCCTTTTCTCCCTCAAAAGTATATAGATTTGGCTGATGAGTTATATGATTGCCCCAGGCCACTGGTTTTCAATCTTTTGCTCACCATCAGAATCACCTGGAGGCCTTGTTAAACCGCAGACTGCAGTGCCCCACCCCCCACAGTTTCTCATTCGTTCGGTTTGGGGGGGGGGCTGCGAATGGGCATTTATAGCAAGCTCTAAGGTGATGCCAGTGCTGCCTTTTGGGGGCCCCCTTGGAGAACGACCACCCTAAGCTTTGGACACTCCCAGGTGAACGAATGGATGAAGAGCGTCCGCCGTGTGGCAGGCACCGTGCTGGTTGCTGGGGGTAAGATGCAGTCTGGCGGGAGCAGAGGTAATGAGGCAGATGCACAGTGACGAGACCCTGCAATGGGGGGTGAGAGGGCAAGTGCGGGGTGCTCTGTGAGTGGGCACCAGAGGCACCTGATATAGTTTTGAGGTCTCTCTGTCTTGACTCTGAGAAAAAGGTTGTATTGAGCTTCCAGTACCTTATTAAATCATCTTTTTCCTAGTCCATTCTACAAGTGTAGTAATCATTCAGTCGATTGGACACCAACCGAGAGCCTAAATCAGCATTTTCTACTCTTCATTTTTATTTATTTATTTATTTATTTATTTATTTTTATTTTTTTTTTTAAAGATTTTATTTATTTATTTGACAGAGAGAGACACAGCGAGAGCAGGAACACAAGCAGGGGGAGTGGGAGAGGGAGAAGCAGGCTTCCCACCGAGCAGGGAGCCCGATGCGGGGCTCGATCCCAGGACCCTGGGATCATGACCTGAGCCGAAGGCAGACGCTTAACGACTGAGCCACTCAGGCGCCCCTCTTCATTTTTATTTAAATTCAAGAGGTAAGCAAACAGTTGCTCCCCACTCCCAGTGTGAGCACGTACTAGTTCTAAGCACGATACATACCTACTTGTTAGGTTGGATTGGATTCTATTTTTCACTTATGTTATGGAATAAGGACAGAGTCATTTCTTTCTGCTACCTGTCTGCATCTACTAGACTGAATAGTGTTCAGAAATGACCTTGAGTCTCTACGGGATCCACAAGGAGAAGTACCTTATTACTGTACTTATTAAGGCAGGAAACATGAAGGGATATGGCACATTTTCAAAGGAATTTTAGCAATGGGAGATGGAATAAAAGATTTTCAGTGAACCCTTTACTTAACCACAAAGTGTACTTAATCAGAACAACCTATCCCTCAAATAGTTTGGTAAAACTTTGTTTCCTTGGGGGTTCATAGTTTGAATATAGTGATAGGGGCGTCTGTTTTTCATAACACCACCAGGAAAAGTATTCCATAGGCCAGTCACTCTAGCCATGTACATTTTCCAGTAAGAACCTAGCCTTCGGACTCTGTTCTCAACAAGGTTTAAGTTCACACTGGAATCTGTCATTGAACATGGCTTATCCTCATACCACCTAGTGAGAGGAGTTCAAGCTGATGGCGTAGTCATTGGGTATCTAGGCTCTTGCTTGGGGTTAGGAATATTGCCTTACTTTCTAGGGCTAATTATTTCACTTGGCCTCCATCCATAGCCTGTTGACCAGAAGTACCAACAGGTATTCTCTACACTGTGCCCCAATTTTAGAGCTAAGATGCAAACAGAAATGGTGGGACTCATCGCCTTCAGAGTCAGGCTATATATACTGTGTGAAACTGTTCACCTGTGGGTATTCTTAATGTTTGTTAATAGAAAGTAATCTTTTATACCTTGGCACGATGCCATGGGATACATTCATTTAAAATATTTTTCACTTTTTCCATCTAGTAAATTATGTTTATAGACATGTAGTTAGTGACACAGGCAAGATAATCATAATGGCATTACTAATTATATTGCTGTACATAAAAAAGTGACATTGATATTATCAAGAACCATTAATAGTCCCAAATGGTGTCGGATGCAGCCACCTCTGATTTGAATGCAGCTTGTAAATCTTGCTAACCCTTTTTCTCCCCTACACATATTCCATTTTGCATTGGCTCTATAGTTAGTTTTTATTTAAAGAGAAACAGAACTGCTTAAGAGAGCCAGGATACCATCCCTTTATAGCAGTGGCTTTGGGGACAGAGTGGACACCTGCTTCCTAGGTGGCCCGGGTCTATGACCTTTTTATCTGGAATGCTGAGCACAAAGGGATCTTATGCCCTGGTCCTTCGTATAAAGGAAGCCCGAAAGATGGATGTGTGCATGCACACGTACCACCGACTATTGTGATGACAACAAACTTGGTAGCAATCTTTCCTTTTGCTATTTCTTGGTAAAGCCAGTGTTCCACGATAGCATCTCCAGCTTGTAGATGGCTGCCATGCATGTTCTGCATCGCTCCCCATGTAGAACTGAATTTGAGACCCAGTGTGTATCATTGTATCATGCTGTGTTTCCACATTGTTGTCTCCCTGACACTTCACTAATGTTTGAATGCTTCAGGAGGATGTTACACATAAATTATGTTCCTCTCTGTCTCCAAGGGAGAAGATCCCTTGGATGGATACCTCACCTTGGTTCTAATCCTATTATCAATAATACAACAAATCCTGAAGACTTGTGCCTCAACTTTTCCTTCTCGGCAGGCCAGGTATATTTAGAGTCTTGGTGGAAATAGTGTTGAGTTGTGTGACACTGTTTCGTGTTTGCTGTGGTCACGTGCAAAAAGATCCTAACAGTTAGCCCTCATTGGGTCTTGGTAGTAGTTTGTATTTATTGGGGGGCTAGTAAGTGTAAGGGGCCGTGAGAAATAAACATGTGATCAAGACACTGACTTTGCCCTCGTGTCATTTGCAGTCTTGTCGGGGAGATTATACATGCCCACAAACACCATGACAAGTAGACAGAGTTAGGAGCTAAGAGAGAGCCTGGTGGGAATTCAGAGGAAGGACTGCTCCCTTCCCATGGTGAAGAGTAAAGAGTGGCTTTGAGATTGGCTTTGTACATGAGGAGATCAGAAAGGACAGATACAGGAGAAAAAAGGCAAAAAAAAAAAAAAAAAAATGGCCAGGGAACGATGTGCAGGTTCGTTTGGCTGGTTGCGTGCCAGGCAATATGGCAGGAAGCCCTGGGTGAGTGTGGCTGGCAGCAGCAGAATGAGGGCGGCCCACCGCTTGGGCTGTTGGGGCAGCGAGTGGGAAGTCTGTTCTGCAGACAGCAGGGAGCCACTGTGGCCTGGGAGGCAGCACCTACACTGGTGAAACACTGGGACGGTCCTTTCCGGTGTCCTTTGCCCACCAGCCACCCGCCTAGTGTGGGCCCGTGACTATGGTGGGGATCCTCTAGGCCCTCTCTCATTTCGTCCTCAGCATTTCTCTGTGGCAGAGCAAATGCAGTTTCCATGAGTTTCGTCTGGTCCCAAGGCCCCTCTATAATTAAGAAGGTCTCAAGGGAGAAGCGCTGACTTCCTAAGCATCCAGGTTTAATCAAAATCGAGCAAGGAAAAAGCCCTTCCTTGAAGACATTGATTGAGCTGGAGGTGCCCCCTTCTCTTTTGTGCTCCCTGTCTGTCTGGGTGTGTCCTGAGATCAAGGTCACATCTCCTCTTCCTCCGGCATCTGTCGCTCTCCACTGCTCGCCCCGCCAGGCTCTCGTCACTGGACACTTAACTCGTGACTCGACAGAGGCCTCGTGCAAAGCAGGACAGGGCCACACTCTGTGGCCGCTGTGAGTCAGCCATCTCCCCCACTTCCGGCCAGCTTGGTGCTCACACTTTGGGATGCTCTGCGGTGGGAGAGCTGAGATCACTTCGTTCTGCTCCTGCCACCCACAGCCATCGATCACTGCCCTGTGCCTGGTGGGTTTCACCCACAGGTACTCTGTGCTGGGATATTGGCCAAATGTTTCGTCTCCAGCCGCTATTTCCCAGGGTTTCGCCACACGCATAGGTCTCATTATTTGCATTTCAGAGTCGGCTGCGACTGCAGTGTCCATCCATGTCCGAGGATGTGGCTACAGAAAGCAGCCGTTTCCTATTTACTGTGAAACATAACGTTCTAGTCTCACAGTGTAGACGTCTCCGTAAGGTGGGATTACCTTTAGCAGAATGGATTCTGACCAATTAGCTCTTGGAATCAAGAGGATTAAAATGTAATCTTTTCATCTGTACGTGCCTTTACATTGGCTAGGTAGATTTTTTTTTAATTATTTTTTTATTTTTAGGGAGGGACGGGGGGCAGGGGCAGAGGGAGAGGGAGAGAGAGAATGTTAAGCAGGCTCCATGCCCAGCACGGAGCCTGACACGGGGCTCCATCTCCCGACCCCAAAATCCTGACCTGAGCCGAAACCAAGAGTCGGATGCTTAACGGACTGAGCCCCCCCAGGCACCCCTAGATAGATCTTTTGTCATTTTAAAAAGACTTCGAATATGATCTGCCATGAAAATAACTCTGCACTGGTATAAAGGTTTTGGTTTTTATGATTTTTTTGTTTGTCTTAATTAAAAAGTAAGGACCCGACAGCTGAAGGGAACTTTTACAAATCATTGGATTTGTCCTCCCCATATAGGGATTAGTCATTCTAGGCAAATAGAAATGTAGTTTGCTTCTGAAGGTGTCCTGAGGAATAGTTTCCACGGCCTCGAGGGTGGGGTTGTGTCCGTTATTTCTGTGTTTCCTTACCTGTAAATCGCAGAAGCTCAACAAATACTCATCAAATTAACGAATGAGCCTTTATTGGAAACACACTTCATTGGCCAGCAAGGAAGTTCTGAACACCTATTTGTGGAGTGGACACCTCGGTGAAGAATGGACAGACAAGCCACTAGGAAATTTTCCAGCCAAGCTAAGGTGATTTTCTCCTGTTGCAGATAAAATCCATTTCTTCTTATTCAGTTTGCAGAGTGTGAGTGAGTTCCCCTGGCTATTCACCATCCCCTCTATATTTGAAGGAAGTTATGAATTCTTCCCTCAGTCCAGTCTTCCTCCAGCTGGATAATCACAGCCTCATTTACCTCTCCTCAGAGTTTCATCTTCCCCGGCCTGGAAGAGTCTCTGTTGTGGATCCCAGGCCAGGATATGACAAAGTGAGGTTTACAGAGGATTAGTGAGCATTTTGTATCTAAACCTGGATGATGGCAATCACAGACTTCATTAGTGGATAAAGAAAACCATAAGACAATGGAGGTTTTGTTGGATTTGTGATGAGTTTTTCAAAATCTGGTTTGACCACTCTTTGCTCTTCCTTCCCCCAGCTGCTATTTCTAGAACTCACAATTGTGATTAGACAGCATCAGGAGAGGAGGCTGCTGTGTTTCCCTCTTGGTTGTTGAAAACGATATGCTTAATAGTTTATTAAGCATTTTCAAATAGCTTCCTCCAAGAGCTGGAGAAAGATTTCTCCTCTCTCATATAATTCTGTGGCTCCAAAATTGTCCTTTAGCTGGAAAATATTGATTTTGCTATTGTGTAACCCCCAGTGGATTGCTTCTTATCTCCAAGACTGGATCTTTGTCAGAATGAGAGCTGACAGAATTCAGATTTAGTCAAGAGAAGTGTGTCAGGGTCGGCGAAAAAGTAAACACTGAGAACAAATGGGGTGTTAATCGGGACATTGTGTGTGAATTTTGTGAAATGAAGTTAAATCAGGAATCAGGACATTTGTTGAAGATAATTATTTAAATGTCCCAGTCTCCCTACAGACGGAGGGGACTGATTTCCATGGGTTTGTTTATACAGGTTAAATCATAAAGCAAGGCTAAAAAGGGAAACTGTCCAAATTTTCAATAGTAAGAGAAGAATTGCATAAGTTCAGTATATCCGTATCCTAGATGATAATTAATTTTTCTTCTCTGTACTTTTTAAAAGTTTCCAGTTTTGTTTTACAATGACCCTGTGTTACTTTTTATACATACTCCTAAAGTAAGTGAGTTCTGTGAGTCATTCTGGTCATTCATTGTACCTGAGCTTGGTCTTGGAGACCCCGACGCAGACACGGATCCTCTAACTCACAGCGAGTGAGGGGGAAGGTTAGGGGTGAATTGGGGTGTGAGGAGCCCCCATCTATACCCTTGCCGA
Organism: Halichoerus grypus; assembly: GCF_964656455.1. Lineage (NCBI taxonomy): Eukaryota > Metazoa > Chordata > Mammalia > Carnivora > Phocidae > Halichoerus > Halichoerus grypus. Next base: position 6,333,284 of record NC_135727.1, on the reverse strand, counting down.
TGTGTGCTGGCCCCGATTGGCTGCAAGGCCAGGCGTGGCTGTTTGGCCCTGTTATAGGCAGATGAGAGGGGGAGGCCAGGCCCCTGCTTGGGGCAGGCCACACTATAGCCTCAGGGCTGTCTCTGCCTGGGGAGGCTCCTGGTCCGTCCCCCCACCCCCGTCCCCACAGAGTCAGACACGTGGGGTCAGACATGTGGGTACATTTGCCAGTGAGCAGAGCAGAGGTGGAGCCTCTAATTGCATTTGGTTCTCAATGTGTTCTGAGCGGTGTTCCTGAACGGCCTGCCACGCTCCTTGGTCTGCTCACTTGGCTGTTTTGTTTTTGAGTGGAAGAACCAAGTTTAATATTACAAAGTGAGTCTCGGCTTCACAGTACAGATACCTCTGCGTGAATGAAAAAGTCAACTTGGGAGAATGGAAGGCTTTAATGGTCTTCGATTTTTCTCTAACATGTTTGGTTCAAAGTCTGTTTACCTCTAGTTATGGAAATCAGGGACATCCCTCACTTATTGCCTCTGTGGTGACAATTCCTAAGCCAGTCAGGGCCCAGCTCTCTTCTGAGTATTTGATGCTCTGTGGGAGAAAAAGCAAACAGGAAATGAGAGGTTTCTCCCCGATAGCTTGGTCTGGATGGTGAGACAGGGAGTTACACCAAAGATCCGACATCTAGTGGGATTCAAAAAATGCTCAGGGTGGTTCTCCCTTTTATGTCAGAACGTGTTCTTTGAGAGTGAAAGAAGAAGAGACTCTTTTGTGGCCTTCTGTCTTGTGTGTGTGTCATTTTTCTAATGGAACTATAACGGACAGACAATAAAATGCACAGATCTTAGGTGTTCAGTTCAACGAGTTTTGACAGTTGTGTGCACCCAGGTAACCAACCAGCACACGACACCAGATACAGATGAGTTCTGTTCATTAGCAATTGATGCAAGCCGCATATGTAATTTACGATTTTCTAGAGCCACGTTAGAAAAAGTAAAAAGAGACAGGTGGTACTAATTTCAATACTATAGTTTAACCTAGTGTATTTAAGCCATTACAATTTTAACACAAAATTAATACTGGAAATGATACCAAGAAATGTTAACACTTGGTTGGAAACAAGTCTTGAAACTTGGTATACATAACACAAACTCAATTTAGATACTCACTTTTTGAAGAACATCGTAGTGAATCACACATAACATAAGATTTACTATAGGAGCTGCCCGAGTGGGATGCTCTCCCTCAGTTTCCACTTCCCAGGGACTTGAATTCTGGATCCCTGTGGACAGAAGGCAGACATGTCTTTCTGTGACATAATCTGAAGACCTGAACCTATATTTGAGCCTCAGGCTGTGCCCTCAATCTATCCTTTTTACTTCCCCTCTCTGCCCCCCCCCCCCAGCTTCCTTCCACTTAGATTACATTACGGAGCGCTTACCGAGCGCAGCACATCTGCAGAGTTGCTGGCAAGGCAAAGACAGTGACATCGTCCTGGCTCGGGGCAGCTTACAACCCCGGGGCAGGAGATACTCCCACACACCACCGTAGACAAATAAGACACGGCCCTTGGATTAGATGAGACTTCTGGAAGATGAGGCCTAACCTTTCAAGCATGGTTAGAAGTTGATGAGGCAAAGCAGAAAGAACAGGCACGGAGAATGAATAGAGCATGAGTTAGTAGACAGATGGTCAGCTCCACCATTTACAGGCTGTGTCACCTTGGGCCAATTGCTTTACATCTCTGGGCCTCTTTTCCATCATCTATAAAGTAGTGATAATGAGACCTCCATACCAGAGCTGTCAAAAAATCAAACAGAAAAAGATTATTAAGAACCTGTTGCAGTGATTGGGTCATTCACTCATTCTTTCATTCAGCAAGTGCTTTAAGACCCCTACCACGTGCCGGCTGCTGGGCTAGTTGCTGGGAATACTGTAGCTTGCTGTGTATCGTTCCAAAGCTTGATGTCTGTCCGAGGGGTTTAATTTACAGTAGCTGTTTTATCAAGAGGAGAGGCAGACTTGAGGAGGGGAGGGCTTAGTGGAGGGAGATAAGATTGGGGGGATAGAGTGGGCCCACCTTACAGTCTCACTCCTGCTGAAAATATTTTGAGAATCTTCAGTGTTTACCAATGTTCGGGACTATTCATCTACTTCAAGAAAACCAGAAGAGACTATGCCGTTGTGGGGATAACAGGAGCCACTTTGGTTTAATTTGCATTTGCCATGTCTTAACCATCCAGATTTCACACTGGGACAGGGGACCATGCTGCATCGGAATCGTTTACCCCATTCATCTGCTAAGTCCTTTCATAGTGTTACCCAGATTAGGTTTTTATTGACTTCACTGAAGGCATAGTCCCCCTGCACCAGACCTGGCATCTGATGTTTGCTCCATAGATGCGGGTTGAGAAGCCAAAGGGGCAAATGGGTGGTCTGATACCCATGCGCATCCAGGCTGTGATCAAAAGGAGCCCGGGCCTAGAAACTAGGATATCCTGTCTCTGTCATTCATTTGCTTTGTGACCTTGGGCAAGTCACTTAACTCCTCTGGGCCTGTTGCCCAACCTGCAAAAGAATGAGTTTCAGCTCCATGACCTCTGGGATCTTGTTTCACATCCTGTGATCATCTGGCTCTCAGGGTTCGTGTCTTCCGTGCTCCCAACCCCTGGCACGCACACACTGTACTTTGGGCAACTGAACTCACACCCATTGAAGATGGAGCACATGGGCAAGAGTTTCGGTCATCAACCAGGCCCTGAGTGCTTGATCATCGCTGTGTGTGCTAGAGTGAGTCTGAATTCTGCCCTCATAAGGCTGATTCTATCTTGCCCTTTTCGATCTTTAATATGTTCTGCTTCCTGATTTGGGCACCAGAGCTGGATTTGTGATGACGTGTCCGGCAGCAAGATCGGCATTGCTTTTTGTGGCTGGTTACTGTGTGAGCTTACGGCACTGGGGAGAAGGAGTGTGGACGAAGAGCCACCGAGCAGTTAGAAAGACGACAGCAGCCAATGACTGGAGGTGTCCCAGCCCATCCAGTCCTCCCGTACAAGACTAAAATCATCATAAGAGATCTTTCTGCATGGGTAAGAGTTGGCATTTTCACCTCTGGAATATCTGCTTGGTTTTTATGCATCAAATCATGCACATACCAATAACCCTCTAATTTATGGATACTTGCTATTAGGTTTTGTTTAAATGAGTTCTTTCCCAAAAGGAACCAGCTTCTGTTCTGAAGAAATAAATAAAGTGCATGAGGTGAACTTTCCTACAACTGACTTTCAGCGTGGCATTTTCAGGCTGTAATTTAGAAGTAGCTGTGGTGGTTTACGACCAGAGAAAGTGTATGTAGGTATGTAGGTAGGAGGCTACATGGATGTGCTGGTGAATGACTGGGTGCCAGAGGGCAGAGGGAGAGATCTAGCGGTGCGGATTTCAGCTCAGTTTCACATCTCTACCCTAAGGCATTAGTTGCTGCTAATTCTTCAAAAGCCAAAGATTTGTTTTACAGAAGAAGTTCTGATTTGATTAAGATATTGCTTCCAGACCTAATGTTCCTTTAGCAAATCATGCCTACATCCATGATTGGAAATAAACTGCATGTTATCTAAGCATAAAAAAGCCACATGATTTGGAACTATTCTACAGAAGTAACATTTAGTGTAATTACAGTACATTTAGATTAATTATAGTGCTGGTTCCGGGCGCCACCACACTCAAGGTCGTATCAGCGTTTTCGTGATTAACCCTGTGTGGAAGAAGTTTATCTTCTGGCCATCTATTTTTTCCTCAGGAAAATATTTGCATCCGATATAGGGCTAGGTCACAATTGAATGGCCTTTCTACTTTTAAGGTAACTTTAAGAAGATAGTATTTCAGAGGAATTATTCTTGTTAAGATTGCTGTTTCTGTGTAGAATCTCAAAATAGGCAGAGATTAATTTTCCAAAAGTGAAAATGGTCAAAGTGTTTAGTCGGGAAATTGACTTGCTAATAAATGGCTCATGCCTCCCTTTCGTAGGCTTTATAACATTGCCCAGAAAGTACAGAGTGGCTGATACTTAACCACCATGTCCAGAATGTACCTATCCAACCTGGCTTTGGCTCCATTCAAAGTGACCTCCTCGGGAGGCACCGCCTTATTCCAACGGCGCTGCCGAACAACGTAACGGTTGGCAATTTTGTTCCTTGTGAGTATCATTATAGGCCTCAGATTCTCATCTCTTGATAGCATCGGTGGTTTTTTTTTCTGAAACAACCAAAAGTGATTTGGAGCCAGATTTGGCAAGTAAGGAGGCTGATAAGGTCGAATACACATTTTACTAAAAAATGAGCTGAGGCTCCTAAAATAATGAGCTTCATTTTCATGCATGGTTCATAACTACAGCTGAAGGTAATTCCCTCAGAGGAATTCCAGACTCTGTTGAGCAATGCCTGTCTCCTTGAACACAGTGTATAGTTTCCTCTTGGCGTGGCTTCGAAGGTGCTGGTATTCATTTGAATGTCAAATGTCTGCTCGTTTGTTCTACGAAGAGTCTCATTATTTTACGGTCCTACACCATATCAATAAAAGGAGGTTTCTTAAAAATTTTCAGTAATTGACTTAAATGGCACTAAAAATCGTTCTGACCTGTTACATGTGTTAAAAAAATTTCCTAAAATATATCTTTCTATAAATGACTATAAATACTCTCCAAAATATTTGTAATGATAGCTAGCATCTTGCTGAGTACTTACCATAAGTCAGGCAGTGTGTTTTCTGTGTTTTTAGCTCATTCATCTGTGATTTTTTTTTTTCAAGATTTGATTTTTTTTAAAGTAATCTCTCTATGCAACATGGGGCTTGAACCTACAACCCCGAGAATCAAGAGTCGCATGCACCACCGACCGAGCCAGCCGGGCACCCCACCCGTGAATTTTTTTAAAGAACTTTAGGCACCTGTCTTTTCAAAGGGTGCCAATTACGTTGGCTTGCGCAGGGCTGATCTGATTATTTCGCCCCATGTGATTACGTGTGATGAGCGTGTGCATGATAGGTAGAGGCTCTTGGAGGACGAGGGCGAAAACAGGGACAGTGTAGGCAAGTTTTACCAAGCAAGTTATATTAGATGAACAAAAGAATCAGGGCAAAAGCAGTGAATTTTTTAACTCCTGACCTGGTTTGATTGTTCTTTTCCCTTTCTAGTTTGCCCTGCTGGGTTATATTTTACCTTTTCCTGGTGGAGGCGTGCAGGCGAGTAGCTCTGATCAGGAACAAATGATGCCATAAATCCGGACTGAAATCAGTGAGGTTCTGAGCTCTGAGAGTGAGAGGCAGTTTTCCCTGCTTACCACGCTGCATATTTGAAGCCAGAAGCCAGAGGCTTGGGTGTTGTTCCACACACAGCTCTCTCATTTACGGATCTATATATAGCTGCTCTGTCACCAAGCTGGGTTCCCAATACCCATCTTCCCCTTTTAAACAGGAGGAATATTTAGAAGAAATAATAGAGAGCACGTATGTTCTCATGTCTGTCTCCAAACATATAAGAAAAGAAATAGAAAACGATGCGCCAAACAAAACCACCGCTCTTGGTAATAACACTGTCTAGTAGACGTTATAGCCTGAAATTCTTAGAAGTGGCTCCATCCCCGCCCCCAACCCCCTCCCTCCCCAGCACTGGCTCTTTAGCTTCCCACGGCTGAGGGGAACTTATTTACCAGTGCCAAATGCATGGATTTAGTCAAAGGGAGGAAGACAGCAATGAAGACCATTTGGCTTTCTGATGACTGGGTATGGCCGTTTTCTGAAGTACCGAAAGTATGAGTGACCCCCAAGGTTTGCACTCCAAGAAGACAGGCTCAGCCCTGTCATCTTTGACATAACGTGTGTGGGGGAAGCTAGTTTGGCAGTTTGAGTTGGTCTTTTCTAGTGGAGGGGGCGGAAAACCGGGCTGATTTTCTAGTCCCTCATCACACAGATCGCTTGGCTCGGGGAAGGGCCAAGCTGGGGGTGAGGCGGCTGAGGCACTTGCCCAAGCACGGCATTCCAGGTGAAACCACAGACTTGGTAATTGAGGCAAATGATACTGAATGTGGTATTTGTAAAAAAAAAAAAAAAAAAAAAAAAGTCAAAATTAAGCTACAAATCTGTGATGAATGGAAGATCTAATTGTTAAATACAGACAGGATCAGTAACAGTGCTGTTCTGAGCGATGTTGGAGCCCGGGGCAAAACGAAAAAAAACACTGCATTCTTTTTAATTAAAAAAAATAGTGCCTTAAAATTCCATTTATCTTGATGACTGAGTTTTTTGGACCCCTCCTGCTCTCCTGAAAGCCCAACTCTAGTGCCATCTCTCTCAAGTTTTCCCTGATTTCGCTCTGCCCCCCTCCACTGGCTTCTCTGTCAGAAAATATTTCACTTCTGCAGATCTCCTGACAGCGTTTGCCACGGTAGGGTCTAATTATTTGTTTGGGGTTTCTGCCTCTTTCAGAAGACTATGGCTTCCTTGAGGATAAAGACCACGATGCCAGCCAGACATTCAGTAGGTACTCAAGAATATATTCGCTGAAACAGCAAATGAGTGCACGAATGCGTCAAATGAATAAGTGAAAATAACCTTTGAGTCTTTTAGAACTTTATCAGCAGGTTGCCATTTCCAGTGATTCCTAACTCTATCCTTGGGTCACTTGGGAGCCTCTCTTTGGGAAACCGAAGTGCCACGGGGAGAGCACTTTCCTTTCTGAGGATGGAGCGGGGAGTCGGGCGTGTGAGCCGGGTAATGATCAAGCTGGCTGCACGTGCCGGTCTCACAGTGACTTGACTTCACAGCATGGGGACCGCACATCAGGAGTGCGTCCGTCTGTCCGTCCGGGAGCCCCGGAGCCTCCGAGCCCAGAAGGGTTGTGCCCAGTGGGGGCTTTGGGAGGCCCTCCACACCTTTCTTCCTGCTGGGGCCTGGTCCCTCGGGCCCGGGCTCTGCCTCGGGGGTCGGGCTAGGGCAGCGGGGGCGGGTGCCGGGGGGCGCTCTCCGGAGGTGCCTGTGGGTGCCTGGGCCCCACCTCGCCCCCCGGCTGAGCAGAATTTCCAGGGGGTGAGGTGGTCGCCCTGATCTTGAAGGGCCACGTGCCATACATGACCACACTCAGGATTACAGCCCAACGCTTCTGTGCGTGCGCGCTATCTGGGGGGCTGCTTCACTTTCTTAAGTTAACTGAAATGGTTCACCCTAGGGCATCTTATTAAAAGGAAAAAAAACAAAGAAACAAACAGAGTGAGGCAAACTATACAATATTCATGATCACTTCAAATCAGAGATGCAGAAGTCAGTATTGAAATGGCCCCTTGCACATGGAGCTTGTGATTAAGATGCAGGGTCCATGCGTTCTAATCCTAGCTGTAGGACACAGGGAAATTATGGAGCCTGCTTATGGGAAAATGTTAATGAGAGTGAGGAGTTCACCAGCCCCCACCATTGTTACTTCTTTAGCAATTTCAGCCGGCGGAGTAGTGGTGGCCCGTGGCAGCGTGGCTCTGTCTACCCAATGACAAATGACCGGTCTGACTGATTTCTTTTTTAACCACATCTAATCACTTGGCAGGCTGCTCTGGCATCATGTAGACACAGCCCGGGCTGTCCTGGGAACTCTGTATTGATTTCGTGTTAAGAAGCCATGGCCGAATGGGGATGAAGTCACGCAACACTAGAATACAAACCCACAGCAGAACAGAGACTGCTATTCCGAGTCTTGCCGAGACGCTCAGGAAAGTGGCACCTTCGTCGTCTGCTCCTGGTGCCCTGTCTCCTGCAAGCAATCTCAGAAAGATCCCAAACCTCGCTCACCTGCACAGAGTCCTGTCCCGTCGTGTAAGGTGTTGAGGAAACCATCTCCCTGGCCGTGCTCCCCGCCCTGCCCCAAGCCCTATGGCAACTGAGGCTACACACACACACACCTGTCTCTCTTCTTCCCTCCCAGCCCTCCCCTCTTGCTCCCCCTGTCCTCCCTCTGACCTTTCCCTCCTGTCCCCACCTCTGGCATGGGGCTAAAGGCCGTGCACCTGCTCGAGGTGCCGAGGGCCCGGGAGGTGACTAGGTGCCCCTTTCCACGGTGCTTACCTTCTAGTCCGAGGGGGCAGACGTGCAAAGATCAACACAGACAGAGAGGGTGTCATTTTCAATTGCAATGAGTGATCTGAAGAGTTAAAACAAGATGATGTGGCATAGCTACAGAAGCAGAAGGGCCTGTCTGAGCAGAGACCTGACCGAGGAGGGGAAGCGAGCACCTTGGGGAAGCGGCTGGAAGGACGGTGGCGGCATTACAAAAGGCCCCGAGGCAGGGACATGCTTGGCTCATTTGAGGCACAAAACGAGCCTTGTCAAGGATGGTAACCTCACGGTGGATGAGGTCAGGGAGGTACGCAAGGACCAGATCAGTGGGTCCTTCAAAGTCCAAGGTAAGCAATTTGAATTTTATTCTACCTGCAGTGGGAAGGCGTTGGAGGAATGGGGCGGGCCCTCTCCATTCTCACGTTCGGTGCCAGCTAGATGGTGGCTCCGTTATTTCTCCGGGTAGGGGCTCCGTCATTTATTATGCTTTGTGTTCGTGTAACTAGAGTGTCTGCTGAGACAGTTTTTCCAAAACAGAGGACTAGTCTTTGCCTACAAATGACTGAAGTTTTATCTTTGGTTCGACAAGAATAAAATAAAGCAGAACCGTTTGCGGCACATGAATGCTCCCCTCTTACTCTCCATGCCACACACTCGTTTGTAGGCTCTCCGACGTCCTGGGTCAGTGAGCCACGTGAGGGCAGACAGGGCGCTCCGTCTTGTTCCTCCTGGGGCTTCTGGCGTCAGTGTGAATGTCTGGCACAAGGCAGGGGTTTGGTAAATGCTTGTTGGAAGGAAGGAAGGAAAGACAACTGCCCCTCTTTAGGATTTGCCCACCTTTTATTTGCAGGGGTTATCAAAAACATGAAAGGGATACGCAAAGGGAAGTGAACTAAGGGGATCTCCGCAGAATGGGAAGGAAACCTCAATTGACCCAGAAGGGAAAAATGTGATCAAAAACAACAAACACGTTGTAAAGAATTTCCCCCTCGCTGTGGAAAGATTCAGTAAATCTACGGTGGCACTTACCTGTCTGGCACTATCATCATGTTTAGGACTTAAATTTCAACTCTAGTTGATCATTTGAATTCAGTCCCAGATACATTTTAAATATATATTTGGTTCATGTCTGAGACACTTAGGATGACAGATACACTGCCATAAGGCTATATTCAGTGACTAATAAAGCAATTACTAAGAAAGGGAAGTCCAAAATGGCCAGGGGTGTAGGGGGGAGCTGCCTCATTCAGTGGATGCAATCAGGGCAAGGTCTGGAAGAAAGGTGTATTTCTCCAAAGCGTTTGGTAGTTCCCTCTTGATTAAAGAGAAAAGCATCGACATTACTCAACGTGCTGTTTTGGAGGCATCTTGAATTGGCCTCACCTGGCTTTTTGCACTCACCTTCTGCTCTGCCATTTGACACCATTTCACATTCTTACTTACTTCTTCTTTCCTTCATTCCTCTTCTGTGCCTTTACTCTTGTTCTTCCAATGGCCAGGAAGCCCCCTCCCTCACCTTCTCTATCTCTAGTCGCCTAATTATCCTTCAGCGTTTGGCTGAAGTGCAAACTCCTCCAAGCAGCCTTCCCCGATTTCCCCAGGCCAAATGTCTACTCTTCCCGTGTGTTTCCTCTGGCTTCTGTTATGTTCATTTTTTATGGCTGCCTCACACGACTACACTGTCCCTATCTTCCACAGTCCCTAGAGAGTGCATCGCACAAAGTAATGCTCGGAAGAGATTATTGAATGACTAAATGGGATTGCAATAATATCATGATCGTTTTTCTCATCCTCTTCCTCTGAACCGGAAGGAGGGCACGTGAAGAGTTGGCTGCTCTCTGCCGTGCTCCTCTCAGCAGATCAAAACAGTTGCAAGCTCTGATATATCACATGCAGTCAAAGTGAAGAGGCAAGGGCATGGATGCTTGTCATCAGTAGGATCATGGATATGAAGGGGGAAATTATGCTAATGACTGGCCTGTTAGTCTCAACCCAGGAAACTGGTGGTGCTTGGCTTTGTGACTACAGCCTAAGATTTTGCCACAGTATGTATCGGAAAGTGGTTGAGTATTTCTCAGTGCTTGGAGGAACATTATGTAATTCATCTCTAGTTTATGTGTATGATAAGAACGAATTCTGTATCCCCTGTATTTTATTTTCTTAGGTTGTAAAAACTGACTTCTTTCAACCACTTTATTCAATATTCCCCCAAAGGCATCAGCAGTGAAAAATTATGGATATTTTTTATTAGAGATGATTTAGTTTTTATTCCTAGGAAACAGAGCTAGAAAAATTTTAAGGTCATTAGCCATAATAATTTTAAATACGTAGTCATTTGAGTACATTAGTTTTAGCTCTTAGGTTCTCTGCTATCTTTAGCTTTTTCCATTTTAAGTTAATAACGATAAAAATAAATCTCATATTTATTAGCTTTTTTCATCCTAAGATGTTTAACAAACCATATGCCTGCTCCTAGGTTTATGGCCCCGAGAGCACTTGATTACAATTAGTTCTATTTCATTAGAATTGCCCACGGTCAACAGAAGGATTGAGTCCAAAGTTACTGGAAAAGTGCAAGCAGAAACCCTTGTCAACCCAATTAACCTGCCTATTGAGGTAGCATGTTAACGCAGAACCTCCATATTTTTAAACTCTAAAATATCTATCTTTATTCCTCTTCTCTTTTTTTCCAGCAACCATTTGTTACATAACAACTGTGTGTTGGATACTGAGCTCAACCCTGAGGACAAAAAGGTCAACAAGGCTGTCAGAAGGGTTGATAAGTAGATACTGATGTATAGATAGCAATAAGGTAGGTAGGTATCCACACACATACGTGTGTATATATAAAGTATGTATGAAAGTATATGTCAGAAGTACATTGTCAGGTGTGTGCATATGCTAAGCCCTCGTCTACAGAATGTTTACTCTCTGCTAAGCACTGTGCCAAATAGTTGACACGCAGTATCTCATTTAGTATTTGCCAACAACTCCATGAGTTATTATTATCCCCATTTCACAGATAAGAAAACCAAGACTCAGAAATACTATGCGGTTTGCTCAAGTTTATCTGCTAAAATGTGGTATGGTCGTGGTTCAAACCCAACGTGTCTGACTTACAAGCTCATGCTCTTTGCTAGTATACATTTTAAGTGTCTCTTGTTTAACTGGATCCGAATTTTGTCCCAGAAGTTCAGATTCAGAATAAAAGAGAAAAGAATGAAAAGTATGAAATTTGGGCCACCTGGGTGGCTCAGTTGGTTAAGCGTCTGCCTTTGGCTCAGGTCATGATCTCAGGGTCCTGGGATCGAGCCCCATGTCGGCTTTCTCTCAGTGGGGAGTCTGCTTCTCCCTCTCATTCTCCCTCTGTCTCTCTCTCTAATAAATAAATAAAATAAAAAAAAACAAAAAAGAAGAAAAGTATGAAATTGGTTGCATGAATATGAATACCAAGGTATTTGTTTACTCGAGACATGCTTTGGGAGTAAAGAGTCAGCCTTCAGATTCTGGTGCTCGGTCTGAATTTGTTTCAGAGTATGAAGTACAGCATTTCAGTGATGGCCGCATTCCCACCTCTTCCAGCGAAAGAGCACCTGATTGAATTACTTTGTGGTGTGGTCCTTTAGCTATCATCGTGGTAGCAAAGAAGGAACTTTCAGACTTATAATATGTTGAAACACCAGATGAGCCATCAAGGTAGTCCGTGAGGCCCCCCATCCTTAAGAATCTCCATGTAGAAGAGCTCGGGAAAAGATGGACCTCTCAAGATCTCAGACAGTGTTATGATTTTGCAAAACATGCACAAGTTTCAAGTTAATTTCACCTGCGGCCAGACCCTACTTTGGAGTTCTTTATGATAAGCAAGGTGCCAGCAAAACACCAAGGTGTGTCTGCGGCCCCATAGACTCCCTGTGTCTTGCTCAGGGCTGCACCTCACCTGCAGCGCTGAAGACCTCCATGACTGGCACTCAATTAATATTTATCAAGGCAGGACTAAATGAATGGAATCTGATAGAAGACGAGACACATGGCACCACATCGCGGATTTAGTCTTGATTGATGCCACAGAGATCCCCATTCTTAGTTTTTAAGCACAGCCCTAGTTCAATACCTCTTTCATGGCCTAACAGCTCTGGGGGTTTTATGTGACGGAGGGCAAGTCTGTTTGTTCGGTGATTGCAAGAGACAGATACAATATTTACTAGCCTTAGCCACTCCTGAGCAAATGCGGTCCCTGGAGAAGGGCACACAATAATAAAGCAGGGAAAGCCAGCCGTTATCTTGAAGCCGAGCTCCCCAGGCATCAAGGCCGTGACTCACGATCCTCTGGTCAGGAGCTCTAGAGTTCTCAAGGATAATTTATGGCGACACTGATGAGACAGAGTTCATTTAAATACCGTGACGGCTGAAGTATTTTGAAGTGAAAAAGTCAGCTCGTGGCTGGGCAGATACCTTGTTGACCCCTTTCCACTCTCCGATACACCGTCATTTCCAGGATTTACTCTAAAATGCTTGAGTCCGAAAGGGACCCAGGAGTGATGAACTGACCATGGCTCCTTCGCGCACAGAGGATTTGGTTTCTGGAAATGGAGCACACGTTCATCTCTACCCAGCCCATTGTTCTTTGATTGGTTAAATGATGCTCTAAATGGAGGACTGTGATAGCAAAAAATAAATGTTTTATACAGTGCTAGAAAAAGCTTTAGGGGAAAATTTTAGCAAAAGAACAGATTCTTTCTTGTTTCTATAGAAACCGGTAGCGATCAGGAGTGAGGTGTTCTTTCAAGTGTACATGGTAGTAAGGCCAGCGTGCTGGAGGGCTGGCGTAAAGCCCCAGTAACTGGGGAGCGCCTCTGTGTGTGTCCCTTTGATCTCACTGGGAGCAGGGGACATCTCGCTGCAAATCCCCGCTTCCTCACGGGTGGAGCAGGACTGCGGTCCACAGTCGCTCAGCATCCCAGAACCAGAAAGGCTCTTAACAGGAATCCCTTGTTGAAAGAGGAAGAAAAAGATAAACAGAAGGAAAGCTTTACTATCGGCTGTCAACAGGCCTTTAAACCGCTCCTTACCAGCGAGCAGAAAATGTGCTGGGCGCATCCTGCCTGGCCCGCTGGTAGCCTGGCCCAAGCAAGCATTTGAGCCATCGGATGGTTCGGACAATTTGCTGCCCTGCCAATTTGTCTACTTCCATAAAATCTCTTGCTTAATGAAATTAGAATTAAATGTGTCCTTTTTAGTTTCATTTGTGAAGCTGTTACATTCCTGACAAGTGAATGGTGGGCAAGACTTAAATCAGATTCCGAGGCAAACGCTTTTCTAAAGCCTAATCAATACTACAGCTTTAAAATGAAGTTTAGGTCAAATGTAATGACAGAATGAAACAGGCGTGTTTTGCTTCAATCTGACATGTCCCAGAAGGTAAGAGGAATATCTAGTAACTGACAAAAGGGTTTTCCCTTTGCTTGACATTTACTTTGTATGTAAACAATCCAGTATATTGGCATGTCAATGTATTAGTTGGTGGTGGTCCAGAACACCATGTGAATTTAGATAGTCTATCTCTTTGCTCACAAAAACACACTCTTGATCAACAAGAGAACATTCATTGCAGTCTTGCCTTGCAGTTGGCAGAGCTGAATGAATCATTTTGAAATATAAACTTCCTCACATCTAAAATATATCACAAGAAAACACAAGACATAGGGGAGTGGATTATGAAATAAAAGGAATGCCGTTAGTAGTCCATGGGTTATAAACATCGACTGTCCTTAATAAAATACTGGGACAGGCGTAGAGGACTGCATTTAGTGTATCTTCCTTGAAGCTGTGCTGTAGAGGCGCTTTGTGACCTCAGGGAAGTCACTTCCCCTCTCTGAACTTCAGTTTCCGTATCTCTAAAAGTAACCATGTCATCGCTTCTCGGCCTTTTGGCTAAGATCAAGTGTAAAAGTAACCATGTCAGAAGCTTGCATGGAATGAGAAATGCCCCATGTTTCCTGGACGCATTTTATTTCAGCTCCCTTTGCCCTGGGAGTAGCGTTCAGGTGTACAATCTATCAAATCCTTCTGTGGATTGCAGATGAGGAAACCTTGGGACCCAGAGCGTTTCTGGAGAACTGTGTGTGTTTGACTTCTGCGATTGAAGTCAGAGTATCACCCTCATCTGACATTAGTACTCAGAAGCTCTTCCTATTTCTGGATAAATCTTGGTCGATAAATATTTGTTGGATGAATAGGTGACAGTATTATGGAGTGCAATTGAAAGTATAATGCTTATCAAACAGATCTCACTAAATTTGATTCAGTGATTTTTTTTTTCCTCCCACACGATCATGTGTCCTATCAGCCCACATGCCATGTTGGACAAAGGGAAGAACCCTGGTTTCTATGTCAGCTGACCTTACTGACATACGCCAATGTCTCCTACTGACATGATTGTTCGTATTAGTATTAAATGACTTAATTTTGACTGGACCAGGGTGCAGGCTGTTTGTAATTTCCCCAAACAGTCATTACCACCATCATTTAACCTAGTTTGCACCCCACTCGTTACATCGCATCACAATATCTACATAAATAATACGTCCCTGAATTCTTGACTTACTCAGCTCACAGACTCATCAATTTGACCCAGACGGCCATTGTTCTTCCTTTATTACACACCATATGCACAGCCAGAATAAGACCTGATGTCTCGTAGTATTTAGGGATGTGGAAACGTGCGTCTTTGGAGAAGAAATGTGGAATGTATACTGTGTTGTTTCTTTTCACGTCAAAGCTGGTGCTAGTGATGGGGAAATAAAATACCACAAACCGTGTAGCTAAGAACAACAAAAATGTATTGTCTCCCAGTTCTGGAGGCTAGAAGTTCAAAATCAAGATGTTGGCATGGCCGTGACTCGTCCGAAGGCGCTAGGGAAAGGCTTCTGGTAGCCTCAGTGTACCTTGGCTTCTAGATGCATCACTCCAATCCTCTTTCACATGACCGTCTTCTTTCTGTGTCTTCACAATGGATTCAGGTGCACCCTAATGATGTCCTCTTACCCTGATTGCCCCTGTAAAGGTCCTATTTCCGAACAAGGTCACAATCCAAGGTAGTGGGAGTTAGGACTCCAGCATGTCTTTTTTGGGGGGAGGCCCAATTGAACCCCCAGTGACCTGTCATCTCAAAAGCTGTTTCTGACACTCGGGACCCAGATGGAGCTTTAGCCCTAAAAAAGCAACTCTAGTCTTTGGACCTGCTTGCTGGGCAAGCCTGTGGGCTACTTAATTGTTGCCCAGGCCCTACTGTTAGGCCACGTGACCTGAGGCCCTGCTTCTGTGGATCCTTATAGATGGACATGATTTTACTGTACCTGATCAGTTACTGCAGCACTGCTTTCCAAATATTCTGGAACTCGAATTTGTCACAAATTCAGCCTGGCTTGCCCTCTACCCCCTTTCCCCCACCCCGCAGTTAGTCTAGGTTGGTAAGTTTAACTGGATCTGAATGATATAAAGAAAATTTAAACTTCTGGGCAAATTAAATTTAAATGGGAAACCAGATGGCAAAGCTGTCTTGGATTGTAAAGTACAAGGTAGTATTGATTAAAGAAAGGATTTCTAAAAGTTTTGCAGCTACACTGTGTTCCAGTGAGAGAAGCTGCTAACTGAAACCCTCCTAGGTAAATAATGCCAATTCAGAAAAAAAAAAAAAAAGTTCACTTGTTCAGAAGCATGTATTCGCAATGCAGCATTATCATTTTAAAACTACTAAGTCTTTTTGGGAAGTTTGGGAAGGTTCCTCATCCTAAAGACAGATGGACACCTGATAAAGTATTTATGGTCCAATCTAAGCATCAGCTTAGGGTCAGAGGGCCAGTGGTAGTAGGACTAATATTTCTAGGTCCATCTACATATACATACATATACATATACATACACTTTCTAGAAATTATGAAAAAAAATTATGCTGGGACATTAGCAATTATGTTGATTAAAAATTGATAGGGACTTTCAAAGGACACTATCAAGAAATTGAAAAGATATCCCACGGAATGGGAGAAAACATTTGCAAGTCATATATCTGATAAGGTGCTACTATTTAGAATATATAAAGAGCTGATACAACTCAATAATCAAAAAAGAAATGACCCAATTAAAAATGAGCAAAACCTCTGAATATATTTCCAAATAAGATAAACAAAAGATCGATAAACACGTGGGAAGATGTTCAACATCCTTAGCCATCAGGAAAATGCAAATCAAAACCACAGTGAGATACCACTTCACACCCTCTAGGATGGCTATACTCAAAAAGTTAGAAAAGAAGTGTTGGTAAGGATGTAGAGAAATTAGAATCCTTATATATTAATGGGGAGGTAAAATGGTGCAGCCACTGTGAAAAACAGTTTGGCGGTTCCTCAAAAAGTTTAACATAGAGTTACCACAGGGCTCAGCACTTTCACTCCTAAGTGTATATCCAAGAGAATTGAACCCATACGTCCTCACAGAATCTGTACATGAGTATGTATAGCGGCATTATCCATATTAGCCCCAAAGTGGAAACAACCCAAGTGCCCACCGACTGATGAGTGGATGCACAGCTTATGGTTTATCCATATGATGGGCTTTTAGCCACAAAAAGGCATGAGGTACTGACACTTGCTACAACATGGATGAACCTTGAAAGCATTATGCTAAGTGAAAGAAGGCCGATCCAAAGGGTCGTAGATTGTACAACTTCATTTATATAAAACAACCAGAATAGGTAAATCTGTAGAGCGGTTGCCAGGAGCTGGGGGAGGGCAGAATGGAGAGTGCCTGCTAATATGTACAGAATTTCTTTTAGGTGTGATGAAGATGTTCTGGAATTCGATAGTGGTGCTGATTGCACATTTCCATGCATATACAAGAACCACTGGAATATATCCTTTCACATGGGGAATTGTATTTATATGAGTTCTATCTCAGTAAGGCTGTTAGAAAAAAGTATCAGTCATTGGCTTTAACATTCATTGATGATTCGTTGAAACAGTAACTAGATCCACTGTTTACAACTTAGCCCAACAAAATATCAGGGAGGAGTATTTGATCACTGGTATTTAGAATTGCTGCTGCATGGTGAGAATAAATAGCAGACAGCCTTACAAATTGTTAGGGAAGTTATGCTGGAATACATTAATCACCCTAGTTAGGTAAGAATCACCAAGCTGCTGAAAAAAGATACACAGGGAATTTTCAACGTCGGGCCAGGGAGCAGTGGCTTGCTGGTGTTCCAGTTGGAAGATCAGCCATTTAGTGTCCTTCAAGCCTCTGGGCCCCTGATCCCCAGCACCTCCACTAGAGGGGGGGCAAGCCAGATAAGGGAGACTTGAAAGTCTGGGCTAGCCTACAGTTTCTGGTGTGTGTCTGTCAAACGCAAGTCGATATTAACCTTGCGCTCTTTAAAATGGCGACCAAGACAAAATTTGTGTCCTCAGGAATAGCACAGAAGAGACATTAAAGTTAGAATAGGTTTCAGCTAAACATCGGGGTTATTTTGAATTACGTTAAAAAAAAAAAGCACGTGCGGAGGAAGGCTGACTTTGATGTGAACAACTGTTAGAAACCAACAGCACATTTAAGGTTAACATCTCTCTTACTTCCACACATGGAGAACTTTAGTGTTTTCTTGCAGTCCTGGAAACCAGTTGCAGTTAAATAATACAGGGATTTGCAATTTTATCCTCTGGAAAGAGAAGCTAAAAGATGGGGGAAATGGAACATTCCGTATGTTTGGGGAGAAAGAACAACCATAATTTAGCAATAAAATTAGTATTAGCTGTCGTGTTCTGATCTGCCCACTGAAACTAAGAATGTGTGGCAGATGTGCCTTTCTGAGACTCCAAACTGAAAAGCTTAGAGCTGGATTTTCTCCCCCTTCACATCGTGTTCTCTGCCTTGATAAGGAGGAGACAAAGGATAAGCCACCAATCTTTTAAGAGAATAAATATAGAGGTTATGTCAGAGGGATGGTGGAGATTTAGCCCAATCTATATTTCTCACAGCAGCATCAGGGTTTATGATGACCTGAATCACCCAAAGAAAGAATAAATAGTGTTCAGTAAGGATTTAGTAACAACTGGATTTTATCATTGTCTGAGTCCTGAAAATTGGTAACCCTTGTCTATAAGTGTACTGATGGTTCATGAAAATATTCAGTGATCTGCATTAGCTCGTTCAGTGTCGACAGCATATCGTCAGTTCTCACCAATCTATGAACTGATTTTCTGATACGTAGATTACTCGTGGCTCTCAGGCCCTGGTGACAAAGGGGAGGGTTGGGGCTTTGTGAATGGATCTGACTGAATAGCCCTATAAGTGTTGGTGTTGACAAAGCCAAAGTTAGTGGATTCTTCATTATGATTCATGGCCTCTTGTAGGCAGCCGCACAACAGACTGAGCCATAACCACAGCTCTGGCTCTGGTAGCTTTGATCCCAGTCAGTGACCTGGAAATCTCTCTTAATAATAGGGGCTCGCAGATTCGTTCTGTAGCACAGCAACTTGCTTATTCTTGTTTGGGTCAAACTGTTCACGGAAGGGGATGTGACTGAGGATGTGCGGGGACCGTGGGCTGAATCAGGGGTGCTTTGGCCTGTCCCTGTGCTTCGGGAAGATGACTGATTAATTCCGTGCTGGGTGGCTTTGGCCTTAGCCTTGTATCCACTTGCTAATGTGTAATAGTAACGATTGCCATTAACTGGTACTGGACCATACCCTTTGCTCACCTTGCCGCTTACTCCTCAGTAAAAAGCTAAGGGGTACACATTATTCTTTCAGTTTTAGAGACGATGATGAAACCGAGAGCCTGAGAAGCCCTTACCGCTGGTACCATTCCCTGCTTCTGTTGGGATATTGCGCGGATTCATGAATATATGCATGGTGCTGGTGGACCGATGTGTGTGTGGGGGGGGGGGGCGCATGTGTACACGTGCGTGTGACTGGAAACTGAGCACGGTGCCTGGGACATGAGAAGGACATGAGAAACCCTCAGAAAATGAAATACAGGTTCAGTAGATAGTAGGTGAATTGAATTAAAATCTTGCTAAATAGATTTTGCAAGTTGGCTTTCCTTCTGTAATTAGCTTTCTGACAATTTGGGTGGTAGTTGGTTGATGGAAAGAATAATTAATAATAAAGGTTGTTTATTTGTGGGGTAAGCATTTATCATAGTTTTCACTCCTTTCCATCAGCATTTAATTCACTAAAAGGCTCATAACTTAACTACAGAGAAATTATATTACTAAATATTGAATAGTAATTACAATATATGATGTGTTTTCCCTTTAATTAGCAAATAGACTGTTCATTATGTCTTAGATAATTGTTACATATCATTTGATTTTATTTCTTTATCATTTATGGCAGGTGATTACATTTCCACAGGGTATAATTTTTTATCACATTATTTTGAAATTTGATTGCAAGATTATGCCGTACAGAATTCAGTGTATTCAGATCACCCTGAATTCTCTCACATTCTTTGCTTCTGGAAAATTTGCACTTCTTTTTCCCTTCCCTATATGTGCATGATACATAACAATTCAATATTAATGAGCCCCGATAATAGTGTAGGTCTCTCTAAATGCCCCAAATCCGAGACCTTGGAACTTGAACTTGGGAACTTCTACTTGTTTCCCATTGCCATAGCCATCTCTTTGAAAATCTGTCTCTTTTGCTAATAAATGCAAATAACGTATCAATGTAAACAACAATATAAAACGATAGATAATAATGCAATAATGTAGAATTGACACCATGAATGATACCATAATAGCTACGATGTTATGATAAATACAAATGACAGTAAATGCAGATGTTATGTCCAAGCGTCTCTGACCCCTGAGGGAGCTCGAGAGCAGGGTAAGCCGTAGTGGCTGGCTTTCCTCTCCCGTCTCTGAGTAATTGGGCTGATAATGCCCCTCATTGTCCTGCTACAGGATTGACACTGCAAGTTTAGCTATGACAGGAAATCAGTAACGGGGTGTGTGTTGCTTGAATACATTCAGACCTCCCTGCCTCTGCTTTGATAATGTTATTTATGATGAAGGCGAGATCACGGGCTGCACAAATTATGGTTATTGCGGTCTTCAGGCACCCAGATGCCTGGTCACAATTTGTCTTATTAACTTGATTATCTGATTTCCTACAAGTTCTGCAGTGTCTAAGTGGCAGCCTTTATGGGGAAAGTTTCATAGGATTAACACTGTTCTAGGCAAGGCAACCGACTTGCTTTTAAATAAGATCCTATCAGAGGAAGGGGCAGCAGCTACAATTATATGGTTTTACAAACTCTTTCATTCGCTCATTTCATTTTGTTCCGAGAAGTTTAAATAATACTGCTTAATGCTATCAGGACGATGTGAGTACTTCAAGGGAATAACTTTCCTATTTAGATTTGGTCATGCAGTCTGTTTAACAGCTATTCCCTTTATAATGGCATGTTGCGGTTCCCAGCATTCCTTAGGGCATGCAGGGAGAATGGCATGGACCTCTTGAATAATTAATATGGTTTTCAGAGCAGTCGTCATGGAAACGCAAGCAGTGTCACATATTTGGATTATAAGAATTAGGCACATTTTGAATATTACATTGAACCAAAAGAGGCGGCTGTCCCCCAGAGACAAAAGCATTTCTCCCAATTCTCTGAGCTCAGTGAAATGAATCCAGGTTTGTTTGTTTGTTTGTTTGTTTGTTTGTTTGTTTTTAGGGTGTGTGTGAGACTCCGCCATGCTTCGGAATAAAATTATTTTTATACTTTGGTGTTTGAATTGCTTAATTGGTTTCCTTTGCTCCATATTTGGATTCCCTGTTTAATTTAGATGTTTTCACATGCAAGCTTCTGTTTTCATACTTTATCTAGTGCTGTTCGTGGTCACAGGTTATTACTTTTTTTTTAAAGAGAAAATGTAGAACTTAATTTACAATGAAATACATAGACCACTTGCTGTCTTGAGTATCTCAAAGGTATCACATCATTTCTAATGCCGCCCCAAACCTCTGATGATATTAGGATGGAGGGTTAGACAGTTGCTCTCTACAAAAGGGCTACAGTGTTCCCATGAAGTTTCTAGACCTGTTCTGTTAGACCAGTTGTATGGCTCTTTTATTTGTCTCAAAAGTGTCTCTTCAGAATCAATATCATCATTACCTTGGGGTGTGTGCGTGTGTGTGTGTGTGTGTGTGTGTGTGTGTGTGTGTAAGAAGTCAACCAGGCAATAGCAAAAAGCTGTCATCCAGTCTTCAGTAAGAGTGTACGTGTAAAGAATAAGAATAAATGGAAGTTATTTATAGAGTGTAAACCCTCTGGTTTCATAAAGCATGTTGTGCTGTTATTTGCTCAGGTTTATTCCACAAACAGCTGCAGTGTCTAAGGCTCCTGAGCCTCTGTTTTCCTAGAAGTGATGAAGGAAGTGATTAATAAAACCCTTAACAAAGAAGGAAAGACTCAAGATGATAAAGGAAAGCAAAGACCTCACTTCGTCACTACCACTGGTTTTCTGCCTGCTATTTAAACTTGACTTGCTCACAAAAATGTGTCATCCCAGGGAAGCCCACACATGTTTTGACTGTTTCGTTGTGTGCTCCCCCTTTCCAAGGACCCCTGAGCGCTGGGGTTCTCAGACTCTCCTCTTGCCTGACGCCGGTCCTTTCTCTAGGATGAACACGCTCCGTGGTGTCGCCCCTTCTTCCCCAAATGTTGTTAGAGCGGTGCCACAGTGTCTCACCTGCACGAGGCCCCACCTGTGTGTCACCTCTCAGCTGAGCTTGTGCTTGCATTAGGATTCTGGCTTCCATCCATCTGTTGATAAGTTGCAGCTCCTCTGTGATTCTTTTCAGAATTACCAGACAAGCACTGGACTGATGCTTCCACAGAAGCCCCCCAGTTCTTTCTTTGGTCTCCCAGTGAGTGCATTTCCCTACTGGCTTTTTTTTTTTAGATTGATTTATTTATTTTAGAGAGCGGGGACGGGCAGAGGGAGAGGGAGAGAGAGATTCTCAGGCAGACTCCCTGCTGAGCATGGAGCCCCATGAAGCAGGGCTCGATCTCAAGACCCTCAGATCAGACCTGAGCCGAAACCAGGAGTCACCCAGGTGCCCCATTACTGGTTTTTTTAGTCATGTGTTGCACTTATTGTAGCTCTTGGCCTTTAATTTTTTCTGTGAACTGATCCAGTCAGAAAATTCTGAATACCTCTGGATCGAAGTGCTCTTCCTTCTTGGAAATTCCCAATCTGTGTTTATGGAGTCTGCCTGCTTGCAAGGGCTTGTTGACTTACTCCCCTCTGCCCCTGCTTCCCCCCCAGGGCTGTCTCCTTGACATTCCCCCAGTCCTTTCTTCCTTTTGTTGGTTCTTAAGATCATTTTCCGTCGCTTTCCAGCCTCCTCCCTCTCCACCATTGCTTTTTCTAGCCTGTTCCTACTCCTCTTTGAAGGTTCTACTTCCGGGTCACCTCTTTCCCCTTTCGTGGTAGCCGGCGCTCCCAGACTGAACCCAGTGCCATGTGTGGAGACCCCACCAGAGCACTAGCAGGTGTGTGGGGTAGGACTACTCTCATGCTTGCCCCCACCACCCGGGAACGGTGAGGGTCTTCAGGACAAGCACCCTGTCTTAGTTATCTATCCCCAGCCCTCCATAGGAGGTGCCCAATAAATGTCCCCGATAACGTTGGTTCCATTTCAAACCGTGGAAAGATTGTCAAGCTGCCTTGTTTTGTTACCTCAGAGGATTTGTGCTACCTCTCAGTGCTCTCTGTTTGGGAAAAACAAACATATCACAGGACACTCCGAGACACCTCGTCACCTAGCTAGCGCTCTGCAGGACCAAGATAGTTGAATGCAGACTGCAAAACATACTGATTTAAAACATTAAATCGTTTTTGAAATGTCTCACTTCGGTATGCATATCCGTTGAAGGAAAAAAAAACGTGGAGAGTGTCCAGTGACATGAGTGTTAGAATCTGGCCTCTTAGGCAAATGTTTTAGAATGGTGCTCCCTGCCCTCCCCCCGAAATCACCACTGTCACCTTAATTAATCCCAAGTAAAAAGATCTCCCCCGGAGAGGGGCTCCAGGAGTTACCCTAGGAAGGACACCTTTTCCCAGAGGCTGTGCTTGGGCATTACCTTAGTTGCAGATTTTGTTTCTAGGCTGTGTTAGCACGGCCGCTAAGCTGTTTTGAAGCATGAGATGCCAGGGCTCTTGTGAACTTATGGAAAATGTGTCTATGATCAGGAATGCAGCAGCAGACAAAAATCAAATAGTAATTTGAAATAGAAATGTTTTGTTGTGACAATTAAGCACCATTGTTAGTCTCCATATGCTGAACTAAAAACCCCCAAGTAAGTCTGTAATTGATGGCTGAAATGGCTGAATATAGCCTCCGTATTTGTTACCAGATTGTCTCCAATATATTTTGTCTGTAAATAACGTTGGAGTGGGACACACGTCTGTATGGAGCTAAATTTCACCTGAGATGCACATTCACAATTTTCTTTGAGTTCAGTGCAAGGCCAAGCACAGTTTAGTTCAGTGAATAACAGGCTTTTATCAGCAACATGTATATCAAAGCCACATGTGTTTTGAAAAATAAAAAAAATAAAAAATAAAGTGATTGTTGTCTGTAGTGATATATTTAAATGATGCTATTAGTCACTTATGCCCCCAATATAAATGCTGTTTCCTGTTTGTTTTATTAAATATATGAATATATGAATTGAATGGTGCAATTCAACCAGAGTTGCAGAGAGGGGCCGAAACCCTTTTCTTCAAGGGAAACTCTTTGAAGTTAGACACTTTGTTGAAGGAATTAAGCTTCTGACAGTTCTATTAAAAAACAACAACAAACTCAGACCAGTGGTTGAAAGTAAACTACTTCTTAATGTAAAAAATAAGAAAAGTCAACTTTATACTACTCTTCAGGCTTAGTTTTTATTTTACCTTTTAATTTTTATAGACTTTCGGACATACAGAAAAGTTGCAAGAATCACGTGAAGAGTTTGTGTATATGTGTCACCCTGATTCCCCCAATGTCATCACTTTACCACACTTGCTTTTTCCTTCTTTATCTATATAACCATCTCTCTATCTATGCACATTTTTCCGGAATTATTTGAGAATCAATCACAGGCCTGGTACTTTACCTCTAAATAGTTGAATGTATATTTCCTAAACACAAACACATTCTCTTATGTGAAGTTGCCATTGGTGCAATCTACAGATAGTTTGCCAGTTGTCCCAATAATGTCCTAGATAGCAATGGAAATCCAGCATTCAGCCTTTATGTCTTCTTTAGTCTCCTTTAGTCTGGAAAATTTTCTCAGTCTTTGTTATTTCATGACCTTGATATTTTTGAAGATTATAGGCCATTTATTTTGTAGGTGTCCCTCATGTTGGGTTTGTCTGATGTTTTCTTGTGAGGAGATTCAGATTATGGATTCTTGGTGGGAATATTCTTTGATCACTGGGTTAGGGTGGTACCTGTCAGCTTCCTCCCCTGTAAAGTTCATATTTTTCTCTTTGTAATTAATAAGTATCTTCTGGGGTTGTTTTGCTCCTCATCCCAGTTTCACCCACAACCCAATGGGAAAATGGGCAAGAGAATGTGAGTGGACATTTCATCAAAGAGGGTTTACAAAAGCAACGATGGTCAGCATCATTAGCCATCAGGGAGATACAAATTAAAAGTGCAAGGAAATCGTACTTCACCCTTGGATGACTGTAATCAAAAAGACACACAATGACAAGTGACTGTTGAGGAAGTACAGATTGATGAGGAAGCAGAGAAATTGGAATCCTCAGACATTACTAGGTGGGAATATAAAATGGCGTAGCTGCCGTGGAAAAAAAGTTCGGAAGTTCCTCAAGAAGTTAAACAGAGTTACCGTGTGACCTGAGAATTCCACTCCCAGGTATATATTCAAGAGAACTGAAAACAGATATCCACAAAACACTTGTGCACGAGTGTTCATAGCATCATTTATAGTAGTCCCAAAGCAGAAACCTAAATGTCCGTCAACTGATGAATGGATAAACAACATATGATGTCTCCATAAAATGGAATATTACTTAGCCTTAAAAAGAAATGGAATTCTAATAGATGCAAACATGACTAACCCTTGAAAACATCATACCGAGTGAAAGAAGCCAGTCACAAAAGACCACATATTGTATAATTCCATTTACATGAAATGTCCAGAATAGACAAATTCAGAGAGACAGAAAGTACATTTGTGGTTGTCAGGGGCTGAGGGATGAGGGGATGGGGAGCAACTTCTTAAGGGGTGCAGGGTTTCCTTTGAGGCAATCAAAAGTGTTCTGCAGTAGGTGGTGATGGTCACACACGCTTGTGAATATACTAAAAGCCACTGAATTACCATTTGTTGATGATTCATTGGTGATTCCATTGAATCAGTTATTATGGTGGGTGCTAAGTGGTGATTTTTAAAATTCTGCCATTCCTGTGATATTTATGTGGGCTTTCTACAGTGAAGACAGACTTCCCTCTCTTCCTCTATCTTCCTTTCTTGTGCTTTCAGTGTGGATTCTTATGTTTTTCAATTGACTGTAATCCTTTACCATCATTATGTGTTCTGGTGCTCAAATCGTTCCTCGTTTGACCAACGAGAGCCCCATGAGGGTGGTCTTTTTGTCATGCACCCATCATTCTTTCTTTAAGTCTGTTCTTTCTTTATACATAAAAAATAATCCTGGTTCATGCTGTACTTTCTCTGTTCCAGCTCTAGAACTAGCTGTTTTCCAAGGAATACCGTCAGTGGAAACGGCATTTGAAAAGCAAGATCTGGGTGCTACATGTGCTTATTACTACTGGGATGCAATTGAATCTAAGCCGTCTTAGCAGACAGAGCTAGAAAATGCAGGTGCACAGAAATGTGCATATAGGCATACATATATACATACCCATATATAAATTTATTACATGTTTCTAGATTTATCTATATGTCATATAGACTTCAATATATATAGATACAGACTTCAATATATGCATATATACATCTATAATTTATACATGCACACACACACACAAACACGCACAAACAAAAACATGAATTTGCACTTATACCTCCAATTCCAGTCCAAAACCAGGGTTCATTTTATTCTTTTCCCTTTCCATATTTATAACTCCTTTCTCTGACATGGAGAAACCTGATCCCTTTACTCACTGTATATTAACTTATTTGCTCAATTCTTGAATACACAGAAAGTTTCAAAACTGCTAACCCACGACACTATGAAAAGACACCTACTAACTAGTGTACAGTGTTCACTTGTACATTTCTTTTTGTCTTTAGCCTAAAGGTATATTGTTGAAAGACTGGTTTCAAAAGTTACCCCGGTTCCTTCTCCATCTGCACCCCCCCCCCACTGCCCAAGTCCCTGCCTGGAGTGTGGTTATGTTCTTCATCTGAAAGATAGTTCAGTTCGTTTGTTTCTTTGGGCGGTTTTGTTTCCCCATCTTCAGTATTTATTTTCTTTCTTTTGAAATCATTGTGAAACATTAATATGGTTTCAAATGTTAGAGCTTTTTCACTTAAAATTATGTCCTGGAGCTCACTCCATAGCAGTTCATAGAGCTCTTCCTCATTTTCGAGCTTATTGTAATTAAACGAATCTCTGGCAAAGCAATCTCAAATAATTTATTGCTTCTTTACAGAAAAGGTCACTAAATGTTTTATTTTGGAACTTATTTTCAAATACCTGGGACTGTTTTAAATGATGGCAGAGAATATACAGGAATCATTGGCAATCCAAGAGAGAGAACTAGGAAAATGGCCATTGTAATAATCAAATAATCAAGGAAGAGATTGAAAAACTGAACTTTATTATGTCTGCTTACCAGCTGTTAAAGTGAGTCACCAAGGTCAGCGCGACCTAGTTATGTGTCCCTGGGGATAAATCAAATCATCACTTTTTTTATTTTTTTTTACTGAGTATCTACTTTGTGCCAAGTGCATTTGGACATAGAAGAAACATGAGATGTAGTCCCTGACCTTAAAAAGCTTCAGATCTAATTGGAGAAAGAAGCTAAACATGCATAAACAAAAAATCAAATGTTGCAGAATGAGGCGCTCTTCCAGGGTAGCAGATAATTATTTTACAAATTGATTGTTCCAGCTTCCAAGAAGGTCCTGGCTGCTCTGAGGATTCAGAGTACTGGCCCGGCTTGGTCTGGTCAGAGATGCCTGAAAGCTGCCATTTGAGATGGTTTGGGAGAGCATACGGCTAGGTGCAGGGAGCAGGGGAGGACATGGATCAGCTAGTAGGTGCAAACAGCCAGTGGTTTTGAGGCCAGCGCCAGAGCCAGATTGCCTGTCAGTTACCTTCATCTCTAAAATGGAGGGATAACGGTACCCATCATGTGGAGATCTCATGAAGCTTCAACAAGATAACCCCTGCAGCATTTAGCACACAGTCTGGGACATCGTGCGCTCTCAATAAATATTTGCTACTTTTGTGTGAAAGTGCAAAGGTGGGAAAGCAGGGGATGTAATTTAGGAAGAGTGAATAAAGCAGTCTGATTGGACTGGAATGTTCAAGCGTAGTAGCTAATATTTATAGAGGGCTTACTGTGTGTGGGCACTGTTCTCTGGGCTATATCAGTCCATCTACTCCTCTCACTAATCTTACGAGCTAGGGATTACTAGTATCCCCAATTTGCAGATGAGGGCAAATTGAGGCACAGAGATATTAAGTAACTTGCCCAAGTTCTCACTGCTTCTGAGTGGAGGATCATAAGTGTCAGATCCAAGAGTTTGAATTTTGTTCTGGAGACAATGGGGAGCTGTTGGTGGTCTTTAATTGTATGTGTAGGTGTGAGGGGGGTTATGTACATGAACTTGCTTGAGTTAACTGATCGTTCAACCTGCCTCTGATACTAGACGAAACCAGAGAGAAGGGGAGAGAGAAAGGGAAGGAAGAAAGAAGAGAGGGAGGCTGGGAGAGAGAGAGCGATATCTAGGGCTCAGTAAATGAATGAATAATGATAGTTCCTCACTTTGAGCTACCTCTTTTAGCGTGTATAATGGTGTGTAATGGAGAAAGAATCTCACTGGAACAGTTACAACTGTGTGAACACTACGAATTTTGATTGATGTGCATTCAGATGAAGTGTATGATCTTAGGATTTTTTTCGAACTTGAGAAAATATGATTTTCTTTTCAAAAGTTTCTAAATTGGGGCGCCTGGGTGGCTCAGTCGGTTAAGCAACTGACTCTTGATTTCGGCTCAGGTCATGATCTCAGGGTCATGAGATTGAGCCCTGCGTGGGGCTCCATGCTGGGTGTGGAGCCTGCTTGAGATTCTCTCTCTCTCTCTTTCTCCCTCTGTCCCTCCCCACCACCTCTCTCTCTCAAAAAAAAAAAAAGTTTCTAAATTTATTCACTGTAGATTCACGAATACCGAATGTGAAGTTGCACAAATACTCTTGGAGGTTGTAATATAAGTACTAGCTCAGCAGATACACAGCATTAACTAGCCTTGAGTTACAGGGTTGTGGATACTTGGGAGAGACATCATCACATCACTTCCGGGAGCTATTAATTTGGGAAGCGTGGGAGTTAGCGGAAGATAATCTCAGCCACAGTTTGATGGAAATACTTTTTAGGCTTTTAGAGATTCAAGAGATTAATATTCCACACATGTTCATTTTAGGTGACACTCGCTTTCTTTCCTCTCCTGAGTATACATTATTACAGGAGGATAATACTCAAATTGTTGAACTAGAGTGGTGACAAGTGTTTTAGTAAATCTGTGGAAACGCTTTGGAATCTGAGCCCTGTCAGTCTACAAACTAAGCAAATATATGCCCAGTTCATCTTTCCAGTGCAGTTTAAATATTTGAAACAAAGAATTCTCCAGCTTTTGGAGAATGGGGCAGATATTGGACTAATATGGGGTGCTCTTCTGAATACTTTCACATGTTTCATTGGCAAGCAGAGAGTACTTTTAAAATTATCTGGGGGCACCTGAGTGGCTCAGTCATTAAGCATCTGCCTTCGGCTCAGGTCATGACCCCAGAGTCCTGGGATCGAGCCCCCCATCGGGCTACTTGCTCAGCGGGGAGTCTGCTCCTCCCTCTCCCACTCCCCCTGCTTGTGTTCCCTCTCTCACTGTGTCTCTTTCTGTCAAATAAATAAAAATCTTAAAAAAAAAAAAGATAAAATTATCTGTATTACCATTGACATCAGTGGGTGGTTTAACTCATAGACTCGTAGACTTTTAGAGCTGGCAGGAATTTTAGGCATTATCTCGTCTGCTGTCTTCATGTGACCCAATAGAGGGTGAGGCTTACAGAGGTTCCATTACTTGTCCAAGGTCACAAACCTAGCACAGCCTGTCTGCCTTCCTTCCTTCCTTCTTCCTCCCCTTTCCTTCCTTCCTTCTTCCTCTGCTCCTTCCATCTCTTCCCTCTTCCTTCCCTCCCTTCTCCTTCCCTGCTTCCTGATTTTCTCTCAACAAACATTTATGTCCTGGGCACCTTCTAGGTGCCAGATACCAGTCTGGGCACTGGGGACCCAGCAATGTACGAGGCGGCAATGCTCCCTGCTCTCATAGCCCCAGTCTGTTATTCTTTTTTGTTGTTGTTTTTGTTCTATTTATTTATTTATTTATCTTTTTGATTTTAAGTTTCTTTTATGTTATGTTAATCACCATACATTACATCATTAGTTTTTGATGTAGTGTTCCATGATTCATTGTTTGTGTATAACACCCAGTGCTCCATTCAATACGTGCCCTCCTTAATACCCATCACTGGGCTAACCCATTCCCCCACCCCCCTCCCCTCTAGAACCCTCAGTTTGTTTCTCAGAGTCCATAGTCTCTCATGGTTCGTCTCCCCCTTTGATTCCCCCCCTTCATTATTCAGTCTGTTATTCTTAAATGCCTTTCTTCCAGACTGGAGCTCCTACGCTACTCTATTACTCTGCTAGGGATTCACTGACCAAGACAATCTAGAGGTAGAGGTAGTCTCTGCCTTAAACAAAAGGACATGTAACATTATGCAGCCAGCATTTTGCATGTTTTAGGGGATAGGTACAGGAAGGGGCTATTCTCTTTATCCTGATTCTGACAGTGTTTCCAAAGCCAGAAAGGCTGACCACTCCAAAATTAGATGACCAGTGGGAAATTACTTTTAAACATATCACTCATGATGAAAAAGCATGCATTTTAGTGTATGAATATTTTATTGAGCAAAGTGCCTGTGAATAGCTCTAGAATTTTGTAATATGCAGCATGAAGTATGTAATAAATTTCATAATTGAAAAAAGAAAGGTGATTACAAAAACATGGCTTTAAGGGGGCTAATAACTCCTAGAAAGAACACACCCGTGCATAACCGCTTGTGCATTAGCGTGCTAGATCTTGAGAAAGGCCTGTAGTGAAAGTTGGAGTTGAGTCCTTAAAAGGAAACATCACACTAAAGGTACCTTTATCTTGTGGCCACAGGAAAGAGGCTGCGTGGGGAAGAGTGGCTGAACTGCATAGGCTGGCCCTAAGTACCTTCGCAAATGGGGCAGATGGAATCCAGGGTCATGCTGGCTCCTGTCAGAAAAGCAGATGTATCGATCTAGAGATGTATTAGTTTACACCCCACGGTTTCCTGGTTAGCTGGCATGCGCCCTGCACAGAGGAGCTGTCCTGTGCGCGCGGGCTTGTTGATGCCCAGTTTTCAAGGGCTTCTGCTTCCCCCCAAGGCAGTCCCCTGAGGGCGTATTCAGGGAGCACCAGTGTGCTTTCGCTGCGGTGGCTTCCCTAGTCTGGAGAATGGCCCCTTTGATGCTGTTGGCCTGCTCTGGTCCGTTAAAAAAAAATAATAAAAATCCGAGTGTAAACTGATTAGTATGCTTTCTTTCCAGTGTGAAAAGTTGTGCTCTAGGTCCAGGCGGAAATCCCAAAGCATTGTGCAATTTACACTAGCTTCCCGGGGCCAAGGCAGGTGTGTTTGGTCACCAGCACGTGACTGTCACTCTCTTCTCTCTAATCGTCTTGCCCCAGAGTGTTCGAGAGAGCCGATAGGAGATGAGGCTATAGATTAAAGTGAGTCCCAGGGACTCGTGGTCTGTCTGTCCGCGGCCACTGGAGAGCCGAGCTAGGCGGGCATTCACAGCAGGGGAGTTGGAGACTTGCCCAGGTCACACCTAGCCCAGCGGGTCTCTCGGTGTGGTGACAAGACAACCTGACAGACTTTGAGAACTTTCCTCTTCCAACATACAGGGGAAACACTGAGGCGGTGAGCGGCATTTCACTGCGCTCATGTAACTTTGTAAATTTACCATCACTGCTGCCGTGGCTGTTCATTGTGGCAGGGTTAATTATGAGGAATTAAAAAGCCGCTCTGAACAGACTGTACCCTTCGCGCTCTGATAAAAACTAGGCTGTAGCAGGAGAACGTTTCTTCATTAATATCCATCCCCAAAGGGCTACGACGTGCGGCATTCTGAATCCAAATCCTTAACTTACAAGGGGCGCTGCCTGAAGCCAGGGAGACAGCGTTCCGAGGAGGGGTGACTGTGTCAGGAAAATACTGTAGTGCTTGCCTGGAAATCACCCGTCTGGTGACATCTGGAAAAGGAGAATGTATTTCTTTGCCTGCTGGTGCGCTCTGAGTTTTGCAATACAGTTTTGACCGCATGCTGCGTAGACCCCACCGTGTGTGGGCTCTCAGTGTGTCGCCCAAGCGGCTCTAGGGTGTGCATTTCCCTTTCAGGACAATTTCGCCAGCTCCTTACAAACTAGGCACTCTTCCACCAGCCTGATGTATTATACTAAAGAGCAATCTTGTTACCCCAAATACACCGCGGAAAGTCAACTGCAAAAAATACCGATGTAAAAAGTGCAGCTGTGAGGCCATATTATGGAGGAAACCCGCCTAGAAATGGAAATCGGTTAAACTGTAAAATGCTACCTTTCAGCCAAACTACAGCCCTGTTGTTCAATGGATTAGGCACCGAGGCTGATCACAGAGTAGCTCTCCATGTCAAGACTTTCCCAGAGCACAAGTGTTTTAGTAAAGGCATCTGCTAATCATTATCCGAAAACACACAATTGCATAGACATTAAAATATACTATGTTCCATAGAGAGCAGAGCCGGGCCGGCGGTGTGAATACAGAGCTCTTCTCTGATTTGCTGGCTGTCTGAGGACATCCATTACATCAATATGTAATTAGCCCTTCCCTTTTGTCTAAAGATCATATTGCTCAAGGGGACCTAGACAGCCACACCACTGTTTTCCTATCTCTGTGCTCTCTTTAACACCTTTCCCTGCCTGCTGAGTGGCCACCTACCTGGGCCTTGCTTCTGGTGGTCCACTAAGAGCTCTTGGCATATCCACACTCTGCATGCTTTTAGACCTTTCTCTCCCTCCCTCCCTCTCTCCCTTCTTTTTTCTTTTCTTTCTTTCATCTCTGGAGCCCCTGAGACATTGGTGATTCTCCAGGGAATGCATCCTCACCTCCCTAGATTCTCTGCTAGGAAGTGGGAGCAAACCCAGCATTGCCTCATTCATGGTTCCAGGGTGTCAGAATGTGGGAATGTTCTCAGTGGCGTCCTTCTAGAAGAACCAGAGAGTCATGAGGGCAAGATAGAATGGAGCCCAGGGTTACTAATATCCAAAATGAGGGATTTCCACATTTATTATATTTCTTTTCTTTAGGAAATGTTTCCAACACCCAAGACTCAGTAAAATGGTTACTTTTCATTATGATTTCATAGAGGGGTAAACGAAGGCAGGGGAAGGGCCATATGTGCAAAATGACTGGAGCATAACCCCAGAAGCCATATGTCTACTCTTGTGAATTTTCCATTCAGAAAGTACTTGTACATATCCAAGCAGTGGGGGCGGAGGCGGGGTGCAGTTTACTGTGTAACCCCTGTTTTCAGTTTCCCTTAAGTGCATGAGATGGTTGTTTTTGTTTCCCTTTGGCTTACTCTTGCTGCCACCTGGGTATCCTAGACATACCCATATAAGTGATGAGCTTGTATGTGTATCGAAACATTGGCAGTCCTCATTCAAATGTACGTTTGGTCTGGTTTTTCTTCCTCTTGAGCTTCTCGTTCTTGCTGTGCTGTGGTTACTGGTTGCGCCATCCAAAGATAATGTCGGACATAAGGTCCACCCACAGACATGAGCCACAGGGAGTAGGGGACACATAGGTCATCATAATCAGCTGATGGCAAAGTTCTTGGGCAGTGCTAGAATCGAAAGAATGCTCGATGTGTGTGGAAGTTTGTCTGCAAGTCGGTCTGCTGGCTCCATGGTAGGTTCGTTCACCTGTGAGAACTTCAGTCTCTCTCTCTCTCTCTTTCTGGGATCGAGCCAGTAATCAGGTCTACCTCGCTTTTGTCACTAAGGATCAAACAAAACACAGAACAAGTGCTTTAAATACCAAAGAGTGATTATTCTTGTGCATTGTATATTATTATCGGCATCCCTTATTTAATGGCTTCCAGCCTCGATCAACTCTTCCAAGGCATCATTAGCGGAGAAACTTCCTTTGCTGAGAAGGCCAAGATTAGATTCTGTGTAATGTTGCCTTCCCTAGAAGTGACCACTTTCAAGTACTAATTTTACGTGCTCTTGAGCATTTGGCAAATGAAGTGGAACCCTTTTGAAAAAACGTCTTTCCATCCAGACAATTGTTTCAAAACACAGACCTCTCCTTTCTGATCAGAGCAAGGCTACACACCGTTTTGAACGGGAGGTTTTTTTTTTTTTTTTCGTGAAAAAAGCAGCTCACCCACAACTTGTTCCTGTCTCAGGAAAATGCTTACCACCACATTTCCTCATTAGCTTTGCCTGTGTCACAGCTGATGGAGCCTTTATGAGCCTTTTAGCCAAATGACTGATGTTTGCCTCATTATGTCAGATCTGAGGGCACTCCTGGCATCTCTCTTTAGTCCCTAACACCATCAATCGAGCAGCTGCCGGGCACCCATGATCGGGCTGATTATGAAAATGTGCTCAGGAGCCTGACGCCGCCAATTGTCTTTTCTCCGAAGAGGCCAGTAGGTAGCTTGCAGTCATGTGAATAGCAGATTGTGTTCTAGGACGAGCAGGTGAGAATCACCTGAGTCCGTTGGCAGTAGGTGTGGGCAGAGCAAATGAATTCTGGTTCGTGATGGAAGAAGTTCCTGGAAGGGATGATCTTGTTCCTCGTAGCCATTTCTCCATTCACCCCTGAGAAGGTTCTTTGGTCCTTTCATTTTGATCTCTAGTCCAATAGACGAGTTCATTATTCCTGGGGCTATGGGAGGAAAGATTAAACCCAAGGCCTGCTGAATAGAGAATATGGTTTTCTAAATGCACTTTAAAGAAATGAAGGTAAACACTTGTTCATAGGGAGCACCACATTCCGGTCGTACTTTCACAAAGTTTCCTTGAATATGTGATGACCGCTTCCTTTGTGGCTGAAGATAAGGATGATCTGTGAGGTTTGGCGATTCTGGGACGGCTCTTGGCCAGCCCGGCTGGCGGAGTGCTCTGCCTGTCATGGGGCTCGGGCTTCCTGAGGAGATCCACACCCCCCCATTCCCGAGCCAGCTGGATGGGGTTAGGGGCTACTGGCCCGTGGCCTCTGGATAGAGCGTGGATAGGTGCCTTGTGCAGCATCGGCTCTGTGACCTTGGTCTCATCGATGCCACGTGCACCCACCCAAGCTCGGGCAGGGTGACCTGTCCCTGATGGCTCTGACGTTGTCACAGGCTTATTGCTTCGCCTCCTCCCGCCTTGCCATTCACCCAGAAGTGTAGCCACGTGGCATTTTGCTCTTTGTCCCCGGGTCCGGCCCCCCTTCATATTGTTTCTGGCTTGGAAAACCAGAAGCTTGTTTTTAAAATAATTTCATTTGGAACCTCAGGTTGCCCTAATGGTGTTTGAGATAGAGCATTCTGCAGACCCTGTACAGAATGACCTGCCCTCGTATTCAAGGAAACTCGGGGGGACTGTAGCCGGGACTTGACGTGCTCATTCCTAGTCATTTCTGACCAGCTTTTCATTCTCCAAACCAACAAGGTCCTGGGGTGGTCAAACAGTGGGTGGGTGGGGAGCAATCTTTATATTTGTTTAACACTTTGTATAAATAGTGTATCATGATTGCATTTCTCTGTAATGACAAAGGGTGTAGAACATGGGTGTGAATAAGGGCCTGGTGGTACATAAAATACAAAGTTCAAGGCCACCTGGGACCTAAAGAGGAAGTTTGGTAAAGAGCATAGGTTTGCAACTCTGGCTTAGCATCAGACTCACCTAGGGAGCTTGGAAGGCATACCCGGGTCCAGAACCCATACCTAGCAGTTACGTCCAAACCTCTGGGGAGTGCCCTGGCGTGGGTCTGTTTTCACAGCTCCCCAGGGATGAAAACCACTTGTGTGGTAGAAGAAGCATGAGGGTCTACCTCAAAGATGGGGCTTCTTAGCCTAGTCTCTGTCCTTATTGGCACTGTGAACGTAGATAAATCATTTAACCTCTCTGAATCTCAGGATCCTTATCTATAGAATGAGAATCAGTTGCTTCCTGTGTCCAGCCATGTGCCGGATGCATTACACGTGCGGTCTTATTGAATCTTCACAAAAACTTCAGAACGTTTGAGTACTATAGTTACCTCCATTATATAGATGTGGAAACTGAGGCTCAGGGAGTTGGGATCATTTGCCCAGGGTTATACAAATAATGAACGCAGAACCAAGACTCTAACCCAGGTGACACTGACTCAGAGTCCCGAGCTCTTAACCATTATTCTAGGAAATACGTTATCACCAGGGTTATGATAGTTTCTTTGCAGAGATTATATGTGTTTGAATCGTCTTTAAACTGTATGTGGATATGCACGTGGAGATTGTTTATTAGTAGTGGTCATAGTCATAAGAAGACTGGGCTGGGAATTTCAGTTTATGAAACATCAGCCCTTTGGAACTGCTTATTCTGAGCCAGCCAGGCTTTGCTGAGGTCTGGAATCAATTCAGAAATACATCTGGGACACCTTCCTCAGGACCTCTTTTTACCGTATGTTTATGTCTGCTAAATTTCAGGTTCTTGCTCAGTGTACAGAGCTAACCGTGTTAACATCAGGAACAGAACTGGTATTTTAAAAAAGAGAGAGACGTAGTTGTCATATGTGAATTAGCTGCTTTGACTTTTTTCGGTGCCGGATTGATCACATGCATCTAATTTCACTCTCTTCCAAAGCCATACCAAAACTACAGCAAAGGGACTTTTTAAAGGAATAAACCCCCAAGGACTGGGAAAATGGGGGAGGAAATCGAATTTGGGAAGCTGGAAAGCCTTCGAAGAAATAGTAACTGATTTAGCAGATCTAGAAATCGAAGTCCTAAGCCAGCAGTTGAAAAAGCAGAGAATCAATCCAATTCATGTCACAGAACCCTCAGGAAGCCCAGGGATTGGTGGTGCCAGATATTCCCAGAAGTGGGAGCGAATAGAGTCTGAAATATAGAGGATTGGTTGAAAGCCGAGTAAGAAGACGTTAGACCCCTCACTCTCCTCCCTTACTCTTCCATTCTCCCACCTCTGCAGAAAATGGGAGGTTTGTTTTCCGAGAGTGTAAAACAGAAGGTTGTCCTGAGGTATTTGCCAGAAAGCAGGGACATTAAGTGAACACATGCATACACCACCAACCAAATTCAGGGACTGCCAGTCTGCTTCTCCCAGAATGTTGGCCACCAGGATTCATCGTGATATTCCAGAAAAAAAAAGGAGATAAAGAGAAATGTCCACAAGTTTCTCAAACAGAAAGAAGGAAGAGGGGAGGGGAGAGGAGGAGAGGGAGAGAGAGAGAAAGAGATGGGGAGAGAGAGAGAGAGAGAACAAGCAGGTATCATACGAAGGGACAGAAATAAGAATGGGTGTGAACTTCATAGCAATGTTGGAAGCTAGAAGACAATTCTCAAGGAAAATTACTTCCACCCTAAGATTTCTACCTAGCCAAATTATTGGTCAAGTGGGAGGGTAGAATGAAGACAATTTCAGACATGCAATATCTCAAAAAAAAAGTGCCTCCAACCAATCCTTTCTCAGTAAGCTACTGGAGGATTTGTTTGTTCAGCAAAGTGAGGGAATATATCAAGGAAGAGGATAGCATCCATACAGGAAGGGAACACAGGAGCGCCAACATAGGAGACAGGCAAGGGCAGGCTGCTGCAGGATGGTGGTGAAATGAATCGCACATGTAGAGCGGATCAGTCTAGGTTGGAGAAGGTCAGAAAGCTCTGAATGAAATTTATCAAATTTATCGAAGATCAAGTGATGGTATTTCCACAAGTGGTAGAGAGTTTGGGTTTGCCTTAGTGTTAAGTGCATAGAAAAGCCAAAGTGAGGATTAACTCCAAAGTGTTGTGCAGAAAAGGAAAATCAGAGTTTACTAGATGGCTTAGTGTAGAATAGCATATGTAATCATAAGAATGTTAAAATAAAATTTGAGGGGGCACCTGGGTGGCTCAGTTGGTTAAGCGTCTGACTCTTGGTTTCAGCTCAGGTCATGATGTCTTGGGTCATGAGATTGAGCCCCATGTTGGCCTCCGTACTCAGCGGGGAGTCTGCTTGGGTTTCTCTCTCTCCCTCTCCCTCTGCCACTTCCCGCCCCCCTGGTCACGTGCATGTGCTCTCTCTCTAAAATAAATAAATAAATCTTTTAAACAATTTGATGTAACCAAACTTTTTCTAAAATATGTCAGGAGGATGGAGGGATGGGAAAGACTTCAGTACATGGTGAGGTAGGGGGAAAGGAAGAAGATGAAGCGCTCGTCTTCCATTGAGGGACATCAATGGAAAATATCTGAAACTGGAAAATGAAGACATAGCCATACAGTTGTGTCATGTAGAGAAATGGGGGCATGTGTGGAAAGGATGAACTCAAGGAAAGTTACGGTTGCCTCTTGAGGAGGCGGAAGGAGATGGGGGTTAAGGGCAGAGCTGGAGACTGCTGTTTGCCGTAACAAATCATTTGGAACTAGTCGACTCTTTAGCATCGTGTGCATATATAAATTTGATAAAACCCTAAGCATCTTCTCCTTTTTGCAAACACAACAGTGAAAAATACCTTGAGAGAGAAAAATGAACGAGGTAATAGAAACAATCTAACAGCAAGGAAATGGGCTCCGTGCATCCAGAGGAACAAGAGCCTGCCCCCACCAGTGATGGCCACTTGTGCATTGGCCCAGCCAAGGGGCCAGGAAAGCAGCACAAGGACCCCTTCACGGAGCCAGTTCTCTTCTTTTGTTGCCTGCAGATCCAGTGGCACTAACCCAAAGACAATGGGCACTTTCAAGGTAACCTCTGAAGAGCATAAGGTAGGATTGCTATGTTCCAATCTCCTTGTCTAGGGATCGCGATTGTCCCTGACTTTGCTATTGGCATCGCTCTTTAGTATTTCAGCTCTCTGAATGAAGCCGAGTAGCGACATGCTGAACACTGGGACAGATCCTAAATGCCAGTTAGCAAGGTTTAATGAAATCCAAGAGCTCAGCGCACAGGAAAATTATATTAACAGATATTTGTAGACATTTACATAATTGATGCGACTCAGTCGTTTAACCAGGAGAATATGGGAAATATTTGTTACTGTTTTCATTTCGTTTTGTCTTTCTGCATAATAAAGATGTGGTGATGGCAGTGTGTATTGACTAACTCCTCAGGGAACATGATATATCTTGCCACAATAAAAACTCCCTGATAAACTCTCAGCATTCTTAATGAATGGCTCCATAAAGATGCTATGTCAACACTTCCTGTCTGTCACCAGGTAGTGACCAAGGGGTTGCTGTAGCTGGACTCTCTAGAGAAAGGGCTAGCAACATCGGATGGGGCAGAGGAGGATGAAGGGGTCCAAACTACCATGTTTTCTGGGGTGAAGCTCCAGTTAGTTTGTTTGAAATGGATCGTGCCTTGGTGGAGTTTTCCAGGACCCTCTGCTTGTAGGGCTTTGCAACAAAGAGGAGAGCTTTTAAGCTGGAAAATACTTAATGGCATTTAAAATCTCCAGCCCTGCTGTTTTGGTGTGTTGCCTTAAGAAAGGCCCTAGGAGGGGTTGGGGAAGCAAACAAGAAGGGAGTGCAGTAATCTCAAAGAGCATGGTGGGCTGGCCAGGGACTTTCTTTCTGTGCACCAGGTAAAATCTACACAGGAACCCTTAATCGCATGTTGTTCTATGGTATTATTAAGTGAATACATTTTTCATGGCCCACCTGCTAGTGTAACTAATTAACAGCCATTCTCATTAATTACATTGATCAGGATCATAAAATAATTTCAAATTGCCGAACATGATCAGCAGGAGTAAAATGGTTTCACTTTAATCCCTTAATGATTTTTTCATGATTAATCAAACAAAATATATGTAGTTATTTGATCCACTTTTTTCATCTTGGAACTGCAACTCAGGGCAATTATAGTAGACATAAAGTTGATGCAAACAGAACTACATTTCATGCAGTAGCTAATTAAGCAATAAGGCACAATGGGGTGGGGGGGATATGATTATCATGAGATAATCACCCCCCTGAGGAGTCACAAAGCAAAAGGTACAGTTGAGTACCTCTGCTCCCACAGGGCTGTGATTACCTTCGGATAACCACATATCCCGCCGGCGCCTTACTGCTAATGGGAAACTCTGTTTTACGCAGAAATAAATTGAGGAAAAATGACTTTGATCATAGGAAATGGTTCACTACAGTATAAAGGTTTCATCTATTAATAGTGACAACATTAATGCGTGCTTTAGGAGGTTAAATAATCAATCATACTGTTCTTGTGTCATCTGTGGGTGTTGGAGCTATTTTAAATTTATTGTTTACTTTGGAGAATGCCTATGTTTGGTGGTTCGGGCGCGTAAAATGATATCTCCAAATGCTCATACGTCTAATAATTTTTAATCAAATCGGAAAGCTCTTGCGTGCAAGGTACTGAACATTTTTTGAATGAAATCATCAAAGAATAGTCGGGCAACTTAAAGAACAAAATACATCTGTTAGATTTCAGCCGTGATCGCCTCAATCGCTTCCAGCTCCAGACGTGACAGTGGGAACGCACAACCATTTAAGCGGGGAGGATGATTGGGGTTCTTTCTAGGACATGGTTCCCCTCCCTTTCTTACAAAGGAAAGAGGAATGAAAAAAATCAAACGCACGCAAAGAAGAGCAAAGCAAAATGACCGGTATCCTTCCTGTGCCCGGGGCCAACCGGCAGGCTAGAAGGTCCTGCTCTCTGGGGTCTGTGGCATTTAGTTTCTCTGTGTTCCTCACCTGTGCACTCCATGGTGTGGGAAAGGTGACTTCACCCCCAACCACTGGACTGAGTTATTTCTTCATTTAGGAACAATAATGGGGTTAGGGCAGGGTCACGCCAAAGGAGAGCAAAATAAGAACAGAGACGTCACCAATGTCACCAACAGCGTCTAAGCAACAAAGAGTCGAGGCTAACACCTCATGGTTGACAAACTTCCGTTCCTCCAGGGTGCCTGGCGGCGTGCTGTTTGCATTTACTCCACGGGACTATTTCCCTCTTGCTAATTGCTCAGAGATACCCGTAAACTTCTATTTTGACCAACTGATCTTCCCTTTTTGTTAGTAAAAATCATTGTATTTGAGTTATACCTAGTGAGCAGATTCATTTCAGTTCATATTACCTCTCCCCTCCCCACTTTTGGCTAAAATATTTAGGGTTTTTTCAAGAGCGGTTTTTTGTTTGTTTTTTCTATTTTAACTGTAGAGCAGTCACAAAGAACTTGAATGGTTGTTGATTGGTGAAGATGTTCATCCAAATTGGCCCAGGTTCATTTCAAAATGAGGATGACTGGTCTAGCATCTGTGGGCTTCCTGAAGGAAATGTAGCCGTGTACTTATTGTGACCCTGCACAATGAAGATAAATTGTGTCATGTGCAGGATACATTACTGACTTTATGACATGCATAAATTGACAATTGAGTGCATGCCTTCCATAAAAGCATCCTCCCATTGCTTATATTGTGTTTTTAATGTAACTTTGTTAACAGTGCAATGCTTTGAAAAAATCCAAAGGTAAAACAGTTGGACACCAGACCCAGGGTTTTGCCTTCAAGTGTTGGTAAGTGCTAGTTTTGAAAAGAACAGTCTCACTTTAACCTTGCTAAGCATTCAATTCAAGCCATATTGCTTGATCAAGTCAAACCATTTGGCTCCACATGGCTCTGGTTGGCATGGGGCTCTCTCCCCTCAGAAGCCCATTTTGGTCAGGGTTAAGAGTGAGCAAGATTTTATTGAAAAACAAAATAGGCACGAGAGATAGGCAATCAGTATGATCTTGAAACATTGGCTTCATGCTGAGTGTACTGGTCTCGTGGCTTATCTCAGGTTCGCAGCAGTACTCAGGCTCACATTATGCATTACGAAGAGGAAATGTCAGTTATTAACTTAAGTAGCATAGGTACGAATTGTAAAAGGGCTTTTAAAGTGCCAAACGCTGAAAAAGGAAATTAAATGTAGTTATTTATGATGGAGCTTTAGAAATATTTCGATTTGTTCTTGGGAGACCTGGCATTTAGATTTGGAACTGTGTGCAGTCTTCAAACTTGCACAATTCATGTCCAAAAATAATACAGGCATCTTCCAGTATAATCATCCATGTGTGCCATATGCGTGTTTGGCTGTGGGTATTCCCCCCCGCCCCCAGCCCCCAGCCCCCAGCAACTGACCGTCACGACCTTAGCCTTCTCTACATCATGGTAGCTGATGAGTTAAAACGATGACAGATGAAACTTCATGGATGAATGACGTCATTTGGAAAACTCTGTCAGTTGGAGTGAGTTAATATTTTGGTTTGAATCCCTGCTACTCATCAACATTTGTTGGAGGCCGAACAGAGGAGTCTCCACCTGTAAACATTGCAGGTGTTTTTGATCTTCCCAGGCTAAGCAGACCTGATCACGTCTTTAGCTAGACAGCCCACATGATATCAATGGAGTGCCATTGAGGACTTGCTCGTTTGGGCCAATGAAAGGCATCGCTCCTCCGCTGGCCTAAACCCACTAATCTGATGTTATTATTAGCGATAAGGAGCAGTGGCCAGAAGAAAATCTCATTCTCTGCAAATGTCATTTAAATAGGCCTCTGATATTTTCCGGTCCTGTCGACAGGCTTTAGTTAAATAGTGAGCACTTTATTTGTAAATGTGGGCTGGTGTGGGTGTCGGGAGAAAAGCTTCAGTTCAGCAGTTCTTCGGATGTCAGCTTACCAGTATTGATTAATCGTCCAGCAGTGGCAGCTTCTTCTTTATTAAATGTGCAGCTCGCCAGACCAGAGCTATCAGGTGTAGGAAATGTTTGTTGACAATTCACCTTTTCTCCCAATGTGATGAATCAGACCCTTCCGTGTTTCTCAGTTACTGTTCCTGGGAAATCGCCCCCTTGCCCTCTCCACCCACGCCCCCCCCGCAAGGGTGAGCTACTAGGGTGAGCCTCCCCCAAACAGGTTGTGACTGCACAATGAAAAAAAAAAATCTTTGGAACTATTTTATCTTTCTTCTCCTTCTTCTTTTTGGTCATTGTTAGGCTCCGTGGGAAGATCTTGCTACTTAAGTACTAATTATAATTATAGACCTAGCACATATGTTGCTAATGAATCCTGTTCTCAGAATTGTGAAGCTACCCCTTGCTTGGGGAAAGAAGCCTCTTAAGAAGCCCTAAGAGCTCCGTGGGACCACTGGGGGTCCTATTTAACAAGTTATCTGCCTTTTGTTTTGAAATTGTACCCTAGTGAGGACAAAGCCTTTCCGGTTTCCTCAAATATCTCAAAGTCAGAGGAGAGTTGACACTTTAGAAGAATCTGACATATATGTAAATCTTCAGTGGGTTTACCCCCAAATGTACCTTTAAGAAACACAAATCCGATCAAAAAGCTTTCTAACCCCTTCCCATCCTTCAAGATCAATTTTCAATGCATCTACCTTTAGGATTCCCCAGCTCTTTAAGCTCCCTTGGCATTTCACTTCTGGGGCCCTCCCTTGGCATTTGGCATAAATTACATGTGTGTGTGTTACAGGCACCTTTTTCCCCCTCCAACTGGAGAGTTGGAACTTCGTAAGGCAATGACTTTGTTACTGCAAATTATATATTGTGGATTTTTACAAATAGTTCATTTTAAAAGATTTTATCTAAGTCTCATAAATCATCACAATGCCTTAGAAATTTCAATATCTCAGCATCCTAACAACAAACTCTGGAAGCCTCTCTTGGCAAACAGCATAAACATGTTTTGTTATATCCTATGTCCTCGTCATTGATACACAAAATATGGCCAGTATACTGATGATTCATTCCTCATTCATTAAATTTCTATTGAGGGACTACTATGTGCTACACATTCTAGGTACTTGAGGATACAAACAGCATGACAAAGCAAAAGGTGATGCCTACCGTGAACGAAGTAACATTGGCTAATATCACTAGGGAGGGATGGGGTGAAATGGTGGAGTGGGGCACTCCCTTTAATAGGGTGCTCAGGAAAGGTCTTTCAGAGGAGGTGATATTCGCAGAGACATGAAGGAAGAGCCAGGAGAAGCGTATTCTGTGCTAATTGTACAGCATATACAAAGGCTCTGGGCGTGAGGGAGAGAAAGGAGGCTGGTATTGACATGAAGAGAGTGATTAAGTTGGACAGGGACATGAGATACATTCAAAGAGAAAAGTAGGGACAGATACACTGCATTCTGAGTGAGGTGGGAAGCCATTGGAGGATTTAAGTCAGGCAGTGACCAGATTTGATTTATGTTGCTCTGGTTTCTGTGAGGAGAATGGATTGGAGGGGGTGATAGTGGAAGCAGGAGGTTATTATGGCAGTTGTCCAAGTGGGAGTTGGTTCTGGCTTAGACCAGAGTCATGGACTTATTATAGATGGAGAGAAAGGGAATACATCTTGGAGGTAGACAGAGGATGGAGAGAGAGGTAGGCAATATAGTGTCGTCGTTAGGAGCTCACGCTTTGGAATGGGGCAGCCTTCCTTGGTTTCGATCCTTGGGCGAGTTAGTTCACTTCTGCAGATCTGACCTTCCCCATCTGTAGAAAGTGGATAATAATAGCTACTTCA
Source organism: Halichoerus grypus (assembly GCF_964656455.1). Taxonomy (NCBI): domain Eukaryota; kingdom Metazoa; phylum Chordata; class Mammalia; order Carnivora; family Phocidae; genus Halichoerus; species Halichoerus grypus. The sequence continues at coordinate 6,289,099 of NC_135727.1, read as the reverse complement.
TAGATTTTTTTTTTTTTAAATGGAATGTGTAAGAACTAAGGCCAGTCAAGGACTTATTAGCATGGTGCATCCTAATAAGCTCTCTGAAGATCGTTACAAAGGAATGTTAAGAGATGAACAACTTTGGAACTTTGTGTTTTTATTAAATAACTGATTAGGGACACCCCCCCCCCCATGTGAACTTTCTGATCTGACGTGTTATAAGTCAGTAGCATAGCTGGCGATCTTGAACGATTCCCCCCCACCCCCACTCGAACCGTAAGAAATAACAGTATTAGAAAAGTAAATTCTACACAAAACCTAATGCTCAGCATAATTTGAAGACCAAGAATGCAAAAAGTGTGAAATAACTGTGAGTAAAAAGGGAGAAATGACCCAATCCCAGCGCGTGATCTTATTCTTCTGCTCCCCGCCCTGCTCTGAACAAGGCTTTGCAGAGAGCAAAGGGAGTCTGAGAAAAACTTCAAAAGGAGCTCATGAGTGGAATTCCCTGAGTTCTTGTATGTTGAAAACATTTTTTTTCCTTTTTTTTTCTGTAGCCCTGATGTAACAGCTAGATACAAAATCTAGTGACTCTCTTTCATTGAATTGAGTTTTTTTTAGAGCTGCTTCATTGTTTCTTTGGCTTTGTAAACTCTGATGTCAGTCTTACACTCTTGCTTTTGTGAATTACTTGATGGGTTTTTGTCAGGAGGTCCTGAGAGCTTTGTCTTTATCTTTCTAATGGAATGGTTCTACCACCTTTTGTCTTTAAGTTGATCATTCTGGGTAATTTTCCTAGGTATGCATTGAGCCCCTTTCAGTGAATTTATTCAGCTCTTGCTTTATGTTTGGGCAACATTTTCTTGTATTATAATTTTAAACATGAACTATTCAGTGTTTTGTTTTTCTTTTCCAGGGATTCCAGTAATATGAATATTATTCCTTCTTGCCTTCCTTCCAGTTGCACTACTTTCTCTCTGACCATTTTTACTTTTGTTTGTGTGTCAGTTTCAGCCTCTCTTGGTTGTTTTCCTTTCTTTAATGCCTCTTCTTAAATTTTCATTTGAAACTGTTTTCCCTTATAATTTATTCTTTATTTTCCGGATAATTTTGTCTCTCCATTTTGTTCCTGTATTTAATCAACTCACTCTCATTCCTTCCTGTTTTCCTTGTACATTTTTAATTTTAGGTTTTGCATTTCTGATTCAAGGTGGTTTTTCATATCTTCAAATGACTTTTTGAGAATGTTCTTTTTAGTATATTTCTCTTTACAGTGCTAGCATAACGCTTTTCTTGTACTTCATAATGGTTTCTTGGAAAGGGAATTCCCACAATTGATAAGTATAAATTTTCACTTCCTATGCAATGACGGCTTCGCAAAAGGTGATCATATATTAGGCCACAAAGCAAACATCAATAATGTTCATAAGGTAGAAATAGTGTGAATGACACTCTGCAATCACTGTGTAATAAAACTAGAAAGCACTAACAAAATACAAACTAGAAAGTCACTTTTATCTAGAAATTTTAAAAGCTCTAGTTAACTCCTTCATGAAAGAGAAAATACAAGCTGAAATTATAGGTTCAAAGATAAACATCACATGTAAGAATCTATGGGATGCATTTCAAACAATGATCAGAGGAAAATTCATGACAGTGAACACTTTTACCAATAAAATGGAAGACTGGAAATAAATGGGAAAATACCCAGATCAAAAAAACTGGAAAAAGAACAACAAAATACACCAAGAAAAAACACAAGGAGAGAAATAATAAAGATAAAAATGGAAAATAATGAGCCAGGGAACAGAAAAAAGAGTAGATCTAATCAACTCAAAATCCTGTATCTTAAAAAATTATTAAAATAGAGAAACCACTGACTTAATAAAGAAAAAGAAAGGGATGGCAAAACTTTACCAAATAGTAGATGAGAAGGGGGAAATATCCATTTGAAAAGGAGAAATCCTAAAAAAAAATCATAAGAGATGACTTTTCAGACATCCATGGATAGTTGAAAACTAAATAAAATTGATGATTCCCTAGAAAAATACAGGCTGCCAGAACTTAGATGATTTGATTTAGAAAGCTTAAACATATCAACACCTATGAAAGCAATGGAGAAAGTTATTAACGAACTACCTCACAAAAGACCAGATGGTTTCATAGTTCTGAAACTATGTGTATGTTAGGGTTGATCAGACTTGTGAATATGTTGTAGGTAATGAGTGTAGGCTTCTCACTGTTGGAAGAAGGAGCAACAAATAAGCAAAGGGATAAGGGTAGAATGAAACTGGTGGTGTTGGATTGCCATTGGAGGTATCTAATGAACTCCTGTATTGTAGATAGGTAAGTGACAAGAGTACGCATACATATACATATTTCCTGGCTTGATCTGCTATCTGAGCCTAAAAATAATGGCATCCTCATAGCAATGAGCACACCTAGCACCCTGATTTTGGTTTTTAAATACCATACTCCAACATGGGAAACTAGGAACACATAGTGAATAGATTGATTCCAGCACTAGGACAAGAAAAGAATAAAATAAGTCTGGAATATCTTGTGTTAGAAGTAAGGAAGTGCAAAGTCTGGAATATCTTGTGTTAGAAGTAAGGAAGTGCAAAAAGTTGTCAAGGCACGTCAGAAGGACAGGGGGGCCAACGTGAAAAAGCACACAGCGGTCAAATCTCAGACAATTTGAACAATAAAATAAATAATGGTAGTAGTGCAGTATAATTCATGGAATGAAATAAATATCCATAAGCTCTTGCTGCTATGAAAGAATAAATGAATGAATGATTAAAATACCAAGGCCCCATTTGAGAGAGACCACGGTATTGTTGTGGCATGCAAGATCCACCAATGGATACTAAAATCTGTGGATGAATGTTTGAGGAGAAACAAGATGTTAGCATGATCTCAAAATCTCTCCCCCAAATTTTGATCAGTGGCAAAGGAAAAAAAAAAATTAAAAGTTAGCCACGTAGCAGACATCTCTTGAACTAAACAATGAAGGTCCCTTCCCATCACCAGTAATAAGATATATGGACCTCATGAACTTTCTGAGGTGATGCGCTGAGAAGAGTAAGATGACTTTAATGTCACTTACGTGGAATTCTTGCCCATATGCATAACCTACATATAACCGTGATAAAACATCCAACATACCCAAATTGAGAGACCTTTTACAAAACAGTTGACCAGTATTCATTGAAAATGTCAAGGTCATGAAACTTTGACCTTGAGAGAAAAGATGTGGAATTGTCACAAATTAGAGGACACCGAGGATACACAACTAAATATAATGCAGAATCCTGAATGGGATCCTGTAACAGAGAAAAGGACATTAGGGGGAAACCTGATGAGATTTAGTGTTTTATTAATGTTGATTTTCGTAATAATTGGATTGCAGTTATGTAGGTTAACATTATGGAAGGCTGGGCAGAGGATGGACATGCATTTTTTGTACTAGGCTTGAAACTTTTCTATAAAGTCTGAAATTCTTTCAAAATAAGAAAAATTAAGTCAGCCTCGCAGAGAGATTCGTAACACTTTCTAATGCCAGCCCACTTCCTAGCAGCGCTCATATTTTTCACTGTGTTCCCAAGCTTTATAAAGGCCCTGGTATGTTGTTATGAATGGAAAGCTTGGATCTCCCCTAAAGTTCTTATGTTGAAACCCTACCTCCCAATGTGGTGGTATTTGGAGGTAGATGAGGTCATGAGGGTGGAGCCTCATGAATGGGATTAGTGCCCTTTTAAGTCTGTTGTTTAAGCCCTCCAGTGTGTGGTAGTCCGAGCAGACTAAGAGACATGTGAAGGCTGTCCGCACATTTTTCAGTTTCTATACCATGCAAGGACTACTGTCTTCATTCACTTAATACTAAAACTATACTGGATATAAGAAACACTTTCAGAGTTTGCATTACCTCTGGGTCATGATTATGAACATCTAGTTCTCATTGTACAGTGTAAGAGACACCCACGGAAGTGACAGTTAAGAGATTTCTGGTTGATACAATGCTATGAAAAGGAGTTTTTCCCCAGATTGAGATCCGAGTTAATGAGAGTGAAATAAATAACTTGTTCTTTCTCTTTTTTTAAAGCATGAACTCTGAGGGCAGTTGACCCTGTTTCTGGGCATTACACAGCTCTATTGCCCTAAGGCCGTGAGGAGAATTTGGCTTCACGTGCCAAGCACCATATTTAGGATCATGTGCATTAAGACGCAAATAAGGCCGTTGAGGTCCTGCTCTGTGCTCAGTACTTTAGAATAAGGAAACAGACTCCTGGAGAGGTGCAGTAACTGGCCCCCCATGCTCACTCAGCTCGCGAATGGCCCTTTCGCCCAAGTCTTCGGATTCCACAACCCAGGTTCTTTGCATTATCCCACATTGTTTCTAGAAGGGGGTGTGAAATCATTTAAGGACATGGCCAGTCTAGACTTAGGGGCAACATCACAGCGGCACACACCGCTCTTTACAGATCTTGGAGGAAGGCCCTGTACGTCACTGATATGTGACCCACTACAAACTCTTTCATCATCTGAAGATTTAGATCAGTGAGTTTATGGCATAAAAACTTTATTTTGTATTTCATCGTAAGGGAACAAATCTCTTTGAAATGGTTCTAAACCTCTGTTTTCTTCCCTCTTATGTAAGCTCTATACGGATAATGTGCCTGGTAGGCCCTTGCTAATTGATCAGACCTAGAGGAGGGTTTGGATTCAGGATGATTCCTACCTGTCACATGCAGTTTTGGAATAGGAATAGTAAGACGAGTCTTATAAGAAGTTGTTGCTGCCTTGCCATCTTTAGAACTCCCGCTAAAAGGGCGTATTTAACACACCCTATAAAGAGGCAATTGTATTCTGTGCATTGGAAGCTCATTATAAAGCCAGAATCCAGCCCTGTTGCCTTTCCTGAGGTCCAAGAGACAGTGTGACTGACCTCTGAGAGTAGGGTCCTCTGTTGGCACGGACCTATCTGCTATTTGATTAGATAGTTGATTAGAAGTTGACAACAGAGCCGTGGTGGGTTATTGGATTCTATGGTCTGGCAAAGTTGTTCCAGGATTCACAGCCCTGGGTTCGACATGCCCCAGCGTGTCGATGCATTTGACCAGATGGCGTGATAAAGCTAGCAAAAGGCTGTCCAAGCAAAATTAATTTTAGTTAGATTTAAAAAAAATAAATATAAACCAGGCAGTACTCTTCTATAAAGGAATAGGATGGAGTGTCATGAAATCCGAGGAACACAGATAAGGGATTTTGCCTTCAGAATCCATGGGAAATTCTGGCTACCTGGTGTCTTTGGGGAAGGGGCCTGGCTCTGCAGGAGGCAAAGGTGTTTGTTTGTTTATTCTTTGGTTTATTTGTTTGTTTGGCAGAGGAGTTGGTGAAATATTCCAGACTGTTCTGTGGGCATCTCCCAAGTCTGTATTTTACATTTTTGTCCTGAAATTCAATCTTACTTCGTAATGGCATCTGTGTGTAAAGGTGGTTTTAACAATAGGAATGTTTAGTGCACTGTAGAAAGTCTTTGAGCCAAATCCTGCCTTCGATGTGCACTTAAGTTTCCATTAAAGGAGAGTTGCAACTGAGCTCACAGAGCTGAGAGTAAAATTTGAATTCTGCTGTAGGAAATCAGAGTATTAGAAGCTGGGATATAGAATTTCACTTTTCCCCATGCTGACATTGACTTTCCTCTGGAGCATCACCAACTAGTGAGATCTAGTTCAGTTGCATGATTTTTTTATTTTTCTCCACTAACCCAAATCCAGAGATACAAATCCGGGGCTTAGGGGGGTCTCATATAGATTTGCAATATTCCTGAGGGTCTGTGAGATCTTAATCACTTTCATATTTTATTTATAAAGCAAATGTTTCATGACATTGAAACATTAAATGGATTTTACTCAGCCATGTGCAATGTATAATTTTCTAAAATCTCCGATTAATTTAATATGGGCGATTTTCATTCTTTGATACATGGACTTACTGTAATTTACAACAAGCTATAAATATTTGAAATGCCGTGGAAATGTGGTTTGGGGAATAGTATTAACACCTGCCTTCTATGCTATTTGAGTTATATTAAGCTCTGAACATACATGGGTGTGTTTCTGGGATACCATTTGAGTGGTGTTCCATGGGAGCCTGTGTATGTAATGACTGGCTGGATTATAAGGGGTTCTCACTATTTTCTTAGCTTTTGATCCAAAACCAAGTCTCAGTTTTGGGAGTTTTATGGCAGCAGTCCTTTTATGCACTTTTAAATTTTTGTCAAAGCAGAATTGTCAAATCTGATCCTTCCCTGCTTCTGTGGAAAGGCAGGTGGAAAGATAGCCTGCAGCCTGGAGGGGAGACTTTTCTCTGAGATCAGTGGCCTGCCCTTTGCCCCTCCTGCATCCAGCTTGTCCTTGGGAAGTAGGGGGAGCGTGAAACATTTGCCCGGATCTACTGCTGAGTAATCTGAACCTCGCTGAACCTCACTTCCCTTATCTGTAACCTAGGATTGTTTTAAGAATTATGTATTACACACACACACACACACACACACACACACACACAGAGCAAGGGAAGGAGGGCGGGCAAGCGCCTGGTACATAGTATGGGTGCATCTTGATTACCACTGTTGTTCATTTCCTGCTGTGAATAATCCTGATTGGAAATGACTTGGTATTAAGTCACAGGCGGTAAAAATGGTCTGTGTGCTGGTCATTTGGTAACTTGGATTAATGGCCCACCCACAGAGAGAATCCATGGTGTCTGACTCCTAGTTTAGGGTTTCTCCTACTTGATCATGGGCTTTCTGCCCTCTCAATATTCCTTGGCAGGTGATGTCTAAGTTGTTATGCATTTCCTTTCCAAACAATACAACAAAACAAAACAAGAGAGAAAACTAAAGTTCTTTACGTAATTGACATGGAGTGAGGGCCGAGCTAGTTGTACTTCTCTTTTCTGTTTCCCCCCTTTCATTTTGAGGGAGCCATAATTGTATGCGTAAAAGATGTGTTGCTGCCTCTTTTGTAGTCTACGAGATTAGTGATTTATGGAGTCAGCTGGGGATCTGCTCCCCCAAGTGAATTTCTGACATTCCAACATTAGAAATGGGTAACCTGCCGGGAGAGTCTTGTGGGCTGATGTGCTGACGCGGCCGACGTGCCAGGTGCAGCCACCACCTGGCATTTGGGAAGTGGCATCAGGTTATCTCCGCACAGGGTGACACTGGCTTCAGCTGGTCCCGTCAGCCTTTGCAAAGTCCACAGTGTTAAGAGTTAGGATAAAATCTATTTTTCATGAATTTCATTTCTCCATAAAAATAAGAAATTCCCCTTAAAAGGTAATTCAGGGACCTTATTAAATGGTAAATACAGCTAAAGAAGAAAGAATACTTTGAAAGAATTGTATTGCAAATACCAAAAGGAGTAGCTTATTAAAAATGTTTTAGGGGCACCTGGGTGGCACAGTGGGTTAAGCGTCCAACTCTTGGTTTCTGCTCAGGTCATGATCTCAGGGGTGTGAGATCAAGCCCCATGTTGGGCTCTGCGATCTGCGTGGAGTCTGTTTAGAGTTTCTCTCTCCCTCTCCCTCTGTCCCTCCTCCCCGTGCACTCTATCTTTAAAATAAATAGATCTTCTAAAAATAAAATAAAATAATGTTTTATAATTCTTGTCACTCAGTCTGTGTTTTTCAAATAATACTTTGTCTTCCCTATGTTCCCAGGGTGAACATAGGAAACAGGCCTGTGTAGGAACTATATAAGGTGACTTGGGTTAGGCAGAAAGCTGGAGCTTGGCCATCCAGTGTCAAGTACTGGCAGGTAAGGAAGTCCCTGGGTGAGTATTTGTTGCGTTAGGCAGCAGAGTATTTTCCATGGTGAGTTCTGGTTTTTGAAATTTTTATTCTAGCATAGTTAGCATACTGTGTTATATGAGTTTCAGGTGTACAGTATAGTGATTCAACAATTCTATACATTACTCAGTGCTCATCAGGATAAGTAGACTCTTCATTCCCTTCACCTGGTTCCCCCATCCCCCCTCACACCCCCCACCACTTCCCCTCTGGTGACCACCAGTTTGTTCTCTATAGTTAACAGGCTGTTTCTTGGTTTGCCTTTCTCTCTTTTTTTCCCTCTGCTCGTTTGTTTTGTTTCTTATTCCACATATGAGTGAAATCATATGGTAGTTGTCTTTCTCTGACTGACTTATTTCGCTTAGCATTATACTCTCTAGCTCCATCCATGTTATTGCAAATGGCAAGATTTCAATTTCATTCTTTTTTATGGCTGAGTAGTATTCCATTGTATATATACACCACATCTTCTTTATCCGTTCATCTATCGATGGACGCTTGGGCTGCTTCCATATCTTGGTTATTGTAAATAATGCTGCTATAAACATAGGGCACATATCCCTTTGAATTAGTGTTTAGATGAATACCCAGCAGTGTGATTGCTGGATTGTAGGGTAGTTCTATTTTTAACTTTTTGAGGAACCTCCATACTGTTTCCCAGAGGGGCTGCACCAGTTTGCATTCCCACCAACACTGTAAGAGGGTTCCCCTTTCTCCACATCCTCGCCAACACCTGTTGTTTCCTGTGTTGTTGATTTTAGCCATTCTGACAGGTGTGAGGTGATATTTCATTGTGGTTTTGATTTGCATATCCCTGATGATCAGTGATGTTGAGCATCTTTTCATGTATCTATTTACCATCTGTATGTCTTTGGAGAAATGGCTGTTCATGTCTTCTGTCCATTTTTTAATTGGATTATTTGGGGGTTTTTTTGGTGTCGAGTTGTAGAAGTTCTCTCTATATATGTATGTATGTGTGTATGTATGTATATATAGATTTGAAAGATTTTATTAATTTATTTGAGAGTGAGTGAGAGAGAGATCATGAGTGAAGGGGAGGGGCAGAGGGAGAGGGAGAAGCAGACTCCCACTGAGCAGGGAGCCCGACGTGGGACTCGATCCCAGGACCCCGAGATCATGACCTAAGGTGAAGGCAGACACTTCACCAACTGAGCCACCCAGGCGCCCCATAGAAGTTCTTTATATATTTTGGATAGTACCCCTTTAGTGGATATGTCATTTGCAAATATCTTCTCCCATTTTGTCAGTTGTCTTTTAGTTTTGTTGATTATTTCCTTCACTGTGCAGAAGCTTTTTATTTTTATGTAGTCCCAATAGTTTATTTTTGCTTTTATTTCTCTTGCCTGAGGAGACATAACTAGAAAAAATGTTTCTATGGCTGATGTCAAAGAAAGTACTGCCTAGGATTTCTCTAGGATTTTTATGGTTTCAGCTCTTACTTTTAGACCTTTAATCCATTTTGAGTTTATTTTTGTGTGTGGTGTAAGAAAGTGGTCCCATTTCATTCTTTTGCATGTAGCTGTCCAGTTTTCCCAACACCATTTGTGGAAGAGACTTTTTCCCATTGCATATTCTTGCCTCCTTTGTTGAAGATTAATTGACCATATGATCGTGGGTTTATTTCTGGGCTCTCTATTCTGTTCTGTTGATCTGTGTATCTATTTTTGCACCTTCCATGGTGCATTCTTATGATGTAGCTTTCTAATTTATTAAAATTGACAACAACTAATGCTCTGGGACTGTTGTGATTTTGAGAATGCTATACTTTGGAAGGTGACACTTCCAGGGAGGCATTTGAATTTTAGAAGGTGATCTTTTGGGAGAAGCTGGCTTGTTGCCTCCTGCTTCTGGATGGTTCTCAATGTCTTGCTGTCCTGTCTACATTTGTTGAAATTAAATACAAATTTCAGGCAGTATGGTCTAATGGTTAGCATGAGTGTGAAAATGAGAAATATATTTGTGTATATATATGCAGTATTAGTTTTCTTGGGCTGCTGTAACAAATCACCATGTGCTCAGTGGCTTAAAACAACACACGTTTATTCTCTTACAGTTCTGGAAGTCAAAAGGCTGAAGTGGGTCGATAGGGCTGCGCTCCTTCTGGAGGCTCTAGGGGAGAATCCCTTTTCTTGTCTTTTCCAGTTCCCAGAAGCTGCCTGCTTTTCTTGGCTGTTGGTTCTCCATTACCCTGACCTATGCTTCCATCATCCCCACCCCTTTCTCCTTCTCTGATTCTGCCTACCTCTTCTAAGGACCTCTGTGATAACATTGGACCCGCTTACATAATCCAGGATAATTTTCCCATGTGAGCATCCATAACTCAATCACCTCTGCAAAGTCTGTTTTGCCACGTAAGACAACATAATCCCAGGGTCCAGGGATTCGGATGTGGACATCTTTGGAGGACATTATTCTGCTGACCACACATATGATTAACCTCGTGCCTCAGTTTCCTCATTTGTAAAGGACTGGCTAAAACACCTCCCCCCTCCCCATGAATACTTCTACTCTTTGAAATTTAGTGAAGTATTTCCCCAAAGTGCTTTAAGCGCCTCAGGAATTAGTTTCGATATGAATAAAAAGTAGTTAACAATGACATGCTAGTTGAAATCTGAAACATGCAACTCAGAATTTTCTTAGGTTCTTACCTGCCCTTCCCCGTGTTACTTGGTATCTCCCACCACGTCTCCACTGACCAAATGCGATTGCAGTTATTCTCTTGCTTGTAGTCACTTCGCCCTTAACCCATTTTACATCTTCGCCCCAGCTTGGCCGAAAGCATCCCTTGGCATGAATCACTTCTTCTCTGAGCCATTTGATGGAGTCTGAACTCCCCAGCCTGCATCCCATACCTTCCATTGTGCCCCCAAACTACTTCCCATACTTGCCTTCCTCTGATTCCCAAAGTGTCCTCTTTCTTCAGACAGACTTGGGCACTCACTGTCCCCTGAGTGGGCTGTGTGCACTCATAGCCCCCAGCCTCATGTCACCCCCATTCCCTAGGCTTCCTTGGACATCCTCCCCATATGGCAAGGCTCTGGTTTCAACTCATCCATGAAGCCTCGCTTGCCCACTCCAGCCTTCAAGGGTTTTCCTTTCTGTGAGCCCTCTAGTAGTTATAACCTATACCACTCATTTTGGCCGCTGTTAGGGAGTGTCTAGTTTGGTTAATTATCTTTATGTGTCAATAGGTCTTATTTCTCCAAACAATTATCATCTCGAGATCAAGGGCCATACCTTTCACATTGGCCAGCTCTCCACTCAGCATTTAGCACCCAGTAAGCCTTAAATACATATTTCTTGATAACAATGTGTGTGAATAGGGATTAGCTTTGCAGACCTTTTGTTCTGGGAATTATTTTCCTGTGCTATTAATCAGACACTTCAGGCCATTTAAATATATGGACATTTAATTTCTTAACTTGCACACGGAAGCCCCCTCTGTCTGCTATAGAAGATTATGTACTAGTTCATTTTTCTGACTGTGAAACTATATGAAAGTTCATGTAATTCTGTGGTAAGCTACACAGACAACCTTTTGTAGTTCTGACAATAGGGACTTTTTTTTCAGCTTCAGTCCATATATCTGACCAAGCCCATCTAAGGAGATTTTTCATCTATGGATATTTTCCCCCTGCTTGATACATACTCTCTCCTTGTGCTCTGTTTTTGTAAGCCATCATTTGTTTTTTGGTTTTAGTTTTTATTTTTTTAGAGAGAGAGAATGCACGAGTGGGGAGTGGGGGCAGAGGGAGAGGGAAAGAGAGAATCTTAAGCAGGCTCCATGCCCAGTGCAGAGCCCAACTTGGGGCTCGATCTCGTGACCCCGGAGATCATGACCTGAGCCGAAATCAAGAGTCAGATGCTTAACCAACTGAGCCACCCAGGCGCCCCAAGTAAGGCCTCATCTTTGTAATTTCCTCCAAAGATGCCCCCAATATGAGGCAGTAAACTCTCTATGAAAGCTCTTGTATATACACTGCTTTCCCAATAGGGGAGCTTCTACCCACCGCCCCTGTTGTTGCCAAACTGAAAAGTATATGTGGCCATATTAGCAAATGAAGACAGACACTATGTGTGTAGGAAAAACGTTTCTAGGGGCTTTCAAAGTGATGAGAAGACATGATCCTTAGGCCTGTCCCAGGTTTGTGGGTTCCCTAAAAGCTGGATTTGTGAATTGATAATTCTCCTTGTGGCAGACTGGTCATAGGAGAAAGCTAGCCCTGGACATTTAGTGCAACACAATTTTCTGGTTAGTAAGAGGAAATAACCAAAATGTGCAAATATTTATGAGCCTGTTGGTGAAAATTCCAAGTGATTCGGGGCCCTGGAAAATGTGGCCTTCGTGATCCTGCTTCTTCTTTTTTTTTTTTTTTTTAATTTGCTCCTTTAAAAGGAAGGGGGGAGGGAAGGAGGAGGGGCTTGATCTTCCATAGACGTTACAAAATAATCACTGTATTTGTGTCAAAGCTGCCTTTTGAGGCTATAATAATGATCACATCGCAAATTTTAAGACGGTCTTTCACTCCAGTTTCTAAATTGGAGAGGCTCTTTCCAGGACACTCAATGGTGACCTTAAGGACAGTGTTTAGCTTTCATTATGGCCTGCCTCCATTTTGCACCCCCTAATATACGAGGCCATAGAAATCAGAAGTGTGAATTCAGCCTTTCATTTATCATTGCAGTTCCCCACTTAACCGTTAAATCCTTAATTTTGAAGGCTCAAGTGGCCTATTGTGCTGGCAATTAGCCAATTGCAGGTGCAAAATCTTGAAGGCATCGATAGGGAGGTCTTGGTGGGAATGGTCTTAAGAAGTGGATCTCTTGTTATGTGCTGGGGTGCAGGATTTGTGAAGCGTGGGTGTAAAGAATAGTAAATGGATACAGATGCCATTCCAGGAAAGAATTGCCGAAGCCAGTGAAAATGAACATGACATTGCTTGTCTGAGGGTTGACCTTCTTTGCTAGGCAAAAGAGACCCTTCACCCTAAGCCCTTCACAATAGAAATGGCCAGGGCATAGTGGAAAGGGAGGCCGTTAGAAGTGCACCACAGCTCGCCCATCTGCCTGTGAGAGTTCAGTAACGGTGCAGCCCTCTACCCCTCCATCCCATTCAAAATCAAGGCCAGATGTTTGGGCTTGGCTTATAAACCCCAGCACAACTTGGCCACCATCGACCACCCCCCCCCCGCCCTACAGCTCCTAAGCCCTATACTCTAGTTTCCCGTTTTTTTTTTTTTTTACCCAGGCTGTTCCCTCTTTCTGAAATGCCTTTCCCTGCTCTATACCCCTTGATCAATCTGTCAAGAACCTCTTCTTCAAATCCTCATCTCTTCTGAGAAACTTGTCCAGATCCTTCTAGCCAAAGGTAAAATCTTTGTCAGCCACATTCCTGCAGCACCTTATACCTCTTTTTTTTCTTTTTTCTTTTTTTTTTTGGTACTTAGGCCTGAATTAGAGTGATTTATGTCTCATTCATCTGTGTATTCCTATAAAACCTAGCCCAGTGCTTTGGCACCAATTCATTAAATTAATAACAACCATATATCCAGCTTAGGAAAAACTTGGCATAAGAAAATCTGAGCACATTTCTTTAAATAAGATATATGAAGAGTTGGCAGCTCATTAGCGACTTAATGGAGAGGCGGGGGGCCATTGGAGACAAAGAGCTGAATTGTTAGGATAAACTATCAATTGGTGATCAATTGGAAATGAAGACAAACCAATTTTAAAACTACAGTCGATGAGAAAGTGGCGATTGACTGATGGTAGTTTAATGGACACGCAACTTTGCAAGAACACACTGTCACACAGCCCTGCGACACCTCCAAGCTGTGTTTTGTTTTTTAGCCCGCTACACCTTTCTGAAATATCGGGCATTATTGTCAAATTCGATGGGAAGCTGCATTGTCCTTTGGAGGGAGAACAGCATCTGTTAATGGCATTTGTGGGTCTAACATTAAGGGTCCGAGGGAACAAATGAGATCCAGTGTTCCGGTTTTCAGCTCCTCTGAGCAGTGATCCCTGCTTGGCAGGTTGGACCCCTCGGCCTCATCCCAGCCAGCAGGACTCGTGGAAACCAACCTTAAGAGTCAGCCGAATTCAAATTTCTGTAGCAGGCGACTTCTTGCATGACTGTCTTTTGTTGGCTATGGATGTTCACTCTTAACCTTTCTTTCTGGGCAAAGAGAAAGGACTGGTCCTTTTCCCTGAAGGAGTGATTCTGTGCAAGAGATCCTATGCATCGCTTTCCCACCCACCCTTGCTTTCTTTTTTATTTTTTATTCCCAAAACGAAAGTCCATTTCTGTTAACCAGAGTAATTTTTTGCTTAGCTCCAACGATTTTGTCATCAGTTCTTGAATGTCTGCCGCGAGTTTATATGGCCTTGGACACCCCACACAACTGGTACCTGACTCTTCCTCCTGTCATGTCCAGGCCGAGGGAGTTCAAGCCTGTTTTTTTGGTTAAGAGAGTAAACCAAATCGTGAAATGCCAGAATGCTCTCCGCGGCCAAAGACAGACTCTCCTTAGCTCATGCGCCATTGTGGAGTCTCTTTGCGACTGGCTGCATTGCACAAAGGAGGCAGGCGTGTGATAAGTTGGGAAGAGTTATAATGGAACTTTCCTTTGACAGTGTCATTCTGGGCGCTTTAAAGTTGAGACAGAGTTGTCAGTTATTACCGTGGCTCTGCATCATAATCCCTAAAAGAAAATTACTGTATGTGAAATTAAAATGAATCGTTCCCCGATTTTCCCATCTCTTTTCTATTTGTGCCTTTAGGGGGCCTTTAAGGACTAGGAGGCAGAATATTATGAAAGGAGATATATTTGTTCTACTCCTGAGAAGGCTCGATGCTCTTGGCCTCGCCGCCTGTGAATCATCCTGTCTTTCCTCCCTTGAAGGATAAATATGGCATTCATTCCAACCCATTTAGCCCATTATTCTTTTGTATATAAAATAGGCCCAATTAAGACATTCTTGTGTTAATTTCTGCATTCTATGTATGGCTAGAAAGAGTTTAAAAATACCCATCGCAGCAAACGTCTCAAAATGCTTCATGCATACTGAACATACAGCCCCAGCCCCCCCCTTCCCCAACCGAAGGCAATAATTCACCCAATCATGGAGATTTGCGATTTTCTGTTTTCCACTTACCTATATTAAGGGTCTGTCTATGCACAATCCAATATTTAGATGAAAACATGTGTTTGAAAATATCTGGGGTTTTGACTAAAAATTTCAATTTTCATCCAGATGTCTGGCATTGTAGAGACCCAGACTAGGAGTCTGCTCTCTCTCTCTCTCTCTCTATCTCTCTCTCTCTCTGCGTGTGTTAACTCATTCGTGGCTACACCAGCACACAGACGGAAAGGGACACGCTTGCCTTGTTCTTCTCTTGCTCATCTGCCTCCCCGGCTCCTCCCCACCGATGAAGGGGGCAGGTCATCACTTTAGGAGGTGTCTAACTGAAATTCCAGTTCGTGTTTGCCACTGGTTATGCCAAGTCATCAGACAAACCACATTTGGCCAAGTCTGGAGGCCTGGGCTCTAGATCTTTGGAGACTCATTGAAGTTCTCTTGGGATCTGGCTTCTCCAACATTGAAAACAGGAGCCCAGGGTTGAATTGGGACCCTGTAATCACTAAGACTCCATTGTAACCCAAAGTGCTGTGAATTCCCTTTGCTCTACCCTGTATATAAAATTAATTGCTGATGGATATTACCGGGCCAGTGTGCCTTTTGGTATCCCTACCAGCTTTGAGGTTATTTTGGCACCTTGTGGGTAAGTTGCTAGAGTATACAATAACTAAAAACATGGTTTTTGAAAATTTTTTTATATTTAGAAGACAATTCCATTTTCTTTATGTTGATGTGACTCATAGTCGCCTCACATTTACTTCTTGTGAAATATTTCTTATATATATACCTTTTTGATAAACTTGGCATATAAGAACCTCATACAAAATATCTATCCCCAAGATGCCATAATATTTGGTTACTAGAAATATTAGCTTCTAGAAGAGATTCAACAGAGTTCCTCTGAATTATGATATAAAGCTTTGAATTTCAAAATGTTGCTTTCTGTTAAAAGGTATCTTGTGGCAGGGAGACCATGATAAACCTTTAAACTGAAGTGACATCTAGTGAGAATATATAGAGTATATATAAGGAAACTTCTTCATCGTTCATGCTCACTTGTGCGCTCTCTCTCTCTCTCTTTCTAAACTCTCCCTCTCTCCAAATATATATATAGAGAGATAGATACAGATTATTAGAAGAAGCTGAAAGTTATTTATAACCTGAATTCTATCCCTCCTGTAACCAACTCTTACAAAAATTCTAAATATCTGTTTGAGTCATTAAACAAAACTCTTTTTCTCACCTAGGGGACAATTGAAGCTTATAACCTTTGAGATTGAATGAATCTAATTTAAAAAAACATACCATTTCATTCCTTTATGAATCTTTCCCTCAATTTCAGCAGAAATTGATACAAGGTAGATTTGACAAGAGGGCCTCATTTTAGCTGGGAGGGTTTATTTAGGCATGGTTATAATTTTCTTGATGAAGAAAATAAACAACGAATTCTGCTACTGGAAGACAGGGGCGAGTTGGAAGAGATTTCTAGCCGAGATGGACACCTACCGAGCAATGCTTCTGGAACTAACCCAGTTTTTTGCGCCATGTGTCTTGCTGCGGGCTGTAGGCCCAGTCACTGCCAGACAGCCCATCAGGAGGAAAGAACCACCCATGCTCCTGAGGGAGGTTATGTGTTCAGAAGCCAAAACCTGTGTGGGAACACTCAAGGACTCTGGGGGAATTGAGGTGAATGTTATTTTCTTCCTATTTCTTCTCCACAGCTGCTTGTATTCTGTTTTCCTTCACCAAGGCTTGTTATCCCTCTTCAGAATCCCTCAAGCTGGGGCTTTGGGAGGATTCCCCAAATAGCCCTACATACAAGCCTTCTCGCTTTCAGAAAGACCCTATAATTTGGCCTGCAGGAGTCCCTTCTGACCTCTCTTATCCTCAGGCTCCAGACTTCCTTGCAAATGGCTCAGGAGCTAATGGCAGCCATGTGGTGCCGGAAATGGTGGGCGCCACATGTGGGGGTGCCGTCTTACTGCTGACGCAGAACCGGAACAGGCACTTTTGACCAAATATATGGCTGGGCCCTGAGCTTGCGTTAACACAAACACAGTCCTCCGACTGCCCCCTTCGACTTCTTTTCCCAGAGAGCTCCAATGTTTTTGGTATACCTACTTTCTAGCAGAGCTGTTAAACAGATTGAGAAAAACACGAGTTTCATCTTTTATTCCTGCTGCTGATCTTCTGAGAGGTGGTAGGGTGGCCAGAAGAGGAGGGGTCGGTGGAAGAGGAGCCATCACATTGACCTGAGACTTTTCTGTATTGATTGTAGCCGCACACTCCACATACACATTCTGGAAACAACCACGTGGGGGTGCTTTGTTGTATTGTGTGTGTCTGAGCTCCCAGCTGCACAGGCTACATAGAGAAGTCAAGGGGATGATACATGCCTAAATATGTAACATTTGTTTTTTGTCATCTCGCCTCTGTGGGTGACTTTGCCAAGGGGCAGTCTTGGTTGCTGCTCTTTCACATTGGGGCTAGGTGGTTTTCTGAGTTCTGTGTTATCTACTGGCACATTTTTGTTTGCTCCAGCAGTTTTGCCAAGAAATTCTTAATTGGGATTATTGTCCTGACAAAACATTTTCCTCAGTGTGATTAGAAGTTCATCATTTGGGAGAGTGACGGTAATTACCACCTCGATGCAAGCCCTTTTGTGCTTAGCTTGGGAGGACTAAGTCCTTGACACGCCACTAAGACGAGCATGCAGATGTAGTTACATCGTCAAACCCTGGAATTCAGGCTGAACAGAGCTGTCACTAAGACAAGTCAAAGGCATTGGTTTTCCCTGGGGAATAATGCCTTTGCCCATCAGTTGTATAAAGTAAGGCTTGTCTCTCATTCCTACTCAGTGATCTAGCAAGTGATTTTCTTAGGAAATCCATACGCGGTGGTTTGTGGCTGCAATGTGAAGGGAATGAGCTGGGTGGCAGAAGAGTTGGGCTTGTAATAAAGATTGTTTTCATGTTTCCAAGAACAACCCTTTGTCATACCATTCTTGTTCATAAGCAATACCTTGGAACTTACCCAAAATATAAGGCCAGGATCTTTGAAAAAAATCTATGTTAATTTGTTCATTGAGGAGACACTGGAATTATAAACTGGTGTATTTCATCTCATCTGATTAATTTTGGAATCACTCAACATGCCCTGGGCTCAACACAGAATATAGCCATATCCTCTCTTTTTGGTTGTAAATTAGATTGGCCTTACTCTGGAAAGACGTCCAGATTGGAAGAGCTGGATTCTAGTCTCTCTGACATTCTGATCATGATTTGTGACTTTGAGCAAATCAGCTCACACGTCTCTACAGGGTCTTAGCTACTCTGCCCCTAGTGGGGCTTTTTTTTTTTTCTCTCTCTCTCTAGGAGGTTTCAGGACTCTGTTCTTCCCAAAGGAAAGCAGTGCCTGTTTAGCCTCCAAATTTTACTGGTTTACTGTCATAATCACTTGTTTCATGATAACCTTTTATCAGAAGTGCCAACTCATACCATAAAGGGTGGATGGGCAATCTCAATTCTTCTTTTTCCTAGTCTGCCCTCTGTTGGCAATATCAATGAGTATTCACACACCTAGCTCTGTCAGAGTGAAATAATGATGGAAAACACTCTCAAGGAAGAGCCGTCCAAGGCAGTAAAAGCTTACGAACCAAACAAGTATATGAATTCAGAAGAGGCAATCTCTGGGAGCTCTCCTGGTCTGGCTGCTACAGCAGAAGTGATGCAGAAACTAAGGGCATACCTTTTCTGAATTTTGGTACCTGTATTATAGTCTCTTGGACGAGACTGGGACCAGTGGGGTTGGTCACTAATCCAAAAGTCAGGTAGAACAAGGAATTATTGAAAAACTATAATATATAAACCATTCTACTTTTACTTAACATGCATTATATATATATATATATATATATGATTTATTTATTCATTTCTGAGAGAGAGAGAGTTGGGGGAGGGGCAGAGGGAGAGAGAGAGAGTCTCAAGCAGACTCTGCGCTCAGCACAGAGCCCGATGCGGGGTTTGACACGGGGCTCGATCTCACCACCCTGAGATCACAACCTGAACCAAAACCAAAAGTTGGATGCTTAACCGACTGCACCACCCAGGTGCCCCAATGCATAAAATATATTTATTTACTAATTTTTGGTGGTCTTTTTAAATGTATTGGCTATAATGTAATATAACAACATATAATATATGGAATAGTACATCTCAGGAGATCTGCACTCTATCTTTCTAGGTGAATCACTGCCCCTCTCTGGCCCTTACTTTTCTCACATGTAAAATGAAGGGGCCGCATAAAGTGTTCTTATAGTTCTAATTGCCAGTGATTTTAGTTGACTCTCATGCAGTTACCATGTATGGTTAATTAATATTGAAAGAATCACAGACTTGGTTTCCTAAACATTTGAGAGGCTTAGAGCTTGAAAGAGATTGTTTTTCAGGGCACCTGCCTGGCTCAGTTGGTAAAGCACGCGGCTCTTGATCTCAGGGTCATGTTCAAGCCCCATGTTGGGCATGGAGCCTACTTAAAAAAATTGTTTTTCTTAAGATCGGTATGAATGGGTGTGCCTTGAAAACATGAAATGATGTCTTTGCCTGCCTCCAGTCCATGGTGCCTAACTGGGTGGCTGGCATGGGGGAGATGTTTGCAGAAGCTCACTGGAGGAAGAACAGAAGTATTGGAGGGCTTCTTTGAGTCCTTACGTTTTATAGAAGTGTATTATCACTTCCATTAGGTAGTTCATACATCTATGTCCTGTGTAAACATTGAATAAAAATGTCCTTTTTCGCTTGGTCTAGAATGAATGATCACATGTTTTTATAACCATTTCAAATAATTTGAGGAACGCAGAGAGTTATAACTAGACAGGTAAGTAAAATGATACAAATAAACAGATGACCTCTGTAGGGAAGACCCTGGTAGATGTTAGTCATTAACATGAAAGAAACTGTACCTTTCAAAGTGTCTCAGGCTGCAAGGGCCTCACCAGACCCACAGTCCACAGGGGAAGCGGCTCCTCTCCCACCCAGCTCCTTTGGAAGCTCTGCTCTTTTCACAGGGGGTTTCATAAGTCGACCAGCACGTGTGCCCTTTAAAGCCTATGGGGTCAGTGAAAGGGCTGCAGTAAGCTGACAGTTTTATATACAGATAGTGATTTTGTACGTGCAATTTGACAAATGCCACACATTTAATTTAATTCTTAAGTTGTTTCTAAACCAGTAGCTCTAGACATTGCAAGCTAATGATAAATACCATAGCCATAGGCTTTTTTTTTTTTTTTTTAAGGGCCACATCTTTATAATTTCTGATTTATTGGGCAATTTTGAAGTGTTGAGAAATGTATCTTCTAAAGTTAAGCTTTTTTGAATCCATAGAGGTTTTGCAGCCCGCAGCCCTCCCCCATCACCACTCCTAAACTTGTCACCAGCCACTCTATTTGGGGCTTCTCTCCTTTACTGCCGATGTTTTCCAAAAAATCTTGTGCACACAAAACTATAATGACCTAGCTCTAAATGTATTTGGTTCCAACATGACATTTTTATTTTATTTTTTAAAAGATTTTATTTATTTGAGAGAGAGAGAGCGTGGGCAGAGGGTAGGAGCAGAGTGGGAGGGGGAGAATCTCAAGCAGGCTCCGTGCCGAGCGTGGAGCCTGATGCCGGGCTTGATCTCACCACCTTGAGGTCACGGCCTGAGCCAAAATCAAGAGTCAGATGCTTAACTGAGCCACCCAGGCGCCCCAGGACATTTTTTTAAAAAGGCTTTGCTTTCTTTTTCAGTGCACCATTGAAGTTGCTTCCCACCTTTGAAAGTAACGTAGCCATATTTACCAGCATGATTTTACTTTCTGTACTTGCGTTGGTATACCTTTTATGTGGCCTGTGCAATTCATATTTAAGTTGCTGATCATAAAGGGATGAGTTTCAACTCATTTTTACATTTTCCCCTTTATGTATACGTACACTTTTTATAGAACAATAATGACCAGAAGGAAAGTAAGACTAGATTGTTCCAAATAAATGTACCTAGTATTCACTTCTCTTTACATTTCTTTTTGCTTACACATCAATAGAATTTATAGTGCCAAATAATATTCACTGTTACTTTCAATGTAAGACAAATTACTACTGCCCAAAGACAGACTGTAGGGCACCCGAAACCCAGGTGGGAATTAAAATCTCTGTCACATCTCCAATCCCATTTCCCCTTTTCCCCCATGATGATGATCCTTTTTCTATTTGGAAATTATCTATATCTTAAAACTGTATTCAGAAACATTGATGGCCTAAGAATAGAGTTCTGTAAACTGCTGGAGGACGTCTGAAATTTGGTTTGTACTCAGCCGATAGCACAATGCAAGTGAACACGAGAAACCCACGGCCAGCACTTTGAGTCTCTGAGTATGAGCTCCGTTTTCTCCATTGTTTCACCCTTTGCGTGCTAATCAGACGTAGTGGTCTTTGTGGTGTATCCATCTTTCAGGCCTCTGAGCAGTTTCCTCGGGATTAGGAGGGACCTGCCACTCCTCACTAACTCCGTCCTCGTAATTTGCTTTCTGTGCAGGCTTTGCTTGTCCACAGGGATGAGCTACTCCAAGGAAGGGAGATCTAACTTGAGGCTCCCCGCCCAGCAGCCGGAGCTGGTCATTAGCCGTGAATACGGACCTCTAGGCATTGAGCTACAAGATGGATGCATCTGTGGCTGATTGAGCATGCTGGCCCATCCCAAGACCAGCATGACTTGTGGAATTGTTATCTTGTCAGTGACAGATGTGCTTAGTGGAGGTGACTTTTGACCCCCTCCTCCCCCCAAAAAGGCCAAAGGAGCAAAAGGAAACTTCAAAGAACAGGAGAGTGTGGTCACCCTTTGCAGGCCCGAAAGAACACATACCGTAATCAGCCTCATTATCCGTCACATTTTGCCTTGCGCTTAATCGGACTACATTTTGTTTCGTGATGTGGCGCTGCCTGTCTCTTCCTCCTCTGGACTGGACATCAAAGGATTCAGATTCTTTCATTTCCCTAGTCTTATTAATGTGCTGTAAAAAAAAAAAATCACACTTTCTTTCCACCATCAGAGAAATGTCTTTGTTCCTAAAGATAGAGGATCCTTCAGCCATTCTGACTTCGAAGGAGAAGTAAAATGCATTAGTTCAATTTAAGCACGAAAGACCGTTATCACCAATGACCTGTTTCAGCAGGGCATATCATGGGGATTAATGACAGACTCAGGGGAGCTGATGACCCACAGCAAAACCAAAGGGCCATTAACCCCCATCAGTCATTTAATTCCCAGGGAAAACCCATTCAGAGGTAATTATTGCTGTTATAACCTGAAAAAAAAAAAAAAAACAGAGGTGCATGAATTACATTAATGAGCTCTGATCATTTTATTTTATAATGTTAGCCCAAGAAGAAGTAGATGGACTTAGAAATGTGAGTTTCCTTTTTTAATATCCAAGGAAATACTCTTTTGGAAATGTGGCCCACAAGTTCGGTGGACTTGCTCCCCTATTCTGTGCTCAGTTCCTGATCCCAGATGGTTCCAGACCACAGAGACATTGACTCCAGGCTGTGTAGTCCTAGAGTGGCCTTCTCTGGACCATTTCCTTTTGGTGGGTTACTTGTGCTCAGAGTAGGGATGAGGAATTGGAAGCCAGATAGGCCTTCTGCTTTCCAGCCCGCCCCCAAGTCTCTGCCCCCTACTGGTGCAGGGTCAGCTCTGTCCCTCCCTCCCTCCTACCCTCTCCCCTTCCTTCAACAGTGTGAAGTGGGCGCCTACTGTGTGCCAGGGGCTGTGGTCTATCAGGATGGGGCAGATGCCCAAAATGCATAAGTGATATAAAGGAAAAGGAGGTTAGGTGCTAGGATTCTGAGATGGAGGGATTTGCTAGTTTCCTTGGACTGCTGTGACAAATTGTGACAAATTGGGTCTCTTCAACAACAGATACTTTTCCTCTTACACTTCTGGAAACCAGAAGTCCAAAATCAAGGTGTCTGCAGGGCCACACATCCTCTGAAGGCTCTTGGGGGCAATCCTTCTTTGCTTCTTCCTGCTTCTGGTTGTCCCTGGCACTCCTTGGCTTGTGGCCGCATCACTGAGCTTTCTACCTCTGTCTTCACATGGTCTCTGTGTGTCTCCAATGGCCCTGTCCTCTGCCTTCTCTCATAAGGACACCAGGCATCTGGAGATCCTGAACTGGTGGCATATATGCCGCAAAGATCCTATGTCCAGCTAAGGTCCTATTCACAGGTTCTGGCTGGACATATCTTTTGGAGGTCACTGTTCAACACACGACAGGGAGCAAATTCTAGGCACGGATATCAGAGCAGACTTAGTGGAAGATGTAGCCCTTACATTCCGATGTGTGGAAGGCTCTTTCCAGGTGGGAGTGCATGAGTGCAGAGACAGGACGATGCAGGGGTTGGGGCAGAGAGGAGGTGGAGGATTGCCCGGGAACAGGATATAGAGAACATGGGTGAGGGACAAGTGTGGGGAGATGGACTGGGGCATGATCAGGTAATGAGACTGTGCAGGTACTTGGAAGAGAAAGGGAACAGAAATTCGAGTCAGGGCAGTAGCAGTAGGAACTGATGGGAAGGCTTGGACTCTGAAGGTAAAACGATGACCTGGAAACTTGATATGTCACAGTCGGAGGAAGTGGCCCCCGGTGAGAGTGAGTGAGGGGAAAGAAGCAGATATGAGGCCCAAACAGCAAGCCTACAGGACTGGGTGTTGGGTGAAATTGATGAAAGAAATAAGCAACACATGAAGAGGAGCGAGCACGGGAGAGAAGGTTAGAGAATATGAACATTGAGACATCGGAAGGCCAGGCAGAAATGACTCTCAACCAGGTGAGATCTTGGGGCTTGAGTTCAGAAGGATGTCACGGCCTGGCAATTTGGGGGTCTTTTATGTAGGGTACTCTTCCAAGCCCTGAGATTGGCTGGTGTGGCAAAGGGCAAGTGTGTGGTGCTAGAGAGTGAACAAACACAGAGAGTTGGGGACCTAGTCATTTAGGGACTGGGAGGAGGAGAAGGTGTCAGGAAAGAAGCCGGTGAAGGTGCCTTGCTGAGTTTGGTGTCCCAGAAGCCAGGCAGGAAGGGGTCAGGAAAGTGGGACTGCTTTGGGGGAATGACAGAGTTTTGGAAAATAGATAGCGATGATGGTCACACCATAGTGTGAACGTCCTCGATGCCACCGAATCGTGCACTTGAAAATGGTTACAATGGCATATTTTCTCATATATCTACTCTCTATATGTATGTATTTTTCTTCTCTCTAGTCTGTATTCTATCTATATAGGTAATAAGGGGAAAGAATTGGGAAGAGGAAGCAAACCGCATCTAAAATAGTTGCCCAAGAGAACCACGATTGGAAAGGTCATGTAGTTGCCCCCAGTCGTTCTACTTCCTTTGGCCATTTGGAAAAACACATTTGCATTGGTGGGCTGCTTCCTCTGGCGCATATCTTGGCTTGGTATTATAAAAAAGATTCATGGGGCTGTGAATGTGTGGCCTCCTTAGAGCTAGAGTGGTCACATCCGTGTTTAAACATAGGAGCAAGAGAAGGTAGCTATGGGATACGCCTTAAGGAGTGCGGTCACAATGCTTGGAGATAACGATATGCTAATTGCCGTAAAGATACAGTGGCGGTTTCTTCGAGACTTTGCCACCTTCTCCGGATCGATACAACAGCTGCACTGTAGTGGAAAACTGACTTCTGCCTTGGCAGATGAACTGTGGCGGTCTCTAGCAGGCACCTCTTGGAATGCTAAGCTGTTAGTTTTGCTCTAACTTCTCTTGGATGTGTGGGTTGGCATTGCCCATAGGAAGGAACCTTTGCACCAGACATAAATGTAATTTTTGAGAACTATCATCGTCCCGTTCAATAAATTGAAATAAAATATGCATTTCCTAAAATGTGTCCTGTTTTAAAACAATTATCCAAGGGCAACAGAAACCTCTTACAGAATATTAATTGCTCTCGCGTTAGTTATGAGTCTGCGGTGAGTGAGGGTGTGAGTGTATGTGTGCACACGGCGGGGGGTGGATGGGAGGAATGGGAGGTGATAACCTCCGTGGACCTTACTTTTCTCATCTGTCAATGAGGGCACAGGACCAGTTGACCTCTGAGTGTACTTCCAAGTGTAAATATTAAGCGCTCCTAATATTGTGACTAGAACAGCAACAGGCCTACGTAGAAGTTTGAGATAAAGCCTTATGTGCTTCCAAGTGGCAAGTTGTTAGTTTAATGAATCAAAACTTTAAAAAGTCAAATATTTGATTAATTGCACCATTAACCTATTCCTATTAGTTGATTGAAACAAATTGTTTATTAAATTAATTTCCAGTTGGTAATATGTAAATTTGTAATTGAATTAAAATCCCATTATGTATTTTCTTAAGACAAAAGGCACATTGATATATAGTTTGATGAGTGAAGCATAGCGAATGCTAGGGAATCAGCTCAGCTGCAAGAATAATGATCTCTTACCAAGCTCTTTGCAGAGGGAGAGCCGGGCCAAGCAAACGGATCCTCTCAGAATTGTGGGAAAGCAAGTTTTTTCTAGAACATGCGCTCTGTGGCGCACTGACCAGTGAGTATGGCTCACGTTGTCCTCAACGAATTTGAAAAATAAGCATTTCAGAGATGAGGAGGCTTTTCGAGATCATCAGGCTCTCTTCAGGTTGTTTGAATCAGCAGCTGTCAGTTTAGCTGTCCTGCAACCCTGCTTGAGCCCCTCTGGCGAGATGGGGGAGCTTGTGGGCTGAGCTGCGATTGGGTCCCTTTGGGTGGAGCCAAACCGTCCCCTGTCCCCCTGTGGGCCCCTCAGAAGGCTGCTGCTTCTTCCCCAAGACTGCCCTTCAGAAATTGAAAATCAGAGCCCCTGTGTGCCTGGAGCCTGGTCTTTTTTAAAGCCAAGCATCCTGGCCCTTTTAGCCAGCGTCCTGGCTAGCGCCGGGAGCCCCCTCCGCTTCCCTGGAAGCTGAGCACATTCCATTTTGCCTAGTTCCGCTGAGCACCGGGCCCATAGAAATGCTCCCTGTGGGGAGTCAGGGTGACCAATTAGACTTACTTTCCTTCAGGGCCTTTGTGCAGGCCTGGGAGGTTCCTTGATGAGGGGGCAGGTGTTTCCTGCAAAACATCCCTAAGTAGGCATTTCCCAGCAGGCGTCAGTCCCTCACTGGGCTTTGAAATGCGCGGGGGACCCTATGGGGCCTTTGGGTTTCTATTTTCTGGGTAAATGACAGGGAGCAGTGGTTGGGGAGATACCAGATACATTTGTATTTGCCTTTGTAATGTCATTCTGGGGCTTTCCGGGGAAGTATTTCTCTTCTTTGTTTTCTTCAAAGCCTTCCCTCATTCTTGCAGGTGGGAAACCCCGCAGGTCACCTGGGGGCACTCTCCAAGTGCATTCCAGCGCTGCTGCTGGCTGGCCCCTCATTCCCCAACCCCCACCCCCACCCCGCCCCTCCGCTGTAGGCCCAGGTGTAGAAAGTGTCTCTGGGACTTCCCTCTGCTTCTGCTGTCCCCATTCCTGCCAGAGCCTGGGAGTCTGGGAGGGGCCTGGCAGGCACGTGACCTCTCCTGCCCCTCCCCTGCCCGGGTCCTGTCCCCTGCCAGCTCCTGGCTAACCTTCATCGGCCCTCTCTCCTTGCTCTTCAGCAGGTCTCTGGTTCGGCCTGCCATCTTCTTCACCGCTGCCATTCCAAAGCTTTCCTTTCTTCGTGAGCCTCGTCCTCCTCTCTCTTAGCGGCTGGACTCATCTTCTTGTCACTGTGCCCCTCCAGCTCTTGTCTCTTTCTGCCTCAGGAGAAGGGTCCTGCCCCCTCCCACATGCACCCCTCAGTCTCGGAACACTGGAGCTTTCTCTCCTTTTCATGTCAGGGTTGAGGGTCCTAGAGGATTGTATTTGCCTGAAGACTCACCACCGGAGAAGCTGCACCCCGAATGTGAATCAGCCCCGTCTCAGTGTAAGAATATGCAGTGAGATGATACTGATAAACTGTTCGTGCTCAAACCCATGAAGGGATGAGGACGCAAATTCCTGATTTTGCTAAGATTGCTTTAGGGAAGTTTTCAGAGAAAGCCAAAAAAGATATGTACGGTTGTCAGGCACACACAGTCAAGACAAGGACGAGGCCAAAGCCCGACGGATGTGACTGGAAAAGATACTACAGCGAGACAGTTTCAGATGGAGGCGCACACATGAAAAGGACAACTGGGAAGGGAGAGGGGCCAGATGAGCTGTGGGCACCCCTTGGCTGAAGAGTTCCAAGGTGGGGGGCGGGGATTGGCCAGAACCCAGGAGCGGATGAGAAACTCTGTCCTGAGGGTCTTCCAGGGGGGCTGGGGAGGAGGGTGGGAGCTGGCCTTGCAGCCTCTTGTGTTCACGGAGGAGCACAAGGTGTTCCGCCAAGACTCAGACCTGCTGTGGTTCAGGCCTCAGCCTCCGTGCAGCAGTAAAGGGCCAGATAAAGCACACATCATAATGTTGTGTCTTCGTGTCTGTTTTAAAGCCCGCCTGTGTGAGATGAGGGATTCCGTTGAAATGCAGCCATCATTTTGAGTTTCAGTGGCCTATGAACCCAGTAGCAAAAGACCGAAAACTAATTTCCCTTTAACTCGAATGCTAACTTAATAATCATATAAATACCTTCATGTTTAATGCTTAGGCAGAATTTCATTAAAATTTCTTTGACGTTAAGCCAAATTTTGAAGTGAATTGGAACTGGTTTGCATTTCTTAAATTGGTCTTTCTTTGGAAATAATGAAAAAGTGTTAGAGTCTTGGCCGAATTCCAATGACTGTGACTCAACTTGTTAAAGTTAAATTTTAATATTTACACATTACATAGTATAATATTTATACTAGGCAACAGATTGGGAGTGTGGAATTCAAAATAGGATACTCTTTGACTTGGAATTCCAGCATGGTAACCGTTACAATTCGGGGGTTATCTAATGCCCAGGCTGGGGCAGCTGGAGCAAAGGGTTTTGAAGTATAAACACTGCTAAGTGTGCAGTTCTTGCTTGTACTCGCATGTTGGGTTTCGTGGCAATGTATGCTTTGCATACTGGCTGATCGTTGATTTCTGTCTCATTGAGATACTCGTACACCACACCAGGGCCTAGCTTGGCTGGTAGTAGAGAGTCAGTGAGGCACCTGGTGACCTGACTGCTTGGGCAGCTGGGCCGGCTCAGGAGTGGTGCGAAAGGGATGGGCTTTCCATTCGAGAAGGCAGATGGAGCTACCAAGAGGTGAATAGGATCACAGAAGGACTCTGGAAATGAGTCACTACAAATGCTGTGTTTTACATGTGAGCAAACTGAGGCCTCAGAGAGTGACATAATTTGCTTGAGGTCACCAAGCTAGTTAGTGATAGGTCTGAGATGGAAACCCAGGTCTCCAGACTCCCACCCAGGGAGTTTTACCACTCCCAGCATGCACCTGCCTGAAGGTTATGTATTTGCTACTGTAAAGGGCATTCAAGGGTCAGTTGGAGGCTGGAGGGCAACTGGATGATACATTTGTTCCTTTCTTCTTTCTTTGCTCGAAAGAGAGAGGGGGAGGGCGGGGGGGGGGCGCACAGGGAGAGGGAGAATCTCAGGCAAACTCTCCACTGAGTGCAGAGCCCGACGTGGGGCTCCATCTCACAACCCTGAGATCATGACCCGAGCCGAAATCAAGAGTCAGCCGCTTAACCGACTAGCCACCTTCCAAACCCTCCCAGTCAGGGTTCCAGGGGTGCTGTGAAAAAATAGCTCAGGTCCGAAGCCAAGAGGGGAAGGATTCAACACAATGCCCTTTCTCTTCAGTCACAGCCATGCACGAATGGATCATTGGGCCAACCCGTGAGGGTGTTTTCTTACTGAGTGGAGGGCTGGACAGTTGAACCAGATGACTTCTGTGGTCTCTTCTATTCTGAGATGCTCTGATAGAAATCTGCCTCACCCCTAAGTTGTGGATGCGCCTGTGGGCCCACACTCAGGGCCCGTTAGCATTCACTGCTGCCCACCCTTCAGCCAGACCATTGGGTTAAGAGCCTCAGGTTGGGCGTACAAGATGACATGGAGGCAACCCAGTTACAAAGAACACATTCTGTCACTCACTTGGCCGTTAGTCGGCCCCTCTTTCTTTATTTAATAACTCTCTCTGCTTTGTGCCAAACCATGGGCTTTCCTTGGAGGGCTTCCAAGTTACTTCTCTCCTAAAGTAATCCCAAACAGTCTGGAATATGACAGCCTTTTCACATGGAGTGGGTTGCTTGTAGACACTAAGGCCTGTTTAGTTTTTAGTGATTCATGAGCATTTGAAAGCAAATTTCCCAAACGCATTTTATCTGTTCAACCTCCTGTTCACAAACCCCAGGAGTGGAGGAATGCCCCTTTTACTTCCTCTGTCGCCCGGCCTTTCTCTCCCAAAACAGCGAGCTGGGAGCACTGAGTAGGGGTCAGGATACCTGAAAGATGGCACAGAGAAGAGAGCACTAAATTAAGAGTCAGGACCTGGGCTCCAGTCCCAAGTCATGGATGACGCCAGGCCACCCAGTTCCCCTCTTTATGCTTGATCTTCCCCATAATGGAAAATGACAGCTTTGATCTTGATACCCTCTGAAGACCATTTGATTGAAGGTTGTTTTCATGCTCAATTTTCTCCCATTTTCTCATCCTCGGTTTCAACCACAATAAAGTGTTTTGCAGGTGTGTGGTGCCTTTTGGGATAATTTTGCTCCTATTGGAAGATGTATTGTCATCTCTATTGTTGTAATGTCATGGAACCATCTTATTAATCAATAAAATTGATGGGTTCACGTGTAGGGTTTGATAAATGAGTAACAACAGGTTTCGTACTGCTGTAATACGTAAACAGGGCGAACCCAACTTTGATTGCTGTGTTCGACTACAACGTAAGAGGGCAAGTGTGGCCCCACTTATCTTGAGCAATTGAGTATCTAGTCATTTGAAGTAATTTAAATGACTTGTGTCGGTCTCTTAAGCTACTTGCATATGAATAGAAAACGTAGTTTCAGGTCACTTTCAGATGTTTCTTCTTATTGAGATTTACTGAGTAATAATACCTTGCATGTCTGTGGAAGTGGGACCTCTTCCCTCTTTCCTCTCGCTCCCAAAGGTCTGCTGTGTCTTCTCTTAGTGATAACAAGGATAAGGTTAAGTAACATGGACAAAGCAAGTTGCCTTCACAGACGTTTCCACATACGTGATTGTATTTGAGGGTCACAGCAATTCCCAGAGACACTTACTGGTGAGAAAAGTCAAGCCTTGGAGGGCTGAAGTAGCGTTACATGACAGAGCAGGTGTTGAAGAACGAAGAACACAGGCCTTCGAGCTTTGCCCTGTCTCACCCGTTGGGCACTCTACATGTGTGGGATGTTTTCGGAAGAGGCCTTTGAAAGCTTTAATGAGTCATTCTCATGCATCCATTCATTCACCTCTGCTAAGAATAATGAAGCCCTATTAATGCCATGTAATGGCCTGAGGCACTGGGAGGACAAGAATGGTATCTGTGGTAGATGGAATAATGTTCTCCCCAAAGATGTCCATGTCCTAATCCCCCAAACCTGTGACTATGTTACTTACAAGGCAGGAGGGACTTTGGAGGTATGATTAAGTTAAGGTCCTCGAGCTGGGGAAGTGATCCTGGATTGAATGGGTAGGCCCTATATGTAATCACGAGGGTCTTTCTAAGAGGGAGGCAGGGGGGGTCAGAGCCGGGGGACACGTGATCCTGGAAGCCGACGTAAGAGAGAGATGCTACACTGCTGGCCTTGAAGTTGGAGGAAGGGGGTCACAGGCCAAGGAATGGGGGTGACCCTTGGAAGCTGGAAAAGGCAAGAAGGCCCATTTCCCCCCAGGGCCTTTAGAAGGAACGCAGCTCTGTTGACACCTTGATTTTAGCTCAATGAGCTTCATTTCAGACTCCTGACCTCCAGGACTGAAAGAGACTAAATGTGTGTTGTTTGAAGCCACCAAGTAGGTGGTTATTCATCACAAGAGCCACAGGAAGCTCATGCAGTGCCTAGCTCTGAGAAGTCACCATCCTTCTCGCAGCAGACGGCTCCCGGAGAGTGGAGTAAGGGAGGTTGAGGAAGAGCTGCGGAGTGCTGGAGAGTGGAGACCCGGTCCTCTGCTCCTGGCCTGGGTGGGAGTTGCAGCGTCAGGTGACAAGGAAGATGAGTCACAAACATTTGGGTTACTCCAGAGGGAAATGAAGAGCCTGAGGATTCCATTTGTCCTGAGGGGTGGGGGACAGAGCAGTAGAGGACCCACTGTTCCAGAGGATTCTGTGCCCTGGCCCAGTCTTGGCAGAGTCATTCCATATGCTTCCATGGAGGCAAGTGAGCCCACCAAGCGGCCATGGATT
This sequence comes from Halichoerus grypus, assembly GCF_964656455.1. Lineage (NCBI taxonomy): Eukaryota > Metazoa > Chordata > Mammalia > Carnivora > Phocidae > Halichoerus > Halichoerus grypus. Next base: position 6,257,704 of record NC_135727.1, on the reverse strand, counting down.
AGAGATCTACGTGAAATCTTCATACATGAAATATATATGAGTGTGTGCATATCTATGGCTCTGAAGATCCATCTCGTGCAACACAGCATATATATCAGCACAGTATTCAACATCCATTAACTTAGGGACACACTGTGGAATTTGAAACAGCTGAAGCTTGAAGTTGATCATCTCCTTTCCTTCCAGTTTGCGTTAGAGCATACATTACGATGAATGGAGGCAATTACAGGCGGATTCAATGACAGTGCCATCATTTATTGGAGTATAATTCCTCTAGCCAATCAGTGCTCTAAGTAACAATAAATTATATTAGACTTCCAAGTATTACTTGAGCATGTTGGGGGCTATGGATCAATGGGTATCTGATACTTGAAAAGCTTCGGCATTCAGTTCTTGTTGAATCTGTAATTAACAAATGAAACTAAACTAATCATAGCAAATTGTTCATTTGACTACATTCTTGTTGTTGAGCACACTGTGTGCTGAGGAACAAGAGTGCGAAGCGCTGCGGAGCGTGGGCCTGTGCTCTTGTGTGTCACGGTGCCCATCAGCAAATGAATGCAGCTATCAGAGCATTCGGATGGTGTGTTACTGTGATCAAATGCTTCATCCCTTGCAGGCTGCTGATTCATCTGGCTCGCACAGTATGTGTTAATCAATGACTGTTTTATATTAAAAGGCACAGTTTAATTTTGCTACAGATTGGCAGGCGATTTTCCAAGAAAATATCAGTAAACTGAGCAGTTCTAAAAGTAACGTGTGAAATGTATGTGAAACAGGTAGAAAGGAACTGCTGGTGGCTTATGCTGATCAAAATTCTTCCTAGCTATTACAGGCACCTTGGAAAGAAAACAAGCATAAAAGGCTTCGAAACCACACAGGGTTTAGATTTAAAGGCACAGCTACTGGTAGATTAAGTCCCACTCTATTATTTATTCTCTTTCATTTCTATATCTGAACAAATGCCTTTCTGTTGTAAAATGAAATTGACATTAGGCCTAGAAGAGTGCTTAGGCTCTTTTGATATTTCAGAGAAGGGCCTGCGCTGGGCACCCCCACACGAGCACGGTGTTTGCGATGCTCATTAAAAATATTAGGGATCACGATGTTCAGCAACTACTTAGCATAATTTTGTTTTACTCGTTTACTATGCACCAGTGATACTCAATTGAGTCATAGCATTAATACGCTCGTAATATACAGTGCAGTGTCTCCATATGGCACATTGGGTAGAAGCATATTAAACATATTACACAAACAGAGCTCAACACCTCATGTACTATTGATCAACAATGCACCAATTAGACAATACCACCATCATAAAAAGAAACAGTGGCATATGTGCCCAAGGCTTAAATGAAAATGAGACTGAGGGAGCAACTGAGAATAGAGAAGGGGACTGCTAGGTTAGACTGTTACAACGAACCCAAAGGTACAGAGTCTCCTATGGCCCTGAGGTAGAGCTCTGGAACCAGTCTCATTCAAGCTAAGTGGGGTATTTCATAGACCTAGAACGTCGCTCTTTTCTAGGCCAGTGCTGTCCAATAGAAAGATAACGTGAGCCACAAACACAAGCCACATAGAATGATTTTAAATTTTCTAGTAACCACATTAAAAAAGGTGAAAAGAAACAGGTGAAATGAATTTTAGTAGCCTTTGACTCCGTGTGTGCCACATAGCATTTCAGCATGCCACCGGTGTTGGATTATTAATGCCGTATTTAATGCTATTTTCATACCAAGTCTTTGAAATCCGACAGTGCGGTTTGAGATGATCCCATTACAGTTTCTCTCCCCCTCTATTGTGTACTCCTTTGGACAAGTGGTTCTTTTGAAAGCTTTGACCATGAGGCTGAATGTGTTCACTGCAAAGACAGGTCAAGAGGGGTCCAGGGACTTACTCAAGGTCACGTGGCTTTAAGTGACAGAATCACTCTCTGAGGTCTTTCCACGTCATGGTCTCTTCCTTCCAAAAGTCCATCTTGTATACGTCCCTTATTGTTTTCCACAAAGGTACGTTTATGGGCTATTAGCTAGCATTAGCTATGGACTACTAATAATGATAACCCATAGAAGGCAATTTTCAAAAAAAAACCTTAAAATAACGTCCCTTTGCTCTCACACTTAGCAACTTTTCCCATGTTCTAGAAGAACAGAATTAGCAAGCGGCAATTAGATAGAGCACAAGGTGGCATAATAAAGCAAACCGCTCCCGGACACAGACAACTTGCCTTCATATCTGGCTCTGCCACACCCTAGCTGGACCAGAGTTGAACGTTAGGCAGTTAGCTCGTATGGGTCTCAGTGTCTTCATCCGTGCAATGGGAGGTCAGGAGGTCAGACTGAGCGCCTGTCCCTCCTGGTTCGCAGGGTTGTTGCCAGTCTCATATAAGATCACACTTGTGTAAAGTGCTTTGTGAAGTGAGAAGTAACATGCAAATGGAAGAGTCTGTTGCTTTTCAAAAGACAAGCAAAAATCTAAAATCCTGGTGTGTAGCAGATTCATTCATGTATTTATTTTGTAATGACACTGATAATAGGTGAATCTGCTCACCTTCAAAAATTACATTAGTACAAACAAGGCTAAGCCTTCCTCAGTCAACCCCCAATTTCTTCTCCCTCCCCCTAGCCACCTGTGCGAGTCCACTTATAGAGGCCTTTTGTCAAGGTGGGGACGTTTGGGGACATTTGGGTTCGGGCCCCACACTAGATACTGGACAAGCAGTCAGCACACGGGCACTATGGAACGACACAGGTTATGCGCTTACCGTGCGCGGAAGGGCGTGTGCGCATGCGCTGGGCCAAATCCATTGGCTCCACGCTAGAAGCCTAACATAAACCTGCCTCTCCTGTGGACTCTTTCTTTTCACGAGATCTGGAAAAACAAGAAAAGCTAGCACTTTCTTTTCCACGTTAATTGGCAGGAATATTGGCCGTTAAGCCTTCTGTGACAGTATTTGCTGTAGAGAATTTTCTCTTTATTCAGTGAGGACGGTGGAAGGGAAGAAAAATCTGCCACCAGACACTGTAGTGGCACCTTAAGCGACAGTAAGGTAATGATTATAATGATGAATGACCTGCTGTTTGGGCAACAAGAACAAGTTAGTTCTGTTTCGATGCGAAATATTAAAATACTAAATTGCAAGGCATTGTCCATTTTTATTCACTACTCTTCAGGGAGCAAATGCAAAGTGACAGAAGGATGTTACTAACAATAGCAAGCATACCTAGGATAAGCGTTCTTAACTGATGTCATTAACATGTGTTGTGTTTCCAAAGATGAACATGTTGCTTTAATTTGCTTTTTAAACATCCACAACAGGCTCTCTAAGCATTTAAATAAAACAGAAATAGTTCATTAGAACAGAAGGAAGCTATCTGGATATGTTGGTCACAACTTGCTTGCAAGCATTTCTGATAGCAGTCCTCTGTTGAAGGGAAAATTGCACAAAGTGCCAGTTATTATCATTTTTAATAAATAAGCCTTCTATCTTCTCCCTCCCTCCCCCTGGCTTCTGTGCGATTGTGTTCAACAAGCATATTTTCAGTGGGACCATTTCTATTACAGAGTGATTGGGCTCTGATTTACACATCAATTACCCACCTTCATGGAGATTTTCATGCTCCCCTAGCTGACATCAATGAAGCATAACTGCGTAAACGCTTTATTTCATACCAGTTTTGGATAGCTGAGACTGATAACTAATCATATCGAGAGACAATGTGCTATAATACAGGAAACAATAAATGCTTCCCTTTGAAATCTCATCTATTCTTTATGAGCTCACCATTCACACGCTTATCTCAGCCATCCATTTCTTTCTGTATGGCGCTTCCTCTCACTCGGTATCACAAGCGCAATTAGGGTTTTACCCTTCAATATGAGCATCTGCAAAGACCAAACTCTCATTTTGCAGCTTCCCCAAAGAGCAGAAAATCTTACCGTTCTGCCGCCACTGTCACGGACCAATTTCGATAGACGTGGGCAATCCGAGGGACTGGGCTTGGCTGCCTCTTTAATCTTTTGTTCGCTTGTCCATGTTGGTCCCATGGGATTATCTTTGGTTAGTGTGTACTTGAACTAGCCGAGGTGCAGGATGTGAACCCTTCCATCGCACAAGGCCCAGCTGGAACACAGCTGCCTGATTTTGCTTCCCACCCCACCCCAACCTGAGAATGTTCCCACAGCACTTTGTTCCAATAGGCACATCATGCGTCACCCTGTACTATGATTATTTTGGAATGGATTTGCCTCCCCTTCTGGGCTGTGAATTTCTCCAAGACTCGCACTGTGTCTTATTTTTTTCCAAGCACCAAACGTGGTGCCCGATGTGACGTAGGCACCCAGGAAATGTTTGTTGATTAAATAGACGAGTTAATTAATACATTAATTAATAGATCTTTGTCAACGTTTGTCACTGAACTTGGGCAGAAAAAATATGTTTGCCTGTCATTTGTTCATTCAGTCAGTCAAAAAAAAAAATATTTATTGAGAGCTGAACACTGAGCTTGGCACTTTTCCAGATAAATGGGAAGCAAAAATGCGTTAATTCCTCTCTGGTGACAATTTTGTTGAATACCCACAGTTCTCTCAGAGCAGGAAAGGGGGGAAGACAGAGTGGTGCTGGAGTAGAAGGGAGAGGGATGGATGACAGGGAATTGGGAGTAAAAAAGGGAATCCTAAGGTCTCGATCACTTGCACCCACTGTGATGGGGCCTGACGTTTTTCCCGCGAACTGGCTCAGAGGTGTAGTCTGAGGGCAGGTGAGTCGGCTAGGGCCACCACATCAAAGTACCACAGACCGGCAGGTTTGAAACAGTAGAGATGGATGGTCTGTCTCACAGTCTGGAAGCTAGAAGTCTGAGATCCAGGCGTGCACAGGGTTGGTTCCCTCTGAGGCTGTGAGGGAGGGGTGTGTTCCAGGGCTTTCTCCCTGGCTGGCCGTGGCTTGGCCACCTTTGGTGCTCCTTGGCTTGTAGCAGTATGGCCCCCGTGTCTGCCTTCACCTTCACGTAGCGTTCTCCCCGTTCAAGTGTCCCCTTTAACAGGGTCACTGGTCATATTGGATTAGGGGCCCACCCTCCTCCAGGACAACCTCATCATAGCTGACTGAATTTCATCCGCAACGACCCCATTTCCAAGGAAGGTCACATTCTGAGGTATGGGGGTCAGGAGTTCATATGAATTTTGAGGGGAACACACTTCCACCCCTAACAGCATGGGGCGCCTCCTCAGACACCTCATCAAGGCGAGAGGGAGAAGTGGGACCCAGGAAAACGTCCCCACGCTAGGTCCGTGTGACGCGTGAGGAGGCAGGCGTGGGTCATGACAGTAAGCGGGGGACCGGACGAGCAGGCGGCGCCCGGCTGTGTGCTCAGGCCAGAGCTCCGGGGGTGCCTGCCACGGAGAGGCAGGGGCCCCAACGGTGAGCCTTTAAGGGGTAGGTTTTGCCTGGGTAAAAATTAGCGAGTCCACGCGGATCAAAGGGTTTGGTGAGACACGAAAATGGAGTCCGCCTCAAACTGTCAATTATCAACTGCTCGTTAAGGGCATTAATTTCCTTAGTTTGCAAGTAATTAAGAATACGATTTCTGAGAAAATATTGTTTTAAATTAAGTAGTTATTGAAATTGCCTTGCTTATAAGCTAACCGAAAATAAAACACCTTTTAAAAAGTGTCATTTATGAGAAGCCAGGTTCTATTAAGGCTTTGACTTGGAAAAGAATTCCCGATATTTAATGGGCATAGAGAGGAAATTCTTCAGGCGGCTTTCTCCTAATTCGAAAGACAGAGTTGTGCTGTGTGGCTTGGCCAGAGGCAGCAGGTATGGAACTGGGGACGTGGCAGGCAGGACGGCGCCAGGATCCACTGGGGCTGGACAAGAGATCATCAAGAGCAGAGGGTCAAGCCAAGCCCGGGCCGGCCCACGCCAGAGACCTTTTGAGCCCTCAGGAGCACTCAAAGCCTGTCACCGCCGTCTCTCGTGTGGATCCAGGGACTCGTGTCTGATGACATAAAGCATACTCACATTTCCTTCAAGTAGCTCCAGGTTTAGATCTCAAAGCTCTTTAAAGCTCATCATTAGCCTCAACTCTGATTAAAGAAAGACCTATAAATGAGATCATTTCAAGCCGACACGAAAGCCAGCATGAAGAAACCTTGGACGAATAAACAAGAACATAATGAAACTGATTACGTGTGGATTGGCAGTGGTGAACAGGATAGGTGCTGACAAGAGCGGGAGAGAGAATGTTCTATGGTGTCTCGATTTTTATATAGTTTCAGTTTTTGAACCGATTCAAGAGTCATATAAGTAAATACATTCACTATATTCACTGTCTCATTGCCGGTACTCTTGGTGGTAGTACCCACTTCAGGCCCTTGCTAGCTTTCAGAAAACTGTTTTGAAAGCTCCTGAATCATAAAGTTGTTTGTAGCTCTCTTGGTTTGGCCGCACCGAATGCGAGGTGCTTGGAAAGATACCAGTTTGTGTGACCGATGGGTCAATGAACCAGAAGAAGTGATAGTGAATTCTCATTTTTAATGAACAGATCAGAAGTAGAGTTATTTTTAAGTGATTTTCAATAAAAATGGAAATCAGACACTCAACCTAAGAAAATGTTACAAAGGCCACAAAGAAACTCAGGGATGTTTATCTATGTCTTGTGCGACGCTATCTTCCTGTAGTGGGGTACCTGAGTGTGGAAGGCGGGGGGCTTGACGGGAAGGTGAAGGAGATGCAGGCTCACACATTCGGAGCCGCCAAGAAGAGGAGGGAGATGACACTTGCTGAGGAGACAGACCCCTCTCTCTAGCAGTCGTGGATATTGGACCGTGTCTCTTAACTGACGGTTAGAGTGTGTGAGGACAAAAGAATTTAATCTCACCGCAAACACTGCTTTTAAAGTACATTTTAACCGGCTTCTAGAAAGTTATTGAGAAGCTGAGTGCCACTGCAGACAGATGGGAACCTTTGGGTTGCCAGACTCATGGTCATTCGGTATAAAAGTTGCATTTCCATTAAAATGGAATCCTCTGAAAAAAATGGACTTTTAGTGCACTCTTAGAATATTGTTGATAATCAATATTCATTTGAGTGTCTACCCGCACTTGCTCTTCTCAGAAGAAGCTCTAAGAGCCCCTGCTAAGCCGAGAGTTGTGCAGAGAGTTCAGGTTTTAGACATTCCCCCTGGATCAGTTGTCCTGTGCCTGTCTCATGAGCCCTGCCCGTCTCTGTTTCCTACTGGCATCTTCTTTGAGGCTAAGAGGGTGGCTTCGGAATTCTGGTGGCTTCTGCAGCCATTCTGCTTGCATGGCATACTAACGATGTGATGCTGGGCCTATTAGCCTCCCTGGGTTTCGTGTGACTCAGTTGCCTCCTCTGCAAAGTGAGGATGGCAGTAGCTCATCAGAGTTTGGGTGAGGATGAAGTCAGATCATACTCATAAAATGCCTAGCGTAGTGCCTGGCATGGAGCAAGGAGTCAACAGAGAGTAGCCGTTGGTGGTGGTGGTGGTGGTGGTGTTCTCCTGCCTGACAAGTCTATTCTGGCAGTAGCTGCTTTTCACTATCGAGGCGTTTCTGACTACATATATTAGCAATGTCGGTTTCTGAATAATAGAATACATCTGTTCCCCACAGGGGCCTGGTTCTTGATTTACTTTCATGTTAAGTCCATCAGATTTAAGCACACCCAAATGGGCCCAATAAAGAAGTTTATATACGAATGATCCTATCATATGTGAAGACCAGAAGTTGTTTTCTATTGGATGCCCGAGACCCACTCTGGGACATTCTGATGCCTTTGGTCTGGCTTGTGACCCCGGCATGAGGCTTTATAAGATCTTCCCTGGGTGATTCCCATGGGCAGCCAGAACTGAGAACCAGATGATAGAAGATTGATAATATTTGGAAATATTTTAGATTAAAAAGTTAAGACTTTAAACCTCACGTCAGTATTAGTTTGTGAACGAAGTCCCTGTATTTAGTGCCTCTATCACAAAGATCATTTCTGAGTCTATGGAGAAAATGTCTTGGGGGTATCTGGCGACATACACTTTGCCCTCATTTGTTACTAGAAAGACTTTAGACCTCAGCAATAGTGAAAGCTGGCTATAATTTTGGGGGCATAAAGGGAACTTGTGCAAACTACATGTCTCAGACTTTTTACAAGAGCACTGAATTAGGAATCAAGTGAGTGGTGTCCTAGATGTAGCTCTCATAGCCTGGAACAATTTTCTTTCTTTCTTTTTTTTTTTTTAAGATTTTATTTATTTATTTATTTATTTGACAGAGAGAGAGATAGTGAGAGCAGGAACACAAGCAGGGGGAGTAGGAGAGGGAGAAGCAGGCTTCCCGCCGAGCAGGGAGCCCGATGCGGGACTCGATCCCAGGACCCTGGGGTCATGACCTGAACCGAAGGCAGACGCTCAATGACTGAGCCACCCAGGCGCCCGCCTGGAACAATTTTCTGAGCCTCTGTTTCCCATCCTTACATGGAAATAAGATTCCCTGCCCTGCTAATTTGCCAGGTGTTGCTGGGGCGCACGTGAATTAATGTGCAGTGAAGTTCGTGGGGATGAAGGTCAAGTCCGGCTGGGGTGCCAGTGATCCCAGCCCTTAGTAGTTTCCAAGAGCCTTTCTCATCCACCATCATATTTAACCTTGACACCACCTGCAGGAAGAGGGAAGGGAAAGATTATTCCCATTTTACAAATAACGAAACTGAGGCCTAGAAATAGAAAACGCTTTCTAAATGATCAAGCGACTTTGAAGTGAAAGAGGTAGAGCCCCAGCTCAGCTCTTCTGAGAATGGATACTGTCATTTCTGGACACCCTGCAGAATTCTTAAGAAACCGCAGAACCTGTTTATTGGTTGATCTTGGGTTTGGTTTTCACTAGGCTTTTGCCATTCCTGGATGTAATCAATTGCCTTTGCCACTCAAGTATTGCGTATTTGTTATAAGTATTACAGCATTTGGGGAGTTTGGTAGGCTAGTCAAAATAATTTTGTCCTAAGCCTAAGGCAAACACTTTTTAAAAGTGTTTTCCTTATAATATCTGTATTTGACATGGCTTATTTATGTACAGGAAGCCTTGCTGTGGTCACCTGTAGCGTGGTGTCAGTGACTTGGAAGCCACAGACCATTCCCTTAAGGAGGAAAGTCTAATGGGAGACATAGAGGACCCTGGTGAAATCATTATAAGCTCACAACAGTGAACCCCCTTAATAAGCACGGTGTACCATAGGACCAGGAGTATACAGTGGAATATTAGATAACCAAGGAGTGAAGTACTGATCCATGCTACAGTACGGATGGGCCTTGAAAATACTATGCTATGTGGAAGAAATCAGGCACAAAAAACCACATATTGTATAATTCCATGTATATGAAATAGCCAGAATAACCAAATTCATTCAGAGAGAAAGTAGATTAGTGGTTGCTTAGGGCTAGGCTGGGTGGGAGGATGGGGGAGGGCAGTAACCAAAGGGTATGGGGCTGCTTTTTGGGGTGATGAAAATATTCTAAGATTATATTACGGTGATAGTTGCAGAACTCTGTGAATATACTGAAAACCACTGGATTGTACACGTTAAGTGGGTGAATTGAATGATATGTGAATTATATCTCAATAAAGACTGTTCTATTTTTTTTTAGAAAGGAGGGGGTGGGGACCAGGAATTAAGGGGAGCTTAGTGACACAGACACAAGACGAGGAGATTGGTTCTTGGAATGTCTGCCTCACCCCACTGCAGGATGACTTGACAAGGTTTCTGCATGAGCTGAATTTTTGCTTTTGTTTTCAGAAGTGGAGGGAATGGGGGTATCCCCAAGGTATTCCTACAAGGACATATTGAGCCAGTTTCCTGCCAGGACTTCTGGGAGTATTGGTGTATACTTCCTTTTGAAAAGCGCAGATTTAAGGGAACTCTCAGAATAAGCACTTGCCCGTTTCCCTAAGACCTAAAGAAATTGGCATGGCCGAATGGGCAGCTGGTCGATGTGTAGAGTAAATGTCTTATGTGTTTTCTCTCCTTTTTGTTCCTATCTTGATTTTTTTTTTTTAAATAAGAGCCAGTGTCTGTGGGGACAGAGTCCATCTGGTGAAGAGTGGTTGTATGCAGAGGTCTCAATGAGTCCCACAGTTTAAACATGACTTAGAGGTTCCACTGATTTTAGAAACTCCCTTTCAAGGTCATGTTCACATCTTCAGATCCAAGGTTCTCATGGGTCTCCCCTCTATGTGTAAAATAATTATGGCCTGCTTTTAGCGTTAATAGTTTTGAATTTAGCACTTTACATTTTTTAAAGATTTTATTTATTTGAGAGCGTGCGCACGTGCACACAAGTTGGGGGGGCAGAGGGAGAGGGAGAAGCAGACTCCCTACTGAGCAGGGAGCCAGAAGCAGGGCTCCATCCCAGGACCCCTAGATCATGACCTGAGCCAAAGGGAGGTGCGTAACCAACTGAGCCACCCAGGCGCCCCTAGCACTTTACATTTAAGTGCTCATGGATATTAATAGATAAAATAAGTACATAACTTGGGGGGTGATTTTGAGGGTATTCAATAGCAGAGTTTTTTAACTAGTGGAAGCCGTGTAAAGATTAGGTCAATGTCAAATTCAAAACAGGGCTAGCCATTGACAAAAAAAAAAAAGTACCACTTGGAACTCTGGAACATGTAGCAAGTATAAATACAAATTTTATAGAAGGCAGAAATTCATTCAGGAGAGCCATAAGGAGTGAGTTATAGCTTATGTTTGTCCCTTGGGTGAATTAAATATGTATTTTTTATGCCTTTACAAAGATATTAGCCAAAATAAAGGTATTTTCGTGCCAGTTGGATTAGAAAATGAGATTGAATTATTTACCTTCATGTATGTTGTTACTACAGTAAATCCTGTATTAGTTAGTATTTTTGAACAAACTTGTCATTTTAAGATAGCAGTGTTTTTTTAATGTTTCCCCAACTAGCTTTGTAAAATCACCAAATGAGGTAAACGATGATTATTAAACTTCATGAAATACACAGACCAAATGGACTTCAACTGGTTTTTACTCTCCCCGCCCCCCGTCAGCTTCTACCCGCAGGTGTAGTTAATTTTTATGATCCTTTTAGGGTCTGTACGTTCGGTGTAAAGAAACTAATGGTTTTTCTGTACTCGAATCCAAATTAAATGCAATCTCTAATCAAATACAGTCCTAAGGAAAGTTGACCAACAGAGCGCCAGTGGGACTGATATTTATTCTCGAGTGTGATGGAAGCGTGGGCTGCAGAAGGCACAGACCATGGGGTGTTAGGAGGAGGCGAGTCTGGGCACTGGAAAACCTGGGTTCTCACCTCCCAGTGCTGCCACAAACCTGCCGCGAGGCCCATTACCTCTCTGAGCTCAATTTCCTCATCTGGAAAACGAAGAGACCAGAACTGCATGACTGCCAACATCTCTTCCGGCTCGGCCAGTCTTGGTTCTAAAAGACGAGCGTGCATCGTCAGCCCGAGCTCGCTACCACCGGGAGCTAATGAAGATGGCGTAATTGAACTTTCTCGATCTCCGTGAATCTACAGGTGCTCTGGGTTTTATCATCCTAGTGATGCACCTGTGGCTTCTAGTGATGAAGACCGGAGTTACGTGTGTACATGATCCTATTGAAGTGCAAGGTTAGGAGAGTATCTGAGAGAAGGAGAAGATGAGGAGAAATCACTTGACCTCGAAGGTGGAAGAGACACAGGTTCACATCTTCCTTTGCCTTTCCCTCGCTAAGGGCTTGGCCCAACTCTCCTCCTCAGGAGTGCCGTAGTTTCCTACTGTGTTAACGAGGGCAGTTTCTCGGGTTCTGAGGCCAGGGGGACGGACCGGTGGGCGAAGAAATCAGAGCTAACAGAAAAGCCCCATTCTAGAGGGAAGCTTCTCACCATCACACCTTGCATCGGAGTGAGTAACAGAGTAGTTACATGCAACTCGTTCTTTCTGTCCCTTTCCTGTCAGCTAGCGCAGTGGTCGGGGAAGTGGGGATTCTGAGAGAGAGGCTGCAGAGAGAGAGAGAGAGAGAGAGAGAGAAATCAGAGGCCTTTGGTTAATTAAGAGTAAAGTGAGTTGTGAGTGGGTCGGTTGGTGGTTCTGATGGCACCGTAATGTGACAAATTGTATTCTATCTGGGAGAAAAAAAAGCTGGAAGAACGTCCTAACTTGCTATGAGGGAGAGAGGCCTCCAGTTGAGCTTTTTGGCTCCACCTTCCAACAGGGAAGTGGGTTTTCACACTGATAGGACCAATTCCCCCAGTCTCCATCAGTGTGAATAAATTTGAATTGTTTAGCCCAATCATATGGTGATTAATTCACATTTCTGGCCTGCGCATTTCTTCATGGGCCGTGGAGCCCTTCCTTTCTCTGGAAAACAAGCCCAGGAGTGTACAAGGTACATCCCATCATCGGGGGACAGCCATATGCTTTCCTGTGGCCCCCGTGGGGCTCACAGGTTCGAATGCAACCTGCCTGAATCATAAGAACTTTAATTGAGTAGATAAAGAGGTCCTCATAATTATAAACTGCAGTAGGTATAACAAGAGGCTAAATACATAGCTGTGGTTTTAATTAGCTGGTGCTTCAAATTAGTAATTTTGGTTTCAGTCAGAAATCGGTGACGTTCTACACTGTGAAAGCCTCATCACCATGTAGTTCATTCCCCATTATACCTTGCCCTGTGAAGCTTTCAATACAACGCCATGCTGAGCGAAAGAGGAAGAATTTGGAGCGATTTGGTTGCCTTCCAAGAGCAGTGGTACTCTGTGGAGATTCAATTCATTCTCGCCAGAGATATGAGAATTAACTATTCTTTGTTATATGTGTTAAGAAATGCAGCAGGCAGTTTGTTTGCAACAGATAACACCCATGTGCACACTCAGTCCGCTATTCACATTTTCATCTGGAATTTGGTAGCTAATGAACTGATGCAAAATGGAGACAAGAGCCTCCTCACAAATTAAGCCCAGGTCGAAAGTGCCCAAAGTGCCCTGGCTGCTGGCCGCGCGGTGTCATGCAAGTTGAAACACATTTCCTTTTCTTCTCCTCCTCCTTCTCTTCCTTCAGGGTTTTAATTATATCTTTCCCTCGGAGGAGAAGGAAGGTAGTTTGCAAAGCCAAGAGACCAAAGTACTTCGGTTCTCTTCATGGGAGAATTAAATGTGATCTATGGGTCTGTCGTTCCGGGCTGTCAGGCGCACCGAATGAACAGATAGCTAGAGAACTGACATCTTGCTCGCATTCCTCAGAAGCACGAGAGCTGGGCTCTTGTTTTTGTGTGGAGACTCATCTGCTGTGGCAGGCAAAGGAATGAAGTGTCTTCCTTTGCAACAAACCTTCCTGGCGCCCCCACTAAATATTGCTTTAACCTGTTGGTCCGTCTCCACCCCTGACGCCCTTCTCTTTCTTGCATGTGGACACACCGAAGATGGGCTTGGGTGACGCACGGCCACGCACGGCCAGTGCATGGTGCTCAAGCCTGATCTTGTGCTCCGTGTGCACGGTCTGAAGATGTGACTGTGTCTGCTTGGTCGCGCGTCGGCCTCCAACATAAAGAGGTTGTGACCCACGGCAACCGTGTGGGGTTCTGATCTCAGCCTGCGACCGGCGAGATGATGCGAGCAAGTGTCACCCCTGCGGATGGTGTCTGAGGCTCCGAAGGATAGGCTGCCTTCCAGGATCTGGACTTGGCATCTTTTTGGACCAGACGGGGCCCAGATGTGGGGTCTGGGCTTTGTGTAGTGCTCTGGAGCTTCTTTGTTTTCCCCAGATGGTGATAACATTCGCTGAGCGCCCTCGTGCCTGGCCCAGCGAGCTCCTCCGTGTCTGGCATTGTTTGTATCGTGAAAGCATAACGTACGTCTGAACATCCTTTAAATGTTGCCACTTTTTTTAAATCGGAGAAATGAAGTGTTGTTGATTCAGAAGATAAGGCTATCAAAGTCACTTTGAATCTGTCAGTTCAAGGATTCCTGTGGAGAAAGGGGAATGATTAAGTGTAGTGGCATCTCACACTCCATGTATATCAATATCTAGTTAAGCTGCCATGGATATTTCATGCTCTGGGCTCTTATTTTGTAAATTAAAAGTTACGGTACTCATGAGCAAACTAGGTGACCAAGGATAGGCATTGAGTTCTGGGATGTATTCAAAACCTGTTGACTATACTCTTTTATCAGTGTATCTCTTGTAATTCCTTTAGCTATTATGTTCATTTGCATGCCAATTATCTAATTAAGTCGTAACATGGCAGTATTAACATGTACCTGCTAGGCATTTTACATACGTTTATATAATTTAAATTTGCCTTGCATATATGTGCTCACTTCAGGTAAGATTTCGATCAAAAGCAGGGGAAAAGAAAACCCAATGGACAAAATAAAATCCACCACTTTTGAGACTTACAGATTATAAGGTAATACGCACATTCTTGCCTGATTCTTCGTCAGGAAGCATTTCATTCTATAAAATCCCAGGATCCAGAGTATATGTTAGATATTGCCTGGAGGCTTCTGTACTGATCCGCCAATGGGAGAGCCTGAAACGCGATGAGTCACAGAGCTACACAGCGTTTATAAAACATGTGTGCCTTAAGCTCATTCGAGGCTTTTGACACCTTTCATTGTTAGCTGTTTGCCATTCAAGCCAGACACCTTTCTTTGTGAAGAGTTTCCTAAAGAGGCTGTCAGTCTCCCATGACACATACTAGAAGAGCAAAGACACCACCACCACAAAAAAGGAGTGTGAGCGAATGAGCGGTTCGGTGTTTTGTAGACTTCCAAAAATGTCGGTAAACTCTCCTGTGATTTTGTCACAACAGGCTAACTCCGGCTGTGGGCTCAGGACAGACTTACAGTTGGTGTGTGACATCTTGGTTAATTCCTTTCCTTTAGGACTTTGTGTGACATCTGTGAATTCTGAGCCCTAAGCAGTTGGCAACACAAAGCAACTTGAATTCAGTACTTTTCTGCACAGTGGACTGACTCTTGGGGAGCCCGTAATTGCCTGTGGTACTCAAGCAGGGACAAGGGAAGAGGATCCTGGAACATTTAAGTGGGCATGAGTATGGTTTCTAATAAGCACCTTTCCATGTTCTTCTGTATTCCAAAGAACTGGTCAGGATCTTAAACCCCTTGGGAGTCAAGAAAAGGTTTCTCCGCTCCCTCTTCGGTGTATCCGTTTGGGTAGCCTTGGCTTGTATTGTTTTTCTTCTTAGTGATAACAAGGGAGATCTGAATGACATGACTAATTAATCTCTTTCTCCTTTTGTCTTTTTCTTTTCCTATCAGTCACTATGAACAAGACCGTAGTGCACTTAAAAAAAGGGAATGGGAGCGGAGGAATCAAGAAGTCCAGCAAGAAGACGATCTCTTTTCTTCAGGCTTTGATCTTTTTGGGGAGCCCTACAAGGTAGCTGAATATGTATGTGATTTATCTTTCGGGAAAATGGTTGCTTGTTACGTTTTTGAACACATTAATCAACATTTAATCTATTTTTAAAGCACCCAAATCATTTCCAGGAGAATATATTTGACAAATGAAATCTATACATACACTGTATGTGGGGCAATTGCAGCTTTCTGAAGAAGTCTTCAGAGACAAATTCTGTCTTCTTTGGGGAGGACGGTCAGATTTCAACGGGACTGGTGAGACTTCCTATCTCCAAGGAGTTCTCTCTGGCCCAGCACTTCCTGGAGCAAGCAATGGCCCTTGACGCGTTTCCCCACCTTGGCTGTTGGCAAGGCAGCCCCTGAAGACTTCATCAGAAGGTCAATGGCTGTGTCTCTTTCTCTCCCGATCAGTGCCATCCCCTGCAAGCGAGGCCACCGCTTTCCTTTCCCATGTTAGGTTGTTAGCAGTGTGGAGTGGTTTGAGTGATCTTTGAAAATCCTTGTTCTAGGAGAAAGGGAGAAGCCAATCATTTTTTCCTGGTGGTTAATCATCCTGGATGAGGAGATTGCCTCAGCTGGGGGTGGGGGGGGTAGGTAGCATAGCCAGGTTGATTGCCTGGTGGTGTTCTAGCTAGTTTGTAGCTCCAGTAACACTCCTACTGCTCTGTCTGCTAGTACTGATTTCACAGTGACTGCCTCTGAACTTTCTATTCGGGGTGGGACTTGGGGGAAGAATCTTGGGGAATTGCTGGCAGCTGGTTGGTATTTACTGAAATTTACTAGCAGTGTAATTTTCCATAATGAAACAAAATGATGTAAGAGTTAAAACAACAATAGAGGAAAATTTCTGAGAGTCGTGCTTTTAGAAGGGCACCAATTAGGGGACAATGACTTGGAAAAGGAAAGGACAGCATCGGCACAAATACCACTTTGGGGTAGAGAGGAAGCTGTTTGGCTCGGTGACCACTGAGCCCAGAGTCTTGCTGCCTTGTTCATGATAAGTGAGCAGCTCTTGACTGAGACTCGAGTGCCTTCTGAGTTCGGTAAGTCTGACCGAGAGAGTTAGGTCACCTCAACTACTACTTTCCAATTTGTCAATAATAGTATAGTCCTTAAAAAAGGATTTCTCCTATCTCAATTGACTTAATTTACATACCGCCTTTGAACACATGATATGATGAGTTTGGCGAACGTTTGTTGAAGGCCCATTACGTGCTAGTCACTGACGAATGCACAGAGAGGAGTAAGACCTCATCACGAGTGACGGAAGGCATGAGCGCAGGGCAGCTGTCACAGAGGTAGGCAGGGGAGAGGTTAGGGGAGACTTGGTACCTCGTGCCAAGGAGTTCGGACACAATTCCGTGCACGAAGAGAGGTCACTGCAAGCTTTCAAGTAAGGGCATGGCCAGGACAGACAAAGAATTTTGAAGATGATGTTGGCAATGTGGTGAGTTGGTTGGAGGTGAGGCAAACGAGAAGGCAGATAAAGAAGCTTTTGTAGTCAGCTAAGGGGAGTTCATGGCAGGGAGGATTGAAGGCAGCGCAAGGAAGTTGACATGACGAGACTGGGTGTCTGACTGGCTGTGGAAAAGGTGGGACAGGAGTGAATGAGTCCCGTATTTTTGACTTGAGAAGATGGCAGTCTTGTTAACAGGTTGTTCAGGAGGAAACAGGGCTGGTGCTTGCAAAGAAAAAAAAAATTCTGTTTTGAGCACATTTGGTTTGAGATGCCGGTGGGATATGAAGAGAGACCTATCCGGTAGGCATTGGGTGTAGGAATCTGGAGCTAATGAGAGCGCCCAAGAGAGAGAGTTAGGTGTGAGCAGGGAGGTGGCAGTGGAAGCCGTCAGATTACCGAGTAAGAAGGACAAAGAGAGAATCTTGGGGAGCAGCAACATTTAAGCCGGTGGCAAACTAGGCACCAGGAAAGGAACCAACAAAGGAGTGAATGATCACAGAGGTAGGAAGAGAACTAGGAGAGAAACATTTAATAGAAATCAAGGGGATACAGGGTTTCATGGAGGAGGGCATTGATAGTTATTTGTGTTCGAGAGGGCAGGAAAGGTCAGGACTGGAAAGTGGCTGTTGGATTTGGTAGTTAAGGGGGCAGGGGGATCAATGGCCTTAGGGAGAGTTGTTTTATTTGTTGATGGTGGTGCTCATTGTGGGAAGTGAACTGCCTGGACTCCTTAAGTAAATGGGAAGCGAGTTTTTGTTTGGAGGGGGGAAGAAAGGAAGGTAGGTTAGAACCTGAGGGGAGAAATTATATGGAAAGAGGGGTTTTTTTTTCATAATGGGAGAAATGTGAACATGTTTGGAGATTGATGGGAAGGACCCGATGTCAGTCAAGAGGGAGAGGGTAAAGGGACCTGAGGAAGAGGTGATGATGAGTGGGGCAGAATCCCGGAGAAGATGAGCAAGCACAAAATCAAGAGCATGTGAAGAGTGACCAGCCATGGCAAGATGCTGTGGCCTCCATTTTTTTCCAGAAAATGGAAGCGAGGTCAAAGAATGATGGATGCCTTCTCCCTTCTTGAGAAAGAGGAATAACCAGATAAGTTTTACGTCATCTTTGGATGAGTTAGAAAATGAGCTTAACTCAAAGAGTCATTCTTAAAGTTCAAACTCTACTCCATGCTCAGTGCTATTACCATGATGAGGTGTAGAACCCTTGGTTTATCCCCTCTTTATAACTTTAAGTCATGTTGACTTAATGGTCTTGTACCTTTAAGGTAAATGCCATCTCTTGTTAACAAGGCCTGCAATATAGATGCATATTTATTTTTAGATATCAGCAGTGTGTTTTTGAGCAGGCAATTAAAAAAACCTGTGCTCAACATTGCCAGAAGGTTTCAGAAGTCATCTGTCTTGCTATGACAAGGGTGTATCAGGTAGAGATGCGAGGTGGGAACTTTCGTCTAGCTCAGGGCCAGGCTTATTGTGTGATTAGTTGCCAGTTGCCTTTATGTTTCTTGATGGGGAAGAGCTGTTGTTCTTCAGTCAAGACTGTATAGGAGAGGAGTAAAGCTAACAGTTGATGACCTAGTGGTTCTCTTTCTTTCACCATTGCTTTGGTGACCAGCTGCCATCTTATGCTGTGTCCGTGTTCAGGATCCCCTGGGAGATCACCGGAGCGTTTGCCTTTCCTTCCCCCTCGCCCATATTATGATACTAGAACTGATGTTCACTTTTGTCAGCTCCCTAGACCTGGACTGGTGTGGACACCCTTGGAGTATCTGGACACACCAGTGGCAGTGGGAATTTTAGAGCTGGCCCATGGTCCACTGGTAGAGACAAGGACATACCCCAACCCTTCCTTAGGGTTGTGGTGGGAATGCTTATCAAATTAAAGATCAGGACTTTCAGGAAACTTCTTGCCACCCTAAAGCCTAAAACGTGGCCTGATCAGTTATCCAGTAGTGTTGGTAGTTTGTGAAGTAGCCAATGAGCATCGGTCCCTAAGACCCACTGCCCTTTCTTGGCAGTTAGAAGAAATGGTGATCTCTCATCATCCTGGCTGATTTCTTCCCATTCGTTGCCTCACCCCTACCATTCCCAGAATGGAAAGAATGTTGACCACCCCTACATTTGGTTGGTGATGGGGAACTTCTCTGTGAGGCTGCTTCTGTTGCTTATAACTTTCAAATTTGACTTTGTGCTATGGTGTTGAGAAGGATGTCTTCAAAAGCACTTGAAAAACGTGAAGCTGTTTGACATGTCTAGGCTAGTGTGGAAAGACTGGGCGGGTTGAGGAACTGGCGTGTAGCAAGTGCCTGCTGAATGCCAGGCACATGCCAGGGCTTTCTATGTGCCTGTTTAGTCCTTACGACAACTGGAGTACTCGTTTTCCTCATGTTGCCCACGAAGAATTTGAGGCTCAGAGAGGTGAAGTGGCTTCTCTGCAGCTTCATATCTGTGCCAGTGGTGAATCTAGAACCCAGTTCTGTGGTTCAGTACCTGTAACAGGAAGCTGTTTCTCCTCCCGCAGGAGGTCAGAAGACCTTTGATAAGCTGACCTACCTCCTGTGTGACTTTGGTGAAGAAACTTCATTTCTCTGACCTATAGTTTCCTCCTTTCGGAAGTGAATAATAATACCTGATTTGAAGTAATCCCTGATAATAATAATAGGGCAACAACAGCAACTGACATTTTATAGCTCTTTGCACTGTACGAGAATGAGGAAAACAAGGCACAGAGTAATTAAGTGGCTTACCCAAGGTCACTTGGGTTGGGGAAGTAGAAGCCAGACTGAGGTCAGAGCTGCTCTGCTGACTCACATGGTTGTTGTAAGGATCAAGTCAAACGAGCCGGGAGACCTTGCTTTGAAATCTGGAAGGTGCTGTACAAGTTTGAGATATTATCGTTATTATAATTAAAGAAAGAAATAGCAACTTACAGCTTAGAGAGATTAACTGTAAAAACATTACAATTAGGAAAAGAAGGAATTACTAAATCACATACATTAGTCACAATGAAATAAAGGGAAAAAATGAGCCTCGAAACTTAAATTATTTTGCTACTTTTTATTAAAAAGAAATATGATGGTACAATTGCCTCCTAGCGCATTAGTCTTGCGATGAACTCCTACTACTGATTTGTAGATAGCACTGGAAGCAAACTGAGGCAACTTTGCATTTCTTAGAGTAATGAGAGGCAAAAAGCTTAAATGAAGGAGTGCTGTTAGTCATGAGCCACAAACCAGACATATAATTTATGACTGAAAATACTTGGAAAATGCATTTCCTTGATGATGGAGAAATTGTGATTATTTAGAAAGTAAGAGCTGCAGAGGTTACCTTTAAGAATCAACCAATTATCTAGAATGGGAAGTAAAGAATTGGCCAATTGAAAGAAGCCCATAATTGATTGAAATGGCTAAGTTTCATTTTTGCCATGTTTATAATGTCCAATCAAGACTGCCAAGAATACCTTGCTCCTTAATAGGATTACTAAGACTCTGGAGGGTGCAAAAGAACATTCGGTGTGAATCAGAAGTTGCTGTGGTGCATGAGAGTGCATTGTGTAGGCGTACAGAAATGCATTTCAGGCCCCATTGGGTTTTCTATCCAGTGGCTCTCATATCTACATCTTGAGAAATTTAAAAACTGGTTGACAGTTATCCAGCTCCGGTGGTAGAAAGGCAGAGAGGCGACTCAGGCGATCCGGACTGTGCTGCTAATTTATTTGGAGATTGTTAAATGGTGGACTTTTTGAGGCTATGTGTCTGTGTGTCCTCCGTGCCTAACCCTGCCTTGTGACTGTTTTGAATTTACCAGTATGTGTCTTAAGCATGACCATGGTAATTCCTACTTGTAGCCACAGCACGTCTGTTATGCAAAGCGTATGGATCTTCCTTCAATCAGCAACTCAGAAAGTGTCGCCAGTGAACTCAACCTTGAACTGTCAGCTGTGCAGTTCCGCTCACAAGTCCCTCTGAGACCATTGCTCTGTGAGGAAGCTAGTCGAAGGGAGTTGACACCCCTTCATTCCTCCAAGTTATCCCAGCTCTGGCCCTGTGTCTTTTGTGCACAGGAAAACCCCACACCTGGAGCTATTAGCTTAGCCCCCAAACTCCACGTATAGATACGCCTTCACTGCGTTAGACTTTAATGTAATGCTCTTTTTTTAGTCATCATAAGAAAAAGCCACATGAAGAACATCTTTGCATCTTCTGTAACATTGGTGCTGAAAAATTGTTTTATTGTTAAAAGGTTCTTTTTTAAAAAGATTTATTTATCTGAGAGAGAGAGAGAGAGCAGGGGGATGGGCAGAGGGAGGGGCAGAGGGAGAGGGAGACAATCTCAAGGAGACTCCACACTGAGCAAGGAGCCCCACATGGGGCTCAAGCTCACGACCCATGAGATCATGACCTGAGCCAAAACCAAGAGTCGGATGCTTAACCGACTGAGCCACCCAGGTGCCCCATGTTCAAAGGTTCTTATAACTGAACAAATGAGAAGAATTCCTTTTTACATTTTAGTATCTGGCAACCATTTGTCTTATTTAGTAAATTAAGATATGCTTCCTTCCATCAGACAAAGAGAATTCAGTAAACTATGAGTTTTTCCTTTTTGCCTTAGCTACCAGGAAGCTCAAAGTTCAATTTAATGTTCAATCGTGGTAACCAAGTCAGCCTGACTTTTGCTTTTCTATTTATGTACCTTTTACTCCAAGCTATTGCAAAGCCTTTATTTTGATATAGGTAGGGTATGAATGATATTTGGATTCTATTCATGTCCAACAATTTTTTGAGTATCTGATATGCACCTAACGGTGCTCAGTCCTGAGGATATAAAGGTGAACAAAAGGTGGTCTCTGACCTTTAAAAGCTCATAGCTTTATGCAGGAAAAGAAATTACTGTAGTATACCCTATATGGTAGGAGGTTGATTTTCTAGACATATTCAGAGAACTTTTAATTTTCCTCTAATTTTATTTATGTAGACACAGTTTTAGACATTGGCCAGTTTAGAAGTTTTCCTAATTTCAAACATATTTTAAAACCTAGAGATGGGGAAAAAAAATCTTAGCATGCATTGGAAACCCAGATCATTATAACAGTAGAAATAAATGAAGAGACATTCAAACCTAACCAAGGTTCTCTCCACTGAAGAAAAGATGAGCACGTCCCTTTTATTTACTGCTGAACAGGACCAGGAATGTGACTAGCTTGCTTGCAAGCAAATGAGTCATAAGGTTCTTGAGTCTTGATTACAGTTGACCTGGAGAGAGTGAATTATTTGTCAGGACTTTGAGATATTATCCTGGTCTCTTTGACATCTCAAGGCAAGGTTCTGATGCTGTAGGGCTCAGTTTCAGTGGAAGCTCAATGAACTTTCAGTGGAAGTCCAGTAAGGTCTCAAGGAAAGTTCAGTCAGTTGAACTTTGAGCTTCCTGGTAGCTAAGGCAAAAAGGGAAAAGTTCTTATAGAATTCTCTTTGTGTGAGGGAAGGAAGCAACATCCAAATTCATGAAATGAGGAAATGAGACGGTATAAAACAAAGGCATTTAGCATGGGAAACGAAATGGTGTCATCTTCCCCCTTGCTGGGTCAGATCCTTGAAGATAGCCAGTTATTAGTGTTCATTAGGCCATCATCTGACCCAAGAGGTAAACTGTTTGAGGGGCCAGAACAACTCTGTAAGTATTTAAAGCTTGCATTAAATTCTTTGTTTACGATTTTATTTATTTATTTGACAGAGAGAAGGGGGATCACAAACTAGGCAGAGTGGCAGGCAGAGGGAGAGGGAGAAGCAGGCTCCCCCGCTGAGCAGGGAGCCTGTTGTGATGTGGGGCTCGATCCCAGGACCCTGGGAACATGACCTGAGCTGAAGGCACACACTTAACCGACTGAGCCACCCAGTGCCCCTAAAGCTTGCATTAAACTCTTACTGGGCCCTCAGCATGATGAAATCTCTTTGTTTTGAATTAAGGGACTGAACAGGAGGGAGACTGGGTTTGGCTGCTATCCAAATGGTTGGTCATACACCGCTGTCGAAGGAGACCACTCTATCCAGAGTTTATTCTGGCCTTGGCTGAAGAGTAATTTGTGCCATTAAAATGGACAAACCTAGGGATTTTTAGGGAATAAAAGTGATTTCTCCCCATCTCTATCTATTAAATAGGCCTTTCAAATATACTTTGGAAAATGGAGCGATTATTCAGCTGAGGATTATATGGAATGTTAATTGTTTAATCACTGCTTTAGCACCAAGGTTGCATGTGATGCAATATCAGATGTTCTTGTGGATAAGAAAGCTGAAACAGACATTGGATTTCTAAAATTCCCCACCTCCAACAGGACCCTTGTAGCATATATTGACCATACTTTTCCGTAATCTCTAGAATCCTATTTCCCTCACTGCCCTCATTTCTTTGGAAATGTCTTATATGATTTCACACATGCTATGAGTTGGATACTGCATACAGTACACGGAGATCATGTTAACAACGAGACCAAGGTCACCAGTTTGATTCCCTCTCTGGTTGCTCCTTCTTGGTATCCTTTGCCGGCTCCTCTTCTTCTCTCGGTCGCTTATAGGTTGACGTTCCCCAGGGTTGCCCCCTGAGCCTGATCTTCTCATTCTGTATTTTCTTTCTCTGGGTGATTTCATCCATTTCCAGCACTTCACCCTCCATTCATCTGCACACTTCCATCTTCACATACAGAGAACAGCACACAGCCAGACAGCCTAGGTTGAGACTGAGATCCCAGACTTGGATAGGCACACTCCCTGTGGATGCCAGGAGCTTGGGCTGGGTTAAGGGCATGTGAGAGATCTGAGAAGTTAAACATCTATCTTCAAGTGGAGGCTATATCAGTGGGGAAGTTGTCACCCCTTCCCGTGCATAGAGAGAAGGCCTATGGCCCCCGGGGACCTAGAGGCTGCATAGGGTGGGCGTCTTCCCCATCCAGTGGTCCCAGTGCTGCATGGCTCCGTGGAGGCTAGTAGCCTTGTCTTATCGCAACATCTTGGGCCAGAATAGTGCAGCCTAAGCACAAAAAAAGTCCTTTGCCCTTTCGAATCCAACAGCTTGTTTTGAGAACCCCTTTGGCAGGTACAGGGAATAATAAAAAGTCAGTTTTGAAGATCAACAGCTGAGCTTTCGTCAAAGTCATTTCCAAGCATATAGCTACCCACCATTTTCTAGTTATGAAAGCCGTGCTTTCTGTATTACAGAAACCCATGCAGCAACTTAATTATTTGAAGAACAACCACAGCCATTTTTAACAAGATTAGTATTTCCTACAGGGGATGATATAGCTGGTCTGTTGATTGTCCATAGAATGATTTAGTTGCCAACATCACTTTGGAAATCTGGCTTTGTTTTGATTTACGTAAGCAACAGTTTCAAATTCTTGAATAAATTTTTCTAAATCATTGAAAAAACACAGGAGAGCTTGAGTCAGTGTTGATGAACAATTGCACCATGTCAAAGTAAACAAGTATGAATCATCAATACGTAGACACAGTTGCCCCCAGAATATGTGGGCAGACACCAGTAATTTATACAGTCCTTTGATTAAAAGGAATTAGACTCGCTTTAGTCATGTTAGCTCAATTAGATGTTGAGCTTTTCTAAACCAATATATTCATGATTGCACAATTTCACTGACTTCCCGATCCAATGGGCTAAGCCTTTTTCATGGTATAATGTGGCGCAAAGGGCTGACGTGTCAAAAACAAATATAAGTCGAACGTTCCATTACAATTCCAGTGATCACTAAGCTGAAGTTGTTCATCACAATATGGAATGTAACCGTTCAGCTCATCTGACCTAAAATAAGTTACTTTGCTAATAAAATTCATAAGTGACGTAATTTAAAACTTTCTCCCAATGAGCATGTTTAAGGGCAGGCCAGGGAGTATACAGACGTTAATCACACAGCTCATTCCAAGAGGCTCTTTCAATAGTGTTATTGATTTTTTTTTCCTACATAGCACATGAAAAGTATGAAATTATATGGCAGCATGAGAATTTTAAAGAACCCTATATGCTAGTCTACTTAGGACATCTGTTTGAAACATTAACATTAGGAAACACAAACCTATTCATTCTCTCTCCTCCCACCCCCATCTTTTTGTTATTTTAGACAAACAAAGGGGATGCACTTGCCAACCGAGTCCAGAACACGCTGGGAAACTATGATGAAATGAAGGATTTGCTAACTAACCATTCTAATCAGAATCATCTAGTGGGGATCCCAAAGAATTCCGTGCCCCAGACTCCCATCAACAAAAACGAACCGAGCTTTTTCCCAGAACAAAAGAACCGAATGCTCCCACCTCACCAGGATAGCACTCACCCCTCGGCACCAATGCCTCCACCTTCCGTCGTGATACTGAATTCCACTCTCATACACAGCAACAGGAAATCAAAAGCTGACTGGCCACGCGATAGTCATAACGCTAGTGTTGTCCCAGCCAGCCAGGCCAGTGGTCAGCCAAACAAGCTGCCGCCGTCTACACAGGACCAGCCCCCAGCCCGACTGGAAGACTTCTTTGTCTACCCAGCTGAACAGCCCCAGGTCGGAGCCGTTGAAGAGTCAGACGCTTCTGCAAAAGAAGACAGTAGTCTCAAGTCCAGTGCAGGGGACACGTTCAAGGAAATCTTTCAGTCCGTCTCACCAGAAGAATCTGAATTTACAGTGCAAGCTCCTGGGTCTCCCCTAGTTGCCTCCTCTTTGTTAGCTCCCAGCAGTGGCCTTTCGGTTCAGAACTTTCCACCAGGGCTTTACTGCAAAACAAACATGGGGCAGCAAAAGCCAACTGCATATGTCAGACCCATGGATGGCCAGGACCAGGCACCGGATGTCCCTCCGACACTGAAACCTTCCATTGAATTTGAGAACAGCTTTGGGAATCTGTCATTTGGATCACTCTTGGATGGAAAACCCAGTGCAGCCAGTTCAAAGCCTAAACTGCCAAAGTTCACGATTCTCCAAACAAGTGAAGTAAGTAATTTTTAAAGTTTTGTTTTGTTTCTTTTTTCTTTTTTTTTTTTTAGTTCACTGCTCTAACCTCTGTAATCAAGTATTCACAAGCAGCTCTTATTTACCTTCTTGAGCCATAGATGAGATACTTCAAGGTCAGAGTCTGAGTCTCGATCTTCTGTCGCTTGTGACTTGACTGATAACCATTCTGCAAATACAGTTAAATCTCCATAACGTGGAATGGCAACAGACAAGGTCAGTCTGAGTGAATGAAAAGTTGCACTTAGAAAATAGTTTCGGAGAGTGCACTTTTAGTCATATATACAAATTAATAACACTGGAGATTATAATTGGTCGTAAGCAGTGTGAGGTCCAGGAAAAGATTGGGAGTCACCATAGGCCTTCACTAGCAAATAGCATCTCATAAGCATAAAACACAGAAGCTCCTTAAGGTACAAGAATGTAAAAGTGTGATTTGCTGGCATTGGAAGTGGAAGGCATTCTTTAAGAATCTTAGTTTCTTGAGTGCTTGCGGGGCCATTCCTTGGCAAGATCCTAACGTTATCTTCCGCATCTCTCAATCTTCCCTTCTGTACCATGGTCTTCCACAGGTACCTCCATAACCCTCTTAGACTACCTTGATCCCTTCTGTCAAAGCCAAAGGCATTGTGCTCAACCACAATCCCACTGGGTTTAGAATGACTAAATGTCCTACCCATCTCAGGAATCATTGCCTTATAAAAGAGAAGTCGGAGGGACCCAAGCCTCTCCCAAAGGAGTGAATCGCTAATGATTGGATCCCAGGCCTTATGGCTCCTGGGTGGGGGACATGTATTGGGTGCCCCTCAGATACCACCATGTAAGTGGCTGCCTACTGCACCTCCAGAGCTTGATTGGAAGAAGCCACTGCTTTTAGATTGGATTCCTGTTACTGGTGCCTAAAGGCTTGAAAAGACACAGAGGAAGAAAGTAGGTTGAAATTCTTACTCAGTAGGAGGCACAGACAGTCAGTGTGAATTGTTGCAGATTCCAAGTTAGTGGTGTCTGAATTAGAGAAGTCTGACCATGTTCGCCTCTGGCTCTCGCGCCGTTACTCATTATTCGTTACTCGTACTCAGTGGACACGGTGATGGCGGAGGACGATGGGACCATGAAGGGAGGGAGGAGCAGGGCTGTCGGTTGTATTTTCGGAATGTATGCTTTTCATATCGTTTCATCTCTGAGGTGGTTTTGCTTCTTGTATCATCATTCATCGAGTCTTGTCAAGCTTCCTCCTAAGTATCTCTCCAGCCTGTCACCTCTCTACCCTCCCCGCCTTCGGAGCGCCCGTGGGCCCCTATGATGGCCCCTTCTCTCTGCTCTCCCTCCCTCTGGTCTCAACTCTCTTCCAAACCATCCTCCATCCGGGCTGACCTAATGGGCAGATCCAGCCATGTCACTCCCTGCTTTGGATTCTTCCGTGCCGTCTCATTGCTTCCCGGACAAGTTCCAGATTTCTTAGGCCCGCATACAAAGCTCTTCACTCTGATTCCATGCTCCTTCTCTGACCTCCCATTTCACCATTTCTTCACATGCAGATGAAGTTCCAGCCACATGGAGCTACCTGTGGTTCCCCGTCATGTCATGCGTTATCACGCTTCCTTGCTTTTGTGCCTGCCGTTCTCTCATCCTGGAACATCTTTCCCTACCCTCCCTTGTCTTTTGGTGAAGTCCTGTTCCTCCTTCAAGTTTCCTCGATTGTCCCTTTCTCTGTGAAAGCTTCCCTGACTCCACCAGGCTTACCGCAGACTGCTTCCTCCAGGCTCCTCTAGCGCCTTACGTACACCTTGACTGGCACTTACTTCATGTACTGTAGTCACTCGTGTATGTGTCTGTCTCCTCTATTAGACTGTGAGCTCCTGGAGAGCAAGGAACATGTCCTTCTTCTCTGTATCCCGAGCGCCTAGCAAATGCCGGCACATAGTAGATAATAAATGTTTGTTGAATGAATGAAGTTCAAAAATGGTTACTCGAGTACATTTTCTAAGCCATGGTGTTAATCAACTAACATGAACCAAGGTAAACAAATGCTAGAAAATCCATCATCAGTTATATCTCTTGAATGGTACCCCATCTGCCTGTGTCTTACTCTGCTCTTCTCCTGCACAGTTGTTTGGAAATCCTCATCCTACTTGCCACTGGATGACTTCATATGGGATTGTAATGCTTAAGATCCAAACAGAAGCCTGCCTCGAGAGAGGAGTATAATGAGAGGCTGGGATATCATTCTTGTCCCTTCTCTTGCGCTGGTGTCTATGGCACTCAGGGCTGGTCTGGGAATGGCACTGGCCCATCAAGAGGTCTGTCAGCCTGCGTCCATACCTTGTTAGCCGAGTGACAGGTCACAGACCCAGTGAGATTCACTCCATTGTAATTCTCTCTCTTGTACATTCACAATATGGCTGACCCAGATTCAGAAACGACTTCATGCTTTTTTTTTTTTTTTTCTCAATGCTCTGGCACACCAATGAGTGGTACATTTCCAAAGAGGGTCTGAGCTGTCTTCAACTCTGGAGATGATGATCCAAGGAGCTGCCTGTGTGCACGCAGCCTTTGGTGATGGTACAGATAGACTTTGGGAGAGCCTTGTACCAAAAAATGGGTCAAGTGCAGTAAAGTCATGATGAGAGATCAGTGGAGAGAGTACTTATCTTAAAATCTAGGTCTCAAGGAAGGATTTGAAAGAGGGGTGGGACAGAAGCTTAGGGCCCTAAAGTCAGGAGAACAGACTGCCTTCAAGGGTAATGGGAAAACTGAGGATAGGCCGAAAGGAAGCGAGAGGTCCCACAGCCTGCCCGGGAGCTTACAAGGGTGTAGATTAAAACGTGGGCATAAATATAGACAGGGTGGAGCGTTATGGAGCTTTGCACCTAATGGAGTTTATGTGGCTGAAACTCTGACCAAGTCGGGAAATTCACCCTATCAAATCTTGATGCACTCTTCAAAAGCACTTAGCATGAGAATTCAGCCCTAGTCCCTGGCGCCGAGAGGTCCAGGCATTGGGTTCTGGGTCCCCAGTCAAAGTAGCCATCATTGATGAGTGGTAGCATTATTCCTTGGAGTTACTGCTAAAAGGACTTGTCCAGAGAGCAGTCACGGGGTCTCTGTGAGTATTCCCCACTCTGTCCCTGGCTTTAGTGAGAGAGGCCGGCCCGTGTGTTAGTGAAGTGCATTTGGGAGTGGGGGGGGGGCGGGGGCTGAATGACCAGAAAACAGCATTCTACGATACAAATATACTTGTGAGTTGAGAGACATGAACTATTACTGAAATGGAATGAGCATGTGCATGTGCCCACGTTTGCTTGTGTGTAGAGTGGGGAAATTTTAATTATGGCCCATCCTCGAAACATTTCCTTGCCTCTTAGAATGTCTGTATCAATGATAAGAATTCTAGGAGTCTAAGTGACTTTATTGCAAAAGGTCAGCTTTTCAATTGAAGCATGCGTTTGGAACAAACTAACTCGTTTAAAAACTTAGTTTTACAGAATTTACTAACATTCCAGGCAACCCCGCCCTCCCCCAAAAAAGACTGATGTGTTCTACAGTTGAGCTTAGAAGAGTTTTCTGGGAACTGCATCTGAAAACAGTAAAAGACCTATTTATATCAAGTGGAAACTGAGGGTAGCTTGCAGATGGTATTTTATTAGGAAATGAATTTGTTAATAAATGTAGCTTTATATGTGATTTCATGACATATGTTTTTGCTTACATTTTTCATTAGGATAAAAATCTTCTGGTGTGGCTAGCTTTGCATTTGGGTGCAATTCGTCGGTAGGATTGTTTGGGAAGTAAATAATTGCATGGCAATGAAAGGATTGATGACAGGTAGTAAGTATTTCCATTCTAGGTCAATAAGCTTTCATAAGTACAATACTAATGGGTGGAGTGTATGGTGATCATTTGCCTCACAAGCTGCTCTTGGCTGTGACCTAAGGCTATCTCAGGCTCCGATGGCCTCAAAATTAGGAGTCTCTTAGAAGAGTTTAATGGAACTGATACGAATGATGGGACCTGGCTTTAGCTTATTTTAGTGGCTGGCTTTGTCAACCAGCTAAAAAGTTATGGCCCACATTTGTGACTGTGCCCATTTGGGTTTGTATCCTATGCAGTGAACACCGTGGGTATAATTAGCTTTATTTACGATGAGGTAGATAGGAAGCTCAAGTCCCTTGTGTGAGAACAGCAGAGAATGCCGGGAGCTTGGCATTCGTGTGCTGGATATGCCCAGGCAGCTCCGCAGAGACCACAGAGACCACAGAGACCGCTCCTTCAGAGAACGGAAATGAACTAGTATCCAGTCCGAGGCTAGAACAGGTCTTATTCCCACCCCATCGGGAATAAATGAAGATACCCCTGGAAGTCCTCCCCCTTTCAGGGTGCCGCAGAGGTCTTGACCTTAGCACATACTCCCTGGAAGTATGGGGTCCAGAAAGCTTTGTAAATCCTCTGCCAGTCCATTGCCTAGCGGTTGCTTTTTGATTTTGCTCTTTGACTAACCCTTCCAACTGCACGGTGTCACGGGTGTTAAAAGTTCGTTTTCCTTACCACACCTCTTCATCCCCCTGTAACTGTAGTGTCTCCCTCAGCTGACTGAAGTGACCCCAGTCGAGCCTCTGGAAAGGAAAGCCGGGAATACAGATAGAACACGGAGCCTTACATTGTTTGTGACGGAGAGGTCAGAGGTGCTGCTTGATTAGGAAGGGTGTCTTGCTCTGGAGACATCAGCTTTTCCTCTCTGTGCTTTCCCAAGGCTCTTTCTGGTTCTCAACCATGCTGTCCCTCACCCTCCATTGCTCATTAGCACTAGGCCGACTGAGGAGTAGAGCTCAACTTGGGCTTAAGTAAAGATCTTGCAGATCCCCGGGTTTTTGTTTGTTTGTTTGTTTTGTTTTGTTTTTTCCTTCTCATTTCCTCAAGTCCTATTCTTTAGCATCTGTATTTTCTTTTCTAAGGCTGGATGTGAGCGATTCTAGTCCTCGGCATCCTGGAACAATGTCTGCTATTTCTTGGTGTTCTGTGCTTTTAAATCCCTTGTCGCTTTTAACATTTTTTTGGTTGGAAAGAAGCCAAAATATTGACGTATTCTTATTCCACAGGAAAAAAAAAAAAAACCCTTTAATCCCTATACTATGCAAATTTAAGTCATCCTTAATAATGATACATTTTCAAACGTCACTATTTATTCATAATTTCAGTTCATCTTTAGAAGATAGCTGGAAGTCAATTTCATGTGAAGGAGAACGTGCTATACCAGCAAGTAGGGTTTGGACGATGTCCTACTGAGCTGTGGGTTCCACAGCTGGCCTTGACTTGCTCTGTGAACTTGAGAGAGCGATTTTGCCTCTTGTTACATGGGGAGTTCACACTAGCTCACCAGTGAGGTTTCTTCCAGCTGTCCATCTCTGAGGGCAGGCTAATCCTTTGTGACGGGCCCAAACCTGCCTTGTTTGTGAAGTAACTTCAGTCGTTCCCTCGTCGCCCACACCCCACCGAGAGTCTGGGGACAGCATGGAGGAATACTAGCCCTGCCTGCGCCAGCCTCTTACCACCATCCCTCAGAACGGCTGGGGAAGTTTTAAGACTAGGTACTAGGGGAAAACTAGAATTGGATCTTCTTTGGGGATTGGATACTAGTTCAGCCCAGATTCAACTCATTTTTAAAAAAGATAAACAGTTATCTGCTATACTTCACTGGAAAACAGCAAGCTGTGAACTCAGGAAATCACCTCCTAATCCCTTTGTCGCCACCCACTCACATTATGAAAGATGGAGAACTTCTCTTTTCACATTACTTCTCGGAAAATATTTTTGACAGATTCAGTATGCAGTAAAGTGATAAGCTTTTGTTACGTGTGTTCCAAATCATCCTGTTATCACTGGATATATCGATTAGCTTAGTACATTCTGAACCAGTCATAAAAAACAGGCTGCTCACATTCTGTGTTAAAGAATAAGAAAAATTGACAAGTAGATAACCATATTGATTCAACCCAAATAGTGAATGCAAAGGGCTTTAGAGAGGAGTTATAAACTCTTTACGGCTGTTGTAAGTCTCTTTAGTATTTTTTTTTAATTGATGTGAGAACAAATAATCTTTAATTGACTATCTTTTTAAGAAGTACTGTGCTTTGGTTGCCAAATGGAGTTTATAATATCGGTGACTATAATAAAACCTCTATCTTTTCTACTCTATAATTTGCAAATGCTTTCACATACATCATCTTATTTTCCCCCAGCTGTATTGAGGTGTGATTGACAAGTAACAATTGTGTATGTTCAAGGTATACAAGATGTTTTGATATATGTGAACACTGTGAAATCATCTCTACGATCAAGCTAATTAGCATATCCATCACCTCATATAGCTGCTGGTTTTTGAGTGTGTGGTAAGAACACTTAAGTTTTACTCTCTTTGCAGATTTCAAATATACAATACAGTTTTGCTAACCGTAGTCACCATGCTGTGCAGTAGTAGATCTTTAGAACTTGGTCATCTTGCATAACTGGAACCTTGTACCACTTGACCGACATCTCCCCCTTTCCCCCTTCCCTGTAGCCATCTTATTTGGATCCAATTCTAAGAGAGTCCAGGATTATCATAGATGCAGAAGTGTAGTCTGAGAGAGGCTTAGAGTTTCTTGCCTAAAGTCACACAGCGAGCAAGGGACTCTCCTAGGACTGGAAGCCAGGTCTTCAGTGCCATTTCCTCGATGGCATTTGGTGCCCAGGGTGCTACTGTATACATATGGGTTAATTTTCTCAAAGTAGCTTCTCTGCTGGCACATGAGGGGCAAGAGAATAATGAGCTGAATCCAGCTTAAGTTGAAATTCCCTTGCTGGGTTCATATTTCAAAAGTCTGGGGCCAAGCATACCAAAAGAGCAATTTTTCTTGTGGTATTACAGGTTACAGTCATGTGTTTTTCATTTGCAAATATGGTGAGAAGTAGTGTTTTTGCAATATTCCTAAATGAGTAACATATGACACAACTTGTTAGAGGACCTTTTCTTGGTTCATAAAGTTTCTGAGTTTTTGCCTATTTGGTGAGATGACTTTAGCTCAGACAACATAGCTCAAATCTGGATTTCTGGGGCCGGAACACAGCCACTGTGGAGCTAAACCTGACATGTGACTGAGAGGTCACTAAAAAGCGAGCATGTACATGATTGCTATAGAAGGTGTAAGTAAGACTTCTCTCAAGTGTTTGACACCCCCCCCCCCCCCCCCGCCGCAAGTAGACTGATGGAAACAGCTTACGGATCATCAAATTGCAAGAGTAGTTAGCAAAGGGCAGGCAGGATCCCTGGCTTTTATTCGTAGGTACTACATGGGTGAGTCTCCCTGGATGTCTGCGCAAGAATGCAGGTCATCGGTGCGGACCGCCTGCCCAGAAAGTCACTGTGAGCATAAGTGAGCTATGTAGCTATGGAAGGTCTTTGAAAAATGTGTAAGACTCTGGAAATGGAAGATATATCAGTTTTCTGTAGATGCCCTAACAAAGCATCATAAACTGGATGGCTTAAAACAACAGAAGTATGTTCTGTCATGGTTATGGAGGCCAGAGATCCACAGAGGTGTCGGCAGGGCTGAACCCCCTCCACCTGCTCTACAGGCCAATCTTTCCTGCCTCTTCCGGCTTCCAGGCGGTCCTTGGCTTGTAGCAGCATCGTTCCCATCGCTGCCTTAGTCTTCACCTGTCTTCTCCTCTGGATGTCTCTGTGTCCTCTCGGCTTCTTGTGAGGACATTGGTCATCGGATTTGGGGCCCACTCGATATCCAAGATGATTTCATGTCTGGATCCTTAACTAATTACATCCGCAAAAACCAGATTTCCAAGTAGCTACATTCTGAGGTTCTGGGTAGATGTGAATTTTGGGGGGCCGCTAGCCAGTCCACTGTGAGAGGGGTCATTCTTCCACTTCCCAGACCGGGGATGGAGGGAGGCCAGGCAGTGTTCATTGTGAAAAACCCAAGCTGGTCCAGAGGAGGGCAGTGGGCTCCCCATCTCAGAAGCCACTTGAGGTTCGGAGCCTAGTTCTCTAAGCTCTTCAACTTGACTGTGCCTATGAGAGAGATCATTTCTGTGGATAAACGATTAAAGTACAACTGCAGAAAAGTGATTCTTAAAAATCTTTTAGAATAGTAAGTATAAAGGTTTTTTTTCCTGATTAAGTAATAGAGAAGAAAGAATTTGTCGATGCAGTTGACTCGATTATGAATGAGAGCTTAGATGGGCAGGCTTATTCCGTGAAATAAATATTTTCCGGTCTGTGGCAAGTACTCCACTCTGCCATTGTCGCGTGAGAACAGCCATAGACGGTACCTGAATGAACGGGCGTGGCTGTGTACTGGTAAAATTTTACATTTGAATACCAAAACTC
Source organism: Halichoerus grypus (assembly GCF_964656455.1). NCBI lineage: Eukaryota > Metazoa > Chordata > Mammalia > Carnivora > Phocidae > Halichoerus > Halichoerus grypus. The sequence goes on along the minus strand of NC_135727.1, from coordinate 6,223,436 downwards.
GAATACCATGTATTCCCAGGGGTCATGAGATGTTCTTTTGATTTCTTTCAACCATCTTAGAGTGTAAAAACCATTCTTAGCCTGTGAGCCATACAAAACCGGGCAGTGGGCTGGATCTGACTCGGAGAACATAGTATGCTGACCCCTGGACTAGATCTAGACACAGCTTCAGACAGCAAGATATTTTTGGCGTCCTCTGCCTGTCATCAACGGGAAGATGGCTTTGAGCAGAGAGGGGAGAAAGGTCAGCCCTGCAGCAGGTAGAAGGAAGAATCCTAGCGACAAGAGAGATGTCTGCAGTCAAGGTAGAGCTGGCCCCTAGAGTAGAGGCTCTGCTCTGTCTGTATGCAGGTGGGTAAGAAGGCTCTGCACCCGGGATTGGAAATACCTTTCACACCACTAATCATATCACCATTCGGGAGTGTACTTTTTCCTTAGTAACTCATGAGGTGACAGTGATTTGTCTTTTGCTGTCTTAGACCTGGAGTGCCTGGGCTCCCAGGGCACTGAAGTATGTATTTGACTTGGGTGTGGGGTGATAGGGATTTTTAAGATCCCAGGAAGAGCAAGTCCTCTAGCACAGCCTGAGAATTTGAGTTAAACGGGATGAAAGGACTTGATGGTCTATGGCATCCCGCATAGGCTCTTCAGAACTGACGTATGGGGATGGGGCGTCTGTGCACCTGTCTCCCCGGGAGACCTGAAAAGCCAGTGGACTACTAGGAGGAGAAAGCTAGAGAATGATGGCTTTCTTGGTACTCCATGAAGTTTTGCCCAGCCTCCAGGGTGGTATCTAGGCTCTGAAGGACTGCTAGGAGAAAGGATCTATCTCCTTAAGGCTTTAAAGATGAAACAAGGTTGAGCTAAGGCTTCAAAAAGCTAAAATACATGGGTTGATGGAAAAAAGGGAGTCAGATCTTACCCAGATCAAATGAACTGAAATAAAGCCTTAGAAGTTGGTGGAGTTTCAAGGGCCATGCTCCTGTGATAGGGGGGTGTCACGATAGCTTGCTGCTTGAAGTATGTACCGTAGAAGAATTGTTATATCTGTGTTGCAATTTCATTAATGAGGTTGGTGGTGGCCGAGGTAGCTGCTATCTTGTACAGTCTCAGGAGTCACCGTTCACATAGGCTACATGTGTGAACAATGACTCCTGAAGCTGGTTTTAAGGAAATGGCGCTGGCTTTAGAGCAAACCTGCTCTACATGTTGGACCTCCCTTTGCCTGTCAGTGTCTTATTCATCCAGGTCTTCAGGCAAACTTACTGGGGAAGCTGGCGTCCTCTGGGATACCCAGAAATGCCCTCCCAGGCACCTGCTGGAGATGCAGATCAGGATGCTCAGCCTGAGTGGGGTCTCACCAAGCACACCCGCACAGTCTCCCTGCAGCTCTGCTCTATTCGCTTGAACAAATGTGCTCTTCAGATCCTCGGGAAGGTGAATAGATCTAACATCCTCCCAGGCAAGATTGATGGGTAAAGAGGACCCACATCAGAGAATTCAGTTTGAATCCACAATCCACCTATAATAAATCTCAAAGAAAGTGGTCTTGTTGGATATTTGAGCACAACATTTGGCCCAAGAAGAGACATAAAAAAAAACCCCAAATGTAATATTTTGAGTTATTCACATTGAGTCTGATATTACGAATTGTGATGTCTTAAATCTGAAAATATAGTCATCTGCATCATTGGAAAGGTCCGTTAGAAGAGAATATCTGTAAGACATATCTTCTTTTATCTGTTTGTTTTATTCATTCATGCATTCATTCGACAAACTTTTATTGAGTGCCCATTGTGTGCTGGGCACTATGCCAGGAGCTTGAAGGCTGAGATGATGAAGACATGTTGCCTGATCTTAAGTAGCTTAAGTCAGGGGATGTGGACACAAAAACAGAAAAATCACAGTGAAATATAATAGATGGTTGTTGAGTATTCTTTGGGAATGGAGAGAATGGCTAAGACTGTCTGAAGTGTTTAGGAAAGCCTCCTCAAGAAGGTGGTAGTAACTGTGTGCTGGCCCTTGAAGCGTGATTGGAAGTTCTCTTGGTGAAGTGGCGATACGAACATTTCCTACAAGTCAGCCCACATCAGGCTGTAAATGGGCCTGATGATGCCTGAGAGGCAAAATAATCCACTGTGTTTGGGGAGTTCAGGGGGAAGATTGGTTGGGAAGATTGGGGTCTTGGTGTCAGCCCTAGGTGTTGAGGAGCCTTTTAACGCTCTAAGTATGGCAGGTGATGTTTTAGAAAAGTCATGCTGGAGGAGGGATTGGCCGAGATTGCAGGATGGGAGTAGTGGGCATGATAGGGCTGGTGAAGTTTGAGGCAGAAAGAGCACTGAGCAAGCTATTAAAATATTCCAGGCCAGAAATGCCAGTAATTTGAATTAGGGCTGTTTTTGAGTTTTTTAAGGTTGATTTGATGAGATTCAGGGATCAATTAGATGGGCCATTGAGAGGAAGCCGGCAGAGAGGGTCTAAAATGACTTTGAGGTTTCTAGCTTGGGCAGTCGGTGGATGGTGACACCATTACCCAAGATTCTTTACTTTGACACCCAAGTCTTCACAAAGCAGGTAAGTTTCTTCTATCTCTTTTATTGCCATGTTGTCATGATATTATAGGCTTTGAATGTCATGATATTTGATTAATGTTTGCACAGTGCTTCTTGTGCAAGGCTTTGTACAAAAAGTCATGATTATTTTCTTATGCTTCGGTGAAGGATTTATTTCCTATAAATGTCCTTTTTGGTTCTCCACTTAAAAATTAATATCTTAATTCAGAAAGATTCTAGTACTTCAGAGAACATGGGAAACTATGACAATTTTCGATAAGTCATGGAGTATATTAAATATTACATTATGTTTTGTATGCTGTAATTTTTGAAAATTAAATGAACGCATTTCCAGTTGAATTTCTCTTGTAATGATAGTTGTGGACTCTGCTATGGTCCTTCCTGATTTTTTTTTTCCCTTTAGACTCACGTTGTCTCCACAGGGAATGTGCTTACAGTGGAGTGTTGGGGTAACTTTCCACTCAACACTATCCTCCTCCTGGCCATGATATAATCTTCAGGGAGAAATTGCCTCCTTTGATTCTGGTGAAGTTGGAGTAGGGTTATTGCAACTGGCTATTTAGATAAATTGTCACCTCAAAAACTGTTCAGCTCTGCTTCCTTGCCTTTATTTGGTGGACATGGTCATTGCCTTTTCAGTTAAGGTCATGAATTTCTGGTAGTGGAAGCAGGAGAAAGGAGCAGAATTGAGTTTACAACATGTTTGTGCTCCATGGTTACTAGGAATGAAATTGTGTTTTTCAAATACAGGAAAAGATCATAATGTATTTACTCAATTTTACTTATCTACTCCTCTTCTGTCCTCAACTGTTTTAAATTCTCTCTGTAACTCCTGCATACTTCCTTATTTGGAAATTCTTCAACACGCAGACTTTGGGAGCTGAGAGCCTCACATTTTGGCAGTGGTGAACACAGAAGCCAGGTGGGAAAAGGTCTCATCAAAGGCCTCACTGTACCCAGTTACGGAGCTGAGCCTTGAACTCTAGACTCGTAACTCTGGACATTAAGTTAAAGGAAAAAATGGTCAGTAGCCTAAAGAGCAATGGTACAGTTTCTAGAATTAGAGAATCTTCATTTTTGGAAGGACTCTGCAAAGCCAACCAGTCCAGCTGGCTTCATAGAGATGTGTCAGTCTGCTATTAGGCTGCACGTTCCTCACTCAAGAATAGGCAAGTCCTTGAAGGCCACAAATGAAACCTTCGTCTGAGAGTACTTGCACCAAAAATAATCACGTGCAACATGGAACTTGGCCACTTTCCACAACTCAAAGATACAGATAAAAGTTCCTTCATTGGGATGTTCCAGCAAATATATTACCAAGGTGAAAAAACAACATCTAGTTTCCATATTTTGACTTATGAAGGAAAAGGCATCCCTACCACATAAATATATTCTTTTCACCTTCTGGGACAAAAAGAAAGGAAATTGCAGCTGCAGTGTGTTATTGAATCTTCTTGAAATTAGCCTGTAGAGTTTGGGAAGATTGAAAGATTGAAGGCCAATGCCTTCTACACACAAAAAAACAAAAAAGGCACGCTCTCCATTTGCTTCAGCACTGTTCAACTCTTAAATAGAGTTAGTCCCAATCCCTGTTTAAAATGTCCATGTGTTCTATATCAAAGCTTTGAGACGGTAAAATACATAATGAGTTGGGAAGAAATTACCAACAAAATATTACACTTAGCTTGTGGATTTTAATTGCAATATAATTTATTATGTGATTTCCATAGGTAGACATAACTACATTTCTTTCCAAACCGTATAACAATATAATACATAAAAGCAGTATAATAAGATAAGCAAAAATTGTACTTGATCACTGCTAAGAAAAGATTACTGTAATTTTTTTTAATGGCAATCTGATAGTAAAGTCGAAGTGGCAGAGGGGAAAAAAAAGATTTCACTAATAGAAGTTTAAAAATTGCATCTTCATAAATCAAGAGGATATAGTACTTAGAGCTAGAAATAACAGTGTTGTGCTTCCTGTTTTGAATACGCCATTAGGCATTTTTGTCTTTGCATTCCTATTTAATCTGTACAGCATTATTTATTCCAATAATTAGTGTTAACTTTCTTGGCAGTAGGCAATATAATTACCTTTAAAATTTAAATGGGATAAAAATGCCTTGAGAACATGGTTTAGGAAAACTCTTAATATTTATTTTCAATTGCCTCTTTAATTATTCATTTATGTGGTATTTGGGGAAAAAAAAAGAATCTTGGAAACTGGGAGGCCACTGACAGAATGACATCCCAGATGAATGGCCTCGTTTCCTCAGTTGGTTGAGTAACATCCTGGACAGCTAAGACCTTAGCGATGCCAGATGGAAGCGCCGCTACCCATGCACTTTGGCGATCTAAATACCCTTCATTTAGATCAGCCCATGGTGCTTTTTCTTATTCTGATTGGTTCTCCTTAATATAAGTCTCCATCATCATCCCTGTCCCCCTCCCTTTCCAGGTATGTAAAATCCCAAGGTTGTAGCTCACTGAATTACAAGCTTCGAGCCCTCCATTCCCCGGGCAAGGGGAAAAGGGTAGAGCCACATTCAAATAGTTTATTTGAAGCCTCTTAGTGCCATTTATGTGACTCTTGATTTTGAATATAAATATGAAAGCGATTATTTTCTTAACTATTTAAATTAATTAGAAAGCAGTTTTTAAGCTTAATAAACCCTATAATTCTGAATAAGCATACTGGTTTCAAAGAAAATCAATGTTTCTAAAGATGGGAGGAATAGAACTAGCCTGCTCTGAGCCATTAGGAAGAACAAAAGCAATCTCAAGGTAACATTGATAGTTACTCATTCATTCATTATGTAGTGAGCACATCTCCATGCATGATGTAGTTTCAATCTCTATGGGGGACCCGAAAATGTTAGAAGAGATGACTGGGTTTTTGCCAATTCCAGTCAGAATGCTTGGCACAGAATAGGTGCTCATTAAACATGTGCTGAATAAGTGAATGAATCTCCGGAAGAAGTGAAGAGTCCATAGCGTGTCTGAGGCAACTGGAAAACAGTCACAAGAAAACACGTCTTCTCTTGTGGGATAACAAGGTACAAACAGAAGGGTATTTTAGGGGCAGGCCTTTCTCGAAGACGAGGGCCCTGAGATTGACCAGCCAACAAGGCTAGGGCTTGAGGAGGTGAACCCTGTAGGTGAGGGGAATTAGATGACCAAAGATGAAGAGTAGAAGTAAGAATAGTTTGGATAAGGAGTAGCCAGTCACACTGAAGCAGCCTTGTTTGACCTTGTCGGGCACCCCTGATGTACAGAGTATGGTGCTGGGGCTTTGGAGGAGATAGGGTTGGACAAGATTGCGCCCTACATTCAAGAAACTTACCTCTGGTGGGGTGACTAAGATATGCGCACAAATAACCACAGAACAAGACCAAATATACCAGGGTTCCAGGAGCCCAGAGGAGGGAGGGGGCAGGCTGGTGGGCAGATAGAGGATGGGTCTGGGGAAGTGTCACCATCTACACCAGGTTCTATGAAGCCCTGGGATGAAATCGTGACAGTTCATTATCTTCTGGGGCCTCAGACCTTTCTGAGAAGCTGATTAAACCTCTAGCTCCTTTCCCCAAATGGACAGATCCAAACACTTGTGTATACGATCGCTTAGATTTCCTGAAGACCATCTGTGCACCCTCCAGGGAGTCCCTGTACCCCAAATTGAGACCTCTGACATAGTGGGAAAAAAATGGCTTTGGAAAAGGTAGAGCCACATTCAAATTGCAACTCCGTCACCTCTAGCTCTGTGATTTGGCCAAGTTTCTCAAGCCCTCAGTCTTGGTTTTCTCATCTATGAAACAAGGACAATGACACCCATTTCAGAATACTGAGACGTAAAATGAGTCAGAAGTCATGTGGTTATGTTGCCAGGTGCCAAACACATGCCACTTTTCACAATACTGTGTGGCTGTGTATGTTTCCCCGCGAGCAGGGGAATTGGCTGCAGAGCTAGGTTATTTTATTAAGTGCTGTCTTTCTTCTATCCATTCCCACCAACCAACAAGCTATTTGTTTTAAAATAATCCCCAGTATGTAACAGGGAATGAGCATATGGGGCAAAATTAACTGGGAAATATAATCCCACACTGGATTCCTAGGATAAGCAAATTTGAAAACGAGCCTAAGTGTTCTCTTTTGATGTTGTCCATCACAGTGTACTAGAAGAGTAATGTCCACGTGCGCGTGTGCACGCGTTTGTCTGCGTATGCTTGTGAATAATGGGGCTTTGTGGTCTCCTTGTCTCACCCTCCCCTCCAGAGGGCTATGTGCTTCCACACACACTCAGATACGCCTGAAACTGTCTTCCCATATTTCCCCATGGTCTGTTTTGATTTACTGGTGGATGCCTCGAGATTTTGGTAGGAGCATCCATATTCACAGAAATACACACACAAACACAAAAGTATATATGTATATATATATACACAAAAGCCTGTATAACAACAGAACAAAAGCAGCAGGTGACAAATACATACTGTAGTTGTGGTACAAACTCATAATCTAGCTTAACAAACATATTTAGAGAAGAAGTAAAAGGAGGGTGGCAATGGGTGGTTGGGTTTAAAATCAAAAGTTACTCAGCTGGTCATCATCCAGGTGACTCAGGTTGGCTTTGTATCCTGTGAGCATTTTGATTGCAGGGCTTAAATGTATGTAATCCTAATTTTAAGAAAACCAGTAGAATACTCATTGTGCAAACAAAAGCCCTTCCATTCAGCTTTTCATTGCTTTGCAGTTATTTTCTCCCAAGTAAAATGAGTAATTATTTGAAAGTACTTTTAGCACACACATCATGGGGGCTAGCCTTGTTCCTGACATCCGCAGTCCTTTGAATGGAAGTGCCAAAGGCCCCCTGCCACGATGGGCCACAGCCAAGTGTCATATGAATCTGCATCTCACAGGTTACACGGGAAAGAAAGGACTGCCATACCAGCCTGCTCCTGAGAAAGATGCAGAATGCAAGGTCTAGAGAAGAGCGACGAGGTCTTGTGTGAGACTAGACACTGAGTAGGTATTTCATACATATATGTTGGTGGATGGGTGGATGAGTGGGTGGGTGGATGGATGGATGGATGGATGGATGGATGAATGGACAGATGGTTGTATGATTGGAGGACGGTGGGCATTTCGAGCCAGCCTAGTGATGTAGCAAGATTAGAATCTTCAGAATAGGTCAAGGCACGGTTACTCCTCACTTACATGAAAAAGGAAACTTTTTCAAAACAAGATCTTCAGGATTTCATTTACAACAGTGAACACTCTGTATTTTTCTGATCAAACACTTATATAAAATGATCCCAACCTGCATTATTTGTCTTTCTTTCCCTTCGTACTGAGAAACTCCAACAAGTTGATGATTTGGGTAGGTAGGAATTCCTAAAGCTCAGGTGTTGGTGAAGCATATTATAGAAATTGTGGTGCTCAGGAAATGGCAGATATTATTCTATTGTTGTTATCATTATCAGAAAGACAGCCGTTCTGGAGCTGGAACACAGTGGGTGTGCATTTGGCTGCACTGTACCCTTGCCTGAGGTGAATGGGGTAGAGAGATCAGACAAGAACTTGACCAGCAACGAGCTGATGTAACTTGTGGTCTTGGGTCTTTTTGTATCGGGCAAGTCGAGCAGGAGGGTATCCATCTGTGTAGTACTCAGCGGCGGAATGGATTGGTTGTTGAGGTTAAAATAGCATGTTTTGAGCTCTCGCTTTGCATGCGAACGTCAAGAGTTGCCCACATGGAGTTGCCTTTTCTACTTTGCTTTCTTGGGAAGAGGGGAGGGTCTGGACCTGGAGCATTGCTGTGTTAATTTGGCACATGTGCATTTTACGTGTTGGTCTCGGGTCTTTCTAAGCATAGAGTTTATATTCAGGGCCTGTTCCCCCCTCTCCTTTGGTGAGTTGTAACTGCAGTTTTTGCTTGTAAGCTTTCCAAACCTGGCCGCCCATCATTCCACTCAGTCTTTCTCGCCACAAGACATGAGCCCCAGATGCTTTGCCTATTCCTGGTCAAGGTTTAGGCTTGAGCTAAATGTAGTTGGCATCTTGTCTCTCGGAAGACCACTTTTCTGGGATCACTGACTTTTGTTGGCTTTTGCAACTTGGGAAACTGTTTAGAACATTTCTTTTTATGAGGCAACATTGCCCAACAGAAACTTGCTTTCTGTTGACTTTACATCATTAAAATGAATTTATGCCTGGCTCACATTAATTTTACCCATACCTAATTGCTCAGAAGGTACCCATGTGAGAGCCTATGCAAACATTTTAAATGAAAATAGGCTAATGCACAATCTCGATCTGAAAGGCATTAAAAAATTCAAAAGCATCTTCATCAGAGAGGAAGTGATGGGGAGGCTATTCTTAATCTGAGTGAGATCGTTATTGTTAGAAAATGATTAATGAATATAATTGGCCCTTCCTAATCAGAAAGCTTTCAAATTCGAGTCAGCCCTTGGAATTCTGACTTCTTTCAATTCAGCAATACCCAACAGTTTGGATTTTGAAGGAAGCTTTTGGTTGGCCTTTAAATTTGTACATTCAGCTTCAAATGCAGCCTCTTTCTGCAGTGTGGTATGTGAGCCCAAATAGCATTTGCTGAGAAATGCAATTCGTTTCTACAAAACATTTTTAAAAGGCAATATAGCAAGTCTGATAAAGGGATCACCTGTAAGTACATCATTAATGAGGCAGAGTCCAATTTCCTAACCTGGGCCCTCTCTTCAAAGCACAGATTCCTATAACTGCTCAAAATAGCACTTAGGCACCTTAGAACAAATATATACCTGGCCACCTACATACCTATTTGATTTTCCGAATGTCAGGGCAGAGCTCCAGAGTTTAAAAGTGAACCTCAGTAAGCAAGTATCAATTTACAGAATGAGCCTATTTTCCATGGGCATTATCTATATTATTATATGTTTAGACACCCAAGCAGTTCTTAGGATCCAACAGCTTAAGTGGAAATAAATGTGTACTTGTTAAAAAGCTTTTCTAGTGTACAAGGAGGGAACATTGCTTTTCTGATTTGAATAGCATAACTTAGGATGGGATCCAGGTTAGACATTTTCAACTGAAGACACTGCTACAGGTGCTTAAGTTCAAATTAAATGCATTAAAACCCAAATTAGAATCAATCTGATGTGAACCAGTTTAGTCTGAGCCACAGTCCTGGGCAATGATTCCATGGGGAAGGGCCAGGGAAGGGCAGATGGATGAATAGTGACCAGTGGCTAAAAGTAATATAATAATTAGTTCAGCATACTCATTAGTTCTTGCATTATTTAAACAAAATCAGGAACATTTTCAACCCAGTTAGTTACACCTGTCCCGTAGCAGGAATTATTGGAATACACTGGGTCACCTAAAGCATTGGCGTAGAGATTTTAAGGTTTTATTCCTGTCTAGCACAAATTAGCACAGGGGGTGACTTGATTTTCCTATGAGTTTGATTTTTTTTTTAATACTGGATAAAGTATTTGGAATTATGAATACCTAAATGAGATGTCCAAACTCTAGAAGGGGTGATAGAATCCCTTTGGACAAACAGCTATTCTCGTGAAATACCACTGTAGATAGGAGCCATTTCAGAGGTCATGTTCATGAACATGTAAGGGTTTTGGAATTTAATGCTCCAAATTGCCACATGTCTCCCTTTTTCTGAAGAGCTCCTTCCGAGTCCCCTACCAAAATATCGCTTTATCTTCATTTTTAAAAATTGCCAGTCTATTTGACTCTTGTAAAATTTGAGAACTTTAATATATCACTTTCATTCATTCATTTCATTCATTCATATCATTCTCCTTCTGTCTCTTCTTCTTTCCTCCCTCCCTCTCTCTCTTTCTTCCCTCCCTCCCTACCCCCCCCCACTCTGATATGTACTTTCATTTTCTTCTCAGGAGGTTTGAAGTCCAAAGGCCTATGTACTTTTTAATTTCAGAAATTGCCTACATGGAATTCAGTAGCAAATTGGCAGTGGAAATTGTTAAGTCTGTGATTTTTAGCAAAATCTAAATGAATCTGTGCTAACTAATAAAAATGATAATAAACTGTTGCGTTTCTGTAATGTTTCCATTCTGATGAATTCCTGACAATTTCATAGATATATTTCATATATATACCTACAATTCAGAAATTGAGGAAAGAAGTAAAATCATTGAACTCATTTCACATGTGATGAATAAGAGGCCCAGGCAGAGAGAGATGCCACAGCTTCCACCCGCGGGTCCTCAGACTCTCACATGAATGTACACAGCAGAAGCAACCCTTTCTCTTCTGGTCTTCATTCAGTCAGGCAGCACGAGGTGACTGAACACCTACTCTGTGCTAGATACTGACCGCGTGTGACCGATATGACAATATGAGTTGTTGTTCTGAGTGGGATACTTTTGAAGTGAAGAGAGACATGAACCAGTGCTCAGGCAGTCGACCCCAGCTGAGGGACCTGTAGACAAGTGACTTATTAGCCTCTTCTACGTTTCACTTGTCTCAACTGCAGAAGAGAATCACACACCCACAGGTGGCATGTGCGCAGTGCTTAACAGTGCCTGGTTCACATAGTAAGTTCCCCCAAAGCTTTCACTTCTTCTTCTTCCCTGGAAACATTCCCACCACTGCAATCCTGTGCATTTTTGTCTAATACTTAATGGTATCGAGCACATGCTGTCTTCTGTTGGGGTGCGTAGCACACACGCACGTCTTCTAATGCTATTTGGATCATAATTCGTTGGAGAGCTGGGTGTGCCTTATTTATCCCTGCATTTACCAAGAAACCATTAATTAATTGATTCGCTGCTGATGGAAAACCCTCGTTTAACAGAAATATTTTTAAAACAAGGTGGGTATAGAGAGGCAGTTAAAATAAAGCGTGCCTGCGTGGAATGAATACATAAGAACCTGTGGAAATTAAAGAGCTCACGTGGCCTCGGAACACACTTTAGTGTCATGCTTCAGCAGTGGCTATGACCTAGGGAATTTTCCCAACTAAATTCTGATATCAAAATCATCAGTTTGGATTGCATAAAACACATACTGCATTTTCATTGGAACAGGGTGAAAGTGAAGGAATGGCTATCTCTATGTGACAGGGTTTCTATTTAAAAAAAAAATGGAACAAATGATCAGGTTTCAGTTTCAACTATTTAAAAAAAATCTTGCCAAGAACTTGCTTTAAAACTTGTAATTTTGTCCATTTTGGCATGGGTTTGAGGTTTTTTATTTTATTTTTTATTTTTTTAGATGTTTAAAAATAACTTACGGAGATTGCAAAAATTGGAAGTTTTCTCATGATGGTAGCCTTGTTTCTTTATTTTTAATTAAAGTCAATTAGGTGCATATCAACGTGTTGATTTGGTAGCAGCAGAAAATTCAGTAGTGCCTTTCATACTAGAAAAAAATGTTGAAAGGCATATTTTCAAATGTCATTTAGTTGATGAGATTTAGAGTTTTCTACATATTTAGTTTGCTCCTTAAGATGATATTGGTACTTAGATAAGAGCTCATTATCTTGAGACTTTGATTTCCCTTCTGCTTGATCCTGCTGTGAAACCAAAAGCTTGTGTCTGTAACTTCCTGGTCTCTTTCTATACAGTGTTTTTTTCCTTTGCGGCAGAACCCAGGGTGTCGGGAGGCATACCAAAGGGTTGAATCGACACTGATGTTAAAGGTGTTAGAGAAACCCAGCTGGGTAAAGAATTTGGACTTATGTATGATAAAGAAATCTCATTGCCTTCTGCTTTTCTCCTCTTCCTCTTTGCCTTTCTTCCATTCTGCATACCTGCTCTGTGCTAGACATCAGATGTGCATTCATAGATGCCTTCTAGACATCTGGACTTGGATGTTCCCATGGGTGCCCCATACTTCGCTAACACTGAACAGTTGATGGCCTTACCATGTAATCACCTAAGATCCCTTCCCACTCCCTCTCGCTCTGTCGCCTATCAGTCATGAAGCCCTGCCTTCCTTTCCTTTGAAACTGTAGCCCCAGCCCTTTGGCCATCACCTTACACCAGGTGATCGTCACATCTCACCTGATGGCCATACCTGCTTTTCTTGCCTCTCATCTTGTCCTCCTTCCCCCCACCGCCCACCCCATGCCTTCTCTACCTTGTGGCTAGGCTGACCTGTGAGTGCCTCCCACTGCCTAAAGATAGAGGTGAAGCCTCTGGAATCCCCTTTTGACCTGACCCTTGCTGCACTTGCCAGAGTGGGTGGCTTAAACAAGATACTTTGGTTTTTTTGTTTTTTGTTTTTTGGGGGTTTTTTTTGGCACTTCTTGAGGCTAAGAGTCCAAGGTCAAAATGTCAGCAGGGTTGATTTCTTCTGGGGCTTCTCTCCCTGGCCTGTAGATACCCTCTCCTCCCTGTGTCTTCACATGGTCTCCTGTGTGTGTCTTTGTGTTTTACTGTCTTCTTATGAAGACACCACTCATCAGATTAGGCCTGAATGACCTCGTTTTAACTTAATTCACTTTTTAAAGGCCTGTCTCCAAACATAGTCACACTCTGAGGTACTGGACCTTAAGGCTTCAATATATGAATTTTTTTTTATTATGTTATGTTAATCACCATACATTACATCATTAGTTTTTGATGTAGTGTTCCATGATTCATTGTTTGCATATAAGAATTTTTAGGGGACAACTCAGCCTATAACACTTGCTTTTCTGATCCTGGTAGTCTAGGGACACATCCCTGGTGACGGCCTATCTACTATATGTGGAAAGATATTTTAGGAGTGTGATTCTCACAGTGGGCTCCTGGGGTGTTAGGGAGTCCTCCCCCCCATGCCTACTCTACCTACTCACAGGCTGACCTGTGAGTTCCTGCATTTTAAGCATGTGTGCCTCCCAAGACCACTGTTGGGCAGAGACTGTATCTTCTTGTAGGCCATGGATTTGGTTGACCTGATTGTTTGAGCAGTACAGCCAACAGGTAGGTGTGGGAATTCAATGAGTTGGCTCATGTGTAGGGCAGAGGTGAATGGATGCCCTTTGATAATGTTGGCTCTCCTGCGGGATCTCAAGGGCTTTCCCCTCAGCAGAATGCCATGCTGATGTGATCAGATCTAATCATTTGCTTTCTGCAAGCCTATTTGAAAAACTTCATCCTTAGCTCCTCTGGGTTGATGTGCTGCTCCAGAGCGAACCTGGATACTCAGTATTTGGCTGGCCTTGGTACATTTGTCACCTTCTCGATGAATGGAATCTACTGGCTATTTGTTCATTCAGAAACGTACGAATTATCAACAGCCTATTCTCTCCCTGGTGTGTTTGATTGACCAGCATTGTTTCTAGCCTCTAACGTATTCTTTGTAGCCTCTTAAAGTATTCTTTGTGTATACAAAATTCCAGACTCATGTGCAGTTGAAATATGAAATTAAAATGTTATTGAAAGACTCAGGTCTTCTCAGCCAGGCCTGACAGCTCATTTAATGGGAGGCCTGTTTGAATCAGTGGACCCCTGATGTCGTCAGACCCAGACTGCTCTGGTCAGAGGAAAGAAAGCGTCTAGGACCGTAGATCTTCCAAAGGAAAAGGGCTGCTTGCCCGCATGGACTGCAGTTTGCAGTGAGGGATCATCAGCAAGAGTGAACTTGATAAATTTAACCCTAGCAATTACGTATTTGAGAAAGAGAATGCCTCAAATGGTCAGCATATACAGTTGACCCTTGAATAATGCTGGGATTAGGGGGCCCAAACCCTGTACAGTTGAAAATCCATGTCTAACTTTTGACTCCCCTAAAACTTAACTATAAGTAGTGTACTTAGTTGACTGGAAGCCTTACTGATGACATAAACAGTCAGTAGACACATAATTTGTATGTTATGTGTATCATGTACTGTATTCTTTTTTTAAAATTTTATTTATGTATTTGAGAGAGAGAGCAAGAGAGAGTGAGCACAAGCAGGGTGAGGGGCAGAGGGAGAAGCAGACTCCCTGCCAAGCAGGGAGCCCAATGCGGGACTGGATCCTGGGACTCTGGGATCATGACCTGAGCCAAAGGCAGATGCTTAACCGACTGAGCCACCCAGGTGCCCTCATGTACTGTATTCTTAACAATAAAGTAAGCTAGAGAAAACATGTTGTTAAGAAAATCACAAGAGGACATACATTTACAGTGCTCTCCTGTGTTTCTGAAATAAAAATTTATGTGTATGTGGACCTGTGCAGTTCGAACCTGTGCTGTTCAAGGGTCAACTCTATAATCATTCAATGGCAAGTCAAAGATCACTCTGTCACCTGGCAGAAAGCTTTTTGTTTTGCACTGGATCAACCGTTACCGCCAGCTCTCTGGCCATGTGGATCAGAGACTTGTTGAACTACAGGGCATGAAGGAAGGACCCATAGGGATCAAACCTCTCATTTGGACATTGGGGGAAAATGAGGCCCAATGATGAGAGGCAACGTGTTGCTTGGGACAATGTGTTATGCCAGCAATAGGGCAGGGGCCGGGATTAAGATCCCCTGACCCTCAGTCCAACCTTCTTTCCTTAGCATACTGGGGTGATTAGAGCTCACCATTTAGAGGGGCCATGGCCGACCAGCTCGGTGGAGGGCAGTAGAGCTTAGTGGTTAAGAGCTTGCACTCCAGAACCAAACTGCCTGAGTCCGGATCTCCTAAGAGCTCTATGACCTTCAGCAAGGTGTTCTGTTTGTATTAGTGTGCTATGACTGCCCTAAAAAAGTATCCCAGGCTAGATGGCTTAAACTATGGGAGTTTATTTCCTTACAGTTCTAGAGGCTGGAAGTTTAAAATCAAGGTGTTGGCAGGGTTGCTTTCTTCTGAGGGCTCCTTGGCTTGCAGATGGCAGTGTTCTCCTGGTGTCCTCACCTGGTCATCCCTCTCTATGTGTCTGTGTCCTAATCCCCTCTTCTTATAAGGAACACTGGTCGTATTAGATTAGGGCCCACCACAATAACCTCATTTTACCTTAATTACTTCTTTAAAGGCCTTATTTTCAAATACAGTCCATTTGAGGTACTGGGGTTTAGGATGTTAACATATGAATTTTGGGAGGGGGACACAATTCAGCCCATAACCATGACTCTAGATCTTGGTTACCTGATTTACAAACTAGGAATAAGAGGTCCTACTCCAAAAAGGTGTGGGAATTCAATGAGTTGGCTCCTGTAGAGTACTTAGAGCAGTACCTTGTACGTGGTAAGCCCTCATGAAGACTTACCTAATATTCTGGAAAGTTAGGTTCAGAATAGTTCTGAGGCTGTTTTGTTGTTGACCATATAAACACAGCAACAGCATACATCCCTCATTTCCGATGAATCTTTAATTCACAAACCGACTAAGACCAGATCTAAAATACTTTGTTAAATCAGACTGTTCCAAGTGGATCAGTATAATTTGAAACACACTGAACCTTCATACAGAGGGTTCTGAGAGCTGGAACCATATTATGTTTAAAGAGACAGTCTTGGATAATGCCCCTGAAAGGTAAAAATAACTAACAAAGGATAGAATTGTGGTTCTATTTGTGCTTCTAGTCTCCTGGGCTATTATTTAATAAAACCTTTCTTGGTCAGTTGGCTAGCACTGGAAATCTCTTTTGGGCCTAGCACCCTGGTGGATGAAACGTATGAAATACAGACTTTTGAAAATGTACATACATTTTTCTACTTTCATTCATTTATTCAACAAATGTTTATTTCATGTCCATGTATCTTACATCGTGGTAATTGCCATCTCTCACCTCAAGAAACTCATAGTATAGAGGGGAGATACAGGATTATAAGTGAATGAAATGAAACAGAGATGAGTAGGGAGCCACTAACTCAGAAGCCCTAATTCGGCCTAAGAGAGCCTGCAAAGTTTCCCAACGGATGTGAGTGAAAAGCTAAATCATGAACTATGACTACAAATTGGCCACAGGGCCAAATGAGGGGAAAAATTAGGGCACAGCATGCATAAAGGCTAGGGTATCTGGAAGAACATGGCGGTGAGTGGACCTACCATAGTTTGCTGTTGCTGGACCATCTCATGTGCTGGCCAGAGTGGTCTGTGCTGAGACTGAAGATTCTATGCCATCCTCAGGAGGTCAGACTTGTACCCTGTAAGTAAGGTGTAGTTGGCGTACATGATGGCCAGCATTACTGATTGATAGCAGCACTCACTCCCAGTGAGCCTGAATGAGGCCTCCAACCCCATCTTGACACAACCATAGCTACTCATCACCTGGAGCTGGCCTCTACCCTAACTGTAGGCAATGGCAGTTATCAACAAACAAAATTAAGTCAGAAACATTTGTCTTTCCTAAAAACAATTCGTCTTGGAGTAGTAGTCTAAAACTATCCAAGTTTTTAGTTTTCAAAATATTCTTCCTTGCCTGATTTGTAGGTGTGATAGAAACATTCCTCAAAAGAACTGAATTTAGATCAGAGGCAACAATTTGGGTTTACAAGGGTTTCCCGAAGAAAGTAAAAGATAGAATTGTCCCCACATGGTCATCTGAATGTGTAAGGTTCTTAAAGTACGATGGAATGTTCAAGTAACATCATCATACCGTGGCCATGGGTATCTTGGCCTAAAACTCAGCATTAGAAAGTTCGAAGAATGATTCATCTTAGTATTTTTGCTTTCTCTTAGGGACAAATGATTTTTTTTTTCACAAATCCAAACAAAACAAAACCCCTGAGATTACCTATAATAAGGTAATCTTTTATTTTATTTTTTATTTTTTTTTTTATTTTTTTTTTTAAAGATTTTATTTATTTATTTGAGAGAGAGAGAATGAGAGACAGAGAGCATGAGAGGGAGGAAGGTCAGAGGGAGAAGCAGACTCCCTGCCAAGCAGGGAGCCCGATGCGGGACTCGATCCCAGGACTCCAGGATCATGACCTGAGCCGAAGGCAGTCGCTTAACCAACTGAGCCACCCAGGCGCCCAATAAGGTAATCTTTTAGAACACAGTATATCGGTCAGCATTACCAATTTGTATCACAAGGGTCCATGGGCTGCACATGATATTCTGGAAAACGTGACTCGATTTTCAGTGTGCTGTTTTAATACTTGTGTTTTTGTTCACCACGGAAGAGGTTGCTATTAATGTAAATTAAACTTAAATGGTCATTTCTGGTTTTGGTGAGTTTTGTCTAATTTTTAAGAATCACGAGTTACTAATTTCTGGCAAGATGAAGTCACATTTTAGCACTAGACATATATACATATAAAACTTAAGATACAGTTGCACATTCTATTTACTTTCTTGTGTTATATATGCAGAGATAATGGATGGTATCAATGCATAGTGATGCTCTCACAGGTTAGTTTCTCCCGGAAGCCAATTCTGAGAAGGAGGTCTGTACGTGGGGAGCTTTTAAGGTCAACACCTACGAAGGAGTAAAGAAACTAAAATAACCTTTCAGAGTTGTCCCGAACTGAGACCAGGTGCCAGACCTTTAAACCCCTGCATCATCCAGTTACTGGATATGTGCTGTCCCCAGGGAGGGGATGCGACTTTGGGTGAGGGGCTCTCTTCAGCTAAGGGCAATGCCTGGGAAGGTAAATCAGTTGAGGGTAGCCAGCAGCCAACTCTCCCAGCTGCTAGAGAAATGGGTGCTTCTGTCTGGAATAGGGGCAAGGCTCTGGGACACTGGGGACACTACATGGACACATTCATTTACACAAATCTGCATATTCTTTGCGTCTGGTGGAAAGTGGTCTTTCCTTTGATGATGGTACCCTTAATAGATACTTAGCTTATGATTTTTCCTGCCTATTTTTAATTCTTCCACTGTTCCTCTCTGGAGTGCCCTGATGTATGTATCTTTTCCTTTAACTGTCTCCAGTTGATGCAACCCGCTACTTGTTTCTGGCCCCCTGGACCAAGCTGCTTGAGGAAAGGCTATCATTTGCTATATATTGACATAATTCTTTCTTTTGTATGACTGTGAGTGCCCGAGCCCTTTGGCTGTGCCTGCCAAAAGAGGAAGCCACTGTTTCAACCCAATGAGTGTTTCTGGCCTCACCTGCCAATAAGCTGTCATTTGGTATAGACTTACATTGAATCCAAGTCCCTTAACTCATGCCACTCCTTCAAAATGAAAGTAAAAATCAGAGTCCCATTTAAGAACGAAATACCCAAGGACAGAAAGCCGTGCAATTGGCTAGGACCAGCCTACTGCTGGTGCATTACCGGGGAAGCTCTGTTCCCTGGAAAAGACCTTTAACTCAAAGGCATATGCTTTAGGGCAGGACTCTTGTTAAGCTGCCCTTGAGCAACACGTTTGAGTATTTTCAGATCTTACAAGAAAACATTGGCTTTGCTGGGCTTAAATTACCTGGGGTTTGTTTGAATGTTTTGATGCTCTAACTCAAGAGAGATACATTCACAGAAGCATTTGCATTCATGCTGCAATTGTCATTTAATTATAATGAATGAGTTTAGGAGAATTACTTGGTTAACCATTTCCAGTAAGGGTTTTGAGATTCTGTGTTCAGTTTTTAAACTTAAAATAGAATATCTCTTTCGAACTACGCATGGGGTAGCATAAAGTGGATGATGTATTAACCACCATACAGCCTGCCCACTCAGTTACCATTTGTGTGGACTAGGTTTTCTTTCTAGCTTCATTTTAACTTTCCAAATATCGACAGAGTGCCTACTAAGTAGAAAGCGGTATTCGTCTGATAAGACCCCATCTGGTGACAGGTAGCGAGGCTATGCATTTGGATGGTGCTGACGCCCGGTCATGATGGAATCGGAGCCATTGGGGACAGTGCCCCAACTCTGTCTGAGATAATGACACTGTAGTCTAACGCATGTATAGAGACTCGGAAGACAGCCCTGATGAATAACAGTACGATCTGACAGCAAATAATCAACGCGGGAAATTTAGGCCACAGCAGCTTGCTTGCTCTTTACACTGTCATGGTTGATTGGTTATTCTCATCACCCTTTGTTTAAAATCATTTCAGAATTAATTGGCATTCATTAACGAAAGTCTTTGCAGTGGAATTGCAGAAACAGTCATTAATGTAGCTAATAAACATAAAAAAGAAAAAAAGGTCCTATTACTGGGTCCCTACAGGCTGTTAACTAACATTTTGAATAAGAATACATAAACATAAATTAAACATTTTTCAAACTGCTAAGAATGTGGGAATTTCACACGGTGGTCTGTAATAATGCTTTGAACTCATTTGTTCCTTCTTAAAAAGTGTGCTCCAGAGAAAGTAGTTCAGGTTAGGAATCCTCATCTTGGGTGATCTCTCAGAGAAGCCAGGCCAAGGCCAGAGGTAAGCCATACCATCAGCCAGTAGAGTTTACTTAAAAGTAGGCTTCTAATGTAAGACCAGAGCTGAGTCTAACATCACGGCATTATTTGATCACATGGGGGGCTGGGGGACTCCCAAGGTAAGCACCTTCCTGAGATTTGGCAAAAGAATTGTTTAACGAGACACAGAACCAAATCTCTTTTTATGAATGCATGATGCTTTCTTGACCAGGTGCTCGGTTGTGGTGTATCAGTCTTATAAATGCCAAATCTTCAACCACCTCTCATAAGAACAAACTCCAGAAAACATCCACGTTATTTTGGAATGCTGGAATGATGCTGACCTCTGTTTCTGCCCGGGGACCCAGGCACTAGGACTTGTGAATATTTTCAAATGAACTTTTAACCTGCATCCCTGCATATCTTCATATGCACAGATCCATTAACGCCCAAAAGATACAGCATTTTGGAAGTGATGTGCAGCTAGGCTAGAGAATCCATCAGAATTTCTCGTTTTTTTTTTTTTCTGTGATGCCACCAGGCATTTTTTTTTTTTTAAGATTTTATTTATTTATTTGAGAGACAGAGAATGAGAGAGAGAGAGCACATGAGAGGGGGAAGGGTCAGAGGGCGAAGCAGACTCCCTGCCAAGCAGGGAGCCCGACGCGGGACTCGATCCAGGGACTCCAGGATCATGACCTGAGCTGAAGGCAGTCGCTTAACCAACTGAGCCACCCAGGCGCCCCATCCACCAGGCATTTCCAATGCTCTGAATGGAAATGAAAACACAATATAGTTTTAAAATATAAAATAGTTTTAAAAATTCAGTGAATTCATTCAATGAAATCATTGAATTCATTTGAATCTACTATTCAAAGGACATTTGTCATATCGCAATGTTGTGTTTTTAAGACAGTACAAGGCATGGGAATGAGGAGAACCTTTGCTCTAACACCAAATACCATAGCAGCTTCCTTAATTTACCTCCACCCAATTGCGAACCTGGAAGATTCACAATGCTCTCTAAGCCCCGTGGACAATCTCCTGGTTGCGCCTGTGACCTATGTACTGATGGCCGGAGGCAACTTTCAGGCACACCTGAGGCTTTGGTTCCCACCAGTTGAACTGTATGGCTAGCGAGGGTTAATGACAGTTGTATTTAGTATTGTAATCATGTAATTTAACTCAGTATTGTGTAAGCCAAAGAAAAATGAGTGTGAAGAAAAGGAAATTGTTTCTCCTATGACATGAAGTTGAATGTTTTGACAAAACTGTTCTGTTAGTTTCCCATTGTTCCCAGAACAAATCACCACAGATTTAGTGGCTTAAAACAAATTTATTCTCTTCTGTTTCTAGAAGTTCGAAATCTGAAATGGGAATTGTAGGCAAAAGTCAATGTGCCTGTGTTCCTTCTGGAGGTTTTAGGAAAAAATTTGGTTCTTGGCTTCTTTAGTTTCTAGAGGCTACTTGCATTCCCTGGCTTATAACCCTTTCTTTCATCTTCAAAGCCAGCAGCATGCCATCTTCAAATCCTTCTCTCTCTGGCTTCCACTCCCATCCTCACATAGCCTGTTCTGTCCCTGTTTTCAGTGTCACATCGCCCTCTCTGACACTGACTCTGCTGCTTCCCTCTTCCACCTTTGAGGACTCTTATAATTTTGTTAGCCTGGAATAGTCCAAGACAGTCTCCCCATCTCAAGACCCTTAACTTAATCACATCTACAAAATCGTTTTGGCCACGGAAGGTAACACATTCAGAGGCCCTGGGGATTGGGCTATGGTCATCTTTGGGGGAAGCATTCTTTTCTCTCCCACAGTCCAATCTCTGGGCCCCGAAAATTCATGTCCATCCCACATGCAAAATAACATTCATCCCATCCCAACATACCGACAAGGTCTCAACCTATTTCATCAGTAAAGTTCAGTTGATTAAAAATGTCATCAAAAGAAGAGTTGATGAGACAACTATTAAAGGTTGTGGAAACAATTATAAAAATCCAAAAGATCCTGCACTCGGATTGCTTCTTAAGTGTCTTAAGTTCCTAATCCACTTGCAAGAATCTCAAATGGGCAATCCTGGAGGAAGCACTAGAGGTGTGGTTCATGCAAGGAGTATGTTGTGGAAATCCAGTCTGTGATCTGTACTCAAGAGGCTTTGGCCTTGGATTAAAGGATTTATGAATGAATTAACAATTTTATGGGTGAGGTTATAATATACTTTTTAATGTATCAAATGTTGTGATACCCCACTTGAACAAAATCTTTTGATTCAATGACCAACTACGGGTTGTACTCAAGTCCAGTTGAAAGAGCTTCTTTAACTATAGAGTGTATTTCTGGGCTGAGTTACTGTCTCAGGTGAATAAACAAAAGTCAGGAATTAGGGGTCTTGTGTTTAGGTCTTGCTACTATATCTTCTTCCATCGGCAGAGCGGGCCACTCACTGACCCCCAAACTCCTCATGCACATTTCTCACTGTGCCATTGTTCATACCATTTTCTCTTGCTTGCAGGGCCCTCCCCTCTCCTCGTTTTTCTGGTCCCCACCCTCTTCCTGGCCAACAGGAGACATTTATCTTGCCTCTGGTTCTCTTTTTTTTTTTTAAAGATTTTATTTATTTATTTGACAGAGAGGGAGAGAGAGCATAAGCAGGAGGAGTGGTAGAGAGAGAGGGAGAAGCAGGCTCCCCGCTGAGCAGGGAGCCTGATGTGGGGCTCAATCCCAGGACCCCGGGATCATGACCTGAGCCAAAGGCAGACACTTAACCGACTGAGCCACCCAGGTGTCCCCTGGTTCTCTTTTAAAAGGAGCCAATTTAGGTAAATTTATAATTCTGAACTTTGCCAATTTGATGAATAGTCTCCATACCTGAGTATCTGAGGTCATTGGGTCCACAAGGACCTGGCGGGGGTGTTGGACATGTGAAGCTCTGGGTGTCTTGTCTACTGGAAATTATTTCAGAGCATCTAGAAATGATGGGACTATAGCTGGATTTTAGTATGTGTTACAGGTTTAGCCTAGAAAAAAATGTTTTGCTAATGTATTTGAACATAAAAATACCAGGACAGGTAATTTGTAATGGGATGCCCACACACTTTTAATAAATGCCAAGTCTCCTCAGAAGTGCAAATGCTGAATGTATTACAACAAAACCTAATTTTATTGTGGCGGCAAACATACACCCATGTGTCTGGAGTATTCACATAATTGCAGGCCTCATAGTACAGGGGATTTAATATTTAACTCTTAACTACAACTAAAGTCAGTCCTGATGTGATAAAGAAAAATTGTGTTAACCTTTGGTAATTAGAATATAAAACCAGGAAGACTAAAAATTGTTAGTCTAACTTTTGTTTATTGACTAGAACATCTAAATGGCTTTAGGCATCACAAAACAATAAAAAAAATGTGGCTTCCTATTGGGTCTTTGATCCATTTTAATTTATTTTTGATGCTGTATGCAGTTTCTGAATATCTTTTGTGGCTTGTAATAAAATAGCCGCAGTGCAATTTTGCATGTATGTCAAGCGACGCGTGACCTGCTATGCAAATTTAATACCAAGGTGCCAAAGCTGAATTCATAATGTTTCCCAGCTACAGAGCTGTTTAAGGCAGTTTAGAAATCAATGAATATGTAATATGAAGGTGATAAGACCTAAATAAAAACCCTATTTATCTACTATGAAAAAGTATTTATACACAGAATACTTAGCACAAGCAGAAAATGGACAGAGTTTCCAATTATATGGTTTGCATAAACAAATGTTAAACTGCGTGCTCTGCATAGATAATAACGGAGGCAGTCCCTCTGCATTGTGCTTTCAACTTTGAAAATGTTTACAGATGTGTTCTCCCTCTTAGGATATAAATAAAATGAAATGTGCAGCTGAAGCAGTGAATGTCCTCTGAGTTCTAGTATTTCTTCTGCGTAGTATGTCAGTTTAGATTCTATTACTTGATCTACGACTGAATTTCAATAATACCAAGGTAAACAGATATGTGTCTTATGGTGTCTTGCAGTCTGTTAGGCAATCAGAGAGATCAATTGACGGCAATTGATGAAAGTGAGAAAATCTTGTGCCCAGGTTGTTTTAGAATGTGTAATATTATAAGGGTTTCACCTTTTGATATGCCACTATTCAAATCGATGTAATGCTCCTGATGCTGATGGAGTAGCTGTGCTGTGATTTGAGGAAACATTTCAGGGGTTTGCCGACTGGTTCCTTGTGTAGTAACTGGCTATACCATGGACAGAGATGGACGGGGGTGAAAGACAGGACTTGATTGATAAGAATCAGTCCTAGCTTTTTATCATGAGAAAAATAGATTTCCCTTTCCCCTTAGAGAGAGTTACAAAGCAAGCTAGTGTGTTTGTGTATATGCACGGTGTGTGCACACATGCATATGTGAGTATGCATATGCATGCAGGCGTTTTTGCGCGTGTGTGGGTGCACGTGCACGCGCACACACACACACACACACACACACACTCAATCTGCACTGTTTTATGACACCCCTGCAAGTCAGATTCCAGACACATTTATATCCTTTGGCTTAGAGGAAGCTGCCACAATAATGACTAATAGTGTATAGAGCAGTCAAGGAAAATGTAGGGGTGGGATTTGAAAAAGGCATCCATAATGCCATCTGGGTGGTGCTGATACTCAGAAGAACTGGGGATGCACTGATCTAGAGGCCAAATGCTATCATAACGAAGTCAGAGGAAAGTCCAAGTGATCGGGGACGTCACGACTCTTGGTAGATAGTGATGAACTTTCGTACCGGGTCTGTGTTTGGGTCTTTCAGGGGGGAAGAATCAGTTTCTAGAAATGTCGTGCAGTGAAAGCCACAACTTGTCCTTAGACAAGTTGCCAGGATAGACGCTACAGCGAGAAAACTGGTGGGTCTCTGCCTTTGAATTTCCTTTGGAAAGCTGCAGCCTCGCTAAAAGGGCTTAAAAATCAGACGGTAATTCTGAGGAAGGACAAAATAAAGACTCAATGTATCCAATATAATCTTGAGATTTTCATAGCAAATTGTATTTGTATTGGTGTTTGTCAGTGTGTGTTTTCTGTTAAAGCTTAAATACACAGCAATTTATGCATTTCACTGGAAGGTTACATATTGCTTTCTAAACGAGATGTGATGTCAGATACTGTTCATCTTATTTAACAAATGGGGATGCTGTCAGGGTAAGTAATGTGATCCTCCAAAGATTGCTGACATATTTGGGTTGTGGAGACTGGTGAAATGGAGATTTGGCAATTATCTGGGTCATTTCATCAACAGAGACAGCCAAACTTGATAATTCAGACGAAAAATAATCTACCTTGGCCACTTTTATTGAACAGATGAACTGAAAAATTGCCAAATCCCCACTTCCTGATGCTCTGTTCAAACCAGCCTTGTCTGCGACAGAGCCAGGCGAGCAGGCTGACTCCCAGGGTAGGCTCTCGTTCTACTTAGCTTAATTAAATGTACCAGACACCCGAAGTGATGGAGTTACCCACGGGAGTACTTGAGCCCCATATTGAACCAAAGAGAGGTGTGCTTTTGGCGTGGGGAGTGCCATTTTTAGTGCCCACCCTGTGCTGAAACAAGCCACAGTCTTGACACTTCAGCCCCCTCAGCCTCCACATGTTCTTCCCAGGAAGCTATTCCGACCTTGGCCTGTTGCTGATGCTTTCAGGAAGATGCAGTTCATAAGGAATGTTTTGGAATATAGCTACAGAAAAGCATTAAAAATTGCCGTTGTTGTTGTTGTTTAGAAAGAACATCTGTAGACGCTATTTTTCAAGATTCGAATTTACTGCTGTGCAAACAACAGGCCAAATTACATTATCTGTATTTAGCCCTAGTCTGTTGCTGTACTCCTGAGGATTGAATTGGCAAGCAAATGTCCTGTCAGAACGCTTTCTGGGGCTGGAGATCTTTCTAGCTCTTAAAGATTGTAAGGCTCAAAATTAACTAGAATTCCCCTAATAAAATTTTAGTGTGTCACATAGGGCCTTTGTCCTTTGTATTCTGTGAAAACCTTTCTTTCTGCAGGTACGATGATAGGGAGTGTGAGTGTGTGTGTGTGTGCGCATGTGTGTGTGTTGTGCCCATGTACGCATGTGCCCACACCATTATGGTAAATTGCCTTGGTGGATTCCACTCAGCTGTGCAAAAATCTGTAATGCTGGCAGGAGCAATTATATCATGTCCATTATATTAAAATAGACCTCCCAGATTGAGAACGAAGTGGCGTTTGAATGGGCAGACAAAATCGTGCTCTAAGTGATGCGCTTGTAAGCATTTTGATGAGCATGAGCTTCTGTTTGGAAAATGTCTGACCTGTCTCTCATTACCTGGTCAAACACTGGCCGGTTTTAACACTGGACCTTGCTCTTTTTTTTTTTTTTTCATGAGACTTTTAAAAACTGGACAGGGCCCTCTATCTCTTCTGATTTCCGCTCCTTTACGGGTAAGAAAAATGTGTTCGTGGTTCTATTATTTATTGCCATGATAAATGACAAAACTTTGAGGGAATTCATATAAAGTCCAAATGATGAAAATGAAGCCAGAGGGACTCTGCATTTAAAATACAACACATTGATCACTTGCAACGATTATCCATGATTTGGGATTTTCAAAAATAGCACAATGTTTTGAAATTATTTGAATACTCACGCAGAAGAACACTGTTTTCCTGAAGAAGGAGTTTTCTAGACTCATTGCTTTAGAAGGTAGTTTTCAGTGCATCTTATGGAAACATCTTGCGGCATACTCCTGCTCTCGTTTTTAACCCTGAGGAGTAATCTACTTAGCAGTCAAATTGATTTCATTTGCGGTTGTGTGTCTGTACATTAGTCTGTGACTTACTGTGAAATTTGCCATCTTTGCCATGACCAACCCATGAAATTTATCATCTGTCTTTCTGATTTACATAAAACTCCATGTACAATCATCAAACCCAATTCACAAGTGAAAAGTGTTAGATGACAATGCTCAACATGGAAGCATTTTGACTTTGCATTTGGTGTGCAATGAAAAGGTAAATTGTTAGAGTGAACCATGTATAGATATTTTGACATTTATATATTTAGGTTTCATTTGATCTTAAGTGTGCCATCATTATGGATTCATTTGCTATTACTGAAAAAGTACTTAGTATAATGGATTCATTTGGTATCCATGTGGATGTCACATGTTCTTTTATACATGTTCTACTATAATTTTATCTCAATTCCACTTTAATTCAGAATTGGTTAATGGACTGTATCATAACTATAGTTCATTTTTAAAAATCCAAACCTCTCAACTAAATTTTCTCATACTTAAAGCTGTTGAGCTATATGCCTTGGAAATAGCAAAGTTTACTTGGTCCTTGTCAGAACTATGGGCTAACAGCAGCTCCATTAGAACGGTGTGCTTTGTTGACAACTGGGCACTGTGTGAGGTAAACAGAAATGGGAGGGGCGCCTGAGTGGCGCACTCGGTTAAGTATCCAACTCTTTTTTTTTTTTTTAAAGATTTTATTTATTTATTTGAGAGAGAGAGTGAGAGAGAGAGAGCACAAGAGGGGGGAGCGGGAGAGGGAGAAGCAGACTCCTTGCTGAGCAGGGAGCCCGATGTGGGACTCAATCCCGGGACTCCAGGATCATGACCTGAGCCGAAGGCAGTCACTTAACCAACTGAGCCACCCAGGCACCCAAGTGCCCAACTCTTGATTTCTGCTCAGGTCGTGATCTCAGGGTCGTGATCTCAGGGTCGTGAGATCGAGCCCAGCGTGGGACTCCGCACTGGTCGTGGAGCCTGCTTAAGATTCTCTCTCTCCTTCTCCTTCCACCCCTCCTCCCCTCACTTGTGTGCTCTTGCTCTCTATCTCTTTCTTTCTCTCAAATAAATAAATAAATAAATATTAAAAAAATGGCATTACAGGTAACATTGGTGAGGGAAAAACAAACACCATTTGCTAGGCAAGTTTTTCTGTACTTGATTTTTTTTCTATTAAATGCTGCCTTATCAATCCATCCTTTGTTCTCCCTGCCTCCCACCCAATCTTAGTACTTTCTCTGTCCCTTCAGGGCTTCAGTAGGGACACTTCACCTGGTAAAGGAGTGTCACATGTAAGCCCTTCCTGCTATCTCCAAACCACACTGATACATCGTTCCCCTGCAGAGGGTTCTTGTAACTCACTTTGACACTTAGCGAAGCCTTAAACAAGTAGAATTACCTATACAGCCCAGACCCACATGATTAACAATGAATCTTCCTAGGGCATTTTAAACAAAAGTGGCTTCATATCCAATTATATTGGAAAGGGCAGACGGTCTGCATCAAAGCCTTGGATTGCTGAGAAACAATAGCATAAGGTCATAATTTTAGCTTGTTTATAGAGCGATAGTGAACTGTTTGCCCACGAGTCGATCTAGGGTAAACAAGCCCCTCTAGACTCACTTGGAAAAGCCAGCAAACTCACTGAAGCTCTTTGCCTATTAGGCTCAGGATGAAAACCGAGGCTGAAAGCTGCCAATATTTATATACAGTATTTGATTCGGTTGCTTTATCTTATAGTAAAACCAGCTGGGGGAGACAGAGACTTTGAGGGACCAGAACAAACAAAAGTACCTATAAAAGTATGTAATCAAGGTGTGGTGTCAAAGCATTTAGACCTCTCCATCCTACTGCCTGGGTTTCTTGTTGCCTTTAACAATGTGCCATTTTTCTACTCTAGGATCTACTGCAGTCTTCTAATTCTTTTCCTATCACAGGGCCATGAAGACAAAGGAGTACCAAGCCTCTACCAGGACATTTCAGATTATGATATATATATATTTTTTTGGCCCTCGTTCATCACTAAACATGGACTGCTCCTCCAAGTCATGAACAGAAGCCATGTGTCATGCCAAATGCTTCCTTCCTTTAAAATCATATCCGGTTCCCATATTGTGGCTGGACACGTCTCCCAGGGAGAATGGTTCTCATGACTTGCATGTAGCCCCCAAAGCACACTCAACTTGGAAAGGTAAAACAGTATGTTTATTGTAGGTGGGTCATGGATTTTGAAATTTAGTTTTTATTTTGTAGTCCTTCGAGGGTAAATCCCTTGCTTTGTAATGACTGGTCCAGTGGGACAGGCAGTATGTCAGTGGTTGATTCTAGGGTAATGGAATTTCAGAGGCTTTACTATAGGGTTCTCAGCCTTGTCCTGCTCCTTTGCCCTGCCACCCATGCTGATGATACCCAATGTACACCTCCTGTCCACAATCACATTTCCAACTGCACAGTACATTTTTACCTAGATGCTTTGCACTAAAAAACCATCCTAAAAAACCAACTATTTTATTCTTAAGTGTTACACTTATATTAATGAGTTACGATTATTAATGGAACCTTACATAACTCAAAGATAGAGCTCCATATTCTTTTACAATGTAATATTTTTCATTTTTGTCTGCTAAAAGACCACCATCCATGCAGGCATCCAGGCTCAAACCCTGCCACCCAAATCCCATCATTTGCTGCCTGTCCGTTTACCACCATGGCTTTGCCCATCGCCATCTTTCTCTTCATCTCCTGTCGGAATGATTTCAGGAGCCTGTCCAACTACTGGTCCTGCTAGCAATTCCTACTTTCTCTCCCATCCAACTCATTTTCCAGATTCTTTCATTGACTGATTTTTCAAAAAACCTTTCTCACCATTTATTTCTCTGCCTCAAAACTTGGATGGTATGATGTTTCCTGAAGAGTGAAGTCCAAACTCATCCTAACCCTCAGCCCCAAGCCCATCTCCCATTACTTCTCCAGAGCTCCATCCACCCTGTGAGCCTTGTGCTCCAGCCTGTGATGAAGGATGCTTTCACACCTCTGTGCTTTGGCATAGAATGGTTTGGGTTGGAATAATCTTCCTTCCTCTCAAAATTCTATTCATCCTTTAAAGTCATCCACAAAAGTTCCTCCTTCTGGGACATTTTTAGTGCTCCCATATCTCTGAAGCAGAATTGATGATGCTTTCTTCTTTGGTCATAATATATCTCACATTTTAATTTTTTTTATTAGATCACCTCTGTCTTTCCTTCTAGAATGTGTGTTCCCTGAGTAGGCTTTTTGTTGTATTCATCATGGTATCCTCAATTCCAAACACAGTATTTTCACACAGTAGGTACTTTATAAATGTTCATCAATTAAATCTATTGGAATCAAATGGGATCCACAGGCATGACTTCATGGCAGAGGCACTATGCTTCCTACTGGTTAGCATGGGCTGTCATTTTTTATTGTGATCAAAACAGCAAAAAGGCTCTTAGTTGGCCAGGAGGAAGTCTAGTGTTTTGAGCGCCACAGTTAAAGGGACCATAAGATGGAATGGATTAGAAGGGAGAGGGGAGGGCTCCAAGCTTTCTCATATGAAGCAGGGGCAGTGAACTTAGGGGAACAGGAGATACATCTCACAATCTGTTGAATGGAAGGAAAGCCGAATTAAGCTTGTCCTATGTGGCTCTGAGAGATGGAATCCCAGTCAATCAGGGAGGCCAGTTTTGGCTGAGTGTTAAGGGACGTATGCATCATCCCGAGGCAGAGGAGGTGTGAGTTCCCTGTCGCAGAAGGTGTGTGAGGAGAAGCTGCACAGGAGAGTCAAGTATCAGATGAGGATTTCAGCTAGATGACCACAACTAAAACGCCCTTCCAACCCTCTAATCCCATGGTTCTATACATTTGGGAGGATGCTCCTTTGCATTCCATACAATGTGTATGGACTCAAGTTGTCCGTGTACATTTTAATCCTCTGTCAAGCAACTGGGTTTCTTGAGTCCCTTGACTGGGTTATTTGGTTTATTTATCTAGCTTCTTTTTTTAAGATTTTATCTACTTAACAGAGAGAGCACAAGCTGGGGGAGCAGCCAGGGGGAGGGAGAAGCAGACTCTTCGCTGAGCAGGGCGCCCAATGCGGGGCTTGATCCCAGGACCCCGGGATCATGACCCGAGCCGAAGGCAGATGCTTAACCGCCTGAGCCACCCAGGTGCCCCTATTTATCTACTTTCTGATGTCACTTTCCAAGCTTCAGTGCCAGAAGCACCTGTGCTGGCCAGTTAAGTCTGAAACCTTGTTTTTCGGAGCCTTGCACTGCCTTTGCAGTTTCAGAGGTGAGGGCTTCCTGTGGCCGTGCTAGCTGTAGTTCTTCCTAGGAAGCCATATGGGCAGGATGTTGTTTTGGACACTGTCCATCCAGCAAGTAAACAGGTGCTTCACCTTGGCGTATGGAGCAGTGGGATCGTACCCAGAAGGAACTGTTTGTAGTTTGTGTAAAGGATCTCCCACTGTCGAACCCACTGGCATTACTCTTAGCATAAAAGCCACATGTCACATAAGCTCAGCTATCGGAAACTTTGAGAAAACCCACACGTTAATGGTACACACAAGATGAGAAGAACGCCCAATACTGTAATGCCTGCACTTTGACTGAGTTGTCCCAGATATATTTAATTACCTGTGTGTTTCATTTTCCAGACCAAGAATGTTCAGGTTAGGACCACAGGCTGTGTTGATGTCCCATCTAGCCTGGAGCCCAAGGATGCTCTTTCTTTAAGGTGTAGAAAGATGAAATGGGAGAGCTCTTTTACAGAGAATATGGCTTTCTGTGTTTCGGTGTCTGCTTCACTGACCATTTACGAGGTTATTCCATAGTCTATGAGTGAAGCTCACTTTTGAGTGTAGTGGGAAAAAAATCATCAGCCATTTTGAATGCTCACTGTCTACAAATGTGTTGTCTGATGTCCACTTAAACAGATGGTTCTTATTTTCGGAGAGAGATCATTCTTTCACCCGTCTGGTTTTAGAACCAAGCTGCCTCTCTCAGTGGTCTGTCATCTCCTTGAGGGCAGAGATTATGTCTTGTCTTCCTTTGTGTCCGCAGAGCCTGTCAGGGCCACCTGAACCCACGGTAATGGCTTTGGAGCCATTTGCTGGAGTGAATGGTATTAATTTAATCTGGGAAGTTTTGATCTGTTCTAGCTTTTAATTCAGTTTTGGCTTCCTAACAATAGGTCTGATGCACAAATTGGAAGAACCTAGACTGTTAGGAGGAATCTCAAAAAGCCATATGAATATACAGAGAGACAATTTAATTCTCATTTCTAGGGCTAGTAATAAGATGACCTCTGACATTCCTCTCAATACCCCTCTATGAGGAGTTGAAATGCTCTGCTTGCTGTATTTGTACAAGGATATCTTTTATTAAAGTTTGATCTACTCACTGTAGAGACTAGAAATCTGTGCATTGTAATCCTTAACATATTCATCTGTTTTAATTATCCAAAATAGGATCGCTTTGGCACTTCTGTGTTTGGAAATTCTGTCCCAGAATTAGGCAGACTTAGCGCTTTATAAAGAGTATATCCTGTTACAGAATTTAAAATACTACGTTTTTTCCATTTTCTTTTTGGTCATTTGGGGAGAGGAGTAGAAGTTGCATTTAGTGAGTATCTCGTATGTGCCCCAGAAGTGTGATTGGTTTTGGTATGCAGCGTTTTGTTTCATTTCTACAATTCCCAATTCTATGAAGGTTGAAACTGAAGCTATAAGGGATTCAAGTATCTGGCGCAAGGGCACAGAATACAGGAGTTGAACCCAAATCTCTCCAGTTTCAAAACTGATGTTTCTTTATACTACAATATATATTCACTTGGACTTGTGGCCTTGTGGTACAGTGTTTTTTTCTTTAATTTTTTTATTGGGGGGGAGGGGTAGAGGGAGAGGGAGAAAGAGAATCCCAAGCAGACTCCACACCCAGTGCGGAGCCCCATGCAAGGCTCGATCAAGACCTGAGATCATGACCTGAACCAAAATCGAGAGTCACCTGCTCAACTGACCGAGCCACCCAGGTGCTCTGGTATGGTGTCTTATGTTAGAAGCAATTTTAATGTTGATCCCATGTGTGTCACCATTAGAACTTTGTAATGCCTGTCATTTATTCCAAGAATGGCTAAGATAGAAAGAGATGCAGGAAGGATGGTCTCTCAAATTTTAGTGTTGGTGGTGTCAGGCGGCTGGGGTTTCCAGTGGTTGGAAGTATAAAATAAACTCATAAAATAGAAAGGATAAGCCATGTTGTCAGAATACCGTTCAGCTCCCCCCAATCTTTTAAGCTCCATTAGCTTATCATTGCATTTGTTGCCTTGTCATTGTTACCATTCTTATATTTCAGTTGTTTTTTTTTTTTTTTAATGCATGTTCACTCATTGTTCTGAAATGCTGTGGTAGTTAGAGCTTTAAAAAAAATCTTCAGTACATTATAGATGAGCTTATCTGTAAATGTGCATGGATTAGAGCCTGAACTGTGTGTTTTAACCACCACACAGAGATATTTACAGCATCCTAGGAAGTTATGCCATGGAATAAAAAGGAGTTAAATCGAAGATTTATGTTGCCTCGTGTCACTCTATTAAAGACAACTACCTATATGTACCATTGTAGTCTAGGTGAAAAGTGAGTTTTACAAGTAATAACTTTTTTCTTATTTTCTTTGATCAACTCAACTCAGTTGGAAATGCACAAGCAATAAAGAAATCTCCAGCAGGTTAACTCTTTGCCTTTCATCTACTTTGGTCAGAAAGAGAAGTCTAGTAATAGGGTAATATGATACAAAATGGACCACTTCAGACCAAGATTTCATGGGTCAACTTTTACAGTTAAATTGTAGGCTAATCAAATTCTAGAATAAGTTGAGTGCCTTGGCCAGATGTGCTGGAGTCCTTTAACTGCCTCTTTACCTACTGTTAACTTGAATGTGAAAAGATAGCATTAGAGCCCTGGGTGTGATACCCAACTAATGAACCATTGAACACTACATCAAAAACTAATGATGTACTATATGTTGGCTAACCGAACATAATAAAATTAAATAAATAAATAAATAAATAAATAAATAAATAAATAAAAGATAGCATTAGAATGAGTACAATGACAATTTTTTAAAACATGTCTTCATGTGCCCTTGACACCGAGACCAGTGGCTGGCACGCAATAAATGGTGGGCACTTAATAAATGTGTTTTTTGCATGTATGAATTAGCATCTTTAATGTGAGCCCTTGGGGGGAAAACACAATGTACTATGTACCACCTCTGCAAAATTGTAATTACAATTATCTCATAGGGTTGGTATAAGGATAAAATTATATAATCATGTAAAGTCCCTTGAATGGTATGTGGCATATTGTAATCACTTAATAAATATTAGAGTATAAATTATATAGTAATGGCTTCTTACAGTGACTTTGCTGTTGGAACCAAGTTTGAGACGCATGCGTGTGCACGTACATACGCACACACACAGAGTGGCATAATTGAAAACATCATTACAGGCATGACATTTGACCCCAGGAAAGCATCGTTACCTATCTTGCTTCAATTGTCATGCCTGTGAAATGGGAATTATAATACTTGAACTGCTTTTAAGACAAAGCCTCTCTCGAGGGCTTTTCTACGATATTTAATGGCCACGAGCCAATGATCATCTTAACGTAAATTGTGAAAGCCTGATATGAGAAGAGATTTATGATCTATAAATACTTAATCTGAAAATTGTTATTGTGGTGACGATCAGAGACTCTGGAATGGTGATAGATTATTTGAACTGAAAGAATTCTTCACACAACCAATTTGGAAATAGAGTGACGTAAATTCGCCAAGGCCAGTCACTGTTACTAAGGAGAAGATTCTCGATTAGAAATTAGGTGTTCAGCTGGTGATGAGCTTGATCAAGTTATTTTTATTGCATCACTGACTTGGATGAAAAAATGACACAACAGAACCGAAGACAAATAAGGCTCTTAAAACATATGCAGTGATAAAATGGATCTCTTTGGAAATGGATGATTCCCTGTCCCCTTCCTCTGTGCCTCCTTTGATAGTGGTGCCCATCCATCATCTAGGCAATATAGATCTGCGAGCAACATGTATAATTTTTTCTAGGGTTCTGTTCCATCTTCCTGCGTAGACAAATGGAAACATTTAAATTCTTATGACTTTATAAATAACATAGCATTTAAATTCTTTTATTGTGGTGGAATATATGGAACACCAGGTTTACCATTTTAACCATTTTTTTTTTGATGTATGATTCTGTGGCATTAAATACATATGCAGTGATGTGTAACCAGCGCCATGATCCATTGCCAAAACTTTCATCATCCAGAAGAGACATAGAGCATTTGGAAACTGAATTAGACCTTGATTTTTGGAAAACGGATGGTGCGTTATCTCTCCGTAGATAAGTGGGTTTTTTCATGTGTTTTTCTCCTGTTCAATTCAATTTAAACAATTGGTTTTATCTCTGGGTCTGTGCCATATTCCTATGAGGCAATCTTCACAATTTTGCATCTATGGAATCTTAACAGTTCTATAAGACGGGAGGAGGCATTGGTATTAGGTCAATTGGCTGGCCGACCTATAATTATTATCTCTCTTGAAAATACTGACAGGGCTAATTTTAGTATTCTTCATCCTGATTGCTGTTTTTATATGTTGTTTAATTATTTAGAAACCTTGTTTTGTAGTAATGAATTATACCTGATGAAGTTACTAGCATTACCATGTGTTTAAGTGTGCCAACTGTAGTCAAACATAATCATGGAAATGCTTGGCGTACCAAGTGTCAAGAGCAACTGAGTGAACAAGGGATGAAGGCGTTGGCTCCGTGTAGACTAGTTTTCGCCTTGCTTGCATATATCATAGTCTAAAATTTTCTAAGAGAGAACAAAGTCTTCAATCCAATTTGGCTCTGGGAAAAAAATCATTTTGTAAAATGGATAAACTGCCATTTTCCATACCCAGTGATTCATCATGTATTTCTAAATTCTGATAAGAATTGTTACAAGTCTTTTCTGTAGCATTATTTGAAAATCTACATTATTATGTATGACAGACCATGTCAAAATAATTGTGTGTGGGACTGGTCTGGGTTAAGGGGAATCATATTTGATGTTACTAATTTTCACATTATTTCACCCATAAAAATTCTTCTAGCAGCAAAAGTTTTATTGCACTGTATTTCAGAGTCTCTAATTTATTCATGGGATAAATGTTTCATATAATGAATTTTCAAGTAAATGTATTCTGAAATTCATGCATAACCACGGCTGCTGTAAAACCATAAAAATTTGGTTAAAATTGAGGCATCTCTCCATTCCTCTTGGAAAGTGTAGTGGGGAACCTGGAAGATTTTATGCTAATGAAGACAATATTGTTCGGCTTTCCTTTTATCCAATATAGCCCTTTTATTGAGTTCAAGCCATTATCACAATTAATAACTTTAAATGGAAGCACTTCATCAGTGGTGCTGAGCTACTCCCACTGCTTAAAGGGTAGCCTGTGGTAGGCCCATTTTGTGTCATTTCACACATGCCTCTTGCTAGACAAATGCTCTCTCTTTTGCTTTCTGAATGTCTTGGGTGGTAGTTGTTCAAGAGCCCTTTCCCTTTCGGTCTTATAACCTGCCCTTCTCCACTCACTCCTTTTGCGCCCTGTCTACACCCGTGGTGGTGGTGGTGATGGTGATGGCTGAGCTCTACACTGAACGAGCCTCTGTGGGCCTTGCTGAGTGGCATCACTCTGCCGTGACCCATGTCCGATGAAGAGCTGTGAATAAAAGCAGGGGCTGTAAGCACTGGGTCACACCTGCCTCCATCCTCACCTACAAGAGTGGGATCGGATTATTCCACCCGGGATTTTATTCTAGTTTTCATTCTTTTCAACTCACAGAAGTAAGAGGTAATCCTAGGATTTGGAAGAATACAACCTGTGTTTATCGTGAAGATCAGGAATCCTTGTGATGTGGGAATGTTGCTGTATGCCAAACCTGTGGAATTACATTTAAAGATTAAGTTCACCAAAATAACTCTGATTTTGAAAGCACACTCTAATAGTGCATTTGAAAAGTTTTTAAGTAGAATTCCCTATTTAAAAAAAAATCTGGAGTTCATGTGTCTGCAAGATGGTGTTTCCTAGGGACAAGGACAACACAGAAGTTAAAAGATTACATGGCACATGTTCCTTCCCTGAAAGATGAACAATGATCAGAACGGAATGGGCAACCCCCTGCTCAGAAAACCAGAAAAGAAAGAAAATGGACTATCAAGTATGGTTTTTTAATGAGTAGAATCAGAAATTCAGGATATAATTATTTGTCTCATTTGAAGAGAGAGGAACTGTTGCGCATTCATACCTGTCCATTCATTCATTCAACAGTGTCTATTGTGTACCTACTATGGGCCTGTCACTTTTCTAGGCACCAGGGACATAATAATAAGCCAAGTCCCTGCCTTCATTCACCTTCTGTTCCACAGAGGGGTGGGGGATGGGAGACAGAAAATACACAGGGACTCAGATTTTAGAAGAGAGGTTAAGAGAGGCCCCATTGAGAAGATGACATTTGGGAACAGACTTCAAGGAGGTGAGGGAGTGAGCCATGAGGTTCTGGGGGGTGGGGGAGAACCTTCCAGACAAGAGCAATAGCAAATGCAAAAGTGTGTCTGAGAAATATGAAGCAAGCCACTGAGGCTGGAGCAGAGCTTTCGAGAGCGAGAAAGGTCGGAGGTGGGCCCTGGAGAAGGAGGTTGGATTTGTGCTGAGTAGACAGCAGGTCAGGGAGCATCTAGCAGGCCATTTGTAAGGGCCCTGGATTTTCCTCTAAGAAACATGGAGACTTTTGAGTGGTGTGAGCTAGGCACCCTTGCATGGCATTTTGGTCAAAAAAAAAAAAAATTTAGTCCTTTTCCTTGGTATGTGACATAAGCTTTGGTAAGAGGATGTGGTAAAACCTACGTCTCCGAGGACAAGCACCTTCGGCGGTGGGGGTGGGGGGTGGGGTGCAGTCTGCCCTGATCTTATATAATGAGCAATAGATTTCACAGGAAATGCCTCTAGTATAGAATTTCCAGAGCTCCCTATTCCACCCAACAGGTAAAATTTCCGACAATAAATTCCATTCCCAAACCACTAGCAGTCAGCCTAATTACAGGCATCTAAACAATCCCCTCTCTCCATTGGCAGAAATAAACTTGAAAAGTCTGCCCGGTTATTGACTCTGAATCCCAAAATCAATGTGAGGTAGTCAGTTCTCAAATAGAAGAAGCTGAAGAGAATGTAGGAAGAGGCTTGAAAAATTAGCCTCTTCAGAAATGCAGGAAGAGGATGTTTGCCATCTTTGGGTTGGGGGCGGGCATTCTTCCTAGCAGCCTGTCTTGGAGGGGCCCGATGGAGGTAAATGAGTTCATTTTAGTCTGCTCAAGAAGTTCTGTTCTAATGGCTCTTTCAGGGGATGAAAATGCAAAGTGAATCTCTGGATGACCAGATGCATGGAAACAGGTTTTAAATGACTACAGTGTAATTGATCTATGCTGCCATCAGTTGTGACCCAGGTAATAGTGGAATAAAACAATTTCAAGTGGGTCAAGACATCCCTGGAGTACTTGCTGCCGTGAGAGAGAAATCTCCCAGCCATGTGTCTTAAGTCCTGTAAATCACGTTAGACTTAATGAAGCCTTCTGCAGTTGTTGACATGTTGTATCTGGATTGAAGAAACATGGAAACTTTTGATTAATTGCTGTGGTCCTAGGAAGATAAAATATACAGATCCCTCACTTTTTTTCAAGTGAGACTCCGAGCGTTTGTCTTTATGTATAATTACTCCCTAATTATTTCAAACACGCTCCCTTAGACTTTGTCCTCCGCTCAGACTAATATTTGCATGTCTGCTTTGTGGGTTTAGTTTATGATGTTTATTTTTTTTCAAACAGAAACCTCTGAAACTCAAGTCTGATCTGGGGTGTGGTCAGCATGTTTAGTTTCGTTGCTTGGGCACAATCGAGTTTGATTGAAAAATACTGCCGGTTTAGTCCAGTTCTAAAGATGGATTCAACTGGAATGCCTGCTCTGTGCAACACTGTGTTTAGGGAACGTCTTCACAGGGAACCTGTAGAGACCACAGCCCCAACACAAGAAGGTTACTGAGAACCAGATTTTAAAGCAACCCGTGTGCATCTTCTCCTGTCTCTTGCTCTCTCTCCCTCCCTCCTTCCCTTCTACCAGTCCTCTCTCCCTCCACGTACACAAACATACATTTAATCTTTTGCCTGTAAATTGTGTCCATTCTCTCTTGCTTTTTTCTTTCCCCGCTCTGGGGCTTCATGAGTATCTATGGCCAGTGCTCCGTAACTGTTCATTGTGAGTCACAGTCATATGGTGGTGGAAAGAGCAACACATGGGTGTTCCTTGGTGCTTCTGAGCTCATGTTCCAGATGAAACATGAATGTTGCCATCAATTACTCCCCAAAAGATGGTGGGAGCATATTTGTTAGTAATATTTTGATAATAACTATATAAACATATTTCTCATGCTATTCTGACTCCTACATCTTCATTCACGGAAGAACATTTTATTTACATTGTCAAGTAAGAGGGTGGCAGTTTAACCAAGACTTGTAATTTATCACTCGCTTTGCTTTCCAAGGCAGATCCTGGAAGTTGCTCCCCACCCCCCACCCCCCGAAATGGATCTGTGATCATTCTTTCGAAATGTATGTTTTCTGTTATGCTCAGAAGGGAAAAACAGATATCTGTATCTATATATTCATATTTATATCTATATCCATATCGACCCTCTCTCTGCATCCCGGGGTGATTACAGTCTACTGGGGTTTACATGTCTGACTGCCCCTTGGCCTTCCAGGCTTAAAACCTAGGCATGGAGAATTCATCTCACTTGGTGGAAGGCAACTTTCTTTTGAGTATATATTTCCCAATCAAAGCAAGACTGTCCACAGTGTGAAGGAAGCTTTTACGCTCAAGAGGTAGCATGAATCTGAGCAAAATTAGGCAAGGCTAAAAAAAACTTCCATGTGGACAAAGGGAAACTTGAACATGGCAGTGAAGGGCACATGGCTCAACCACTTATTTGCTCTGTGACATTGGGGAAAGTCCTTCAGGGCCACTGTGCTCACGTGTAAAATGTGGGTAATAGACCCTGCCCCGTGACATCATTGTTAGGCCCAGATGAAACAAATGCATTGGAAATCACTTGTGAGGATAACACGAGATAAGGCTTATCAAGCAGTGATCACGTGGAATCATTGAATAGACGAGAGCAGTTATTATCATCAGAGCAGACGGATTGTCTGTGTCAGCCCCTCGTTAGGATGGCCATGCACCCAGGGCCAGCAGTGGCGGGCAGGGAGGGATTGTGGGTTGATGATTGTTCTCTGACTTTTAGAGACAGATCATTTCAGGCTTGAGGAGACAGGGTAAGCTTCATGGAGGAGCCATGATTTTATTTGATTGTTGCGCTTCACAAGTGTATCAGTTCGCCAGGGCTGCTGTAAAAATACCCTAAACCAGGTGGCGTAAAGAGCAGAAATGTATCGTCGCACAGTTTTGAAGGCTAGAAATCCCAAACCAAGGTGATGGCAGAGCCACGATCACTCCGAAGCCTTCAGGGGAGGATCCTTCCTTATGTCTCCCAGCTTCTGGTGGCCCCAGATGTTCCTTGGCCCTGCACTTCAATCTCTACCTCCCTCGTCACATGGCCTGCTCTGTGTGCACGTCCCTGTCCAGATTTCTCTCTTCCTGTGAAGACATCAGTCATTTTGGATTAAAGGCCCACCTTCCTGTAGTATGACTTCATTTAACCTCATGAATTACATCTGAAACGCCCCACTCCCAAACAGGGTCCATCATGTTCATAGGCACCGGGGGGTGGGGGGAAGGAGTTCAAGATATCTTTTTGGGAGGACATAGTTCAGCCTATAACAGCAGGTATGTACTAAGGTTCTGCTCCGTGCTGGGTGCCGGTCTTAATTCGGAAGGACAGGCAGGTGGGGCAGAGGGAAGGAGGGCTTATAAGTGAGGGATATCACGTGACTTGAGGTTCTGGAGAAGAAAAGCACAATTTTGTCCAGGAAATAACATGCTGATGTGCTTGTCCGAGTGGACGTTTCCCCATGAGCATGGCGGAGGAGTTGCAGGGAAGGTGGGCCGTGTCACATATGACCAGGACTTCTGATGTTTGGAAGCACACTGGTCCCCTTGGCCTTGTTGCCCAACTTGGGGACTGGCCCTTGCCTCCACTCAGTCTCACGAGAAGCAAACCTACAAGATGTCCTAGACTTCCTCCCTCTTCTCACCTCCCCATGCCCCTCTTTGTTCAGTC
Organism: Halichoerus grypus; assembly: GCF_964656455.1. Lineage (NCBI taxonomy): Eukaryota > Metazoa > Chordata > Mammalia > Carnivora > Phocidae > Halichoerus > Halichoerus grypus. Next base: position 6,182,432 of record NC_135727.1, on the reverse strand, counting down.
ATTACAGGCTGTCAGGCTGACCTCTCCCTATACCCTTACTGCCTGGGACATGGCTATGTTTCTTTCTGACTTGTTCCCCTGCCCCCAGGTCTTCTGCCTAGTTGATCTAACATACCGCTGCAGATCTCATCACCCCAAGCCCCTGTTGGAAACCCCTTCAGTGGTTCTCCAACACTGACGTGATGAAAGTCAGACTCCTTGCTTTAGCACAGAGGCTGACCTACCCCTTCACGACTGGACTCCATTTCCCCATAAGGACTCTTCATTCCCATCACACTGAACCCCCACCCGTGGAGCGCCTCAGCTACCCCACGCAGTGTCACGTGCAGTGCCTTCTTGACATCCCGTTACGCTGAGCAGTGCCTTCTTCCTTTCCTTTCAACCTGTTCACGGTTTCAAGTATCCTCTCTTCCAGGAAGCCTTTCCTGACCCCCTTTCTGGTCTTCAACAGGTGCTCTTTCTTCTCATGCTTCCTGATCATAGAGCTGTTGTCTCTTCTGTGCCCGGTCTCGTGGCACCGTGTACCACAGGCACCGATGACCTTGGCTTTTCACTCCGCCACACAGGAGGGCTTGAGAAGGGCCCATGGCTCATGCCTGTGTAGCCCCCATGCCTAATGCTGGGCCTGGCCCAGGGAAGGCTGCCGGGAGAGGTTCACGAGCTGGAGACCGGAAGGGCAGAGGCAGGCCCACGTCCTGCGATGACTGTCCCGCTAATGTCTTCTGGCAAAAATGCAAGTAGAAGCATCCTCTCCACCCCCTACAGACACTGTACTTGAAGAGGAATTTAATGCAACTGAGAGATAAGGGGAGAAACTTTCTAATTATACAGCCCACAGGCCCCGTCATTTGGCAGGGACCATATTGCAGCGCTCACTTTTCTCTGTCTTAATCCACCATTTCCCAAAGTCTAATTATTGAGAGAACATTAGGCAGAAGATGGGGAGTGAGGAAAAAACTTCAGTAGACAATCACCTTGTAAACATCTTGCGATGGGGATGGCTATTAAATAGGAACGCTCAGTACCAACTGAAGCTCGGGCGAGTTTAGCCAAGCAAATCAATGCAAGTTAATCTTTCAGTGTCAGCTGGCTGAGTTTTGGACGAGTGATGAATGCCTTGACTGGAAAGATGGAATGCCGGAATGCCAGCCAGTGTTCTGACAGCCACAGATGGTGCCGATTACTGCTAGTGGAGCCTGTCCTGCTGTGAGCCCAGGATGTCTGATTTGTGGCCACAGGAAAATGAAAAAGAGGCCTTCCAGCTGGGCCTGTCACCTGTCCTTTATTGTTCTGTAACCGAAATTGTATTCAGGTGTGAAGACCTTTTTGGTGATGGTGGCCGGGGGGGCGGTGCTGAGCATGGGGAGGGGACAGCGTGCTTCATGTTAATTACACAGCCGTGCTAATTGCCGAGCATATGCCTGAGAAGGGTGGGGCAAGTCACTACCAAGGTTGGCCACTTCTTCCCACCCCATTCCCAGCAAACAAAAGACTAACTAACTGTAATCGTCCTGGAGTAAGGACAAAGGGAAATGAAAATATCCCACATACTTGTCATTTCCATGGGGCCTTGGACACAGCAACAGCATCTAGCACATTGTTTGATTAGGTGTGCCTTTGCTAGAAGCACTGCTCCTCCCATGGTGACAGATGAGCCCATGGTCCAAGGTAGCCACTCTCACTGGATGAGAGCTCCTCATGCACTTTACCTACATTATTCTTAATCTTCCCAACAACCTCACCTGTAAGATATTATTACCCCACTTGAAAATGAAGGGACTTGGCCACAGAGGCTGAATGGCTTTCTCAAGAGCTCAAAATTACTGGGTGATGCCACCTAGATTTGAGTACAGTTCTCTAAATCTCAAGAATAAGTATGGCCAAGAACAGAAAAGAAGACTGTGGGTTTCCATGGCGTGTAGTTGAAGACAAGGGCTTGGCCAGTGTCGCCAGGAGCAGTAAAGGTGCTGACACGGGGCTGGGGAGTAGGAGTGGAATAGCAATGAGGTGGGGAGGCAACAGCAGCGGTACTAAAGAATATGTCATTTACATTTTTACTATTATTTGTAGCCACGTTTTCTCTCCAGTGGATCACTGCTAAATCTTATGGTTCTGGCCTTAGATAATAGTTAGGCACTGGGGTGGGTTGTCCTGAAGCAAGTAAGGTGGTAGGGACAGCTGGTGCCCAATAGCTCGAGTCAAGAGGAAATACCAGCCTATTCCAGTTGCTGAGCCTTGGAGGGGCATTGGACTCTTCTAGAATACCTGAACGAAGCTACTCCAGCCACACTCATCGAGACTTCCATCATCCCTTGGGAGCCCCATAGATGCAGAGTGAGGAGTGGAAAAGGTGGCTGTGATGCCCCCCCAGGGACCCCAGGGACAGTGTCATGCCCCCAGGGCCTAGTCTTCACGCCCACACACCCCAGCCCTGTCCACCCAGATGCGGTCCTCCAACCCTGGAGGTAGAGATGTAGTGGGTGTCCACTGGGGTTCTCTTCTCAGGATTTGGGAGTACAGGTCCTGGGTCTGGAATATTATCTATTAGAAGACTCCCCCCTTCAATAAAACATGAAACAAAATCAGGCTTCAGTGACCTCTGGGAAAGCTGTAAAGACTTAACACAGTGTCTTAGAAGACATTCCCTCCAAGTGTGTGGGCAAGTAGAAAGGAGCTTGGGTCCTAAGGAAACTTGGCTCACCAAGAGGCGGCTGGTACCTTTAGACCACTTCACTTTTCTGACATAATGCTCATCTTTGGTAAACTTTCAGTACATTTCTCCCTTTCCTACTTTGTTCTTTCATACATTTTTTTCTGATTCAACACAAATTACTATTGACTGCACTTCCACATTTCTCTCTCTTTGTGATATTTAATAGAATGAGTCTAGACATCTGTGATCTCTAATTGATTTTTTCCCCAAAAGACAATTAGTTATAAGAACTTAAGCAACTCAGACTTACTTTACTTGGAATATTATAACCTTTGTGGACAGAATATCTGGGTCACTTTGGTTTTTCCTTCCTGACTTTTCAAGGTGGCCAAGGGTATCCCCTAGACTGTGTTGAGCAAATGTATTTTTGGAGGGATTTTAGGTAAAATTAATATGGTATCTGAAGGGTGACAGTCCAGTTGTCCTCAGTAATGGCCACGTGGCGATCGTTTCAGGGGTTCTCAGGATCACCCAGGGTTAATTGATTTGCTAGAAGGCTCATAGGACTGAATGTACGGTCTCACTCATGGCTCAGATTTATTATAGAGACAACAGCAAGGATCAGTAAAGGAAAAGATCCATCAGGAAGAGTCTGGAGGAACCCACGTGCAGGCTTCTAATGCTCTCTCCCTCCCACCAGGGGCCACACTGAATACTCTATCCCCAGTAGCAAAATGTAGCAACATGTGTGAGTTGTTTCTGCCCAGGGTATCCCATTTGAGACTCAGTGTCCAAGATTTTTCCTGGGGTCTGGTCACATAGGCCCCCCTGCCTAGCAACTACCAAATTTTCAGATTCCCAGAATCTGAGGGTCGTCAGTGCCCCAGGCAGGTAAAATAGCCTTATGCTTAGGGAAAGGTCCCTATCAGTGAAGGGAGTCACAACAGTGTGTCTTAGAGAGGCCAGGTGGCTTCCTTCTAATGTTTCCCCGTAAACCTTTGTAACCTGGCCTGGGGCATCAGGCCACTCTGGCAGCAAGTTGGAGCTGACCTGAAAACCTTCCAGGGCCGAGGTGCTGTCATGACAGGGCACACACACCAAGTATGATCCCCGCAGATAGAGTTTATGATCCTGAGGTGCCCCACGTGCTACAGGCTAATAGAGCCCCCAGCGTAACTGACCTCCTTCCAACTGCAAGAGGAGGCGGGGGGTCTACAAGGTGGGAGTCATGCTTTACAGTCAAATTTAGATGTTTGCTGATCTATTTACTTGTTTATGTAAAATTAGTCATGATCTACTGATTGACTCAATTTAAGCGTAATAACGTGGAGATCTGCTTTCTTTCTCCGTGGAATTATCAGGCTGGAATTACCTAACTGCTAGTAGTTTGTAAATTGAGATGGAGAAAGAAGCATTTTGTCCTCATTTTATTAAATGTGACCTATAGGAATTGAGCTATTTTGCCCTCAACCTCAAACACAAACATTTCGCAGATTTCAGGATCCAGTTAACAGTAGAAATATATGAGATAAATGGCCCTATAAAAATGACCCTCTAAGCACGTGGGAATCAGGTCGGAGGTTCCAGATAAGCTTTTGTTTGCCAGTTGCGTACATTCTATTTCCAACCGTAACACTTTGGAGAATTGGTGGCTTTTGCTCCAAATGACTACAAATAACTAAATCGCAGTCTCTTAAGTGGGAAAGTGGTTTTCACGTTACATTTGGAAGCGAAGGTGAACAGAGAACGTGACACAGGGGTCAATAAGGACCCAGCACTTTATAGTTTACAAAATATTGTCCCATCAATTCTCACAACTACCCTCTGCGGTTGGCATTTTCGTTCCCACTTTAGAGGTCAAGAAAAATGGAGGTGGGCACATGCTGAAAATCACAGTGAACAAACAGATAGCAAAGCGGGGATCCACACACGGCCATCCTGCCCCCCACCGCCTGCCTCTCCGCTTCTGTACCCTTCGCTGTCCCCGTGAGGCTCGGAACCGTCGGGCCTCACCTGGCTTCAGCAAGGAAATGGCTTGCAGTAGAGAAAACATTCTTTGTAGCCTCCTAGCGCCTCAAGACTGATGTTTCTCTCGCAAACATTCCTCGCTTTTTCCATTCAAGGATTCACAAAATGCCTATAGAAAGAGGTTGCATTTTGTGTGTTTTGACGTTTTGGGCAGATCAGTGCTGCAGAAGGGCCGTCGGGCCAGGGAAGACGTCGGGAGACACAAACCTGAGAAGACTTACTGAACATTATACGACATAACCTCTGGGTGTCATGGGGGCTGGAGAGGCTCTTGGCTGGTGAACACTCCTGCCGACAGAGGTGATCACCTGCAAGGCTCTGGGGGTTGTTGGCCGTACTAGTCAGACCTACTGCTGCAGAACTAAGTCATCAGCACCTTGTCTCAGCAGTTTGTGCAGAGCGAGCTGAGGATGGAAGCCTAACGCAAGTCTCCTTTGGCACAAAGCTGCTCGCGTAGCCCCACCAGGCTTACTGTCCACTGTCCTTTGTCGTAGACCGTTGCACAGCCAGTCTCCAGGCTCTCGCCTTCCCCGGGCCTGGCTGCTCGCTAAAGGAATCTCTGCCGGCTCCTGAACCCATTTTCATTTCCTGCCGGCAAGAAGAGAAGGGGTAAAGCTGTCGCAATCCACAGGCCATAGGCCCCAAGTGGACAGTTTTCTGTGGAGCTGGAGAGGACGATGGGCGGGTTTATGTAACATTAAACCCAGGCGGGCACTTACCCGCTTCGCCTCGGTGCAACTCGGCTAGGACTTGGCACAAATGAGTGTGTTTGCATTTCATTCCACTTGGCCCCTGGCCAGCAGGGATACTCTATTTTCATTTTGAAATTCCACTTGGCAGATCCTTAAAAGTCACCAGAGAACTTTTCCTGAGTAATAAAAAGCAACTTTTATTGAAAACTAATTATTTTTTCCGATGACTATGCCAGCTTTCTGTAAATGTTCTGGTCACGTTAAAGCCTATTTTAGTAGTGTGCTTACAAATGCAGATTCAATTGTGAAATCCTTTTTGACAGTAACTTATAAGCACTTTATTCCAACGTGCCTTGAAGCCCTAGTTCCATGCAGGTCCAGAAATCTGATAAATGGGAAAAATATCCACTAGTGGAATAAATCAGTGATTTGGGGAATGGGCAAATATTGTAAAATTCAATATATAACTTGGAGCATGTCTTTCCTTTGAGCTAAGACTGACAAAATAAATACAGACTTCATCCATTGAGCAGTTTTAAGCTTTTAGAAGGCAGTAGGATCTCATGACTCAGGAAGGTTTGTGTTATGTTGGGTATACTTGGTGTTGGGTTTCATTATTGGGGTTACCTCTTCTGGTGGGTTTCCTGGGTTCTAGGCTCCATAGCAGCCACGGGGATGTGTATGAAATGCTCAACTGAATTAGATACTATCTTTGCCTGCCAGGAATTTACAGGCCCGTGGGGTGGATCAGAAGTGGGGTGAGAACAGAAATGTAAACAAGCGAGCCTGACGTGGGTGTAAAATCGAGGTTTAAGGGGTGTCTTGAGCAAGCCCAGAGCCTGGTGTACATTATGACCGAAGGGACTGAAGGAGAGCATGAGAGAAGAGGGACCATTTGAGCGAAGCCTTAAAGGACAAGGATGTTATTGGTAAGTGGACCACGGAGAAAGGCCATTTCTCATGGAAGGAGCAATCACAGAGGCACAAAGGAGTGGAAGGGCATGGTCTCTAAGGGAGACTGACTGTAGAAGGGGATGAGGCTGGAGGGAGCAGATGATGAAAGGTCTAAATGTCAAAGCACAGAGGTTATTCTCTTTTCTGCAGAGGTTTTGTGAGACGGGGGCTCACATGCTCAGGCTTCATTTTAATTCCGGTGGAGAATGGATCGGAGGGGCAGGAGACGGGACGGGGAGGCTGACCAGTTAGGAGCCATTGCAGTAGCTCAGGGGAGGGTTGCTGAGGGTTTGAAAGAGGCATTAAAACAATTATCCAGTGAATTTAACCAATGCAGAGTGTGATCTGGCTAATCTGGGGGTGGGGGTGGGTGGACGGAGGCACTTTACTCTCAATCACTTGTTTTTATTGGCTTGACTTGGCCAGATAATTGTCTCAACTGTCCACTTTGCTTTGCCTTTGTCAGCCATTGTATACTTTGGACAAATTGCTCGGTATCTCTAGGTTTCCTTTTCGCCAGCTGTAGAATAGGGATAATAATTCTTGCCACCAGTGGTAATGGCCTCATAGGAATGCTCTACGCATTTGTGTGAGGGCTAGCATATTCTTGGCATGAAATGATCATTAATAACATTTCTAATACCTCTGCTAATGTGCTTTGAGATCTTCCAAAAAGGCAACATCCCCAAATATGAAATATTTTAAATATGAGGAAACATTTGGGAATAATAAAAGGGGGGCACCATTTCATTAAACAGTAATTCCTGGTGGTTTCCCTTTCATTTGCGAATCCTCTCTGATCCATTTTCATTTAATTCACAGAACTTCATTTTGTAGAACAAATGCAACATCCAAAGTTGTCTGGAGAACCTTTCTAGGGTTTTCTCCACAGATTGGAGGCTCCCTTCCACCGGCTCAGATGATGCTCCAAACTCCTAGAGTTTGCCTGTCTGTCTATAGGTGAGAGTTGAAGTTCAGTGGTTGTCTCAGAGTCTGGCAGAGTCATTTGCCTGTGGCCCTAAGGCCCAGGGACTGAATGATGTTTTTTTTAGTTTTTAAAACGGTGACGATAACTTTAAGGGAAAAAGCAAATGCCTTTGCTAACTGACCTTAGGCTATTGTAGAGTGGTAAGGAAATAAATTGGCTGAATTAAGGGGCAGATTTAGATGACATTTTCTTTCAGGAAGCCAGCCTACCCCCTGCCCCGCCCCAACACACACAAGGCAAAAATGCACATTCATGAGATGCACGTCTGTTGTGATGCGTTGACATGGTCAGAATTACATTTTTCAAAACGTCCGGGGTTGGTTGGCCAGGATTAGCAGTGCTTAAAACAAAATAAAACAAAACACAAAATAAAAACACACAAAGCCAACAACGCATGTCAGTTCTACCACCAGCAAACAAAGAGGGAAACTATTCCCGGGGCTTAAAACCAGTTTACTAGGACATGCGGGCAAGTGACAGCTGAGCTCCCCATTGCCAGGAAATGTGGCTTTCTGATGGTGCTGTGGCCTCCGGAAGCCAAGCTGCGGAAGAGAGAAGCTTCGTTTCAGCCGTTAACAACCCATATGATGTGGAAGCACCTTACTCCTGGATGAGAAGTTTAGCAACCGAGAGGACTCTAAGCACACATAATGGGCAAGATCCCAGAGGCCACTCTCAGAGAGCAGCTCGTACTGACACGTCATTTCAGTGAGACAGCCACTTCAAGGAATGGCATCCAGTTCCTTAAGTGGCCTGAATCCCCTTGCTGCTCCTCTCCCTCCCCTGCTAACCTTAACCTTAACTGTAGACCCTGTTAACCTTAAAAAATAGAACTGTCAGTTATTTTACCCACAAAAATATGTTTATTTGGGCATAGCAAAGAATTGCAATTCAGGACACGCGAGCTACAGCAAAACCTTAGGCAAATCTGGAGAACAAAGGAGAAGAAGGCTCCTTTATAGAGGAGAGAGGGAGTTGGGAGGGGCTGCAACAAACAAAAAGCCCATTGGGGTAAACTGGGAATTTGAAGTTTAGTGGCTTCTCATTGGCTGAGGTTCGACAGTCTCTCGTTGGCTGGGCTGTTGCCAGGCAGGGAGAAAATCTTCCTTCCTCCTGCTGGTGTCATAAAGTAGTAGCCTCTTCCTGTTGGGAATGCAAGGTACGTCTGTTTCTGGTGGGTCTGCAGTCGGTAGGGCATGAGAGCTTTCCCCTTTTAGCTTCCTGACTCCATTTGAAATGAGGTTTCCTTTTAGTAATGTTCACATTTCTGAGGGAGTCCCCTCTGTGCTGCTCTGGGTGACTTAGACCAGCTTCTAGAGAAGTGTTCCTTTTCATATGTGCACTCTTCGGGACTTGGCAGTATAGAACCAAGCTACGTGGCCTTTCCTAGCTGGTTTTGGTGAAGGGCTGGTCACAAAGAACTGCATCCGAGGTGGCAACATTTGAATCCATCTGAGTGGGTTGCTTTAATAGTAATGGGAAGATTTAGCCTGCAGGACGGTAAGGCTGGCCCTGACTTGGTACCAGACTACCGACTCACTTTTATACCACACTCCCAAGCATCTCTGAAGAAGCATTTTCCTTCAGAGTGCAACCTTTACCTTGTCTTAGAAGTAACAGAGGAAAGGAAGCATTTGGGACAGAGCATTTACTTTTGAACAAGATAGAGAGGCCTGTTTATTTTTAGAGAGGAAGAGTTTAAAAACCATTGGATACAGATTCAAAAGGCCTGAGGTGCAAGGAGAAATTCTGCTGATGGTTTTATTACTGTGATTTGGGGTAAGTCACCATCTGTCTCTTCTCATATCTAGGGGAATATCTAGTACCTGCTCTGCTAGCCTCTCAGCCAAAGACGATGTTCCCTATACTCATTCTTTGAAAACAATCAAGGGGTGTTTATTTGGAGGTTTGTGTTTGGGGTGAGAAATGTATTATGAGCAAATGGCCTGTGATTGTCCACATTAATTACCTGTCAATAGAGGCAGGAAGAATCCAATAACCCAGCAGACCACTCATATTCAAACAATACTGAATGACATGTTTGTGGCTTCCTTTTTCCTTGTATGTAAATAGCACTGGCTTAGAAGTGATTTGATCTTTGGTCAAGAGGTTATCACCGACTCTGATTTAGAGATGCAGTTAACTTTCCATCAATGGCTGTGGTTGACCTCAAACAATTATAATAATTATTCTTTTCCCAGCAAGGTTTTGGCTGGAGGTGGGGTTAACTATTTGTTCCCATCGATGAACTGGTGAGAATAAAGTAATCAAATATTAGTTTATTTTGGCCACTCATGCAACATATTGCCCACAAGTTTTAGGTTATCTCTTAAGGACATTTGATTATGGATGAGTGATATTGTCATGCGTTTAGTCATTAAAATATTTGTGACACTCATATCTCTAGCACTGTCACCTTAGGTACTAAACAATGTAGGATTTTTTTTTTTTTTGCCATAAACCATTGTGTCTTTTAAGCCTAGTATACTTTTCTGTCTTTTGTGTGTTCATTCATCTACTTGATAAATTTCAAAATGAACCCTAATTCTTTCTATGGAACTCTGCTAGTACTCCAGAGGTGGGGTTCAGTAGGCTTATCTATGATCGCTGACATGGAGGAGTCTCTAAAGTGATTTTTATGAAAATGAAAAAAATTAAAACACAGCTGATGAGCAAAACTATCATTTTACTAAAGCAAAAGCCACACTTCCCTAAACTCCATGATTTGTGTTTTTCTGCCTCTGTGGTTTTTTTTTTCCTCCTTTGGAGTGCTGCCGTTGGGTTCGCGTATCAGTAGGTGCACTGCTCACCAGCATATATCATTAATGCTTGGAAATTGTGGCTTTCAGCCTTACCAAGCACAGGAAAATGTCACCGTTTGACAGTGGGCCCGCCCAAATGCTAATTGTTCAGGGAGAAAAAAAAAACTAGCCAGTTACGTAGCTATGTGTATATGGTCTGTAATCTAAACAGAAGGAGATCAAAACCTACTCAGCTATTTCCACGTGATGGCCTCACTTCCAACAATAGTATCATTCTCAGTAACACTATTAAATATCCTCACAAGGCATCATCTTATGTCAGTATAGTGGTGTGGGACCAGGAGCCTGGGGACAGAACATGTGCGCGCTGGCTCTCTGTCCCCCCAGGGGAGATCTCCGGGACCATATTAACCTCACACAGGGAGGGTGGTGGTGAAGTGTTTGCTCTGTACATTCTCTGCCTCCAGTTCTGGTCTATGGATTCCTTTCCCATAAGAGGCCCTTTTTGGCTCTTGATCTTGAGGTCTTGTCTGATCTCAGCTCAAGAGTTTGGTCCAAGTTTGGAGGAGAGGACCATGGGGATGGCAGTGCTATGAGACTAGCCATGGAAAAAGGAAGAGTAAAGGATTAAAGTTATTAGGTATATACTGTGTGCTTGGGACTCTGCTGGGCCTTTATACACGTCATCTTATTCGAACGTCCCAACATCCTTGGGAATAGGAGCTAATATTGTGTCCCCACTAGTGACCAGCCAGCCTTTCCAAAGCCATGTAGTATGTATGGAGTCAGGATTCAAACCCAAGTTCACGTAGACTCCCCATGTTGTGCTCTTTTCCCTACACCACACTGACTCCCTCTCCATCTTTCCTTGTTGAATCTGGAAATGACAGATGATAGTCACTGAAGGCAGGCCATTTTCTTGGGTGGCTTAAGCTGACCAATGTCACCATTTTGAAGATGTTCACTAAAACCACTTTAGGACTTTAGAAGAGTCAAAAACCTAGCTCCAGGTTTCCCAGTGGGAGGCCCCCATCCCCACCACTTCCACCAAATGATGGGGGCAGTGAAACCCATCCACGAAAATAGTCCCTCGTAAACCTGGTTTTCCTTATATTTTGTGCCTTTGTATTTTTTGTGTGCTTTCAGTTTGTATATGTACAGAGAAACAGGTGTGAGAACTGAAAGTACCCTCCATGATCATCTGGCATGTTTGACAGATGACTAAACTTGAATCCAGAGGAGACTCTTCTTTCTTCCAAAGTCACACAGCAAAAGCAAGTGGCCACAGTAGAATGTAACCCTGAAGAAACTGTTACAGTGTGCCTATAGCTGTAAGTTAGATCACCCAAACTCATTAGGCAGCAGTTCAGATAAGAATAGACTCTTGGGCTTTGTAGTGCCTTGACAGGTATGTACAAGTGGCTTGCGTGGAAATCACATACATTTGAGGCACTAAAGCAAGAGATAGCATGCTATCTTTGATGATAGAAACATTGGAGACCTAGTAAAATGATTATTCATTGGAGAATGGGTACAAAAACACTCTCTCAAATTTTTCTGATGCACAGTTCTCTTTGAAGATCTGTGTATACTTATATACATACCCACCCTTTCTCTACTTATTCTTTCAACCCTACATTTAGCTCTTTGGAATTTAAGTATAGTCTGTGTTTTTTGTTTTGTTTTGTTTTGCATTTTGTTAGGGCACATTAAAGACTGCACTGGAGGTGGAACATGGCTGAAGAGTGGCTCTACCATATAGTTTATAATTTTTAAACAGGTCAGTAGATGGATATATATTAGAATATTAAAATTTGCTTTTCCAGTACGTTCACCTTTTTCCTGCTTATTTAAAGAAACAAATGCAAGTCATTGGAGTCTCTTTGGTTGAGCAGTGCAAATAAATTTCTCTTGATGCACATGAGTTAAAATCAAGATGGTAGCTCTGTACATGTCAGTATATTAACTTTAAGACTTCTGTTTCAAGTCTTTTACAGGTCAAAATACAAATTAATGCTCAGCAGTGTTTACTAGACAGCTTTCTGCAACAAATCTATATTAGTTCTGGATAAAAAATGTGCTTGATTCACCATGTCCCCTCAAAACTTGGACTTAACGTTTTTATAATGGGGAAGGAGAGAGTAAAACTCTTGGTTTAATAATTCCATTTTGTATGAGTTTGTAGGAAGTGTTAGAAATTATCAGTTTCAAGTTTAAAAAGTATAATTAGAAGCTCTGAAGTTAATGTAAGCTTTTCATTTTCAGTTTGCTGAGACCTATCTATCCCATGTGATAGTGGAGTTACTGCAGCAGAGTCAGAATGCATTGGACATCTGTTTTTCTGTCTTTAAAGTAAAAATGGAACTTAAATTATCTTTGAGGTTCCTAAAATTCTAACATCATGTGCTTGGTGAACTTGCATCTACTTTGCAGGTAGGGAAATTAAGAACTCTGTTTGTCATAAAACAAAATGTGTTTTGAGTATGATTTTACCACATGAATAGGATAATTGGATCGTAATGTTAATCTTCAAAATAGGACTGCCTGGGGGCACCTGGGTGGCTCAGTTGGATAAGCATCCGACTCTTAATTTCAGCTCAGGTCATGATCTCAGGGTCATGAGATCAAGCCCCGTGTCCAGCTCCATGCTAGGCGTGGAGTCTGCTTAAGGTACCCCTCCCTCTGCCCCTCCCTCCTCCCCCTCTCAAATAAATAAATAAATAAATTTTTGTATGTATGTATGTATGTTATTTTACCAGCAAAAATGGGTTTATACGGGAATAGCAGATAATTGCATTTTGGGACTTATAAGCTATGGCAAAACCATGGACAAGTTCTGAGAACGAGGGAGGAGAAGGCTCTTTGATGGAGGTAGATGGAGAGTTGTGAGGGGCTATGATAAACAAATAGTCCATTGGAGTAAACTGGGAGCTGGTAGTATAGTGGCTTCTCATTAGCTGAGTTGTGACAGTCTCTCATTGGCCGGGGTGTTGCTGGGCAAGGAAAAAAATCTTCCTCCTGCTGGAGTAGTCAAGTAGTAGCTAAAGTAGTATAGACTTGGAAGGTGGGCTCTTCCTGTTTGGTCTGCCATTTTTGACTGGTAGGGCCTAAGAGATCCCCCCCCCCCCACCACTGGCCTTCCAATTCCATTTTGAATGAGATTTCCTTTTATTAATTTTCACACTGAACACTAGTGGTTCATATTCTCTGTTCTGGACTTCCCATTTCCTTCATGAACTTGTATCACTCCATCTTCCTGGCAGCACTCAAGAAGTCTGTAAGTTTTCTAGACTTTTTCTCTTTGCTTCAGAAATTTTATTTGGATTCTGTTCTAGCCTCTATTTTCTTGATTTATCCAAAATTTGCTTCTTTTTATACTGTTGCTTTTCTCTTTTGTTGATTTGCTCCTATTTTGTGTTTATTGGCAGAGATAAATCAGATACTGTTCATTAGTTTGCAACTTTATTTCTAGCTGCCTGCTCCTGCCCTAACATACCCTTTCTCTAATCTGGCCTTAAAATTTTCATTTTCTTTTCAGTTTACAGTTGATTTTTCCCATAAAGCTTTTGTGATACTACTGTCTTATGGACCTGAGATATAATGGCATGGTATTATAGTGATCTCATGCAATCAACTGTTGTGGGAATGAGGGGTTTTTCAATGAATAACAGTATTTCTCAAGCATGTGTTACTCCATTTTGAATAATGGAAGGCATTTGGTGTCCTTCAATAGTAACAATAGATGAAAGTGAAGATTTTACTGATCTAAGTTTATATGTTTTTTTAATGAATCCGAAAATAGCAGTTGTTGCAAGTGTTTAAATATAACAAAGGAATTCCTTTGTAGAAACCCACAGACACACAAATACTCTTCCTGTGTATGGATATTTTGTTCTTCATGTCTCGCTAAACAATAAAAACTGTTCAGTAACGAACCTTTGAATTCTGGGTGAAGAGTGGGTATATTTGGTATATTTGTCAGTGTGTGCATGTGTCTATATGATGGAGGGTGGGGGGGAGTGTGGGTGTACAGGATGAATCTATTTTCTACCCCTTTCTACTCTTTTCATTTTACTGGAGGGCCCTGAATTCTTTATTCTCTGAACCACGACTACTCACCCAACCACAAACACTGAGGAGGGACATGGAATAGAAAAGGCCAGAGCTCTAATGTGATCTCTAAAAAGGACTGTTTCAGGATCATCAGAGTAAGGCCTACTGGTTATTTGATTAAAAATGAAGTCCTTAATGGTTTCTGTCATAAACAGGTACCTACGTGATTACAGGGTGCGGCATGCTGGCAAAGAGTGGAAAAAACTGCCAACCACAGAATGGATTTCTTTGAATGGCTTTTACAAGAGGGGTTAGAGGCATAAATAAATGCATGTATAAGAAATATATAGAGGGGCGCCTGGGTGGCTCAGTCAGTTCAGCATCTGACTTTGGCTCGGGTCATGACCTCAGGGTCCTGGGATGGAGTCCCCTGTCGGGCTCCCCGCTCAGCGGGGCGTCTGTTTCTCCCTCTGCCCCCTTCCCCCACTCGTGCTCGCATGTGCGCGCTCTCTCAAATAAATAAATAAATCTTTTAAAAAAAGAAATATATAGAAAGAAATGTGTAAATGTGTGCTTATATTATATTGGGATTTCTTTATAGAAACAGCAAGGGAATCCTATTCCTAGTTGTTTACATCTTACGTGTCCAAAGAAAGGAGTAAGTCCTGGTGCTAAGAGCCCAAGAAGATTACCTTACACTTTTTAAATTGCAACATTCTACCTCCTGTCTTTCAGTGCTCAAAACAGCTGTGTGCAGGAAGAGCCCCTGTGAGGACAGTTAATTTGGGGCTCAGCAAGGTTAAGTAACAGTCTGCCCTGGAGTACCCTGCCAGTAAATGGGGGGGGCTGGGGCTCAAACCTGACTTATAACCAAGCGTGTTGTCTATTTTTCCATGATCTAATTGTATTATTGTATAACCTCAAGAGTTGTGCATGTATCTGAAAATAAGAAGAAAACAAAGTCAAGGCATAATATCATCACGCAGAAATATCATCTCTGTTGATTTATGTATGTGTGTATGTGCACATAGACAAGAATTCAGATCATCATGACAGTCCAAGTTTTGCGCCTTGTTTTACTCCTCTTAATGTTATGTCATGAGCATTTTCCCACGTCATTACATAGTATGCACGATTGAAATTTTCAACTCTCAGCACCTTTCTCCTGGCTTATGCTGCCCCTTTTCAAGGTGACAGTGCCCAAAATGGAAACAGGATACATGCTGATGTTCTAAGAGCCCTCGAATATTTATGATGGCATTGTTGTATGGAAGCGTCACATTAGTGTTTTGTTTTGTTTTGTGTCAGTTCCAAAGAGGGGAGGGAGGGGCCTCTGCAGCTAGCTGTCAGGTTTTTAAGCTGACCTTGCTTCCCTTTATACCCCTCTGGTTGTCATGATCCCTCTTTTCTTTCTTATCTATAAAGTAGGCATGCCTCTCACCAGTGAGGGGAGGATTCAGTGAAGATTCAGGATCCCTTAACATGTAGGACTGTGGCTAACGAAATAAAAGATAGGCTGGGATATCTCAAGATGTCTCTACCGTGGCATGGTGGATGGTGACGTTTGTGCCTGGCTCCCTGCTTTCCTTACCTAGAGGGACCTGTCGGGATTATTGCTCTTATAAATATCCCCTTGTCAGTATCCTTTTGTGAATCAACTGGTCATCATCACTGCTAGGTTTCCGTGTTGTCTTTTTCTAATTGCTGTGTGGCCCCTAGCCAGCCATTTCCTGTCTGTGTCTTCATCTCTAAAGTGTTGGACCCTCAGAAGATTGGACTAGCTGATCTCCGCATGCCTACCAGTTCTAGACTTGGTATGTGACTTTCATCTTCTGGACAGTGGATGGCTAACCAAACAGGAGCTCTCTGATGCAGCTCCGCAGGCAGGGACATACATTTTCTAATTTCCATTAATGCCTTCCCCCAGATGCCCCCACTGCAGGATTTCTTTGAGAATGCAAGTGTTTCTTGGCTTCTTGCAAAACAATGTTTTGATGTGTTAATTTAAGATGGATCAGCAACATATGGACTCTATTTTACTTGAAATATCCATTGGTTTAAAAATGAAACAAACAAAAAGGACTTTTGCAAATGTTTTTAAAAGTATTTTGAAACACAACCCAGACTTCCTGTGCCTATGCCTTTCTATGAACATGATGATTATTGTTCTCTTTTCTTTAAATCCCAAGGCCTGCAGTGTCCATTACAATTCTATGTGCACTAAGGAACCAGTAGGTATAAACTGACGATCAGACTGTATTATTGGAAGCATGCACCATGTGGCTTGTCAATTTAAAAAAAAAACAAACAAACATAGCCAAAGCTAAACCAAGGAAATATCAGTCGAAATGGCTCCTTTATTAGTGGTGTGTGATGATGCTATAGGCCGACAAGGAGCAATAGTCTTCTACTTATGTGTATTCTTTTTTTTTTTTTTTTAGAGATTTTATTTTTAAGTAATCTCCACGCCCAACATGGGGCTCGAACTCACAACCCCAAGATCAAGAGTCACACGCTCCACTGACCGAGCCAGCCAGGCAACCCCCTACATCTGTCTATTCGTAATTAATCTTGAATCCCTGACGGGCTTTTCATTGAAAATTCTGCTTTTGGCCTTTGGATATCGGCCCTTGTTTGTAAGAGGCTACTTAGTTTTCTCCTAGCTACAGCCTAACCTTTTCTGTGTGAAGCCTTTAGAAAATGAATTATTTCATAGCATCATTTGCCTTCCTTTATAGCCAGAGTGTTTGGGAAACTCCGATGAAGAGAACACAGGTTGCAAAGCCGGGCAGAATCCCTCCTCTTACTTTTATCGTATCAATCAGAGTGTTGGTTTCTCTAAAGGGATCAATGCCGTTTATCTGTTGGAGCACATTAAACCGCTGACTAAAGGATTTAGGCTAGTGTTTTCCCTTCTAGAAAGGAATTACCACAGCCATACAAATCAGCGGAGTAAGAGGTTAAAGACATTTTATCAATTGACTCATTCATTCATTCATTCATTCGTTCATTTATTCTGCATTATCTGCTGCCTTCTGTCTTGAGCGGGAGACAAAGCAAATGAGCAGTGGCCGCCATACCATGCCCTCTAGTAGAGTAGTGCTCAGGATGCTGGGAAGTCGAGCAAAGAGGGACCCCATGCCATCAGGGAAGGCTTCTCAGAGTGGATTTACTCTTTGAAATTTGAGGGCACACTCGCTGGTAGGAATCCGTTGGGATTGTACCAAAGCACAGCAACGTGGAAGGGTCCAGGCTGACTTTGGAAAGAAGGGAATTTCGGCCCGTGGAGCCGTTGGCTTGGTGGCAGAGATGCAGATGGTCTGGGGACGGGGTTCCCAGACACAAGAGGTGCATTAGGCATTTGATTATTTCTCTCAGAAAAATACAAATCTTGTTCACATACATGTTTCACTGTGACCCTCTGACTTTTGCGTGGAGCTTTCCTGACTCACCCATGCAGAGACACAGGTGTCAGTAAAAGTTACTGTTGGCGGTCACATACACCGTCACAAACTCCTACTCACCCTTGAAGACCTAGCTGGAATGGCTCTCATGCAAGCAAGTCTCTCTTGATCCCTGCCTGCTGGCACACTCACATGGCGCTTATCACACGTGACGGGTCTTCCTTTTTAAAATTGCCTGTCTTCTGCACCAGTCCGGCCTGTGTGTCTGGCTCACTGCTGCGTCTCAGGGCCCAACAACTGTGCCCAGTCCCTAGGAGGAGCTCAATAAATAAGTTTTGAATGTACGAAAGAATCTGCACGAAGCCCACTAAAATTCTATGAAGGATACAGGCACACCCCTGAGCGTATGTGCAAAAAAAAGTAAAAGCCTTTTGGCGTAAAGAGCACATGGAAGTAACACAGTCTGAGGCTTCCTTGCAAGACACGACGTCTAAGGTGCCAAGTGGAAGGTGTTTGGTTTCCCCGGGGTCATTTCCCAGATAGTCCTGCCTGGGACTATTTTGTGGTCTACAGGTTTATTCTTTTTCCCCTTGCTGTTATTTTCGCCAACAACAGATACTTCAATGGGATGCTAAAGTGAGCTATATTAGATCAGCTAGAAATCTTTTAGGCTCTCAAAGCATGGGTATTACATATTCAAAACAGGACCTAATGTTTCAGAGCTTCATATTCTACTATAATTATATGGTTCAATGCAAGTGATTATATCTCTTCTTCAGTAACGGGCTGAAAAGTTTTGGTTTGCTGGTTCCCTCATAATTTACTGCCTAGGTATAATAGGCCAGTCTTGCGGAAAAAAAGATGATAAATGATGCTGGCTAGGATTCATAGATTTATTAAATTTCTATCAAACAGTGCAACAAAAAAAAATCTGCTTAAGTTAGAAATGGGCTCAAATTTTTTAATCAAAATTCATGAGTCCTGATGCTTGGTTCAGTAGGTCCAAGGAAGGCTTGAATTGAAGACTGATTAAAGAAAATAAAAGGCTTATTTGAAGTAATTTTTCAATGACGGCTTTTAATTGGATGTTAAATCAAATCCTTATCTGCCTTTCTGCAGATAGCACATTATATAAAATACAGTTAGTGGTACTACCACTGTAACGGATACACTGAATAACAATTGACTTCTCACTTTCCACCGAGAGGGGAGAAGGGTTGCGGTTGTCAGGCTGTCAGAAATTAAGTATGTAAATTAATGCTTAAGTGTATGAATATGAATATGATTTACAAGAGGCTGGGAGTGTTGTTGGGGGAAAATACGGAGGTTTCTCGTTCCCCTTCAAGGTTAACAAGTGCTCGGTGACCTTTTCCAGGCGGCGTGCGGGTGTAGGTGCGTCAGGGCTGGGGGCGGCGGTGGGCCCACATGTGCATTTTGCCACCGAGCTCTGGCCGGGTGCTGGAACACTCCCGAAGAGCAAATACTGGACTCATTTTCTCATGTCCCTTTCTGCCATCCATGAGTGTCAGCCCATAAAGACAATTTCATTAGCATTTCCTCATTTTCCAATATAAGCTGTTGGTGTGGCCGAATCTTGGGCCCTTATCCAGCCTCTGCACAGCACGGGCGCTGGGCCTTGGGGATGGAGGGGGCTGCCGGCGGGGGGGGGGGGTTGGTGCTCAGAACAAATGGCCTCTTTCACAGCTGACTTAGGTGGTGGTGGTTTGCAAGAGTTAATGGAACTTTCTCGCAAATGCTGAGTTAACTCCCAGGATAGTGTTTATGGATTGAGGGAATGGAGTTTGCATAGACTGGTTTTCTCATATACATTTTTAATGGTAGATCTTTAGTAGACAGCTCATTAATTTCATGGTCCTTTATTGCCAAGAATAATATCCTGTAGGCTTGGGAAAAGTTTCTCCCGTTTTTGTTCTGATTTTCGGAGGAACTGTAAAAGCTGTGCTTCACAGAATTTTAACAGGGGAAACCCTAGTACATAGCTCGGATCCAAATAGATCTTCGTTTCCCTGTTACCCAAAATAGAATTGCATCTGTATTGGCTTTCCGTGTTTGAAATTACACACAATGTAGTCATTTTGCTGCTTGAAAATTATTCAACCTAGTGCAATTTATGTTGCCTGACTAGATAGTCTTTTTTTTTTTTTTTTTACCGTGTGTTTTGTTGACCTTTTTAAAGAGTAGACTTTAGTTTAATTGCCTGATTCTGAATTTTGTTAATACTTACATCTGCTACATATTGAGCGCCTACTTTGGCCAGGCCAGTCACTTTATTTCTTTATTTTTAAAGATTTTATTTATTTATTTGAGAGAGAGAGGGCACAAGCCAGAGGGGGAGAGGCAGAGGGAGAGGGAGAGGCAGACTCCCCACTGAGCAGGGAGCCCCATGCGGGGCCTGAGCCGAAAGCAGATACTTAACCGACTGAGCCACACAGGCGCCCCCAGGCCGGTCACTTTAGATTGCTGGTCACAATAACCGGAGGTCCGTGCTGGGGCCCCCAAGGAATGGCCCCAGGCCACTAGCCAGAGCTAGAAGTGACCAAGCCGGGCACCGCAGCCCTGCATGGACCGACCCCGGATCCGAAGTGCTGCTGCACAAGGCGGCATGCATTTCTCCCTCAAATCTTCACAGCTCCGCCAAGGTAGCTGGCCTGATGCCCATTTTACAGATGAAGAGGCTGAGGCTTGGGAAGGTGAAGTTATTAAGAGCGCGGCAATGAAGGGGCTGATGTACAATTTGAGTCAAGGTCTCTCCATTTCCTCCCTTCGGCCCTTCCTCCTGCCCCCCTTGTGCTGCAGGTACTTTCTCCACCCTGAGGCTAAACGCCAAAGCCCTGATACTCATCCAGAGCCTCCTAAGCAGTGACCCTTCCACAGACCTCATCTTTCTTGAGTTTCCTTTTTGAAGGGGTGAGCATGTACCACGGTTCCCCATCTTCTCTCAAAAACTCTTCCTGTGACATTGTATTCTACTGGTTCTCAGCACCTGCCACCCGACCCCCCATCTGTCATCTGACGTCTCTCCCTTCCATGCTCCAGCCTGGGGGGTCATTCCCGTGTTTTGATCTTGAGCAAACTCAGTCATCAGATTTATTCACTCCCAGAGCTTCTGTTCTCTCAACCACATATTCCTACCTGTGCTTTCTTTCCCAAGATTCCCTTGCCATGCTTCTGGCTGTCCGCTGCTTACACCAGATTTGGATTTAAATCTAGATCCTCCAAAGTGCTTGCCGTGTAACCTCCGGAAAGTCAATGAGCATTTGTAAGCCTAGTTTTCTCATTTGTCAACTGGGAATAGTAATAGTGCCCCACAGAGTTTTTGCCAGGATTAAAACCGAAGGAAGGAAGGCAGAGGACTGAGCACAGTGCCTGGCACGTGACACGCCCTTAGCCAATGGGAGCTGTTGTTACTGGTATCAGCCCTCCTCTTTGTCACCTATCACAACCGGCCTTGCATTGTCATTTTTAATGGCTGTGTCTTGCCTCCCCGAGAGACCACGAGCAACTTGGAACTGTAGGTATCTCTCAGTATAGCTCAATAAAAAGGCAGACCCTTGACTCCTCTTTTGGTGGCCAGCATTTACAGTAGTTCATTTTCTGTGTGTGTGTGTGTGTACATACGTACACACACACACACACACCAGTGGAGGCCGGGAGCTTATGAATGCAGAATCCATCTTGTCTTGGGTGGCCCAATGTCAGGTATTTAAATTACTATAGTATTGACACCTGCCACCCTTTCTTAACTAGGCCTCTTGGATTCTGCTGCTTTCCCTGACATGACTTGTTTGTCCTCCATGCCTTTTTTTTTTTTAAGACTTATTTATTTAAATAATCTCTACACCTAGCATGGGGCTTGAACCCACAACCCTGAGATCAAGAGTCACATGTTCTTCTGACGGAGCCAGTCAGCCGCTCCTGTCCTCCATGCCTTTTTAAAAAATTTTATTTTTTTTCAGGGGGGTGGGGCAGAAGGAGAGAGAGGGAGAGAATCTCAGGCAGGCTTCACACCCGGCTCAGGGGCAGATTCAGGGTTTGATCTCACGACCCTGAGATCATGACCTGAGCTGAGATCAAGAGTGGGATGCTCAACCGACTGAGCCAGCCAGGCGCCCCTGTCTTTTAAGTGTGCTATTCCCACTGCTAGGAATGCCATCCTCCCTCTTCTCTGCTAATTCATAACCATCCCCACTTTCCAAATACAATGGAGCCAACAAATGACTACGTGAACTTTGTGCATCCTTGTCTGTCTTCTGTTGCTAGGCTGTCCATCTACCCCTGTATGTCCCGTATTCAGCACATTGTCTTGAACCTAGGGTGAGCTCTCTGAATGTTTACAGATGGAAGGAAGGGAGAGAGTTGGGGAGGCAGGGAGAGGGAGTGGGAGATAAGCAGAAGGGGGGCAATTTAGTCAAACCACTGGGGAATCCAGCAACTCATTAATAATCCAACTATGGAGTTTGTGCATCTAGTTTTATTCCTGAATAGCATCCCAATTAAAAAAAATTGGATTTCAAGTGAGAGAATGTCATGGTCACATTAGTATTGAACGAGCCAGAGCACGTCCCTGATTTAATTATGTTATGTGAAAATCTAAGTAGTGATGTAAGAACATATCCCTTTTGGGGCATTTGCTGTTTTTTAATTTAACCTTTGTGGCAGCTGAAACCATCTCCTCAATAAAGCAGTATTATCTGGTGAAGACCCTAATGAACACTGGCTGAAATTCATGTTTTTCTTTTAACTGCATGGAAGAAAAATAGTATGTTACTTGTGCAGATATGTTTCTAATTATAGCCTTTGCATTATACTGTTTTAATTGTCTTCTTAAATGCAGTGTTTGACATTCTGCCAAGAACTGCTTAGTGATTTCTTCATTGAGCAGAGGATTTTTAGACATCGACTCCACTTCTTAAAACTATACATTTTAACAACATTAAAATCTCCTCTTTCCTCCTACAGTCACATGGCAGCCTATACTCCTCCTTTCCCAGGGCACCGCGTCCCCTGGGCCTGAATGCTAAGGCAAAAGTCAGGGGAGCCTGAGCATTTGTAAGGCTCCCATCTCCTTTTTCAGCTCCGAGACCTTGGGGATGTTGTGAGGATATAGCTGTTTGTGGGGGAGGAAATAGGATTAAATGAAATGAAACCATACCAGAATCACTCAACTCCACATTTTTATAGTATGCATAATCTGCTTTTTTTTTTTTCTTCCTGGAAGTCATGAAAGATGTTCTTTATTTCTTGCTTTACAAAAATAGCTGCCCCCGGGTGTTGATAATGCTAGTTTAAATTCTTCAAAAGAATCCGTGAATTGTAACTGCTCTGATAGTTCTGCAGCTATTTTTAAGTTTGTGTTTTTTGCTTAGAAAATTATACACTGTGGGGTGAATTTTATGTGCAATTATATATTGCCAGAGGAAACTTTTGAGGCAAGAGCAGAAATGGACTTAGGAGACTGCCCGATAATCTGGCCCAGCCGATTTCGTGACACATGCATCTAGTCCCACGAGCTTTGGCACACCTTCATATATCTCACTAAGCAATTCTGACCCATTTTTCATGTAATAGCTTTTCTGTGGTTGGCAAAACATCAACATTGTGTCCTTTGAGGGAAGATACTACCAGCTCTGCTTGGGTCTCCTGGAGCTCTGATGTGTATCTTGCATTTTATGGAGCGGCAGAAGGGCCGCCTGTCCTTGCTGCTTAGGACTGGGACGACTTGTGGACGCTGAGATTCCAGCCAGTGCCCTGAACTGGCAGTTTCCCACAGACCACTGATAGAAGAGGCCATGTGGAGTCCACGTTGTTCCCACGTGGCTCCACATTCCAGGGCATCCACCACCGCCTGGTCTGCCAAAACTCTCTCCCACTCCTTCCAGATAAATCTTACCTCCCGATCTTCTGCAGGCATCTAGCTAAGATGTACGTAATAAACTCCACAACGTCCCTAGATTGAAGGCAAGCTCTTCTTTTGCCCATGAAGGGACAGTGTGATAGCAGGCCTTTTGTTTCTGATCAAGAGCTCCCCATCCAGTTCATCAGGGCTACGATCAAGAGTAGACCAGGAAAGCAGAAAACACAACTGGAAGCCTCCAACATCACTGAACCTAGCAAAATTATGTCCCAAATCCTATTAAAAGAGCACTAGTGTACAACACACATCGATTATACAAGAGACCTCATTATGCCACATATAATATGCAACACACATGAGCAACCGTACTATTAAGACTTTTTATCTCTATTAATCTAATAAGCTAACTCTAATAAGCATTAATTCAACATTTAATTACCAATAATTGTGTTTGGCTTCTTAGAATTCTAAGGAACTTTTGGCGATTGATATGGTTTTCCACATCACTTAAAAGTCTTTTTCTGGGAAATGTGAGCTGATATCTTTTGTTTCCTCTTTAATGAATTTCCCTGTAGGAAAGACCATCAGTAGCAATGCCTTGACCTTAGAACCTCTGTAATGTATGTACCCAGGCTCCAGAAATAGCCATTGTTGTACTGAAACCTCTAGAGGCTTCACAAGGAATTCCATGATAAAAACCTGGGGACCAGAATCCTCTTGGTTCTCTTATTGTCTCAGTTTTGTGCCTCTCTGCAAAAAACAAAGAAACAAATAAAAAAAACCCACCTCTTTCTCAAAAAAAAAAAATCAGGTATATTTCTGAAGCAACCAGAAATCACAAAATGTCACAGGGTGGTGGCAGAAGAAGGTACGAAACAGGAAGAAGATTTCTTTTTTGCCCTGAGGATGCAAGGGCTGTTTATGGGCTCCTTGTGTGGATCTAAACATCTGACCTTAATGCCACTAATGAAATTAGCCACCATTGACCTCTTCTTCCTGCTTTGCCCCTCCTCCCATTTCCTTTCCTGCACCAGCAAGACAGAGAGCCCTGCTAGAGAATCCATTCAGCCTTTGGGTATCGATTCTGCATTTTTGGAGGGACAGTTGGCCACTGTTGACGGGGGTGTGTGTCAAGTGCTGAGAAGTGGTGACTCTTCTTTCCCGTTGAGAGACTGTTCCATTTAAATGCACTGTTAAGGAATAATATGGAATACCATGCATTCGCTGCCCTCCAGAAGCTCATCGTCTATTAGGAGGGTTAAGAGAGATTTACAGAGAAGTGTAATGACATCAATAACAGGGCTCTCCCCCTTAGCATCTTTCTGGACTGTGTACGAATCAGATGATGGCATGAACAGGCTGATGGCATTCACCGTCTCGTAGATGGGGATTTTCATGTTGGTTGTAGTGGTGATTACGTTTTTGCAATTGTCCGAGCGAGTTTGGGACTTAAGGGGATAGATTAATATTTGAAACTTCCTGTTTGCTTTCCATCTCGGCATCAGGTTATCGCTTTACCTGTGCTCAAACCAAAAACTCCCATGTTCAGTCAGTTCTTCCCATACTATATTTTGAGCCCTATCTTGATCATGCCTGAAACTGCTTTTGTCACTTTTGTTTTCCAATCATGGTGATGCTGAGGCAGTTCAGTGCTTTGTCTGTGCTTAATTATGGTATTTAGTTACAGAAAAATGTTTCTGTTTTTTCCGGCCTACCTTAATCAAAGCCTTTGGTCTTGACCTCCTAGCTCTGGATCATGTTGTATTTGCTCTGCAACAAAATAGCAGAGGGGTTCCTGCTCGGGTTACACTAAATCACAAACTGATGAGGGGTGACAGGTCCTGCAGTAAGGTGGAATCGCCTGTTGTTTGATTTTTGCCTCTGTGGGCCAAATTTCAACACACAGACAAAAAGACACAGGAGGTCACTGCACATGTGCAGATAGTCTGAAATGAGATCACAGCATCTTAGTCTTCAGGTAAGGAAAGCCTATCGAATTTTCCAACAACAAAACCCAAAATACCCAAACATCACTAAAGCTATTATACCGTAAAATACCTATGTGTATAGATTTATATTTGTGTGTATGTCATATATTATTAAATACATATATATTTTTTAATAAAGATATAATACCTTTGTACATAATCTGTCTGCTTCTGTCTACCACGCCATCTTATGAGATGTTTCCTAAATTTTGCTTGGAACTCCTGAATACCTGCTCTGAAATAAACATGCTGTTAGTCATCTAAGCCCTTTGCTCCTTCAAAAAAAAAAATTGTTGAAGCAGAACAGCTGACGTTGAAACATTGGCGAGTTTTAATGTTTGTGATTAGTGATGATTTACAAGTTTGGTGGACTGAGCTTGACCAGCAAAGTATGTAAAGAGAGTGGGCCTGTATCCGTGAGGAGCTGTGAAGGATAGGGGATTAGCGTAGACCAGGCTGTATTATATGACAGAGCCTGCATTTACTCCCAGGATCTATTTCATACTAGTGTAGGCAACATTGCAAACTGCCCCGAGTCTTATTTTCATTATCTATAAAATGCGGATAATAATAGTGCTTACCTTAGAAGGTCAGTAAGGATCACGTGGAATAGAGCATGTGAAGTGCTTCGCACAAAAGGTTAGCTATATTGTATATGTGCTAACATTTAAATAGAGTGGTCTTGGCGGAAGAACAGAGCTGGCTAGGGTTGGCAGAAGGCAAGAACAGTTAGCGGTTGAATAGAGTAATACAGGCGCTTTGCAGACCTTGAACTGGCATGATCTCATATGAAAGAGTTCACTATGCTTTCCTCTTTGCCAGTCAAGTATGAGAATTCTGAATTTTATGCCTTTGAGATGGGAACATTTCATTTGATAGTGGTTATTCGCATCCTGTGTAATTCATAAACAATCACCTTATTTATTTGACAGAAAAAAGGCATTTCAAGAATTGACTGATTTCTCTGTTATCCTGATACTGGTAAATCGGAGTCTTCATTCACTGTGTCTGAACAGTACTGAAACTTGCCCAGGCACAATAAATGAAAGTATAGTTTTGAATTTTAAAAATAAAATAAATAAAACCAATGCTTTGCACTGAAACCTTCCTCACTCTCTGGATGATTAGATAGATAGATAGATAGATAGATAGATAGATAGATAGATAGATAGATAGATAGATTTATAGATTTTATTTTTAAGTAATCTACACCCAACATGGGGCTTGAACTCACAACCCCGAGATCAAGAGTCATATGCTCTAGAGACTGAGCCAGCCAGGCGCCCCTCTGGATGATTAGATTTAGATGGTGCAGAATGAATATTTCGAGGGCTCACGTGGCAACTTAGCGCAGTGTGTGTTCTTGGAGGTGATGTTTCGGAAAGCAACTAGCACATAAAACGGAGACACATAAATGTGAGCAGTGAATGATAAGCGGCTGACTCTTGGTTTGTCAAGTCATTACATTTGACCTGTTGACCCCTGGTCCGGGTGGGTGTTCAGGGAGTGACCACGTGACATGAGTACATGGAATCAACAAAAGGGACAGAAGACCTGAATTCTTGTCCTCCAAAGGGGGAAATCACATGAGGAAGTTGAGCTGTAAAAGCCTGTCCGAGTAAGTTTCATTCTGATATATTTAGGAAATTTTGTTCTCTAACAGTCTTGCCTCCGGCTAGAACTTTCTGGTTGTGGCCAGTACTCTATCACATTTCATTTGGTATAGAGCAGGGGTTTACAAACTACAAACACCTCTTTTTGCAAATAAAGTTTTATCAGCACACAAGCATGCCCATTTGTTTACTCTTATCTGTGATTGCTTTTGTTGGTTACCTTAGGTGCCCAATAAATGAGACTTATTCATGGATTCTTAAGGAATAGGGGCACTCCTCAAGTATTTGATAGACATTTTTGTGGTTTTGTTTGGTTTTAGGGGTGATTCTTTAGCAGACATTTCTAATAACTTGTTTTAATAAAAATAATAGAAGTTGATTGTGAAGAAGTGGGAAATTGCAGGGAAGTGTAAAGAATAGAATGAAAATTACCCATAATCTCACCAACTAGCAATGACCACTATAGACATCTCAGCGATCTCTCCCTCTCTTCATTTGGTTATTTATCTCCTCCAAACAGAATCATACTGTGTATGCAATTTTCTGTCGTGCTTTTTTGAGCACTCTCCCTTATCATTAATTTTTAAAACTTTATTTTAGGGGCTGATAATATAATATTATGGAACATGATTACATGATTACATCGTATTTGATTTAACCATTCCCCCTTCATTGAACATTTAGACTTTCCATTCTTTGGCACAGTAAATAGAACTCCAATAAATAGTATTATGCATGAGTCATTTCATGCATGTCAGGCTTTTTTCCCTTAGGAGAAAATCCCAGAAGTGGAATTATTGGATCAGAGGGTATGAACATTTTTAAGGCTGTTGATATTTGTTGCTGAATGTCCTCCAGCGGGGTGAGAGAATGCCAGTATCCCCTACCCCTCCTTGATTCATAGTGCTAGGTGGTATCACTTTGAAAGTTTTGCTGTTTTGAAAGTTCAGGCATTTGGAGATGTTCTGACATGTAAGGCTGAGTCTTTGCTGTTCAGGCAATGATTCAGGTCTTGCTGCCAGGGAAAGAGTATTTTCTAGATAGGAAGACCAACTGTCCTGCACGTCCTTTTTTTTTTCTTTTAGAGAGAGAGAGCATGAGAGAGAGAGCACACAAGCAGCAGGGGAGGGGCAGAGGGAGAGGGAAAGAGAGAATCTTAAGCAGACTCCATGCTCAACACTGAGTCCAACTCGGGGCTCGATCGCACAACCCAGAGATCATGACCTGAGCTGAAATCAAGAGTCAGATGCTTAACTGACTGAGCCACCCCGATGTGCACACCCCCCACCCCCCGCCCCCATCCTGCACTTTCAGTGCTCAACTGGGCAGTCCTGGGCAAGCCAAGACAGTTGCTCACGCTGTTTTGCTTGGTGTCACCTGGACATGGGACTTGAATCCTGGAAATGTTAGACAGGGGATTTGAAATGTGAGGGAGTCCTTACAGAAAGCTACATTTCTGTGAAGGAGTCTTTCCTTTGGTTTGCATGATCCTTGAAGATATTTACAAAATTGTAAGCCATTCTGCTTTTGAAGCTTTGAAAAGTTTGAGTACTGGACTTAATTATCTGCATGACTTTACGGGTTCTGGGGCATATCTTATTTCTTTTGAACTATGGAAAAAAACCACATTTAAACCCAAACCAGAAAGAATGAAGGGTTTTGCTCCTCAAGAAATATTGTGAAATGAGTTCAAGGATTGTTACTGAGATAAGAAGGTCTGAATACAGCGTGACAATGAGGGCACAATGTATTCAGAGAAGCAAAGTGGTTCTGAAAATGACATTTTCTGACATAGTTCTCAACTGACATTATTGTAACTACAGAATGCGCTGTGTGCAGATGGTGTTGATTCCAAGTCACAGTAGGGGAAATAGAGGGTGGAGACGTTTTTCATTATCTTTTGAGGATGGAAGGATCATTATGTTATCCCAGGGATAGTTTTGTTAATGGAAATGCCTCCAATCTTCCCTATATCCATCATAAATAGACTCCGATAGCTTCAAGGACACTGATCCTGCCTCCCACTCCATTTCACCTGGGTACCGTGATTATGAGAACATGCGAGAAACCCAAGTCACACTCAGGCTGGGATGAGAATCATTGTCCTGCCAAGCGAATCCAGTAGTTTCATCAACTTCTTAGGCACGTTATGTGTGGGGGGAACAAAAACCATGAAGAGCTTTTTTTTTTTTTTTTTTTTTTTTTTAAAGATTTTATGTATTTGACAGAGAGAGACACAGCGAGAGAGGGAACACAAGCAGGGGGAGTGGCAGAGGGAGAAGCAGGCTTCCCGCGGAGCAAGGAGCCCGATGTGGGACTCGATCCCAGGACCCTGGGATCATGACCTGAGCCGAAGGCAGACGCTTAACTGACTGAGCCACCCAGGCGCCCCGAGCTTTTCTTGACACTGTTTTGAGCCACAGGTGGAGACCATAGAGGGGAAAATTCGCCTGAACAAGTGTACTCATTTTTCTAGGAACCTTATCTGCCCCAAAGCCAGTTCTACTCTTGTC
Source organism: Halichoerus grypus (assembly GCF_964656455.1). Classification (NCBI taxonomy): domain Eukaryota; kingdom Metazoa; phylum Chordata; class Mammalia; order Carnivora; family Phocidae; genus Halichoerus; species Halichoerus grypus. Next base: position 6,152,909 of record NC_135727.1, on the reverse strand, counting down.
ATAATAATAAATAACATTTTAAAGTTAAAAACAAAACCCTGAAATAAAGCCATTTGTTATTTTCTTTGTTCCAATGTGTCATAGTTGGAATTTTGGCCGGATTAGAAACACCCCTCACTCCCGAGCTAAGGCCTGTTATGTCAGGTTTACAAACCAGAGCCCCCCACCCAGCCAAACCAGGATTTAGAACAGCAACAGCGGCAGAGCTCTTGGCTTCTGTGAAGCAGCGTTGGCCAGAGCTGCGTAAAAAGCCAAAGTGGAATTTTCTATGGGTTTCCTTTCAAAGGATTCCAGTTCCTGATTACAGAAAGCAGTGTAAAGGAGGAATGAGAGACGTCCCCTTTCTTCCTTCCTTCCTTTCTGACAGAATTCACAAAAATGTCCTCGGGCTTTCAGCAGTGTCTCGGTGGTTCCTCAGGAGGGGAGGTGGCCCTCCGGCCTTGTCGAGAGTCTCTGTGGGGAGGGAGGCACTCGCACCCGGGCTGACTCTCCGGATTCCCAGACAGCGGAAGGGCCAGCTGTTGGTTGCTGAGAAGAAGCAGAATCACTGAGAATAAATGGGAAATTTTCCGTGTGTAAAAGAGTGAAATACTCTGAAACATAGAAGTGCACACCTAGACTTTATAGCCTTCATCTTCTGGAACACTTAGAGCATTTTCAAAGTGCCTTAAGCAAGGCATTGTTGGTTGGATGGTTTGTCAACAGAGTAAAATAAAGGCATCTGTAACTCTTACGGAAGTTTAAAGCCATTTCTTCAGAACATAAATGTGCAGGATTTTAAGATGTGCCTGTGTTAACCTGGCATTCAGTCCCAAGCCTGCAATGATGACACCTCAGCACCTCCATTTGCCAACAGAGGATTTAAGTGGAACTTGTCTGCTTCTGGCTCTTTCCATGTTACCTCATGCATCCGTGTGTAGCATTAGGAGGGAACCGGAAAGCATAGTCTTAAATTGTAGTAACACTGTTCCTAGGTGTTTTGGCCTCAGTTTCCTTATATGTAAAGTGAGCCTTATGTCTTCCGACGGCTTGGTGCATTTGTGGGGGCAATCAAGAGCAGTAGTGTGTTGGATGGGCTGAAGTGCTGGGAGTTGGAGCTCCAACTGCAGTTGAAATATTCAGCTATTTGGAGACTTTTAGAGATTGTAGTATTTTTTTATCATTTTCATCTATTCTTTCTAAATATTTTTGGATATTTTACAGTTTGAGGAAACAAGTCATTGTACTTATAGCTTAGTCCTCTGTGTATATGTGGGGGGAAGGGAGACATCAAATCACGGAATGATAGAGAAAGGGAACAATCCTGATGGCATATTACTCATCTGAAAGTGTCCACTGTCCAGTCTCTTGCTACTTCCTGTCCAGTTCAAGCCCTGACCGTTATGTCAACTCCCTCCGATTCACAAGGCTCTGCAGACTGCAGACTCATTCACTGAAAGTGAGTGCTACGGTTTTCTGCAGGTTTAGACTTTGTTAGCTCCACGCACCTTTCTCTGCCGATTATGACTCACACCATAGGACTTATAATATCAGGGTGCTACTTGGTCATGGCCCATTGTGTCATTTAGTGTCTTATTAGGAGGATCCGGAAGAGCAAGTTATCTCAGATCTCCATCCAAGGAGAGGGCTCTTCCTTAGCATCTAGTCGGCCCCTTCTAATTTTATGTGCCCTCTCCCTCTCCTAACCTCTCAGGGACCCCTGTTCTCTCTGACTGCCAGGAACCGGCTCCTCCTTTTTGACCCGCCTGCAGTAAGTATCCAGGCTTTCATAGGAAGCATTTGGGCTACTAAATCTTGCCCTAATCCTACTGTCCTTATTCCTTCCATTTTTATATCATTGTATTAGGTTTATCTCCACAGGCCGCCTCACACCTGTTTTGTTGCAGGCCAGGATTGAACTTGGAAAGGATAAAATAAAAGTGCACAGGGGGGTACAAGGTCACTGACGTTCACAGCCTAGGCTGATGAGGCTTTTTCTGGATAACTTACTTCTGGATCTCTGGATGTGCTGTGCTGAATTACTTTATATTTTCTAATACATGTACCATGGCTCTTCTCAGAACAACAAACATTGACCTTAAAAAACAAACAAACAAACAAAAAACCATTTTTTAGGATTGAGAACCTTAAAGCATTTTGTAGGCTAAGGACATCTAGTCTTCACCGTATGCTCCTGGTAAAAACTTTTCTAGTACATGGTATTGTGCTGGACACTCAAAACATATTTACTGAATTGAATTATGCTGCACATTTTACCTAAGGAGTAAAAACCAAAACCCGAAATCTTGGTCCCTAAGATATGTGTTAAACCTCAGCCTGGCTTTTAGCAGTGGATTCTGGAATCCGTATTTGACGACACCATACCCCAGACACTCACTACAGGGTTGATTAGCTATTTTCCACTTCTCGTCACCTGATTATTTTTGTGAAATAGCAAGGTAGGAAATTAGTAAGAGAAACTGAAGATGAATGCAGGGATGCTAAGTTCTGGATCTCCAGATAGACAGCTCTGAATCCCAAGTGATCAATTTTTATCTTTACCACCGCCTTTATAGTGGTTCCAATTGGAAGCATAGCATGCAAGGTGTCACCCAATAAAGGAATTTGCTCAGGGAATAAACTAACAACCATAAGGTTTTCCTGGGAGCAGAGGGAGTAATTAGAGCAATAACTTTTAGATACTTGGTTTTAGAAAAGTTCATGCTTTAATATTTGAATAATAATTACATTAATCTCTAGATTAGTCAGCTGAAATTTTAAATGCTTTGGCACAAGTTTAATGAGAATTGTCCTAATGGTGCCAAAAAGAAATCTTATGGTCGCCTTTTAAATACCAAAGAAATTCCCCATTGTTGTGATAAAATACAGATGTGGCTTAGAAAGGAACTTGCATAGTGAGCAGAAATAGAATATATAATTAGAACAAAGAGGGCTTAAATCAAATTAATCTTCATCTGACAGGAACAGTTACATTTACATCATTGAGTGCAAAGTCATAGCCAAAATTGAAATTAGAAACAGATAATTATGATAAGAGAGGACACTTATGCTGACTTTTCTCGTGCATAATTGGAAAGCATACAAAATGCAATGCTTGTTCTAATTAGAATTAGCATTAAAAGATGCCAGTTTTGATGAATTCTGGGTTTTGCTATAAAGTAAGTTGTTTAAATAATTGGACTATGGACATGCAAATTTATTGGACTGTTTGTTCAAGATCAGAACAGGAAGCTAGTTTAAGAATACAACTTTAATAGTAGCAGCGATATGAGTTACGCTAATTTCTTTTGTCAATGGCGTATTGTAATTTTGTTGGCTTCGTTTTGTTTGGTTTTTGAGAACCTGATTTTATTCTTAAAACCTGCCTTTTGTTTCCTTTCACAAAGCCCTTTTTGCCAGTGTACCTACATATACGCATGCCTTATAAAAACAGAAGACCCACTTGTTCACTTGGCACGCACGGAGTTTGTGACATGAAACTGTTTGTGACGTTTCACAAATGCAGATGTCAAAAGGCTTTGTGATACAGTCCCATTATTTCATCTTGAAGTTGAAATTTGCTACTTCTGAATGATTGCACTCAAAGGGAAAATTTGCTTCTCATTGACAGATCCTTTTGAATCACTTGTTCCTGAATTCCTTACTAGAATCAATCTCTTTGGCTGGGGGACATGGGCAGTGATCCTGGCAGTTGAGAGAGGCAGGGTAAGGTGGTGGCCCACATTCTGGGGCTTCAAACTGGGCCCCAGAAAGTCATTACTCTACGGTACATGCTTTACCACTCTGTATTCTCCACCTTTCCTGATCTCTTGCCCTGTTTCTCCTTACTTCTTTCCTTTTCCTTCTTCCGAGGTGAAGCTTCTGGTTTCTTCAGTAGCAGCAGTAGGCCGAGCTATCTAACTAAGCCTCCAGGGGACCCTTGGGGGTGATTACATTCTTTCCATTAGACCCCTTCTATCATATGGTGACGCACATTACTGTGGATTGGGAAGCTCCTAATACCATCTTTATCAGTAACGTATGGGTTCCTGGTGAGAAAGACCGAAACACACCAATGGAGTTTGATTTTAAAGCCCCTTACTTCTTGTCAGTGGGTAGAGTTTTATCTACACATAAACAAAGTATACCTTAGTTGCTTTCTGCAAGTAGATGGATTAGGGTTTATGGAACGCCTTTTTGCGTAGCATACAGGATTTCTGTTTAGGGCAACATTGAATGCCTTACCATCTAAATGACGTTGTGGATTTCCTTCCTAAGAAGGTCTTTATAAGCAAGAATTCTGATCTGTCAGGGATGATTTAGGGTGATGCTGCCTGAAGTTTCTCAAATTCTCCAATCCTGATCATTGTCAGTTTTCTTGGCTTATAGTGTTCTCTCCGAATTTCCTAGCACTCAGAAATGCTAGAAGAAATACTGAAGTGTGGATTCTCCCTTGATTATGAATAGCGGCATCTTTCTTTGGCCTTCGCATTTCTGTTCAGATTGCGTTTTTGTTTGTTAGGTTTTGGTCTAAGGGCAAAGGAGAAGGTAGCTAGTATCCAATTTGGGGGAGCACAGTCATATGATATGCAAAATGCCACCTGAATAGAACTTCTCAGATTGTTGTCCCAGACTGTGGTACAGGTGATTCAATCCTTGCCAACACGAATTATAGAAATGATTCCCGTATTGTACGTTGTGTTAAAGAAAGACACTTGGAAAGGAAAGAGGATTTTCAGTGTTAAAATAAAACATAATTTATCATAAGGTTCTGTTTGTGTTATTAATATAGTGAGATGATGTAGGTCAAATGATCACAGTGGATTAAAAGATGGTTGTAACAGCTAAGCATGAATAACTTCTTAAATGAAAGGTCTTTTTTTTAAAGATTGTATTTATTTGACCGAGAGAGAGACAGAGCACAAGCAGGGGGCGTGGGAGAGGGAAAAGCAGACTCCCCGCTGAGCAGGGAGCCTGAGATCATGACCTGAGCCGAAGGCAGACGCTTCACCGACTGAGCCACCCAGGCGTCCCTGAATGAAAGGTCTTTATTTGAGAAAATGACATCATGGAAGGAAGCATGACTGGGATGCAACAAATGGCATCAGTGGGACCATCCCAGGAAGAGTTCTGTTAAGAAGCAAGCAGAACTCCTCCGGTGACGGACGCAGAAGAGGGGTTTCACTTGAGAGATGGAGACACACAGGCCGACTGAAGGCAGGGTCCACTAATGAAGGCCTCCTGCAACCTAGAGCACAGTCTTATGAGAGTGATTTCAGAGTATCCTTGCAACCACTTGCTGAACGAACTAATTTGCTAAGAACGTAAAAGGGCTGACAGACAAATTACAGCCATCTTGAAAGAGGGTGATTATTGGCATTACTGACTCAGTTGGTTATTCTTAATGAAATAAGGCAGCTTTATTTTCACAACTGGGCTTGTAATGTAGGTGAAGGATATTTAATGTTTTCTTACTTCTGTCAGTTGTAGTATGTTCTCCTTCTGAGTCTTCTGTGAAGTAGGTCAGGTTGTAGAGAAGGGACGACGGTACAGTGTGGCTCCCATATGGTGGATGAGACTTGACAACAGAATCAGAACGCTTAGATGCTAATGTCCAGGGCCCCTGGGAGGCTGGCTCTGAATGTGGCTGGCTGGTGCCTACCGCAGGCCACATGCCTCCTCTGTGCTCTTCCTTCTGCCTGGAATATTGGGCTCTCTCCACGTTGCCTGCCCGCCAGACTCTTACTCATCCCACGAGAGCCCCCCCTGATCTCTCTTCCGACAGGTGCTCTGCTCGCTTTGCGGCCCCACCCCCAGCTGGTGGTGTCCGTCTTCCCTGGTCCCACCCCAGTTTTTTCTAGGCTATGAGAGTGTCCTTCCATCTGACTCCAGTGACTTCATCACATATGCTTCCCGGACAAATCTTGTGAATGCCTGTGGCCCCTGCATCTGAGACACGGGTCCCGGTGACTTGCAGCTGGCCCTTCTCAGGAGCTGAGATGAAGAGGCCTTAATTAAATGCAGTTCACACCCCCTTCCAGACCTGCACATCCGGGTCTTTAGAGGTGCAAACCTGCTGTTACCACCAATGTTATAGAGTGTCTTTGGGATTCTCTTTCAAAATGGAACAGAAATGTGCATGCACTTATGTGTGTGTGCAAGCACACACACATTTGTAAGCCACTCTGCAGGACCCTTCAGTTTGGGGGCACTAATGGGTTAGGCTACAGATGAGACTTTCCTACAGACAGCACATGGAGAATACATTCAAAAGAGAAGTTACCTTCTTGGGTAGAGATTGCAGGGGAGGGAAGCAGCATTTTGGGTTCACTGACCAAAATGTTCTCAGTTTGGCAGAAAGTTATGGGATATGATTTTGTGTGTTGATTTGTTCACTATACAACCTGTCCGTGAGGGGCCTGTTGTTCCTGCCTGGCTGCGTGGACTTGGGAATCAGATCTTGCATCATCTCACTTCTTTTTTTTTTAACCCAACCTTTGCCATTGAATTCCCCTCCGCAGCCCTTGGAAATAGGTGCTGTTCACTTCCGGATGAGAAGGTGGAGATTCAGAGAGGCCCGGGAGCTTGGCGTGTGTCCGCTGATGGTGCCGAGTGCACAGGCTGTCTGGGTCTGGAGACTGCTGCTTCTCATCTCACCCAGCGAAATGGCGTGGGGACCCTGCTCGGGAGGAACTTGATAGGTGAAAAACCACATTACAAAAGAGAGAAATGCGAACTTTTATCGTAAAAAGGCTTACTAGAAAAATCTTTACAATTGGACTTGCTTTCTGCAAAGCCAGACGCACCTTCCTTCCGAAGGGGCTGTTCTGAATACACTGGAGAAAAGGCAGTTAGAGCGGCGTGAAAGCTGCCAGCAAGCGAGAAGCATGAGTGGTTTTCACTAATGGGAGGAATACAAACCCGTAGCAGAAGAGACTAAGGTGACAGGGTAGCAGGCCGTGCTGACGAGGATGTATTTTTGGTCCCTGTCGATAAACTGTTAAAACAGTTTTTAAATACATTGTGCTTCATGTCCAAGTGTGTCCCTGGCTACCTCGATCAGAAGTCTAGAGCCATTTCTGGGTACGGAGGGGACAAAGACTTCGGCCCTGCCCCTCCATGCTGGACGTGGCTCCTGTCTCCCTGTGGGGGCTGTGGTTTCATTGGGAGTCCAGAATAGACGTTCCGAGTGATTTGGGAGCGAGCCAAAGTTGTTGGAGTCATGTGGAAAATGCTGCTCCTCGGACTCAGGACTCCAAATTAATTGAACAGATTCCAAGCCCAGACCCCTTCTCATTGCCCTGATATTAAATTTTGGGCTGTTTCCCAGGAAAGATCTGCAGATTTCCAGCTGTCCAAATGGGAAATTCATTTCAAAGAAGTACATTTTGCATTCAAGTAAAAACGGTTCTATAGCATTGTGATTCCTGCTGCTGTAGGCAGAGCTTTCTTTGTGAACACGTGCCTTCTTTACAAGTCCAGTTATCAGCAAAATTCATATGGGCCAAGTCAAAGCCTTTCCAGATTATTCCGTCATCCACCCACCGGACATACATTTGTTCAGTGCCTACTAGGTGCAAGTACTGTTAGACATTAGCGGTGTGTGATGGGGAACGACTGAAGGGTACAGAAATTGATCGGGATTGGACTGGCCCCTGCCTTCATGCAGCTTGCAGCTAGAAGGGGGAGTCAGGACAGGATACGCACACGAATAACCATGGTTCAAGGTGGAAGCTACCGTGAGAGGTACAGAGAAAGTCCAGCCAGGGTCACCGGGGAAGGCTTCAGAAGCAGGAGAGGACATTTGATCTGAGCTTTGAAATTTCAGTGGGATTTGTAATTGCGGAGTTGGGGGTAGGTGTGTGGTTTCAAGGGCAGGGGGCAGAACAAGTGGAGGAAGTCTAATAAAGATGCGGACAAAGGGGTGGGATCTCATGCAAATTTAAGTGATCTCACCAGGGAGTCCCTGATCCTTTGAGAAATTAAAGGGACGGCCATGGCCTCTGAAGAACCTGAATGGGGAAAACCTCTCATTCCTTCATGAGGATTGATTGGAGAACATATTTTAATGCAGAGCCTCCCCCGACCTGCTTATGATGACTTTTCAGTGTTCAGTTGCACGCTGACATTACTCGTGGTTTCCAGTAGTGCAAGTGCATTTCGCTGCAAGTGTATTTGTGCGGTACCAACACCGTAATCTTCAGAAGAGTCTGCTTGCAAGGTTGGCCCTTGGCTGGTGTCTGGGAACTTGGCTTCGGAAACATTCCCTAACTGTAAAAGCTGGCTCACTGTGCCGAGACTCTTCCTACAAGCCACGTGGTCCACGCTGAATGCCTGCTTTCCTTCTGAGAGTCTGGAGTTTGGGTGCATGTTAGGTAGAGAGTGCCCATGTGGCCAGCCCCGGATGCTGGTGTACTGAGGCTATAACAGGCTTCCCTGGGCAGAAGCATCACGTGCATGTGACTGCATGTTCACTGTTGGGGCGGAAGACACTCTGTGTGGCCCTTCAGGGCAGGGAGGGAACATAAGGAAGCCTCCAGACACCACCTGTGTCTTTGTCCTTTATGGTATTGTCATGCATCTTTTCACTGTTGGCAACCTTAGCTGTGACTCTATCTGCTGACTCCCATGAGTTCCCCGAACACCGCAGAACAGGATTACGGTGTCCCTAGGACTAAATGGCTCCTCTGTGTCATCTAAGAGAAGAGACCATCCGCTTTCAGATACAGCAGTGGCCACAAATAGACCCGAGACCTGCATTTGGTCCTTATCACCATTTCCTCCTTCTCTTTTCCGACATTGCAAGAAGGTGGCCCCTGATTTCCATATTGTACTGCCTGGTAATGAACATTCCCTCCACCCTATTTCATTCCCAGAATAGAAGCCACCTTTTAGCCCCATCACCATCTTGTCTGTGTTGTGACTGGCAGTAATCCAAGTAAAGACAGTAGTAAAAAATATTTTTTCTCCTCTCACACCAGGTGATCCTCAGTCGATCTGATTGCTGACTCATTTGCTCCCTCGCTGTAACAGATGTTGCATTTGGAGATGGAAATCAATGTTACAAAGTATTAACAGGAGGAGAACTTACAGGAAAGTGAACCCAAATGACTCCCTGCTTATTTAATACAGCATGATCTTGGCCTGTTGTTACGTCAGGTTTTGCCAGGAGATTTCAAGGGACATAATTTTAAGTAGGCAGTTAGTTCTGTGAAGTGCATACATGCATCCCAGATAGCCAAGGTGGGAAGACAAGACCCCAATTTGAAATGAAAGGACAGATCGAAAGTTTACTTGCAAAAGACACCTGCAGAATTCACGCAAGACTGGATGTAAAGGCAGGAGACCGTTGGCCCTACAAATGTGTTTTTTGACCCATAATAGGTTACAGCCTGATTTAATAGGTCACATTTCACTGCCTTTATGGGCATCCTTACATCTTCTTTTCAGGGTAATTATCTCAACACACATCTGATGTGGCAATGTAATTGACTCTTGCTTTGGTACAGTTATAGGTTAATGAACCAGACTGACTTTTTTTAAACTAAATCACTCATGTTTTGTTTTTGAAATGAAATAGAAATGTATTTAGAAGGCGATGTTTGATACATTAAAAATTCTCAGATGGCTGACAACTTTGATTTCTCATCCTTTATGCATCTCAGTGTGTAGCCATGAAGAAAGGATTATAGAGGCATCTGAAAGCAGCTCGGATGTTTGAAATTTGGAATCCAAGAGGAAAGAATGGCAAAATGATGCTTTTTATGAGTTTAACATGGGATGTATAAAATACCATGTGATGATTATAGAAGAGTGGTTTACACTTTCAAGGGTTTGGTTTTATTTTTTCCACCCCTATGAATTTCAGGTACACTCACTCTTTGGTTGCGTTAAAATTCCTCTCAAAAACCTTTCCGAAAGTCTGTTTGGAATGTAATCGTTTTATCTTCTAATGAAAGCTGTGTGATGATTTCTTTATTAGGAATCTCCGGATAATTGAAAACAATGAAGAAATAAGGGATATTTGGGCTTAGAAGTAGGATTGAGAAAACAGATGCCTTATGCATTTTATTTTACGTTTTTTTATTTGTCGTGGAGTTACAGTACTGTGGAAACAAAACTAGCATAAGAAGATGAACTATAATGGTAGCAAATCATTCATCCACTGATCAAGAAGCAACTGGTTATGTATGATATAATCTATTTTGTTTCTTAAAGAAGCTTATGCATGTAAAAAAGAACAAAACACTAGAAGACCATGCACCGAGATGTTCTGTCTAGCAATTTCTAGGTGGGGGGAGTCTTTAGAGTCTTTTTCATTAACTGTATTGCCTAAATTTTATTTAGATACCATGCTCTTTTCTGTTATAAGGTAACATTATGTATCCTAGGGGGCTCCTGGGTGGCTCAGTCGGTTGTGTCTGCCTTCGGCTCAGGCCATGATCCCAGGGTCCTGGGATCGAGTCCCGCATCAGGCTCCCTGCTCAGTGGGGAGTCTGCTTCTCTCTATGCTGCTCCCCCTGCTCCTACACTCCCTCTTAAATAAATAAATAAAATCTTTAAAAAATTATGTATCTGCATCAAAAACTGGTGATGTATGGTGACTAACATAATAAAATGAAATTTAAAAAATATTATGTATCTTTTTAAAAAGAAGTAATTAGTGTGGGGAGTTATGAAAGTAATAGTGACTATACATTTGAATGTGGTTACTTTTTTTTTTCAAATCTTTAAGAGGAGAAAGTACCCCTCCAATGAAGGCTGTTTCTAGCTCTTATTAACCAGCCTCTTATAACCAGATTGAAGGCCAGGGCAATTTTACAAGCACTCCTGAAGAGGGTAGCCTCCTGAGTAGTAAATGAGATTCATCCTGGAAATATGCAAAATTGGGGAGAGAATTAATCAGAATGACAAATGGAAATGATGAGTATGCTATAGAGATGTAAAGCTGCTGTTGGAAAAAACATTGTCAAAGGTTTGGTGAAATTAGCTCTCACTTCAGGAGCCGTTAAAGCAGGGAGATTTTATGGGGAGAAAATAGGACCGAAGGTAGTTTTTCTTTTTGTCCTGGATGGAAACCATCTCGGGAAGTACGTTGGCTCTGCAGAGTCGCTCAGTATTAGAAAGATAGAGAGAACAAGGATGAAGAGGCCCTTAAATGTACAGGAAAGTAGGTCTCTCCCAGGAAATCAGAGTGAGAAGTCGTTCATTTTTGCAAGGAGTTAAAATATGAGAGATGTGTGACCACCAGGCTCCAATCAGTTATTTCACGTAGACAGTCTTGAGCTTTTGGGAGAAAACCTCCATTTCCAAGAGTTTCCTCTTCGAATGAAGATGTAGGGCTCGTCTTCCCTTATTGCAGATACAACCAGCAGCATACTGGTCGGAAATGGCAAGGTGGGATGACTGCTTCTCTCCTGGCATTTTTTAACTCGCTCGCCATTATTGGTTTATGGCCCAGTTCTCCCCCAAAATGAATCAAGGCGGTCAAAAACTTAAAATGAATATTGGCAAAGGCGATTCATATAATGCTTAAAAGTGATTAAAACATTATTTAGGAGAAGGAGGAGGAAACATACCAGAAACCTTACATACAGTCATCGTCCACAACTGAGCGCTTATTTTAGCTCTGATAATGACCTTTTTAGCATGAGATAGATGTCCTCTTCTCCGACATGGAAGGAAACAAAAGAGCCTGGAGACAGGTGCCTCACACCCTGTTTACCCAGACCATTTTCGTGCACTTAATGACAAGCTCTTTCACTATCTTCTCTTTTCCCCTCCTTTTCCCTCTTCCTTCCCACTCTGCTGACTTCATATCCTACCTCTCTCCCTCATTCGTCAGCCTTTCTTGTGTTTCCTGCCAGATTTAGATCTCTCTGCTGTAGAGTTGGCTACTGCGGTCATAATCTTGATGGCCACTTAAAAAACATCAGACAGCCCAAGAGCAACCCGTGCATTTTTAGAATCTACTCCCCTTCCTTCTCCCTCCTGTTTATGGGAACTTACTGGTTTTGCTTGGGGGGAAATTTCATTTCTTTGGCCTCAAGACCAGTAGGTTGGGAGTGAAGTCTACAAGTAGCTGGATAGGCCGCTCTCTGCAGAGGAATTGCCCATTGCTGTTCCTTGTTTGTAGGCCACATGGCAGAAAAAAATAAAAATCAGTTAAGTGTTTCATCATGTAATGAACTTTGGGGGCCTTTTGCATGATCAGAAAGAGCTGGTTGGACTTTATTGGACTGGAACCTGCAGAGTAATTTTTATGGATTGGGTAGTTCAGCTCTTTTGCTTGATTCATTGTAATTATGCACAATCAGCATATCCTTATGTTGAATGATTATTCATGCAAATAGATCCACCCTTAGTGAAAAGCTCTACAGCATAGTGTAGCCCTCTTCATTCATTTTCATATGGCTGATATCAGTGCTGGCGTGCACTTGGCCTTCCTCAATAGCACGAACATGGGGGTTAAGAGTGCCAATCCCCCATGCAGTTGAAAACCTGTGTATAACTTTTGACTCCACCAGAACTTAACTACTAATAGCCTATTGTTGACCAGAAGCCTTACTGAGAATGGTCAACACATCTTTTTATGTTACATGTATTCAATACCATCTTCCTACAATAAAGTAAGCTAGAGAAAAGAAAATGTTGTTAAGAAATCATAGGGAAGAGAAAATATTTAACCAAGACAATCCACATATAAGTGGACCCGCGCAGTTCAAACCTATGTTGTTCAAGGGTTAACTACTTGTTCTTAAGTCTGTCATGTAGAATCTGTGAGGTAGACTTTTCTTACGGTTGCTGTAGCGAGTTAATGCAAACTGAGTGGCCTAAAGCAACCGAAATGGATTCTCCAGTAGTTCTAGGGGTTAGCAGTCCAAATTGAAGGTGTATGCAGGACCTTTTGGAAGCCCTAGGGGAGAATCCTTCCTTGCGTCTTTCAGCTTTTCCATATGCTAAGGACTGCTAGCAGCTACCCCAGTCTCTGCTTCTGTCTTCACATCAACTTCTCTGTGTGTTTATGTGCCTTCCGCTGTTCTGTGTCTATCTCAAAAACTCTTCCTTACATGAGGATACATGTGCTTGTATTCAGGGCCCACCCAGATGATCCTGGATAAATTCCTCCTCTGAAGACCCTTATCTTAATCACATCTTTGGTCATAGAAGCTAACATTCACAGATTCCAGGGATTGGACACAGACATATCTTTTTCAAAACCATTTTTTGGTCTTGCCCAAAGGTTATTCAGCCAATAAGGGGCAGGCCTGAGACTGACTAAAATCTAGGTATCTTGATACCAAAGCTTGTGTTCTTTCTGATACCATCTTAAACTATACCTCCTCTCTGCTCCAGAATAAATTTGGAGATCACCTTTTAGAGGTTATGAAACTGAGTCCCCCTGAGGAGAAATGTTTTGGAGATTTTCTTAAAGATTATTTATTTATTTATTTGAGGGGGGAGGGGCAGAGGGAGAGGGAGAGCGAATCCTGGAGCAGACTCCCTGCTGAGTGTGGAGCCTGATGCAGGGCTTGATCTCATGTCCCTGAGATCACGACCCGAGCCAAAATTAAGAGTCAGATGCTTAACCGACTGAGCCACCTAGGAGCCCCTTGGAAATATTGTTAAGAAATCAGAATGACAAACATAAAAACAAATCACATCCACGGTTAATACAGACAGAATGTTGTTTTGCCATTTCTCTATAAGGGAGTAAGTGTTTTCCTTGGTATATTTCACACTGAAGACTTTGGGATATTATTTAGACTAAACTAGGCTAAAAAGAATATTTTATTTCATTATGCATTTTAGTGAGCTTATTATCAGTAATATGTTTAGCATAAAATTTATTAGTGACATGCCCTTTAATTTAGCCTAATTGGTGCTAATTTAGTTAGATTGCATTAAATTACACCATTTAATGTAGCTATACGTGGGTCAAGAAATCTATTTCAACAAGTTAGGTAATTTTTCATGCAGCTGAACAGTAAAAAAATATGGCACTGAAGTGGCTGAAAATGCAATATTCCAAAATAATAATTTTCCTGGAGTCTTATTGGAAAGAAGTCAGCACACAGAATTTGTCTTGGGTTTCATCTCATTTTCCCAATCTGTAAAAATTAGGCAAAGTGCAAGTGAGGAAAAGGGGGTTGATACTTTTCCAGCATACCAGAATCTTTACAAATGATCCTTGTTCCAGCCTTCCATTTCTGATTCACCATGTTACGGAGCAAATAATGTTGGGGTGGGAGGTGGTTTCCCATCTTTGATCTGTAGGCTTTCCTATCCGAATCTTATCAGCTAGTCAGAAGTTACTGACGTTTTTCCCCTCAATGGTATATGGAAAAAGCGGTTGACGTTCAGAAAACATAGAGACAGAACCAGAACATCAGCCTAAACCATCTCGGTGGTGCGTGGCGCTTAGAGGATGAAGAGCGGATGCAGGTGGCGCATTGGCAGGTCCACTGTTGCGTGGTGTCCTGGTCACACCTCCCGTTTCCTTTTACCCCTGCCCTTAAATGACGAGTATCACATATCACCTGTAGATGACTCAGTGGATGCCACAACATGACTGGAGCTCATTCTAGAATGTAAGAACAATCTTCAGGTGTGACTTGTGACTTGTCTCTAGAAGGAAGGATTCCCTTGGCCCCTGAGAGATCTACAGGAATTCAGATTAGACCCACAGGTGGCTTTTTCTACTGTTTCTTTTTAGATAGTTCAAATGCGGGGCCCAGCTGCTGAACGATACACAGATTGCACAGAGACCTCCAGCTTTTTCTAATGGGGTCTGCAAGATCACTGAAGACTCAAGCCCTGGGTGCCTTGTAAACTGAGCGTGGGCACTCTTCCTGGGTTTCCAGCACAATCTAGCTTCTGCCTCTCCTCCTGGGCGTTCCACAGTAATGGGGGCGAATGGCTCACAGCCCAGTTGGCTTGGCCATCGTGCACATCTGAAACTTGAGCCTTCAGTGAATGTTCTTTTCAGTCGCAAAAGAGACACTCAGCCTGGAAGTGACAAGAGTACAGAGTAGACTGAAGAGAACTTACTTAATGCCAGAGAAATAGCAAAGTGCACCAACTCTGGCTCTCTGCATCCGACCGTGCGGTCACGATCCCGCCTTTGCCCTGCCCACTGGGGCCTGGCGGTGGGTAGCACCCCGTCACTGCCACCAAGTTTCTGGGCCTCTCTCTTGTGGGACACAGCAGAGGTGATGTTTTGGTTCATCCCCTAGTGCTGAGCTCTTGGCTTGCAGACCCAAGACTTATGAGGGGGCGGGGGCTCTGCAGGAAGCCACTGAATTTGTAGCAGCATTCTAAAGGAAAGTCCAGAACAAGTTGGGACTCTGGCAGGGGTGCCTCTCTTTGCTGAACCTCCAAGCTGAATACCTTAATGAGATGAACCAGTGCTTAAGGATTAGATCGCTCTCACTGAGTACCGTTCCTTCTAATAATAAAATTAATTTGACCATTTGGAACAAGATTTAGTAATGGGCCTCATCCAAGCCTCTAAATATGCATATTCCACTTTGGAACTGTACATAATCGCTCAATTGCACCTGCAAATCATGTTGTTAGCTCACTAATTATTCAAATAGTGGGGGCAATTCCACAATTGTGTGTGTAATTGTGTTAATTGTTAATGCAGTTAGGTGACTAATTACACATGCAGAAGCGGCTCCCGAACAGCCCACTGTCTCCATGCATGGGCCGTCCCGCTCGGAGACAGGCATAAGTGGGTGACACACACAAAGCCACAGGCCATCAGTGGGGGTCGATCGGGCGCAGCTTTCACTTGGGAGCCGCAGCATATACATTTGGGAAACAATTAGGTCTTTGACTGAATTCAGCTGTTTATGCTTTTGCTTCTCTTGCACCGCCCCCCCGCGCATTAGCAGAGAGAGGCAGGGAGTGCACGCGCACATACAGTTACACGCTCAGACCCGGTCACACCGTCACACACAAACTAGTTTGTGGAGCTGGCTCTGCTCATCTTGTCACTGATGGTTCCCTGGCCTGGTGAGATGAGCTTTTAGTCAGGGGTTCTGTTACTCTTTCCCGGTCACCCATATGGTTTCAGGACTCTTATTTGTCTGAACCCAGTATCAGGATACTTATGCCACTTACAGGGTAAGATGCAGCCGGGGAGGTGAAATTTCGGTGATTTCTGGGACATCCTGGTGCTTTATGTCTGTGGGACCAAAATAGGGATTCCTGCCACGTTCACGCTTCCCCTTCTCTCCCATCTCTTCACCCGCTTCAGGCTCCGTGTCAGGCCCTGGTGCAAGTCCTCCCAGCTATCAGACGAGTCTGATGAATGCCGAGGCTCCTGTGCCTGTGGGCCAGGAGCTGGGTGCACACCTCATGCTGTAGGAGATACACTATAGATATGCTCTCAGTGTTTCAAGACACCCCCCCGAATTTCAAATATTCTGCCCAGTCATCCCCATAAACCCGAAGTCTTTACCCTTTGATGGATCATAGTGTATTTTGAAAGTTTGATTGAAATGTTGGAACCTCTTGCCAGAAAATGCACATAGGCATGCGTGCAAAATTTTGCACAGGATTTCAGGCCCCCTTAAGCCCCCTTCATGGATCCCAGGTTAAGAACCCATTCCACAAATGCTTTGTGTTTCAGCACCAAGCAAGGTGCCCAATTCATCAAAGAGCTCGATTAAATTAAATACATTATATGATCGAACTCTCTTTTTGTGGGTATATGATAACTGAATGAAGTTGGTAAGAATTACAGTGCAAATATACTTAAGTCTCTCTCTCTCACTCTCTCACTCACACACACACACACACACACCTGTGAGATGATCAATTCTACTTTCTTATTTGGAAAGATATGGTCAGCATTAGCTATAAGTTTCTGTTATTGTCATGATCATCTGTTAGTTTCATAACACAGTTGGTAAATTTAAAAATGAGTATTCACCGCCAAGTTCGCATTTGATGATCTGGAGCTTTTGTGCTCGGGAAGGAAAGAAGGGAGTGTGAGTTAGGGGGTGGTGCGGTGTAGACATGTATGGGCTTGTGTCACCGTAGACCCACTTGGACACAAAGTGTGGGACTCCTGGGCTGCACATTGCAACTCTGGCCCTTTAGCAATCAACGTCTACTTACTGTGTTGATTTTGTGCTCTGTAAGCCTAGCTCTAAGGAACTGGCTCTCTTACGAGAATCTTTACATCCCCTCCCTGCTATAAGGAAGGCAGGTCAGCTATAAAACATTACTTGGCACTGGCTTGTGAGCCCAGTGCCAAAAGGGAAATGGACTATATGTAAGACAAATCAGTTCATGAGCAATACAGGAGAAGCTTTTTAGGGGACATTGAGGATTGGGGCCAGGGGACCCACCTGAGTGTGGGCTTGGTCTGGTAGAAGAGACGCACTCCGCATCACTGCTGCGTGGGGAACAGAATTGACCGACTTCATACTCAAGTTTGTGGCCCAGCAGGTGTCCAGTGGAACACAGGAATAATGCTCGAACTCACCTCCCGGGATTGCTGTGAGGATTGCATGAGATAATCTTTGTGGGGCATTTAGCACAGTGCCTCGCACATATTAAGTACTTAGTAAATGTGGCTATAATTTGTATCATTAATCATTATTCTTATTGCAGTTCTTATTTCTGTTGTCGTCACTTCAATCTATGAATATGGGGAATTACCCCCATAGTGCTATTGCCTTCTCCCCCCGCCCCAGCAATGAACACCGTCCCCCCACCATTGAACGTTGTTCCTACCTTCCTTTTGTCATTTTCTTTCTTTCTTTCTTTTTCTTTCTTTCTTTCTTTTCTTTCTTTCTTTCTTTCTTTCTTTCTTTCTTTCTTTCTTTCTTTCTCTTTCTTTCTTTCTTTCTTTCTTTCTTTCTCTTTCTTTCCTTCTTTCTCTTTCTTTCCTCTCTCTCTCTCTCTCTCTTTCTTTCATGAGGGAGAGAGTGGGGGTGGGGGAAAGGACAGAGGGAGAGAGAGAATCCCAAGCAGGCTCCACGCTGGCAGTAGAGCCCCCAACATGGGGCTCGATCCCAAGACCCTGAGATCACGACGCTCAACTGACAGAGCCACCCGGGCATAGTCCACCTTGTAGCATAGGCATTCCTGTGTTTGTCTTATCCCACCAACTAGGCTATATGACTGAATTAATTTGCTAAGGCTGCCGGAGCAAAGTACCACAAACAAGGTGGTTTAAACAACAGAAATATATGGTCTCACAATCTGAGATCAAGGTGTTGGCAGGATTGATTTCTTCTGAGGCATGTGAGGGAGGACTGTTCCAAGTTTCTCCTTGGCTTGGAGATGGCTGTCTTAGCCCTGTGTCTTCACAGTCTCTTCCCCCTCTGCATGTCTTTGTCCAGATTTTACTTTTATGATCATGCCTCATTTTATTGCCCTTTGCTTTATTGCACTTTGCAGATACTGTGCTTTTTCTGTTTTTGTTTTGTTTTTACAAATTGAAGGATGGTGGCAACACTGTCAGGCAAGTCTGTTGGTGCCACTTTTCCAACAGCATTCACTCCCTTTGTGTCTCTGTGTCACATTTTGGTAATTTTCGCAATATCTCAAGCTTTTTCATTAGTATTGTATTTGTTACGGTGATCTGTGATCATGATTATGACTCACTGAAAGTCCAGATGATGCTTAGCATTTTCTAGCAATAAAGTGTTTTTATTTAAGGTATGTACGTTGTTTTTTTGGACATAATGCTATTGTACACTTTATAGACTACAGTATAGAGTAAAGGTAACTTTTATGTGCAATGGGAAACCCAAAAACTCACTTGACTCGCTTTACTGTGATAGTGACTTTATTGTGAGCTCTCCGAGGTATGCGTGTGTGAGGACACCGGGTATGTTGGAGCGGGGCCCACCATAATTGACCTCATTGGAACCTGATTACATCTGTAAAGACCCTATCACCAAATATGGTCAGATGCTGAGGTACTGGGGGTTATGGCCTTAATATGAATTTTGGGGGCATGCAATTTAACCCATAGCAATGAGCATTAACGATTGGGCCTCTGTTTTACATGTCTTTGAAACATTGTCTAGTGCCCTGTCTAGACTAGAGTAGAAAAAACAATGGGCCTGATACGGTGGGGACCAACGGGCCTGGGTCCTAATCTCATTTCTCTTTATCCACGGGCCGGTTAGCTGGTCCAAGCCTGCTCCCTGTTTAATGTGAGGTCCTGGTTCCTACTTCATTATGAGCATTATAGGCATTATGAGCATTACAGTTTATATATATGCCAAGCACATGCACATAATAGACGCTCGGTAAAGGGTGGTTATTAGGCACAAATGTTTACTGAATGAATGCATGAATTATTTAAAAACCTAGGTGTCTAGTCAACTGTTGGCCAGAGTGAGGTTTTTAACTTCTTTGTTAAGGTGGTCTCTCCTTTGTTGCATTTCATGATTTTGGACCCAGTCCTATGTAACGGAAAGGAATTTGTGCAGTGGTATATAATAGTGTGAGAAGTTAGCCAACTTTCTGAATCAGTTTTTTGAACAACAATCAGTGTGTGTGTGTGTGTGTGTGTGTGTGAGAGAGAGAGAGAGAGAGGGAGAGAGCAGTCCAAGCTGCCTCTTCGAGATGTGATGTTTAATTTGTGGATAGGCAAAGCTGTTTCATTATCACTCCAAACTGAAATGTGTCTACTACATTTCAAAAATATGTGTCATTATGTAAAAAACCCCAAACCTCCCAATAACAACAATGTATTATAGATGATTGGCCACAACGTCCAGTAGTTAGGAAGCAGAAGAGAGGCACTTGTTATGAGACTAGGAAAATTGAAAGTTCACATTGACGTTGTTCTTCATTATAGTTTCAGTTTGTTAGCATCGGAGTGTCAAAATCAAACTCAGATTTTCTTTTGCCTGCTTGTGTCAACATTGCAACAATGGCTTAATGTGCATTATTTGCAATTTGGTTGAAATAGATCGGAAAATCAGTACACCAAAAAGCCAACCTCATAATCACCGATTTTTAACACCGTGTCAATTGCTGTAAATTACAGAGATACAGATACGTGTAGTTGTCATGTTGAAGGTGATTAAAAGATGCTGAATCTCTAATCACTACAATGAAAGAGATTGTCATCAATAAAGAGACTCCAGAGCTGGGGAATTATATTGATCTGAGCAGAGGAATTTGCAAACTCTCTTTCTCAGTTAATCTCGTCCTTCTAGAACTGTAGCAGACACCTTTAAAGATAGAGTGGCACATTTGGTGGAAGAAGAAAGTCCATATTTTAGTTAAGGGTACTTTGTTCAGTTTCAGCTTCCAGGTTCTAACGTGAGCCTGCTTAGCAGAGGGCTAAATCGTCATTTGTGTGATCTGAGAGTTGATGTATCTCTCCCCACTAAGCACAGCTTCAGTGCCTTTGGCAGCACATTCTGACTGGTTTAGACCTCATGGAGAAATCATTTGGGGCGGGGAGAGGGACTTTAGCGATTGTTTATCTTCCATCGGAATTATCCACAGGCGGCAGTTGGTTTCATACTCGCTCCAGAGCGGTATAGAATTGTGTGTAAAATGCATACTAAATGGCCTAATGCAATAAAAATGAAGCATGTACTTCCATTAGCTTTTCTGTTTGCAGCAGTTCCACAAAAGCCACATATCAAGAACCGTGTCTGTGTGGATCCCTATTCATATAAAAGCTGTGTGATTGCGGGTCCGAGGGGCCCTGGCAGTTTATAGCGGGGGGCCTCCACCAGCGTGCTCGGTGCAGAGCCGACCCACCTTCCTGCTGTCCTGGCCCTGTTCACGCCACCCTCTTCTGCATGCTTGGGTGGTCAGATTCTGAAATTTCCCCAGGCCCGGTTTGTCATGCAGTCACGTTTCTCATCACATCTGAAGGCTGTTGTGCCTCGCATGGTAATGAGGCCCTCTTTGTTTCGGCTGCTGCACGGCTCCCAGGAACTGCCTTCCATTCCTGGTCCGCAGTCTGAGGGCTGAGGCTGCCGAGGCAGAGAGCCTTGCGGGGTCTCTCAGAGCCAGCGACACACCTAGGACTCGGCAGGGTTTTTAAAAACTGAATTCACATCAGTTTCAGGTTTGAAGCTGTTACGTGTACTCTGGTTTGGTTTTTTTTTTTTTTTTTTTAATGCACTAAAACAATTTATGAGCATCCTATGTGCACATGTGCCCAGATTACTGTGCTCGTGTATACAACTTATTGTATATTTACTAAAGAGGCTAAACTAAGTGACGCCCCCTTGAATGGGTTCTAGGGAGAAATGATACCCCTGGAAAGCATTAATTTCTTTATGAATTTAGGAGCTGTGATGGGATATTTCCCACCAGAACGACTGAAGAATATTATTGTCGGTCATCTCTTGCAATGATTATTTGGTTATAAATTGCTTTCAAGTGTGTCTTAAGAACACACTGCCTTTACAGAGATGTGGTCGGTCAGCTTTCTGAAATAGGTGCCCACGCCTTACCTCAGCCAATGAAGAATCTAGTCCCTCAGTCCTTATCTGGACCCCAGAAATGAGTGGCAGCTTGAAGCTGGGAACGGACAGTGGGTTTGCATATTCTACCGTTCTAGTGGGATCTGTGTCCCCTGAGTTGGGATGGAAATACTGGTTATCGCCAAAGGTGATTATTTCACCTTAACACTGCAGGAGGCCCTGGGGATCATAGGGATATAGATGGAGGCTCATATACAGTATAGACCATGGAGAGACTCAGACCCCTTCATTTTATAGCAAGGAGTCTTTGGCTCAGAGAACCGAGGTGATTCACCAAAGACACAAACTTGATGAAAAATGGACCCCAACTATCAGAATAAATAGTGAGGGATGGTTCAGATGATGTAGTCTGAAGCTATCAAATGTTGTCTTGACAGAATGAAGAAGGTATGAGAGTCCAACCCTTACCGAGTGCTCTGGATGAAATAATACCATGACTGAAAGTATGACTGACCTTCCTAACTCAATTCATTTGAGTTAGTCACAGTATTATTTTGGGGAGTTCTGTAAATCTGGGATACGTGCTCCTCCAGTTTCTTCATTTCCTGGGTGGGAGATCCAGAGAGAAGAGTAGAACCCAGGCTCTTCTGACCTCAGCTGCAAGGTTCTCCCATTGGCCACCCCGTCCTCCCTCGGTAAACCATACGTTTTAGAAATTCCCTCTCTATTGTTGGTAGAATTAGGCAGGCTGATTATGAGGTGTATTTACTGTCCAACCTGGGGCTCAGGAAACAGGGAGATGGAAATACAAGTCTACTGATCCTTGACCAGACAGTGGAACTAGTTGTCAGAGGGTCAGCTTGGCCGTGATCAAGGTCAAAGGAGCATTTCAGACATGACTGGACCGCAAAGTTTTTCGTGATAATACAGGAAAGAATAGGTTTCCTCTGATTAGAGCCAAATAGAATAAACAAATTAGTACTGAACTCATTAGAGGGAATTTGTGAGAAATGCAGCCTTTGAAAAATTCGGCATTGAAATTCCCTCAAGGGGGACCCATTTTGCCATTAGATTCTCAGCTGTGGGCCAATATCTATCTATTCTATATGCACTCATATCCATATTTCACATCTGCAGAGAGAAACACTGAAGTTTCAAGTTTGGAAATCCAGAGCAGGTCAATTCAAGTTTTTCTTTTTAAAAAAATTTTACTTCTGAATGACTTGTCTTTATTCAACAGGCTCCACATAATCTTACCTTCTGGTTTGATTTAATTTGTTATGTACAAAGAAAAAATGCCACCAAATCCTCTCATGGCCATTTTAATCAGCTTCTCTTTGAGATCCTTTGAAATAGCCCATTAAGCTACACATTGTACTTTGTATAGATTAATTTGAAGTGATTGCATTGGCCGTAGTAGTTGTGAATGCAAAGAAATAATCATGATATCTTGTTTATCCTACAGAGCTGGGCATATATAATCTTATGCTCATCAGAACAGTGGGAAAAAATGGGCTTATTGAACTGCAACTTGTATGTTCACTATATCCTATTATATTGGTACAGCAAAGGAGTTTTGCCAAGTGAAAATAATTAACACAACTTTAATAAGGGCTACTACATACCTTACTTTTTAGGAATATATTTTTTTTCTCATACGATGGTTAAAAACACGGGTTTGAAGTCATACAGACATGGTTTTCTGTCTTGGATTCATCACATGTTAACTGTGTGGCCTTGGGCAAATTACTTAACCTCTCTGAACCTTACTTCCACCATTTACAAAATGGGGATAATAATATATATCCTAGGTTTTATGGACATTATAGTTTGTGTTTGTGCAACTTACCATTAACTCAGTATACTGTTAGGCATTCAGCTGTGAAAATCACTATGGAAGATGCCCTTGCCAGGATGGTCTGCATAGAGCATTCAGTGTCCCTTGGGGGTAGCTGTCACCAAGGGTTCCCTCTAGAGTCTAGACGGACTAGGCCTGGAGGTTGCTCTCAGGCCGTAGGTTGGTTATAGGTTTCATGTTAAAATGGTCATGTAAATGCCTATTGTTCACAGAAACGCTTGTGGGGCACTTACCCTGGGCCGGGCTCATCCTTGAGCTTACTTAATTGCCATGACCACACTGGGATGTAGGCATATGAAGGATCATGTACAGATGTGGGACTTGTATAGCTCTACTCCAATGGATGTTGCTCCAGAAATTAACAAATACTATTATTTTTGCACTAAGTCAAAATTTATAAAATGGCTTTGTTCATCTAACCTTCTCTTCTCAATACTTCCCGTTTCCTATCTCTTTGCTTTGATTGACTCAGGTGCTTAGACCAAACATGGTGCTGTGGAGGCCAAGGCAATGACCATGAGCACTTATGCCCCTCTAGCCGAAGAATCTAAGCAGGAGCTTTGGCCTATTGCCCAACACACCTGGCTCCAGACAGAGCTGGACTCCGACTTTCCCATGATCCAGCCTCTGGCGGGGCTGGTGGGGGAGGGCACCAGACACAGCTTTCCCAGATGTCTTTTGTCAAAGTCTTAACAGTCGCCACGGCGTCACACTATTTAAAATTTAGAAATTTCGGACGCCTGGGTGGCTCAGTCGTTGAGCGTCTGCCTTCGGCTCAGGTCATGATCCCAGGGTCCTGGGATCGAGTCCCACATCGGGCTCCCTGCTCGGCGGGAAGCCTGCTTCTCCCTCTCCCACTCCCCCTGCTTGTGTTCCTGCTCTCGCTATCTCTCTCTCTCTGTCAAATAAATAAAATCTTTAAAAATAAAAAAAATAAAATTTAGAAATTTTGAAGAGATACTCCCTTTAGATACCGTTTTCAGGGGTAAGGCAGGCACTTCTCTCCCCCCCGCCCCCCACCGCCCCACCACTTCCCAACGGAATACAAAGGAGACTGTGTAAATAGATCAATTAGATCTTCCGGAAGAAGCTTGAGTAGAGCTACCTTAGTTGTTTACTGGAACTGAAGTGACTTGAGGCAAATCAAAAGGAATCATGAGGTAGTGAGTCCCCCGTCACTGGGATTATGTAAGTTAGTGGTTGTATAATATGATGACAAAAACTTGACCTTTTCTGTCCAATGGACCAGAGGTTAGCCCCAGTCCTTCCATTCACCTGGCTGTGTGACCTTGGGCCAATTCTTTTACCTCTCTGCACTTCATTGGTTCTTAGCTTTAAAGTGGGCCACATGTTAGAAGGTTGGAGTATATAAACCCAGATCCTTTCTCTGGCAAGAGTATATTGTGAGATGAATGCATCCATTACTAGACAAGCAACTGAGAAGTATTCCATTGAGAATTAAACTCGCAGATGACGGATGGCACAGGCATCATTAGAGAGTTGTTTCATTTATTACCCGGTCCTTCTTTTCCCTGCCCTCTGGCAGATTTAGTAGATCACAGTCAGAACTTGAATGCTTTGGGCCAAAGGCCTCCACCATACCTGGAATGGCCATCACGGGTGGTCCTTTTTCAGAGTGCCCATCTTATTCTAATGGACCAAATTTCTAAAGATGGAAAGGTTGCCCCTGCCAGCGCTATTTGCCACCTTCCCCATTCCTCGAATGGAACGATAAAAGGGGGAGGGTGTGTTGTGTTGAGTGAGCAAATGTCTTTCTTCATTCCAGCTTCGGCCTGGCACCAGTAAGCTCATTTCGCCACATATTCATGACTTCTCAAATCAAGATTGACCATGACTGTTCATGGGAAGACAGTTTTCATGGCATATTTGGAGAGCCCATGAACCTGTAGGAATTTCCTTCAATTGCATATAAATGGTCGAGACACAGAAGCCAGAGGAGGAGCAAAGTAGAGTAGCAAGGTGCTGACCTCAGTGTTGAACCTGAGGCCTCAGTGCTTAGCAACCTGGGGGGCCTGGCTGGAGGAACAGGTTGGTCTACCAGTGATGAGGCAGGTACTCTTCAAAGCATGGACTCTGATCCGTGATTGTACGGGTGATGTACTTTCAAGATGCTCTTCTTCCTCTCTCAGGTTTTCAATGTGCCGTTTCGTAGGTCTCTCTTTAGACCATCAGTGGTCTTTTGCCTGTTTCTGTTGATGGTTTGGAATTTGTGAGAACATTATTTGCCTTGTCACAGAGATAAGTATCCTCTCATCCCAGAGGGGAACCTTCATCGCAGTGCATGAACTTGGCTCCTGAATTCCTGTGGCTTTCATGGGAACTCTGTAAGTCTGTGTTTATAGACCAGCAGCATGAAACGATGCCACCAGGGAGCTGTTCTTAGAGTTTTGAATTAAGGGGTTAAGATCTTCACATTAAGGATTTAGGAGATCTCACTTGGGATTAGATTATCCTTTATAGAGAAGAGAAACTGAGAATCTTGAAAATGCTAATTGGAAAGCTTATCGTTACAAAATAGATGTTTGATGCCACTAAAAACCTAGTAGCATCCTGATAAGGTGTCACGCTTGCCTTTGGAGCACAGATCGTAAAACAAAGGCAAAACATTTAGAAATTAACGAAATGTGTTGTATAGGTACCTACGTGTGAGGCCAGATAATTTCAAGATTGGCGTGATCACAGTAAATTTTTATTTCCAGTATGGCCTCAGCCCGGGGCCTTTTGGGTACCCAACTAAATGCACACTAAGTATTGGTAATTGCATCGTTTAAGTTGGCATATTGCTTTCGATTTTAAAAGTCCCTCTTCTTTATGATAATCCATTTGAACGAAGAATGCCCTTAAACTGATTCTAAAGATCGTCAAATAACACTTTATAGTGTAATATATATCGGTGAGTTTATTTATCTTGAGTCGAGAGCTTTTATAGATTCCAGCTATGTGTCTTCGCCACAAATCTTGTTTTTTGTGCTCATGGCATCAGCGAGAATAAATGGAAGTTGTGGAGTCTGTGAAGGCCACTGGAGGGGATTTCCCAATCTCCTAATATATCAGTGTCTCTTCGTGTCTGTTTCTGATGGGGTCCAACAGTAGGTCAACATCCTTAGGTAAAGAAAGGCTTCCTCAGAGTGAGCAGCAGTCATTGAAAGTAAATTAATGAAAGCCAGTGACTGCTGATCTCTCTGACAAGAAGGAATTCTTGCTGCCAACATTTAGAAACCACTAGAAGTGGTCTCCATTGGAAACCAGGTTTCGACTTTCTGCCCTGGGCTGCCAAAAGTATTGCAGTAGAAAATGCGAAAGTAAGTTGAACTTTGAATTATAATTTCAATGACTGTCTAGTGAAATGGATTCATGCTCCGGCACTGCACCTTTGAGGCTCTGGGTTGATTCGCATAAGATAAAAATCTGTCTGGTCTGACAGTCGAAAAGGTCGCAAGCACACTTGATGTCTGGTGGTCTCAGTACGTTCCCAAATCTTGATTAAAAAAGGAAGATTTAGGAACTATTATGGGATTTTTCACAATAATCTTTTCAAACAGAGCCATTTCTACATGTTTTGGCTTCCAGTTTGTTGACTTAGCTAAGTATAGATTATCTTTTCACTACCATTTAGCAATAACCTCTAACTCAATGAGAAGATCTCACATGATTGAGGCACTTTGGCTTTGGGACCAACATGTTATTTTTGAAAATGACATCTAATTGTCTTTGTGGTCTCCCTGATAATAAAAATCAAACTTCACATTTTAAATGCTTCCACTGAAGTTCTAATCCAGAGTGTCTGTCTGTTTCCATTTTGAAAGTATTTGCTGGAATGGCTTGACATTTTTACTTCTGTAGATCATGCGGGCTCTACACCTTTGAGATTGATAGCTCTTCATTTTAGATTGGAGACTTCTTTTTTTATAATACTGTTTTTTTTTTTTATTTTGTTTATTTTAAGTAATCTCTACACCCAGTGTGGGACTTGAACTCACAACCCTGAGATCAAGAGTCACAGGCTCCACTGACCAAGCCAGCCAGGCGTCCCACATCTGTCTTTTTTTTTTTTTTTAAAGATTTTATTTATTTATTTGACAGAGAGAGAGACAGCTAAAGAGGGAACACAAGCAGGGGGAGAGGGAGAGGGAGAAGCAGGCTTCCTGCTGAGCAGGGAGCCCAACGCGGGGCTCCATCCCAGGACCCTGGGATCATGACTTGAGCTGAAGGCAGACACTTAATGACTGAGCCACCCAGGCACCCCCCACATCTGTCTTTTTTAAAGCAGGATTGCCACACAGTCTGGGATTTCTAGCATAGTCCTCATGTGAAATAATCACTTTCATTCTTCCCATATTAGATATTCTGGAAGTTTGCATATTTGGTCATCCAAGCCATGCCACCCAAACCAGCTGTCATACTCACTCAAAGAAAAGTCCTCCTGCTCGTGTGCCCGGTTCAGGGATCCGAAAATGCATGCTAACTGGCACTGTCATTACCATTTTAGGTATGCAGGTCCTGTACACTCATCTGGAGTAGATGCTCCCTGCGGACATTTAGTCTTTTATCATCTACTGCATTTTACTGAATTTCCCATAATGCTTCGTGCAGTGTACTGTGCAGAGTGGGGATGCAATGTATATTTTATTTGGGATGATTTTCTTAACGCGAACGGAGTTTTTCTAAACTCCAGGTTTGGAAGTACTCCAACACACTGATTCAGGAGTAAGTGTGGTTATCTCACTGAGTGTATTTCATTTGTATCAGTAATGTGTTGTAATTGTACGTGGAATTATAAACACCTGCCAGGTGTCTGTTTATCCTGCAGACTTTGACAGCTGAGAAGTAACCAATCCCAGGTTTTCGTGTGGATGTGAGACAAGTGAAGATCATTGGTGCCGTGCATACGCTGTCCACGTTGATTGGCATTAAGCACTAGGCTCCATAAACCATGGTCCCCCATGCATCACTCCCTCTTTGGTCTTCGGTGTATGATGCAGTGGGCTCAAGATGCACCACAGAGCGGGCCCACACTTAATGCCACAGACCCTTTCTTTATGACGCTGTGTCAAGGGTCTGTGTTTGCAGAGTGATTTTCTGGAAAAGCGCCATGCCCTTCCATGAGCCAAATGTTTCAGAGTGTCCCATAAATGCTGGGAAGATGGGGCCTTGGGGCCATCTCTCAAGCTAACTGGAGATACTAAGTAAGGCCCAGGGGAAGTTTAAGAAACAGGAACTTCTTGTATTTGTTCTATTGATTTTTCTGCCAACAAAAAAGTGTGACCAGTTGTGGTGTTTTCAAATAAAAACATCAGGAATGAAGTCCACTTTCAGCGAGCGGTTTCCTGGACAAAAGCGCAGGTGCATTTGGGGGAAGGCTGGATGGAGCTGGAGACAGGTCCCAGTGCCAGTTCGCCTAACAAAGCAGGAGGGGTAAGGGCCAGCATTGCGAGTCATTATTTATAATCAAACAATGGGGTAATTTTGCCAACTCTCTGTTCTCAAATATGAGACCATCTTCCTGGTAATCAAACTATTACTCTGACACAGTTTACTTATCAGGAGACCAATTTGCAATTGTGACCTGAAAATGGAGGTTGTCTTTCAATTCATTTGAATTGCAAACAGGGTAGACAACCTATAGCTACTGTGGCATATTTTTTAAAGCAAAATCAGGCACCTACATTGACCTCCTATTTACATTTCTTTGAGAAGAAAAAAAATCGCATAAAAGCTATCAAGAAACACATTTCACAGCAGGCAAATTAATTGGTTTTACAGTATTTGAATGGAGGGTTTGTCAAATAAAACATGCCGTGACAGTTAATAGTGTCATTTAGAGCCAGAAAATTATTGGCTTATTTGTTATTGGATAAAAGGAAGGCAAACATTTTGTATTAGGAAGTTTTAATGTGTTTAAAATCCTCATTAGGGATTAATGGACATGCTTGCTTAGCATAGCGCCTCATTAATTTGGGGCTAAACAGTTACTTCTGTGTTTCAGTCTCAGTGTTGTTTCTTAACATTTTTTTTTTTACTTCTCTTTAATTAGATCTTGCATTTGAGTTTGGTCTCTACACCATTGGAGATGTAGAATTAATTAATGAGATTTATAAATCTAATGGAAGTGAGTTATTCTTAGCTATCATTTCATTTTAGTGCACACTGAAACCACATGTAAGTGGGCGCAGATCTAAGAGATTTCAGAAGCATAAGAAAAAATGTGAACTTCCCTGAATATATTTAGCAGTGTCACTTGGCATTAATAGATAAAAGTGTTTTCATTAGAGTTATAAGTAATAGGGGAGCTGGTGAGGATTCAGTCCCCCTGCACGCAGCTTGTTCATTGGGATCATCGCCGTCGGAGAAGAGCAACTATAACTTTTTCTATGGAACCACCATGTCATCCGCTGACTGTTAAGACGATCCTAAGTGCAGGGTTTAGAGAGTCAAGAAGGCGCCAAGTTCATTAGAGGTTAGTCTGAAAGAAACTTTAAAAGCCTGTTCCGCTTACATGGCTTTAAGGAAAATTTAGCTAGAAGAAAATCCAACTGAAATCTGGCTTTCTCGTTTTGAGGCAGACATTTAAATCATTAGCTATGTATTTCGAAGAAGACTGAAGTGGCTCCTTTAGGGCGAGAGATTGTGAATGTCAAGGAAAGACCTTCATTTTTTACAGGTTTTTCAAGAACTATGAGCCAAAGATAGTTATTTCAAAGGTTCTTTTATAAATGGGGTTACAGCACTTAATTGAAGACCCCATAAGATGCCTGTGGCAATGTCTTAAGAAGCTACCAGAAAAACCTGAGCTCCTCCTTCATTTTTTTGCCCCAACAGGGAAGTCCTTGTATCTTTAGAAACCATAAATGCTTTTGAAGAACTTGTCAATCCCGGGTGTATTATGAAAGATAATTGTATTTTAAAATATTTCGTGCTAACGATCACGTGATAAATGTTTGCTTAAATGAGAAATATTTAAATAATTTAAAACAGCTCATCTTTACACAGTTTGGAAACTCCTCCCTTCCAGTGTTGTGTAGGAACGATCTCTCTCAGGAGGCTATGGGTTAATCGAGTTCTCTGCTTCCCTAGAGACAGAGTTGAATTCATTTAGCCCCCCAGAGGAGATCCTCAAGCCCTGTGGCCATATTTTGCCCTGGGCTTAATTTCATCTGGCCTTCTGGGTAATATTATGGGCTTTGCCACTGTGGGGTCCCAGAAAATCATTACTCCTGCTCCTGGGCTCTCTGCTTGTTTCATGCAGAATGAAGCCTCTCACAGATTAGAGCAGTTGGAGAACTGTGAACTGTGGGTAATTAGCTAATCATTGTTGGAAAGGGCAGGACTAATAGTGGGGAGCAGAGTGTCACCTCCTTCTAAATCACTGGAGCTACTTGGCCTCCAGCTTTCCCCTTTCCCCTTGCCTCTTCCTTCCTTTATCTCCATACTCGGGGTACGCACAGGGTCCCCTGTGTTTCCCGCGGAGCTAGCTAGCTCTTTCTCTCTCTACCTTCAACGTTGCCAGAGAGTTCTGTTACACTTCCCTAGCAAATCCATGTTCCTGTTCTCCAAGACAACTATTTCCCGCTTTTCCTTTCTCTTCGCATTTCCAATAAGCACCCCCCATTCTTAGCTGATGACCTTGCCGCCTACTGCAAGGAGCAGAATAGATACAATCAGACAAGTACCACCACATCTTCCCGTCTTTAATTGCTCCAACCCAACTGCTTATGTGTCTAGACACTCTGCCTTCCCTCCTTTTACAATGGAAGCAGCGTCCAGAAGTGTCCATGCTCCTATTTCAGGCTGTCCTCTCCAATTGTGTCCTGATGCGCTCTCTCCTTCTCAAGGACTTCGCTTTTATAACCATCCCCTCTCTCTTTTGCAACACTTTCCCCCCCACCCACCCACTGGTATATAAAATGCCTTAATATCATCCCTCTTAAAAAAACAAAGAAAAAACCTTGACCTGGCCCACATCACAACTTCCTCTCCCCCCATTTGTCTGCTCCCTTTCACAGGAGAAATTGATTATTCACTCTCTCCTCCCATCCTCCCACTCCCTCCTCAACACACTCCAATCAGCTTCGCGCTCACAGTGTACCACTGAAACAGCTCTGACCAAGGTTGCCCGTGACCTAGACCTTGCCAAACTCAACTGCCAAGTCTGCATCCTTATCTTACTTAATGGCCACTTTCTCTCTGAAGCGCTTTCTTCTCCAGGCTTCTGGGACACCGTGCTACCCGATTTTCCTCCCGTCCCCCCCTCCTCAGCCCCTCCTAAGAATTCATGTTTGGCTTTGGAGTACATAGCACGTGATAGATCCCATGCTGTGCTGTAGGGAATGTGGACTCCTAGCAAAAGAGACTGCAGATGGTCTTTTGTAAATGGTCTTCAGGTTCATCTTAGGACGACTAAGGTGGGAGACCGGTTTCGCAGGTAAGGCCCACAGGATGTGCGTGCTGTGTGTTCTAGGTGACTTGTTACAGAAGGGTTGCCTCCTTAATTATGTTGGTAGTGTTTGGTCTAGGAATTAGTTTGCCTCTCCCATGCATTTAAACAGCATCAGCAAGGAAAGAGAAAATGTAGCTGGGATTTGACAATTAGCATCCGTGTTCCATGGAGAAAATAGTTCATGGATCGGAGATAGAGAATTGAACGTCGAGAAGTCTACTGCTATGTAGAATAAGATGTATGTAATATAACAGAATAAAAGGGAAGGTGAATAAAATTACAAAATCTAAAAGATACCTGAGAGATCATCTCACCTGGCAACCGGTCCAAGATGGTTATTCTGTGGCAAAATGGGAACTATAAGAACAGTGGTATGTGTGAGTGTGTTTGATGGTGGTATAAGTTTGCTGTCATATATTTTGAAGAACCTGTCGTGTATTTGAAGATTGTACCCTTCCTACCTTTTGGATACTGTTTTCGTTATGGCCTTTCATGGCAAACAAAAAAAGTTGGTTATCTTATGTAGATCTCTGATTATTTCTGTAATGCTATGTGAGGTACAAAACATTAGGAACTTGTAATATATTCCCTTGCCTTTGTCATAGAGGCTGGAGAGCAATGAGGTGAATTGTCCCAAACCACACAGCTAATTAGTGGTGGAACTTGGACACGAAACTGTTTCCTATCAGTATGTTTTTCTTTCGCCACTTTATAAGATCATAGTTAGCTGAACGCGAGATGGCTGCCTTGCAGGGGTTTAGCTGCTGCATACTATGAGAATTTGCTGTGGTCGTGGAGTGGATAGGAGTATACGGACGCTCCCAAAACTCTAACATTTATTCTTTAAATGACAAACTTCAAAAGTGACCTTGCTTCTCAGCACGTCTTCTTGATATGTGTGGATCATGCATGTTGGCCTTGTTACCAGCAGTTGTTGACAGAGTTCAGAAGTTGCCTGACGTCACTCCAATTTGTCCATCTGTAGTCTTACGGTTTCCTCTTTTACTAGAAGACATTCGGGGCCTGCCCACAATCCAGCCATTAACGTGAACGGCAGTACAACAAGTAGGGATTTAGTGGGATTGAGATTTTAATTTTAAATCGTTCTTGGTTGCAGTGCCCTGGCCCCGCAGATAGGTATCCCGCAGGCCCTGAGGGGTCTGACGCATGCCTAAAAATCTCAAAAGGAAGGGACCGGGGCTAGAAGGTCCGTGGGTTATAGGGTAGGCACCAAGAGCCGGCGGAAGGCTAAGAGCACAGGCAGGAAGGGGCAGGCGAGGTGGGCCAGAGACTGGGAGGCTGGCAAAGAGAAGTAGGAGGATACACCTTAAGTGTGAGCAGCACAATTAAGGAATCTAGACGCAAAGCCTTGAGAATGTGTAAGCAGGGAGTCTGGCCCTGGGGCACCTGAGCAGCAGAGATGCAATGACCTCAGTGCCCAGCCCAGGTGACCAGGGGAATGAGGAGCAGGTGGTCAGGCACATCCAGATAGGCTCTTGGTTTCTTAGGGCAGTCTTTCTAGATGTGCACCTTATTTTTCTTTAAGACTATAACCCCGCTCCCCATTTATAGCTCACTCTTCTATAGAAACTAGTTATTACACCAAATAAATGAACAGTGAGCTAATGGCTATTCAGAGCCCACTGAATTAAGTACTCTTCACTTGAAATTCCATCTGCCATTAGGTCCTCTCAGCTGATGATGGGCCTTTCTGCATATGCATCCCGCCCTTGCCCATGCCTAATGTAATCAGGGACGAGATGTCCTCATAATGAAGCACATCGCCCGCCCTTCCCCCACCCCTCCCCCCGCACTCCCCCTTGTCTCTCTGTTGTCTTACCCCCTCAAGTACCCTCCCCAGCCTCCTTTGTCGTCTTCAGGGAGTGCCACCAGATGGAGCAGCAGCCTGAGACTCCTTATACATTGGGCCCCTCGATAAGCTTTCATAATTAGTGACCTGCAAGGGGATGTCTTGGGGGCCAGTTTACAAAGGGACCGAACTGTCTCCTTAGTGGTCCCGAGTCTCAAGGTGCCGATGCCTTGCCACGGGCCTTAGAGGCAACTTGGGATAGAAGTCGGGGAGGGGGCTTACGATGTACATCTCAGCCACGTAACCACCCTAGGAGTGTATTTTGTATTCCCCTCTTACATAGATAGGGAAACAGAGACACAGAGAAGTTCAAGTATCTTGCCCCAGTTCACAAAGCAAATTAAGTATCAAAGCTGGGATTAAAATCCAAGTCGGTCCAGCTTCAAAGAGCGTAGTCTCTCCACTACCCCTTGATGCCCCCAGAAAATATAGTAAATTATCTCATTTATTTGCTCAAATAAATAAAACGTAATTGCACTCACTGCCTTTTTAGTTTTGATGCCATGGAAGATTCTAGACCAAGGGTCATTTTTTTGTAGTCGGCCTGAAATGGCAAGTACATTAAATTCCTTTGATCTTCATGCTCTACTTTTTGTTTCTTCTTTTCTTAGAGGGAACGGTGACTACTAGCTTATTTTACATGGGGTATCTGGACCATTTAATTCTCTTAAAAATGGGCCGGGAGCAGTATTTGAAAGTAAACTCCAAGTCTTTGGACACCCAGGCGTTTAGCTGTATTAAAAAGAAACTGGAGGATGAGCTGGTTGGTTGTACCACGTAACTGTTGTGAAATCTTTTTTTGTTTTGATTAAAGTTCTATTACCTGAGGACTTCTGTTGGCAGCTTATGTAATATTAACTGTTCCCGTTTAATCATGGCCTCATGAATACCAACTAGAATAGGGACAGGTTAAGGTGAGGCAGGAAGCAGGGGACTGACGGATCCTAATGTGAACTGGGTTTGTAGTTTTCCAAACTGGAGACCCGGGACTCCCTGGGTGGGGTGGGGAGTTAAAGGGATCCCCAGGCACATGCAAATCAGGACTCCAGAGGCTGCTGCCCCTTGGTTTTTACAAGTGACCAACCATGGGGATTAAAAATTTTAAAAAGCCGGCAAACTCATTTGGTAGTACAATATCATAACCTGACTTTTCATTCTATTAGTAATGCCGTGTCAGGGGAGCTCCGTGTCCCATAAATCAATCATGGGGATAAATGTGGCAATTTGTTAATGAAAATACAAACGGAATTAGTTCAGAAGCTGCCGTGGGTGTCAGTCATGCATGTTGTTTGACTGGGCCGTTAGCATGGTATTTGGTGTTAGTGGAGTGTCACTCTGTGTCACTTGCACTTGTTAGGGGAACGCAAGCATTCGCCGGCAATTAAGCTCGTGATTTTTGAGTTTTACTTTGCGAAGTCTTTGTCAAGGTGGAATATGCCTGGAATCGTGGGCTTTGATTGCCAGATACTGTGGCAACCTCAGGGTGCTTTTAGGGGGGAAAAAAAAAAAGAATGACCCTTCTCTCGCAGTCCCTTAATAATAATGTAGTGACAGGCATGCACTGAGCTCCCCCACTCCCCAGTTAACCATGTGATGATCATTATTCTTTTAATGTTTTACATTAATCTCTATGTTTTCTATTATGTCTCTCAATGCCACAATCAGGGTATTTTTGATATCTTGTATTACCCTAATCGCCAAGAAGTATGCTCCAAACTGATTAATTCTAGAATGATTAAAACATCCTATGCAATTCATTTATTGTTGCTGCAGTTAATTGAATATTTGATGATTTAAAGGTACCCTCATTATTTCCTAAGATATGTATTTATCGCCAGGCAGATGATCGGTGCGTGGTCTCTCTGTGGCTACATGGGGTGGCAGCCTGCACTGTCACGTGCAGAGAGGGTAGGCACTTGTGAGGGCTCTCAGTCAACTCCCCACCTGCCCGCCGTGTGTGCCTGCCTTCCCTGGCCCTCAGAGGACCACATCTGTGCCCAGCCCGAGAGGGTCGTCTGGGGCCGGGCGGGAGAGCACAGGTTCCCCTGTGCGGCATGCAGCCTGCTCTCTGCTCTAGGAGGAGGGGGCGGAGAGGGGGATGCAAAGGACGCCGCAGCTCTGAGTGGCTAACTTGCGCTTTGTGGACTGTCTGAATGCTCAAGAGTGGATTGAAAGAGAGGAGAAGGTGGCTCGGGAATTAAGCAGCAGCTTGGCAACTCGGCGGGCAGCAGTTCTAATCCCCGTGTCACCACTAGTTCTCTTAGTCTCCTTTCCCACCTGTCCGAGTGACTCCAGAAGTACTGCGAGAGGGGCGTGTGTGTGTGTGGGCGGGGGGAGTGCACTGGGCAAAATTCTGGGGCTGAGCCCCCGCCTCGGTGCAGCTGTCTTCAGTGTGCAGAGTGACCCCCCACCCCACCCCACGGCGTGCAGCTCCTCAGGGGGCTCAGAGACTGAAGTGGCCTCAGGTGGCTCTGCCACTTCTCGGCCATGTCAGATCCTTGGCCTCTCACTCCCATGTGGAGTGAGGACTACAGTGGGGACCTCGGCGGCTGGGAGCTTCTGTCGGACATGGCTCTGTCCGTGAACCCGGTAGGTACCCTCTCTCCACCACCTAATCAGACCTCCTGTTCCCTATTGTCTGTTTCCCGTGTAAATGTTTGTCTTCCCAATTTGCGTGGAGTCTTAAAGCCAGAAATTATGTTGTCTTCAGTGTCTTCAAACCCTCCTCCTTGGCACCATCCTGAGCACAGTGTGAGCTCAATCAGGATTTGTTGTCTAAAGAAATAAATGGGAGAACTGATGAATAGGCGGTCGGGCAGTGAATGCGATCCTATTA
The DNA here is from genome assembly GCF_964656455.1 of Halichoerus grypus. Taxonomy (NCBI): domain Eukaryota; kingdom Metazoa; phylum Chordata; class Mammalia; order Carnivora; family Phocidae; genus Halichoerus; species Halichoerus grypus. The sequence continues at coordinate 6,116,480 of NC_135727.1, read as the reverse complement.
CCCTTGTCACGACTACCTTACAATGTATGTCCCAGTGGGTCTCTAATTATTTGTTTTGCCGTCCCATCTAGACATTTAACTCCGAGAGAAAGAGGCCAAGTCTCATAGCTGTTTGTATCACCCACCCCCCACGCCTAACACTATTCTAGGCTCAGAGGAAATGCTCCGCTGCTTAATTCAAAAGCACTCGCAGGGGGAGAAGCATTTGCCGCTCAAATGTAGTTGTCTTGCGGTGGAAAGAGCTGTGGGGCAGGGCTAGATGAGTTTGCAGGACTAGTGACTCCATGCCAATGCTGGATTCCGGGATTTTCTTAAAAAGAAAAACAATCTGAACACTCAGTGTGGATGCATACTTATTTGACTGTCCTTGTCTGCAGTCCCTTCCGATCCTGAGTGCTCCCGACCCCCAAGCAGTCATTATTAGATTTGCCGCAAAGCCCCAGAGTTGACAACTCTTTCTATTTTGACAGCAGTTCCCCCATAAGGAAATGGATATTTATAATACCAGGTGTAGGGATGACATTTGCAGTTGGCGAGAGTGAGTCGGGTCTTTCCTGGAAAAGACGAGAAGACTCGACTTAGTAATAAAGCAGTAAGGAGAACAACAGGACAAGGGGTAATAACCTGGCTCATTGTGTGGGGCTTTGCAGGGTACAAAGCATATTCCCATTATTTATTTCATTTGCTGCTCACAGAAACCCTGTGAGATTTGAAAGGAGCGGGTATTATTATGATGGCGATTTTATTTTATTCTACTTTATTTTACAGTTGGGAAAACTGGAACTCACAGGGGTAAAGTTACCAAGTCCTGTTCCCAAGTGGTAGGGCCGGAACTCCCACCCAGCTCCTTATAGACCCAGAGGCAAGCGTTCTTACCGTGTCTGCATATTGCTGATATGTTTTTCTCTGTGGTTGAAAAATTGACATTATGTTTTTGTGTGGGAACAAAAAGAGCAAAGACCTTTTTCTGAGAGCGGGACATACATTTTTTAGCCCAGGCCGCCCACACGGATAGAATGCAACAATGATACTGAAGATTTAATTCTGCTGTAATCATTTTGACCTTTGGCAAAGGTTATTTGTTAGAAGTTCAAGGATTGTCTTAGAAAATACAGTTGCTGGAGCATTGAACAATGGGATGAGATTGTATCTGCTATTAAGACTAATCCGTTGAGTTCTGTAATCCTGTACTATGTTAGACCAGCATCTCCCAGTGTGTGTTCTGCAAACACTCATTCTGTGTGGAATGGTGGTATATGTCGATTGGGAAAAGAAAATCACAAAAACTAAAAAGCCAAGAATTTAGTGGTCAAGAGAGTTGGGAACGTGTTGCGTTAAACAGTTAGATAGGTGTCTCGGAGCCTTTAATTCGCATCATGGATTTCCACGTCGGGGGAGGAGGTGGATTGCAGTATTTCCCATGCTTATTTGGACATGGAAAGATTCCTAGTACCTGTGGGATGGGCTCAGGTAGCACTTAACACAGTTTCAGTCCTACATTAACTATGTGATTCCTCATATCTACCTTTCTCTTGAGTCTACAAACTCCATGAGGGAGGAAGCTGTGTCTCCTTTTGCTTTTCCTTGTATCTGTGCCTAGCAGAAGGCTGGCCCTCAAAAAATTTGTTGAATGAATGAATGCGCTGTGCTGGGCCAAACCCTACCCATAGTTGCCTACTGGGACCCTGCATTTAAGGTCCTCTGGAAAGTTGTGCCTGGCCCTCTTTTGCAGCCTTTCCTTCTCCTGTTCTTTCTACCCAGTACTAGAATATTATTGTGCTGGGAAGGGTGACTGTATAATTTATTCCCCCTGTGGCTTTGCAGGACTGACCTTTCGCCTTCTGAGGCAGTGAATTAAAGAGACCAAATGCCCTCCTCGCCAGAACTGGAGGGAAGCAGAAGTGACAGTTCGCAGTCCTGGAGAGGGGGAAGGTGTGAAGGCGAGAGGGATGTTTGGGGGATGCCTGTAGCTCACACAGGTGACGTCACGCCCGGCAGACCCTTCTCCGGCTGGTTGTCCCATGCCCGGGCCCCTCGCCGGTCACTGCCTTCGAGCTGGTGCCTCGCTTTGGTGTCCAGCTTCTGGCTTTCACTGATGATAGAGCCCCCGGAGGATAGAGCTTTGTGCTGGACCTGCAGTGAGTCCTCGGGACATTTCTGCAAGTTGCTTGAATTTTGATTGATTAGGAAGATGTCCCACTGGGAAAGACGGCTCATGGGACTCACTTTGTATGTTTGTGAGATGCTCTCTAAGTGCCAAGGCATGCCTGCAATTTACACAGTTTGAGCCTTGGTGTTTTGGATAAGAATTGCAGGCATCTGGTTAGACTCCTAAGTTTAAAAAGAACTTAATTCAATCATAGAAGTATGTCCTATCGGCCTCGTCTTTAAAAAAATCTGTGATTATGAATAATATATTAAACCCTGGCAGAGGGTCAAATGGCCTTAAAGATGAGGAAGTCGAGCTCCTTCTTTGGATAGATGAGCAAAGTAAAGCCTGGGTGATGGAAGGGCAGCCCAATGTCCCACAGAAAATCGGTGACAGAAAGTGTCACTCTCTCTCTGCACCTTGCACTGTGGTCTTACTGCTTCATTAAAGCAATGAAAATTGGCCACTAGCAGATACTTTTGGCTTTGTACTTAGCAGGGGAAAACTCTACATTGATAGCTGTATTTCCTTTCTTTACAATTTTTCCTACCATGTAAAGTATTATACAATAAACTTCTCTGAGAATAGCTAAATGGTGCTTAATTTTTGTTTGTTTATTTTATTTTAGGTAAGCCTTCCCAGTGATCCAAGCTGTGTTGAAGAAATCTTGCGGGTGAGTTTAAACCTTTATTTCTGTGCCTTTTAATAATGAAGCAATCTATCTGCTTAAGCTCTTTCAAGTAATTACTGTGCTGTTTCTGGGAGTATCCTGATGGGGAATCCTTGCTTCCACTTCAAGACCCTTCTGCTTACACCTCCCGGCTCATTTCTCACCTGTCCTCTCCCCATCCCCAGCCAAGCTAGTCTTGTCATCTCCCTAAGCTTCTGTTTCATCCTTGTGCCTTTCTGGGTCTTTCTTTTGAGACTCCCCACCTTCTTCAGGAAACTCTCCCTCTTTAAGCAGCCTACCCTAAATCTTGGGCTTTCTGCTCTCTGGGATCTCAAGTCTCAACTTCACCGCCACTTCCCGTGCCAACGTGGGTGGAACAGGGTTGTGGGGGTTGTGGCCTATGACGAGGGGGCAAGATGTGGGAGGGTGGAGGGTGGCAAGGAGGAGAGACTTGAGAGTGAAGGCAAGTTGTAGGACCTGTTCCTAATGGGAGGGAATGTGTGCATATGAATGGCATGGAGGCAGCATGAAGTTGCGGAAGGTGGCAGTGATCTCTCCCAAAGTAGATGCTTAAACCAAAGGCAACACCAGAGCCCAGCCGGAAAAATGGGTCTCCTGTCTCTGGCTGTTAGCGTCATAAGGCAAGGCAATGTGGTACGTGAAGAACGGAAGTCGTGGCACTGAGTCCCAGGGCCAGCTCTGCTGTTTGTCACTCTGTGGTTTGGACACAGAACTCCAGCTTTCTGAATCTCCATTGTTATCTGTGAAACAGGATAATAATACCTGTCCTAATTCCCTTAGAAGCTGCCAAGAGGTATAGAAGCTCATTATTATGATAAATGATGATCAGCGTGGCCATGAGAAAAGCACGCAGGCTTGCCGCCCAGGGAAGAGAACAATCTGTGTACCATTGAGAAGTCTGCACCCCTCCCCCACTTACCAAAGTGAGGAACTCACCCCCATCTCTGCCTGAGACTCCCCGTGGTGCATGCCTTCCAGGCAGCCCAGGGCTCCAAGGGAATCTGTGACAGTGCAGCCCAAGGAATAATAAAGAGGAGAGAGCTGTTTATTGTCAAGTTGACCTGATCACCAGTTTCACCTGTTGGGGATATGCATGCCCCGTTTTCAGCCCACGAGTGTTGTTATTGGCTATTAAAGAGATGAGTCCTATTACTCTGATCAGCGACGAGACTATCTGAATTGGGGATATACTGGCTACTTTTTTTTAGAAGATTTATTTATTTATTTATTTAGAGAACATGAGAGGGGGGAGGCGCAGAGGAAGAGGGAGAATCTCAAGCAGACTCACGCCGAGCAAGGAGCCTGACACGGGGCTCGATCTCACGACCCTGAGATCAAGACCTGAGCTAAAACCAAGAGTCAGGTACCCAACCGACTGAGTCACCCAGGTGCCCCTATACGGGCTACTTTCGTAAGAGCTCAGGAACCCCTATGTCATCTCTCCTGGGGTCCAAGGGTTGGGGTGGAGGGTGGGCGGCTGTTGAGAAATCCGCCAGTGTGCTGCACCAGGAGACTGCAGGTGTCTGCTCCTTCCATTGGGCGGAGATGGGTCAGATCAACCAGAGACACCAAATCCTTGCTAGTGTGTTGGCTGCCTTCCTTAAGAAAGGTAACATGGCAAGAAACCTCTTCCTCTCTTCCAAATGAAGTCAGCGGTCTTTTCTTAATTCCCAAAGGAATGTGGGACCCGTTTCAGAATCACCACCTAATTGGTCACAATTGGAATCTCTTCTTATGAGTGGCCTGGCCCTGGGGGAGGGGAGCCGGGTGAGCACCTGGCAGAGGCTGGGGGCCCCAGTCCGCTGGAGGAGCCACTTAGAGAAACAACAGAATGTCACTTCAACATGGAAAGAAAAGAAGCAGGTTGCCTTAATAAGCTCATAAAAGATAGCACCCTTTGAGGAAGTAACAAAAGTCCTTCTGTTCTTGAAAGAGAATCTAGGGAAACGTCTTTTTTTTTGAAGGGCTATAGATTGTATAGAATTCTGGGGTTTTTTTCAACAGCACCATTAATGAGTGGGCTTGCCTTTATTGAAGACTGACATGTTTCATTTCCCATGCTTAGAATAAAAATAAGCATCCTGAAGTTTGTGTCCTAAATTTTATGAGTAATTCTTAAATTTGTATAGCCCACATTGTGTGGCACAACAGGTTCGTGGTCGTGTTTGTTCAAGGGCTGTGGAGCCCAGCGGATAGGATGTGTGGCCGTGCTCTCCATCTGCCTCCTCCTGGTGGGGGGGTGACCTTTTCCCTTCCTCTTTCTCACCACCTCTCTCTGACACCCTCAGCGCTTTTCAGACAAGCCAAGAGCAGGGGCGTATTCTCCCTCACTGAGGTGTAGCCGTGTGGAAGAAGGGGCTCTAGCCCCGCAGTAGAAAGCCTTAGGTCCATCACTCTCTAGCTGTGTGGCTTCTCGATCTCTTCATGTAGCAAACATGAATAACTCACACAATAACTCACCCTCCACCCCACGACCCACTTGCAATGAGAGAATCTTTAAAGTGTGTACACAGTTTGCATGGGAAACATGGAGATCTCAGTCTGTTTGGTCTCTCAACTTCCCCACCTCACCGATCTCCCCCCTTTTTGCCCTCCACAGCCCAGCAGGCTAAGCATGCAAACCCACTTCATCTCACGTGGGGACAGACTTCTTTTATTAACCAACCAACCAACACGACTGGCCTCTCCCCTCTCTCAGCCCCTCAGTCCCCAGGCAATGGAAATACTTTTCCCTAATGCATTTTATTTTTGCCTCCTTTTCCAAAACACCGTTCTGCATTTTACACTACGCCAAACTGTCCACCGCCCTCTCACAGACCTCTGGATTAAAAAAAAAAAAATTGCTCCAGATGCTGGCTGACTTAGTCCTAGCCACTTTAAGAATCCCACCAAACCAACGAATTTGAGCAGGTGTCAGGAATTAATTCTTTCTTCCTACCATTCTGAATATGTTCAAATCTCACCTCAGATAATAAAATAACAACAATGACACATTACTGCCACTGATAAAAAATAACAGCAATGTGCCACTTCCGGGCTTGAGCACTTTAGCATACTACGTCACGTCCCTCTCACGACAATCCTAAAACTCTGTGTCATGAGTCCCATGGTGCAAAACACGCTACCCATTCTGCTCCTGTTGGTGCACTTGAATCCATTCTGACTTCACAAGCTCCGGTCTCCTTTATGATTAACATTGTGATGGCATCAGCCACCAATTCCTTTCAGCTGCCGTTGCTTCGATGACTCATACAAATCCAATTATTTGTATGCCAAATGCCAAAATAATTTCAAGTAGTTTTTCAAACAGGCCAGAAACCACCAGCCTATAGCACCTCTCCTCCAGCTGCCCTCCTGCTACAGAACAAGCTGCCTAGATCCACTCGTCTTCGCTACTTGTCAAGTACGTTGTTGCCTAGTCTACATTTTACACATCAGAAACGTAAAGGCAACGTTTACGTCGGCCCAGCCTGCGTACCTGCTTCGGTCAGCAAGCACGCCATATTCTCTTTAGATTCAAGCTGCCCTCGAGTCCAAACAGAAATGAAAACTAACAATAACTCCGGTGGCGTTTTGCAGTTACAATTCATCTATCAGATGAGGGACTCTGAAGCTGCTCATATGTAATAATATGGGCCACAGCAGCTTCTCTCCTGAGCTCCACGGGGTTTGATGGGTCCTCGAGTAATCACTTCTGGAAGAGTTAAGCCAAGGAGAGCTGTGTGCACTAAATACTACTAGCCGAGGATGGATGTTCAGTGATTATTTGCTTTGCGGTGGTATGATTTATTTGTTCCTTGCAAGAATTTGCTTAAAAATATCAACAAACTATCAATTAAGTCCTTTCTTGAGTCAAAAATGCAGATAGAGTGCTTCTCTTAGCCTTGACGCCGAACAGATTGTGTTTCCTAGCAAAGTACCTTCAGTAGTTGATAATTTCATAGTCTAACATCTGTAAGGGTAATTCACTGTTTATGGGGAATGCTGAATTTGCTAGCTAAGATTTAGGGAACTCGATTTGATAAACTCTATCATCTTACAGCTCTCTCCCCACCATATGGATCAGGCTGGTAAACGCTGACATGGGCACCTCTTTCAGATTATGGCATGATCTGTGTTTACAGCATTCTAAATTATGGCAATTCCATGTATTAGGTCTGTATTTAAGTGTACAGGTTTAGCATGGAGAGATCTTACCAAATAATTACAGGACGACCGTGCACAGTACTTGCTATTTTTTACTTTGAAAAGGGGAAACAAATGAAGAAACTCATCTTAAGAATGAGAAAGAAATGGATTGGGGAACAAAATTGGTCAATTACATCTGAAAGGAAATTTGATTATATTATCATAACTATGCACCATAATCAAGCACCTTTCAGTAGAATCTCTTTGATAAATTTAACCAATAATTAGGCAATTGATTTTATATCCTGTCAAATTAATGTATAAATAATGTTCAAATTGGAATCATGCAAACGATTTTCTGTAGAGCAGTCTTAAATACTAGTCCTTCCAGAATGTTTCAAAAAGCATCTATCTTATTCTGGTGTGGACTTTTAAAATTATAGTTTCTTGAAATAGTAATGTAGAGTTCCATCCAAGAAAGACAACAATTGCTAAATATAATTTAGACTATAATTAATGTTAACATTGGTGGAGTGAAATAAATAAACTACTGATTGCACCCTCTGCTATTCTGATGACTAGCTCTTACCTAATGACGTTGGGAAATATGTAAATTTGTCAGCAGGTGAAAATGCCCTTGACTGGGTAAATTATGTGGAGTATTACCTTTTCTAAAGCTAATTCAAAGCACTAATGGACTGAATACATAGCATGCATATGTGAGGTGAGCTATTCATGGGAGCCAATTAGCCCATAAGAGATATTAGCCATTATTTGCCTCCCAGTAATCATTTTCTCTTTTCTCAAACACAAACCAACCCAGAAGAAAGATGCTAAATTTAATTATAACAACTATTATGTGAACAATGTAGGTAAGCCATCCAGTGTGCTTCCAAATGCACTTAGAGCCTGTCAAGCAGTTTAAATATTTTCATGTGGAATCTAGGGGTTTGCAGCTAGCGTATGATGTGAATTTTAAATGATTACACAGACGTCATTGGGAAAATGAGTAACATGAGTAACGAGGTGACTGGCCCAGTGATTCATGGGAACCTGTCAAACGTGGGACATGTCAGGGAAGAGATGATGTCAAATACCAGTAACTTAGCAACACAGCATTTAGCTGTCCAGGGAGTGAGCAAGAGTAGCCCCTTTAAAATCATCGAGTCAATATATGAGTCCCTCTATTTCGTAGGTGTGCTATAAAAATAAGTCTGTTTTCTGACAACCTGTTTCTTTCTGTGAATATGGTGATTTATTATTTTCTGTTGAATTGAATGAAAGCAGGTGAGAATTTAAGCCACGTGTAGAATTTACACCTGCTTTCTGTATCTTGGGTGTGCAGAGAGGGTAATGAAACAGTGTATTGGTTTGCCAAAAAGCAGTCTAAGCTTATCTGAAAGAAGTAATAGCTTCCAACTGTTGTTTGAGAACCGGCCTCATTGTCCCAGCTGTGCTAGTGGGATCAGGCTGGCAAAAAAAAAAAAAAAAAAAAAGTAATGCCAGGCGCTTGGCCATTACACTTGCATCTGGATAGAGGTAAGACCAGTGTCTCTGGAAAATACATTGAGAACGTAGCCTCTCAGAGTCATTCTGGGAGGCATCTTCCAGTTTTGAAATGAAAGAATAGAGCAAGGCTCGCGCCTTCTCTTGTGAATCACCAAAAGCATTATGGAGAATGAGAAAAAGAACTGTGAACTCTGTAACTGGTCTAACCGGAAGACATACATAAGCCTAAGTCACAATTTATTCTGTGAAGGTCAGGCAGGGAAGAATCCAAAGGATGGTTCCCGTGGTCATGGATCTAGAGCATAGCTGATGAAGCCCTGCTTTTAAGAGAAGGAGCACAGGGGCGCCTGGGTGGCTCAGTCGGTTAAGCGTCCGACACTTGACTTCGGCTCAGGTCGTGATCTCAGGGTCCTGGGATCAAGCCTCGCATTGGGCTCCCTACTCAGCGGGGAGTCTATTTGTCTCCCTCTCCTTCCGCCCCTCCCCCTGCTGTGCTCTCTCTCCCTAAAATAAATAAATAAATCTTAAAAAAAAAAAAAAAAAAGGATACGTGGCACACCATGAAAAGCAAAACCAATATGGGAATGATGGGGCTGGGTGTGAAGGTTTGCAATGGAAGCTTCTGTGGACCAAGTCTAGAACATACAGATCTTGAGAAGTGGGAAAGGCAGGATTGAATGAGAAGTGACATAACTAATCCACATTTGTGGAAAGCATTTTGTTGCTGAGGCAAGGTGGAAGATTGAGATGCTGCTTTATGAGCAGCCTGTAGGCCTGATATCTCTTGATAAGACAGAAGTAAAGGCCAAAGCACTTGATCGCACACACTGGTGTTGAGAAGAGAACTACTGCTAGTCTGGGATTGAGCCACAGCCCCCGCTGCCACAGAAACATCCTGCAAACAACTCTTGTCAAGGAAGAACTCTTGTCACTAGAATAATTAGTAATAATTAAAAAAGGAACCACAGTAAGAGCTATGCAAAAATACCAAAACAAAAATAAAAAAGGAAAAAAAGAAAAAAATGAATAAAAAAATGTTGCTAGGGAACAAATCAAAGCTATGACTCCACAGTGGCAGGAGTTATTAAAGAAATGAAGCAATTTTATCTAAAAAAAAAAAGAGAGAGAGAGAGAGAGAGCCAAAGCAGTGATACAAGAGCCCAAGGACGCTATTTTAAAAGTAGATAAATCAAGAGCTGCAAAGTAATGAATTATAGACAGAAAATCATTAGAATTAGCACTTTTATGATCTGTTTTTTTTTCCCAAGATAAAAGAGTAACAGCAATCGATCATTTGTTAACCTCACCAAGGGAAAAAAAAAAAAAAAAGGAAAAAGCACAAATCCATAAAACAAGGAATAATAAAGAGTAATAACTTTTCAGATACAGAGGAAATCAAAATAACTGTTAGTGGCAATTTACTTGCCTCGGCACAAATAAATATAAGCATTTAGATGAGATGGACAAGTTTTCTAGTGAAATATAATTGACTCAGACTGTCTCCAGAAGAGAGAAAATCTAAACAGACTTATCACCATCAGTGAAATGAAAAGAAGTCCCACTCATTCATGAAATCATCAGTCCCAGGTGGGGTTTCATAGGGAAATTAAACCAAACCATGGAGGAATAATACAGCCCAATGGTTTCAGAACATAGAACCAGAAGAAAATATTGCAAAGTATTTTTTTAGAAGAGCCAAATTAGCACATAATATTGATGCCAAAATCTGACAAAAACAGCATACAAAACAGGAAATTACAGAGTAACATCACTTGTGAATATTGATGCAAATTTCCTCAGTGAACTGCTAATAGAATCAGACAGAACTTTAAAGGATATGCACCATGACCAAGTGGGTTTTATTCCAGGAAAGTAAAGCTTGTTCAATATTAAGAAATCCATGAATATAATGCTTTTTATGGATAGGATAAGAAAGAAGAAACTACATGATCATCTTCATCGATGCTAAATGATACTTGACAAAACTCAACACTTACTCTAGGTAAAGTAGAAATAGGTAGAAACATCCTTAATATGATAAAATGTATCCATCTCAACCCAAAAGCTAGTGTAACATTTCACAGAGGAATTCTAAAAGCACTCCCATTGTAGTTGAGAATTCAGACTAAATGTTCTTTATCACCATTATTATTTAATATTGTCCTGGAGGTGAGCCAAGACAATCACAAGCTAAAGAAAGAATAGGTATTAAAATGGGAGAAAATGTGTGAAATGATTATTATTTGTAGATTATATGTGTGTGTGTGTGTATATATACATATATATATGTGTATATATATATATGTACTGTTTTCCTGAAATCCCCAGAAGAATTAACCAGAAGCACTATTACAAACAATACAACAATTCAACACTATTTCAGTTTGCAAAATATATAGAAAGAGTCTTACATGTAAGCAACCAACTGTAAGATATAATGGGGCCAACAAACTCCATTTATATCTTATGAATTCATTTAACAAGAAATGTGCCAGAAGCTATATGAACACACTAAGTCACTAGGAGAGACACCAAAGAACATTTAAAAAAATGGAAAGGCGTATTATTCTTGGATAGGAAGGATGATATCACCAACATTTCTGTTCTCCTCAAGTAAATCTTGGGTTCTTACCTCACACCAGGCAACACTATTATTTCCAGATGCATTAAAGATTAAAAACAAAAACATAAAATATTAGAAGTAAACGTAGGAGAATTTCAGAATTTTTTATTTCCAGCCCAAGTCTTCTGATGAGCCAGCAGGGGTTGGAGGTAGTCAGGGGAAAGTTTAGAGGTTTGAGGAGACTGGAGAAAGTTTGAAATTGTCATTGACAGGGAGGGAGGGGGCTACCCACGGAATACTAGTAGTAAGATTATAAGGTTCCAACCTGTAGATTGTGATTTCCCCAGCAGTGCTTAGCTCATTACCCAGAAACCACTGACTGATGGGCCAAGGGCAGCCCAGAGGCCTCAGAAAGGTTAAATAAATTGTCCCAAAGCACATAATTATATAGCTACTAAGGGGACGAAACAGGATTGGAATTCAGGTCGGCCTGAATTGAATGTAGACAGAAATAATACTATCAAATAGTTGTATAGCAGTTTTTTTGTAGCAAGTGCTATTGTCATCCCCACCGCTGCAGGTAATGAAATGGAAATACTTTGAGCCTCAACGACTTTCCAAGTTCAACAGCTGGCCAGTGGCAGAACCAAGATCTCAACCCTGGGCATCCATGCTGTTAACCATTATGCATTCTGTCTTTCACCATGAGAACATAGGGCTGAAGAAATAGATTTTAAGTGAGGACTACAGGGCTCATTCCCTGACCCAGTGGGTAACGATGAAGCTAGGCAAGATGTGTCGGAATTAGGAAAACAGCTTACGAGACGGACCAAATCTAATAAAATAAGTTCCATAGGAGGATATCTATATGGTAATGCACTTAAGTCCACCAGTGTTCTGAGTAGATAAGAAAAAATTTAGTGGTAGCATGTATTACTGCCCACAGATGTATTCATGCGAGGATCTAGAGCAGGGTTCAGCAAATTTTTCCTGTGAAGGGCTAGATTGTAAATATATTTGACTTTTTAGGCCACATGGTTTCTGTCTCAACAGCTAAATGCTATTGTTTTTAGCATGAAAGCATCCATAGACAGTGCGTAAAACAATGCTTGTGACTGTGTTCCAAGAAAACTTTATTTACAAAACCAGGCAGTGGGCCACGATTAGCCTGTGAGAGGTAGTTTGCTGAACCCCTGCTCTAGAGTGCCTAGAACTAAGAAGGGGCTAGATCTGCTCTGCTCTGTTCTACTTGGACCACACTTGGCATGTGGTATTGATTTCTGGCCAGCACATTAAAAAAAAAAAAAAAGTTCATTCAGTAAAATTTATCTTTTTTTTTTTTTAGTTCCATTCCTGTGAGTTTTAACATATGTATAGATTCCTATAATCACCACCTTTAACAGAAAAACAATGCCAATATTCCAAAGAATTCCCTTATATCACCCTTTTGCGGTCAGACTCTCCTCCCTGCCCCCAACCCCTAGCAACACTGATCTGTTCCCTGTCCCCACGGTGTTGCCTTTTCCAGAACACCACACATAAAAAGAATCATACAGTATGTAATCTTCCCATAGTGATTCTCTCACTCAGCATATGCCTTTCCAATTCATTCAGGTTGTTGTATTTAGAAATAGTTCATTCCTTTCTGTTCCTGAGGAACATTCCATTACATGGATGTTCCACAATTTGTTTACCCATTCACCCATTGAAGAATATTTGGGTTGTTTTTAGCTTTTTGGTGATTATAAATAGTGTTGCTGTTAAAAATCACGTACAGAATTTTGTGTGATTATGTTTTTATTTACCTTGGATATATGCCTAGGAGGGGGGTGCTGGGGGTCAAGTGTATGTTTAACCTTATTTTTAAAAAGTGCTGAATTGTTTTCCAGAGTGGCTATACCATTTTGCATTCACACCAGCAACTTATGAAAAACCTACCTCACATCTTTGCTGGCACTTGATCTTATTGTTATTTTTTATTTAAGCCTTTTTAATAAGTATGTAGTGGTATGTCATTGTGCTTTTAAATTACATTTCCCAAATGGCTAATGATGTTGAGCATCTTTTCGTGTGCTCATTTTCATTTTTGTATGTCTTCTTTGATGAACCATGCATTTAAATCCGTTGCCCGCTTTAAAAACCAGATTGTTTGTTACCTTATTGTTGAATTTTCAAAGTTCTATATATGTGCTGGATATAAGTTTTTGGTCAGATATGTGCGTTACAAATATTTTCTTTCTTTCATTTCCTTGACAGTGGCCTTCTAAGAGCAAAAGTTTTTTGCTGAAGTCGAATTTATCAGTTTTTTTTTTTTTTCTTTCATGGATCATGATTTTGGTGTCAAGTCTGAGAACTTGTTGTCTAATGCAAGGTCATAAAAATTTTCTCCTGTGCTTTGTTCTAAGAATTTTATAGTTTTATGCCTTACATTTAGGACTTTGACCTGCTTTGAGTTAATTTTGGTATATGTTGTGAGGTGTAGGTTGAAGCTCCTTGTTCATTGTGTTCCAGCACCATTTGTTGAAAAGACTATCTTTCTCTATTGGATTGATTTTACATTTTTGTAAAAAGTAGATTGACTTTATTTATGTGGTTCCATTTCTGGATTCTTTAGTCTCTTCCATTGGTCCATGCCCCTGGCCTTTCACCAACACCATGTCTTCAATACTGTAGCTTTATAGCAAGTCTTAAAATTAGGATAATGTGAATCTTCCAACTTTTGTTCTTTTTTCTGAAGTAGTTTGACTATTCTAGTTTCCTTTTCTTTCCATATGAATTGTAAAAACATGTTGTCTGTATTTACAAAGAATCCTGCTTGAATGCTAGTTAGTATTACATTGTATCAATAGATGAATTTACTTGGTATGCCTTTTTAGTTCATGAACATGGTGTGCCTCTACCTTTATTTAGGATGGTCACCCCGTTTTTAGAGAGGCATTGATAATCTATCATTCCATTTTGGGGAAACCATGCTATGGGGAAAATTCAAACCCCTAGAAAAGCTACGTGAACAAAGTTATTCATTACAACATTACTTGTAATAGCCAAAAATGCTACTATATGTCCAACAATAAGGGGATAGTTAAGCAAATTCTGATTTATACACTCAGAAAAATAATTGGCCATTAAAAAGATGGATTTGAGGATGATGTAGCGACATGGGAAAAACAAAAAAAAAACCTTACAATAAACTGTGAAGTGAAGTAACCAGACTATAACATTTTATGTACTTGCTTTTTATGGCCATGTAAAGATATGAATAAAAAGAAACTAAAGGAAAATACCCTGAAATAATAGTTCTTATTTTGTTAGGGTGACAGGATTATGGGTGAGTTTTTCCTTTTCTAAATTTTCTCAATTTCTAAAATTTTCATAAACAAATTTTAAGAGGTATGCTGCTGAACTGAAATGCATTTAGCAACAGGTAAGCAGGGGATAGTGAGCGGATCCACAATCAGAATGGCGGAAGAGAGAGGCTAGTCATGAGAAGATTGAACTAGAAGAGGGAGAAGGCCACCGCTGCCTGAGGGACTTGTGGTGTGGGAGCGAGCTGAGACTGGACTTAGGCTAGGAGGCCTCAAATGGTGGAACCCAACCCCTGAGGGGCAGTTACAAGGAGATAAGTATCTGAGCAGTAAAAGGAAGAATGTTCTAGGGAGACATCACGGTTAAGGAAGTAGAGCTTGGCTCTTCTCACCTGCTGAACATTCTTGGGTGACTTAACCATTTTGGATCTCACTTAAAAAACTGGGGCAATACTGCCTAATTTTCAGGATTAATGGGAGGATCGAATGAGCTAATGTATGTTAGTTATGCCTCTAGAATGTGCTTGGAACACTGGGTAAATATTAGGTCTGCCTGGTAGACTCCCGTTCACACCATGGAAGAGCCAACACTAGGATCGCTTCTTCTCTGAAGCCCTAACTATCCAAATGAAATGAATCTCTCTCTCCTTCTTCTGGGTCCCCTCACCACCTTTTCCACATACGCACTTGTCACCTTCGTGTGGTGGGGAGGGCTGCCTCTCGTGGTGTAATGTGACCGTTCCTTAGATCAGAGTCTGTGTCACACTCATCTCTCTGTCCCCTTAGCCTAGCCCAGAAGCCCCTCTACCCGCCCCCCACATGTACACAAAGGTGACAAGTGTAGGTGTATAAGAAATGCAGAGTAGCTGTTTGTTGGGTGACTGAAATTTGTAGAGAAATGGTTAGAGAAAATGGCCTCACAGTGTCATGTCCGCCCTTGGTGAAGTAATAATATGTTTTCCATGGAGCTATTGTAAGTTAATAAGCAGATGATCGTGTTTAGTAAGTGGAATAGTTATACAAATACTAGGCACTATAATGACTCCCATTTCTTATTTCTTCAAATAATATATTTAGCGCTACTTTTTGTGCTAGGTTTTTCCATTGCCAAACATTATTTAATACCTTTGCTCTAACCTATTTTTACTATTGCTCCTCAAAGTACAATAATGTTGGCATTATCACTTTAAACAAGGCATTGATTAAAAGCAAAGGTGGAGGCCCCATATGCTACTATAATTGCAGAGAGCCGATTCAAATCTCTTAAATAAAGTTAAAGGGGCTGATTTGGTACCATTCACTGTGCTTATTATCACTGTGATCACAAGAAAGATGCTTCTATGACATGTGTTTTTTTTCCTCCAGTGAGAGGTTTCCAGACTTTTTTTGTGGCTGAAAACCTGCATGTTGCTTTATTAGACACTCTCAGCCTCACAGCAAAGGTTGTGTCAAAATGGAGCACTCCCCCCAGATCTCCCATTCCTGGGATGAGCATGCTAACACAAACCAGCTCATCCCGCTCTCCCCTGGCAACATGTAATTAGAAATTGCCAGATCACAAAATACAGAACGCAGGCCCCTCAAAAGCTAAGGCAGACAAAAGCATCCCGGCTGTCTGGGCCTCTGGTGGTTTTCTCTTCAATCCCTTCCAACTTCTCAGGACCTGCTGGGACTGGAGAAAACTCAAGGAGCTTGTCCACCCTCAAATTTTGCAGCCTTTTTCCTGCTCTTCAACCCAACAGCCCCCTATAGGGCACAGCCTCATGCACCCAGCACTTTTGATACCAAAGTGAATGGTGGTCTGTGTCACCCAGCCAAGACCACAGAGCCCCTGCCTTTGGAAGAACTGGGATTCAGAGGAAGGCACTGGACTGGGCATCAGGAGACCTCAAAGCTAGGCCTGACCCATCCACGACCTTCTTTTGCAACCCTTGGCTCATCTCTGGAGCATGATGGGCTTTAGGTTTTCCGTCTGTAAAACTGAAGTGTTGACTAGTCTGCTCTGTCCAGGACAGTAACGGTAGCCACATGTGGCTGGTTAGTGAAGTTTAAATGTGTTAAATTATAATAAAAGTTCAGTTCCTCAGTCCATGAGGCACATCGTAAGCACTCGAGAGCCACAAGTGGCCAGTGGCTATCATTGGACAGTACAAAATAACAGTATTTCCATCATGGCTGAAAATTCTAGTGAAGCGAACTGCCCCTAGCTTATCTCTTAAGATCTGCTCCGGGTCTTCATTCTGAGTCTGATCATTAAAGAAAACCAAATCTAGTTTTACTTTTTGACTACATACCCTTGACCATGTTTAGAGTTTATCTGAATAATTTATTTCCATCCTGAGGCTTATGTAGAATCTGTTGGTCAAATTCTACTCTAGTTCTGATTAATACTCCTACTATATAAAAAAGGACCAAAAATCAGGCTAAGTAGAAAGAGATAAAGTGAACGTCCCACAAAACAGAGAAGAGGAGAGAAATTGAAGGCAGTGCAGGGGAGTGCCCACCTACACTCCAGGTCTCGCGCAAGTTCCTTCCCCTGTGTTCCATAGGAGTGATCATGCCTTCATCCCCAGGCTCTGGGAGGCAAAGGGTACGTGAGACCCTGGCAGGGCCCCTTCCAGAAGAATGGTACTGTAAAAACCCAGCACCTGATTCATATGCACCCCTCCCTCTCTTTCACTCCCCCCTTTCTTTTTTTTTTTTTTTTAAGATTTTATTTATTTATTTGACACAGAGAGAGAGAGAGAGAGCGCAAGTAGGCAGAGCGGCAGGGAGAGAGAAGCAGGATCTCAGCGGAGCTGGGAGCCCGATGCGGGGCTCGATCCCAGGACCCTGGGATCATGACCTGAGCTGAAGGCAGTCGCTTAACCAACTGAGCCAACCAGGCGCCCCTCACTCCCCCCTTTCCTACCCTCTCCAGCTTGTTCATCTCGTGAGATATTCACCTAAGGTACAACATTAAAGGAAGGACCACAGGCAACACTTGGACAGTTCTGGAGACTTTAGATGACCCGTTACTTCTCAGGGGAAGTTGCTCACTTACACCATGATCTAGTACGATCACAGGGACCCTAGATCTGGATTATTAACCTTGACATGGCCTAAGTCCTGTCAACAGCCACTCATTAGATTCTACGTTCATGGCAAGGCTCATTTAATAAATCGAGGCTCCTCCTTCCTTAGAGGTGGACTTACTGGCTTTGATTTGCCATCCAGGTTGTGTGGTGCACACACATGACAAATGAATTGAGAAAGTAGCATGAGTAAGGCCAGTGCTTTCAAAGCAATTATAAAGTACCTCCTAAAAACGCCAAAATCTGATTGGCCTACAGAAAGGTGACCAAGCCTGCTTCCCGCTGTCTGACGATGTTCCCTTTTAGAGAGCCCATCCTGATGGAGCTCAGTGTCGCAGGGGTTGCTCTTCACTGGGACTCGGAAATCTGATCTATGAAATGAGAAGTAGGAGAACTACTTGCCTGGATTCTTGAGTGGGTGAAACACGGTAACATAAATGAAACATCGAAACATCCAGGGAATTCTAACCACTAAATACATGCAAACTTCTATTGGATTTAATTGTGACTCTTCTTAATGGTTCAGCAATTCCAAAGATTCTCAAAGTGTGACTTTGAA
The DNA here is from genome assembly GCF_964656455.1 of Halichoerus grypus. Taxonomy (NCBI): domain Eukaryota; kingdom Metazoa; phylum Chordata; class Mammalia; order Carnivora; family Phocidae; genus Halichoerus; species Halichoerus grypus. The sequence continues at coordinate 6,098,502 of NC_135727.1, read as the reverse complement.
TTCCGTGTTTCAACCCTTCACAGGCTCCCAGTCTGCCTTTGCTGAGGAGTGTAAATTGCCCCTGCAATGGTTTTCCTAATTATTAAATATATAAGCTCCTTTCATGTATTTTAATACAGGGCATTTTTTTTTCTTTTTCATTTTTGACCACTCGGTGGTTCATAAGGCATGCAGCTTTTCAAATTGTCACATTTGTTTAATTAGCCCAGAGACCCAGCCACGTCGATTTCTGTCAGCTGTATAACAGTCTCTGTGGGTAGCTTGCAAATCCCTATCCAGGATTGTTTTTAATGATTGTGCACATTTCTTTTTGAAAGCAAATGAAGGACAGACTAGATGAGCAGGAGCCAGTGGTAGGAGAGGGGGGGTGCTGTTGCACTGGGGTGAAGCATGTGACTAGAACCCACTAGAAAACCGTGGTCTGAAGCCCAGGGGGAGAGTCCTCCATGTGCATTTATTTACCTCAAGCCCGACGTGACATTTGCTCAGTAGAACTTTTCCACGGAAGGGTTTGACAATGTTCTCTTTGGATCTTCTCTTTGGTGCTTTCCTAAATGTATAGCAGGGAGTAAACGTATTGATCTGGTTACCCCCAAGAGATGGTATAGGCTGAAAACAGAGGTTTAAAGAGGATTTAGAGACATCCATGGGCAGTGGATTCCCACACAGTCATTAAAGAGAGCTTGGAGGGGTGGGCGGGGTGGGGGGAGGAGTTGGAACATGTCCCTTTCTCATGGTGTGCAAATGCTTTGGGTGCCTCAAAGATGTCAATGGGAAATTCTTAATAAAAAGACTCTGTGATTGTTACCTTTTTATTAAAAAAAAAAAAAAAAACATGACTAGGTGGTGATGCAAGAATCAGATTGGATTTTTGTTTAGTAAATACTTAGTATATAGTATCTCTGTGTTCTGATTTCCAAAGACGTATCATGTCAGTAGCTACTTCTAGCTTATGCTGTTCGGCAGGTGGCTGTTTTCACTGAGGCAGAGAGGGGACAAGCCTTCCTGATTTTAACACAGGATTGAAGCTTTATAGCATGCCTATGGGGCAAGGTTTTATGTCCACACTGCCTGGCCCCTAGATTGTTCATATTGAGTTTAGAATGTTCTCTTTCTCCATTAGCCAGACGTCCCTTTAGAAAAAGATATGGCTCTCACTTGTGCTGCTTCTTTGCCAGTCTTAATATGGAATAAAGAAGCTATTTATTTCCCATTATTTGAAGTAATTGCAGAAAGAAAGTAATCTGAAGAGAGGAGTGAATGTCCAGGCATCGAAGAATACTCAGCCTGTTAGGGGCTTGGAATATTCTGAGGAGGCTTTCTGAATCAATTTCACTGAGGCTTAGTCATGGTGGTAACGTTATTAAATTCAGGCGACAGCAAAGAATTTGATCCCTCTGTTGGCTTATTTTTATTTTTTTACTTTTTAAAAAGATTTCATTTATTTATTTATTTATTTATTTATTTATTTATTTATTTGAGAGAGGGAGCACAAGCAGGGAGAGGGGCAGAGGGAGAAGGAGTGGGAGAAGCAGACTCCCCGCTAAGTGGGGAGCCTGAAGCGGGGCTCAATCCCAGGACCCCAAGATCATGACCTGAGCCAAAGGCAGGCGCTTAACCCACCGAGCCGCCCAGGTGCCCCTGGCTTATTTTTATTTTTACTGGGGGGCAGTGTGTTGATGGGGGAGGAGGTCCTGGTGTTCAATAGCTAGACAAACACCTTATGATCAGTTTGTTAGTTAATTTCATGTGAATGAGGCAAACCGGCTCCCTTTCATCCCCCTGGCGCTGTGATTCTGTGATTCTAAGAGGAGAGACAATTCCATGCAAATCATATTGGCTGGAGTTTCAGCTGTATTAGTGGCCTGACGCCTTATTTTTACTGAGCTCAGAAATAATGAGAGAGCAAAGCTACAGCCAAGTTGTTCACTGGAGGGCTCTTTCCATGAAAATAGATATTACTTCTTTTTTCCTCAGCAATTTAGCCTTTGTTCCTTCTAAAAGCCGTTGTCATGAACTCCTCATTACCATTTTTCTTAATGTGATAAGTGTAAACTACAAGAAAGCTATCATGTATGAAAAGCTACAGCAACCCTTAGAAAGGAATACTGACGCCTTGTGTAAGTCTTTTAAAAGGCTCGGACTGGGGATTGCACGAAATGTCTCCTCCTGTCTCCCTTTGCCTGGACTTGCCTTTCACTTACTGTAGAAGCCGCGTCTCTGCACTTGCAGTCTCGATCTGTCTGTCCTGCAATGTGAGATCAAGCACATCTCTTTGGTGATTTCTGGAACATGATCACAAATTGAATGTGACTCTTTTTTTTTTTTTTAAAGCCAATCGGACGGGTTTATTTTAGTTCTACTTTTAAACAATAATAATTATTATCTTATACCCATTCCAATTACAAATACTCTAGTTACCTAGATAGAGCCCATCTGCGCCTCGTGCCTGTATCTGGTCCAGCTACCTGGCTCTTATATACCTTGCAGAGAGTAGACACACAATAAATGTTTTCTTGGATGAATGAAACTAAATGTAGATCATTAAAGATGGTGCTGGGGGAGCAGCCAATGAAGGTGTGTGAATTTTATCAGATTGCTTTGGCTGACCTGGAGCTAAAAGAGCAAATTAGAGGTTAACCATAAAGAATTCTTTCATGTTATGAGGGTATGGTGTGTCATTCCTTCCAGTGAAGTTGCTCTGGAAAAAAAAAAATGGCTATACTATTATATTATATTTTAAATGATGGTCATTTGGATGTAGTTGATGGCAAAATAATTTGAAACATAAAAGCTAGAAACTGAACAGAGAAGTTTAAAAATCACTTTTGAAAACGAGTAACAGTGACAAAATTAGCTTCTGGATGAAAGAAACAAGTTCCTGAGTTAGAAAGGGAAGAAATGGCCTTCAGGAAACCTCAGAATCCTCTGATGCCTGGACTGGACCACGGAGCAGAAGCCCTCTACCTAGGTTTCCTCTTTGCTCCTGTTCTCTGCAAAAGCATTTCTCGATGGCCAGTACTTACAGTTCTTACTCTTGAACTTGTGCTAATTTTGCCTTTACCGAAGAAGGCAATTTAGATTGAAATCAATCTAGCAACGTTTCCTAATGGGGTGGCCAGTCTTCTGTACTGATTGGTTCAACTAGTGGAGACAGATGTCCTGAGAAGGGTCCAGATTTACAAGGCAATCGTCTATTGGGGTGTCAAACCTCATTAATTAGGTGGGCTGTGGCCTCAGGTTGCCGCTGCCGAAAACACATGCAGACCTCCATGGGTCTGGTTGAATTCTGCCCAGTGTGTCACCATGGCGGTCTGCCCACTTGTTGCTGCCTTTGCAGAGGTTTCTTGGACTCTGAATGTGGAGCATCTGACGAGTAACTGCTCATGGCCATACACATCCCCGTTTTATATTTAGTGAATGAAGCGGAGTCCATTGCATCTGGCAATGGCAAGAAGGTGGACTGATTGTCTGAATGAACACCCGGTGAAGCCGCAGGGTCACTGATCACTGTGCTCCCCAACTGTAAATTAGAATTAGGGCCTTTTAAAGTAGAATCCTGGTTGGGGGGTACCAAGATGAAGGCAGCCAGTGTGAGCTGGACCTTTTGCATGTACAGCCCTAGGGCTGATGGAGAAAATTTCCAGATTCCCTGAAACAGCGGCCAGGACTGAAGAGTTTTGAATGAAGCAGTCAGTTATTTATTTGAAGAAAGAAATAGTGCCAGGGTTTTTATACCATGCCAGTGAAATCATAACTTAGAAACTTTTAAAAGAATTCGCCTTTTTTTTTTTTTCTGGTGGATTGCATTTTGTGTTGGCCCATTGTTGGGAAGTTAATGTTTAATAGGAGAGTTGATTTGATACTTCTTCCCTACCAGCACTTGCATAGAAATCAGGGATGCAGTCTCAGGAGACTGTCTTAAGACCATTCCAAAGAGAAGAATGTTCATTCAATTTCAAGGAACAGCATTGTGACCACCAGAGAGGCTTGGCAGGAGTATTAGTGATCAAGCCCAGAAAAGTCTATGGTTCCACTGTTGTTGGATTTTCCAAGAGCTGAGCAAACAATCAGACAAATGGGGCTGTCAGCTGTCTCACTGTGAGATAGTGGGCCCTCCCTAGTACTCCTCCCCCACGGTCCCTGGGAGCGTGATGAATTTCCTTAGCCAATTTGGTCAGCCATGTTTGTATGTCATGTAAAATAAACAACAAACAAACAACAAACCCTGCTGTTTCAGATTCAGTTTTGCATCATAAATATCCTCGACTTTACCGAGATGAAGAATATGATCATAGGCTCATGGAAGGCAGGACAGTTGGTCCTTAACCTCCCTGCCCTCCCTTTCTGGGAATCCCTTTAAATCTCCTGTCTTTAGAGATGGGCCCCCATGCCTTCTAAAGCAATAGGCTCCATGTTTGGAAAGCTCACAGGAATGGAAAATCTTTTATAGTTTGAGCTAAAATGGGTCCCCTGGTAACTTCTACCCATAGGGCAAGTCCTAACCTCTTGGTCCACAAAGCAGGTCCCAGATTTCTTCCACATGAGAAGCCCTTAGGGTATTTGAAGGCACCTCCCAGACCTTCCCTCTGCCTCCCTCTGCTGTAGACTAAACGTTCTCTTTTAAAGTGCATGTATACATATGTGATGAGCTTTCTAAGCTCTTGCGGTTCTCATAGCTGTCCCTAGTAAGAGAGTGCCATATTCCAATGCCCCTGCTGAAATGGGCCATCTGGGCCGGCACTATCTTTCCGATGTGCTCTGTCCCATACAGTGTACCAGTGTGTGCAATCAACTACCAGCTGACAACCACACTGTGGGTGTTTAAAATCCTTGAGGTTTTAGCCTGTGAATTACAGCTAAGTCAGCTCGGTTTCCTCATTCTGCACATTTGCACTTGGCTTGTGGCACATCACTGTGGTTTTCGTGTACCTCTGCTAAAATTCATCTTCTTGGCTTCAGGCCAAGTTTGTGAGAGCTTTCCAAATATTGATTATTCGCCGTTTAGTGTCACCTACAATTTTGATAAGCAGATATTCTGTATGTTCTTAAGTTATTGATTAAATGAGATAGTGTTTCCGACAGTTATTTCTTACACTCAAAAAACACAATAAAAAATAAGGCATTATTATCATTAAAACTGGTAAGCAGGGAAGGACCACCAATGACAGAGCCCTAGAGGCAGCCTTCTAGGTTGACTTTCTGTACTCAACAATTTGTGTAAGCGTACTCAGCTGCTCTGTAAATCCACCTTAGTGCTCGATAACGCACCTCACATACTCCCACCCTTAGCTGTAGGAATTCTGTGTGAGGTTTAGCACATGCCTTCCTGATGCCAAGATGTGCTATGGCCATTTCCCAGTCTCCTAACTAGGATCTCATTTCCCAAGTGCTGTCCACGTTCTAGACTGTGGCCTGGCCAGGGTTAAAAAGGCCCAGTAGCTCTTCCCACGCGCCCTGCTTCCTTGCATGGGAACTTTTCTGACCCTGGCCAAAGGCCTCCATCCTCCAGTCCTTGTCCTCCCAGGCTAGGGAGGAGAGCCTGCCAAGAGAAGCAGGCAGGTGCATGTTTCTGCAGGGGCTGCATGCTGGTCGGCCGCACTGGGAGTCGCAGCCTGTGCAGACTCCAGTCGGCGTGCGGGTCCTCTCCCAGCTGACTGCTCGGCTCCCTGCGGGGGCCCCACGCCAAGCCTGCTCCAGCGCCCATGGTCCATTTCCTGTTGAACAGCCAGCCCACTGCTACTGCAGAGAACAGTGCTAATACTCTCAGGGAGAAGCAGAACCTCCTACAGGCCAGTTAGCAATTGATAGCGGATTGAGGACTGAGGAATTCTCCTGAGGCCCGATTCTCCAGGCCGGCCCCGCTGGGGACCTCAAGGGCCCTTGCCCCTTACTGCCTAGCAGCCCTCATGCCTCATTCCACCTCACTCCCCTTTTCTGGCTCTTCAGAGAACCATCAGGGCCCGTGGATACAAAGGTTCTAAATCATTTATGCAAGCAAATTGGGTTTTCTGGTAAGTTCTTGCCAGCCCCCCACCCCCTACCCACACACACACAACGGGTTTTGTGCTGGAGGAGGGAGGGCCCTTTGGCTAAAGAAGCAGATTGGACTCTAGTGAACACACCCACTTGCAGAGTCGGGACCCATGGGCTGGACTCCTTGGTTTCCGGTTTTCGTCAGTTTTGGAGAAAAAGGAAGGTGCTGATGTTCCTGCGTCCTTAGGCCCTGGTGGCATGTCAGACTGCGCAGTGTATATATTTACTTTCCTATTCCGCTTCCTGGAACTAAAAACAGGAAGAAAATTATCCCCTCCCCCAATGGAAGTTGGAGTCCAAGGTCACGTAAGTCCAAGTCTCTGTGAAAATAAACTCCAACCTGATTTTGTGGACTTCTTCTATTCAATCATATTTGTGTTTTAAAACCACTCAGCTGTTCCCATGTACTGTTATTCTTAATCACAAGAATTTGTACTCCCCAAATTGCAGCTATTTTATTCTTAGCATTTCAACAGAGGGAAGGGGCGAGGTGTACAGAGCCCCTCTCGTCTGGAGCCCTGGACAGAGCCTGAGCTGCCTGTCTGCTAGGCTCATGCTGGCAATGCTCGGGCTTTGCTCCCAGGGCTCGTCGCGATGAGTCTTGGGCGTGTTCGACACCGTGCTATCCAGACCCCTTGCCCGTGCAGTAGCTCCCTGTCCCCTATGGCAAGCCTGTGGACGTGGTGGCAGAGGTTAACAGAGTTGACAGCTGGAGAGCCCCCGGAGGCCATCTCAGCCAAAGCCCACGTGCTGTAGGTAGGAACATTGAGGCTCAGAGAGGGCAAGCAACTTGATCGGGGCCACTCAGGCAGCTTTTGGCCAAACTGGGACATGAGTTAAGCTCTCCTTACTCTTAGTCCAGGGATCTTTGAGGGATCTTTCTGACTCTGACAACAGCAATGAAATATGTAAGATATCACCATTGCATTCATTAAGATGGTTATTTGAAAAATTAATCATCTCTTCAGTTAACCTTTCGAGGTAAGGACCTTAATATTTATGTTATGCTGTTTAACCTAAACATACACTGCTTGGACATCTACTATGTGCCACGTAAAATGGTAGCCTCCGGAAGGAATACACAGGCAGACACACACACACATGTGCACACCTGCAGCTCCTCTCGCCTTCACTATGAAGCCTTTCCCAAAAGCCTCACACAGTGGATTCCTTCCAACACGCCTCTGCACATTCCCCTCTCAAGCACATCAAGCAGAGTGAGCTCTTCTCCGGGAGGATCTTGACTTTTCATCCTTTCTAGGTCCCAGTGACTGGTACATAATGACTACTCGGTAGAAGTTAGTAGAACAAAATGCAGGGCATCCACCAAACAGACCCAGTCATTTACTAGTTGTGTGGCCTTGAACAAGTCACTTCACCTCTTTGTGTCTCCAAAGGAGCATGATGGTAAACCCTGCCTCTTTAGTTTGTAGCACACAAAGACTGAGTGTAGAAACTGAGCTCTTGGCACACTGTAAGCCCTTGGTGAGTCTTGGTATGATTCTTCTTATTACTATTAATTCAAACACAGAAACTTCAGACACTAATAATAATATCTCATATTCACCAGTTACTACGTGCTAGGCACTGGAGATACAAAGTTGAGTAAGACAAGGATTGGGACAACATCCTAGTTACTACAAAGAAGAGCCAGCCAGACAGCTCTGTGTAAAGAGAGTCCAGAATCCAGACCTTCTTCTGCTCCTCAGCCGGTGGTGCACCCAGCTTGTGTGTCCAAGTCCAGCAAAGTGATTCTCCCCGCAAGTTGTTTTGGATTCATTAGAGTCCTAGCCATGAACCATGGTATGGATAATTTGGTGGAGAAGCAATCACTGGTGGAAAATTGGGCCTTATCTGGGGCGCTTGGGTGGCTCAGTCGGTTGAGCGTTCAACTCTTGATTTTTGGCTCAGGTCATGATCTCAAGAGTCAGAAGATTTGAGCCCCCTGTCGGGCTCCACGCTCAGCGGGAGTCTGCTTGAGATTCTCTCCCTCTCCCTCAGCGCCCCCTCCACCCCACTCCTCTCAAGTAAGTAAATAAATCTTAAAAAAAAAAGAAAAAGAGGGGTGCCTGGGTGGCTCAGTCAGTTGAGTGTCCGACTCTTGGTTTCAGCTCAGGTCATGATCTCAGGGCCGTGGGCTCGAGCCCTGCATCAGGCTCTGTGGTCAGCATGGAATCTGTTTGAGATTCTCTCTCTCCCTCTGCCCCTCCCCCCACTCATGCTCTAAATAAATAAGTAAATAAATAAAATCTTAAAAAAAAAAAGAAAAAGAAAATTCAGCCTTTTCTGATTTTTCTGGGTCTGACTTTGAAGTCTTCAGCTCACATTAATAAACATCCACGCCGTTGTTAGAGATTACATAGAATGCTCTGTTGCTTGTGAAACCTATCCTCTGTCAAATGCTGAAAGATAACACATCATTACTTACTTAGTCCTTTCTCCATTAACCATGTTTGTCAACTCTACAGTAACAGTCAACCTATCTGGTGTAGCAGAATGTGCACTTTGGAACTGGTTAGTACAGTTGGATAAGGGTGCATGGGGGTTCTTATCTTGGGAATAGCGAGAACATAAAAATAGATTAATATCCTTCAAGTGTGAATGAAAAGGATGACAATGGAAAATCTGCTGTGAGCTTTCCACACTTTACAGGTCTAGCTCATTTTGAGAAGTGAAAGAGCTTGCTCCAACGTTCCTTGCTGAAGATAGCCTTTCAGGAAATTATATTCCTTTCAACTGCATCTTCCCTACTTTAATCAAATGCATCGGTGGTAACACAGAATCGGCTTGCCGTTTCATGAAATCTCACGTTTCCAGAGAATCAGTTGTAATTGAAAATGCAAACGTGGTCACAGTTCTATGTGGCCTGGACAGCAGGGTGGTGTGCTTGGATGGTGATTCAAGATAATCCCATTATGCCACAGAGTAAATTTGAGGAGGGAGTTCATCCTTCCAGGTGTCTGAAACACCTTTTCATAAACCCAGAGACACACCTCTAAAGCCAGTGGTAAAAAGGGATGTGACGAAGCCTCTCATTGATGGAGGCGTACTCCCTAGTTGCTGATAAGAGACAACATTTCTTGATCCCAGGCTGGGGCCTTACCGCCCCTTGGTTAGCTCTGGCTAAATAGGACCTGTATGTTTTACATGGGACAGATTTTGGAGAAGACCAGCCTTCATCGGAAAAAGAAAACACCTAACATGTAAAAGAAATCATTCAGTAATTGGAATTGGGCTTCAAACTGTTGTCACGGAGAGTTACTTTGGGCCAGTTTTGATGAATGCCTGAGTAGCATTCAAATGTTATCAACTGCATACAAATGCACAACTCAAAAACACTTGAAAACAGTTTCTCTCTTAAGTAGGTTAAGCATCCCCTCTAAATCTTGCATGCATTTTTAATGTCCTTAGCGCCTCCTTTTAAATAGTGCTAGGTAGACTCCAATCTGTGTCAGCCCTCGTCTGAATCATACTTACACATTCTGCTTCAGCACTGCCGCTGTGAATGAATCCGTCAAGTATCTCCCTGCATTACAGCTCTTCATACATCAAAGGCTCTTTTTGAACTGGGTAATTATAGAAGGGGGGAAAAAAAACATGTTTTAGTGCTACCTGAGAGTTCTTATTAATATTACCTTTGAAATGACTAATTATGTTACCCATAAAGATTGGGGGAAAGTATTATGTAACTGACTCATTAAGAAAAGGCCTTTCATCAAATTTGATCCTCTCCACTCTTCCCCAAAGCTCGCCTTTTTTTTTTTCCATTATTGCATTGATTTTTATGTTGAATGTTTATACACCAGAATGTCTGATGAATGCAACATAGGCTGGCCCCCTCCTGCTTCACAAACTTTGTCATCTCTGGTGCTGGGATGTTGAGCCTGTGATTTAATTACCCCTCATCTTCGGGTAAAGCATGTTGGCCACGAGCCCTAAGACTCAGTCAAGATTTGAACAGCAGCTCTTTTCAAACCGAGGGTTTGAAGGGATCGAGAAGGTGCCCCTGCTGATAATGGAGAGTGGGAACCTCAGGGGCTTCTCCTTCCTACGTTGAGACTCGAACTCACGGGAACGCCGTGTGTCTGAATGAATGAACAAGCTCCAAATGTCTCAGAGTAAAGGCAGCACAGGGGGTGGGATTGCTGTCTTCCACCAGCTGAAGGCTTGTCATGTGGCAGAAGAGGAGATGAGATGTGTTCTGTGCTGTTCCAAAGTACGATCCATAGGTAGAAGCTCCTGGGAGACAGGCGTTCAGCTCACAACCAGGAGCAATAGTGTGATCGGGCTGTCTCCACGTGGGACTGGCTGCTTCAAGCATTAGTGAGCTCCCTGTCCCTGGCTCTGTGCGAGTGGATGTCGGATGGCCCCTTGCGTTGTAGATAGGCTTCAAGCACCAGGATGGGGCAGGGGAACGGAGGGAATTGATTTAAGTTCCCCTGAAAACAATTAAGGCCAACTGAGTCCGTAAGTATTTATAAAGGGCCCTACTGAATTTAGTGCCAAGAAAGTGTCTGATTTGCTAAATGCCCCAAAATAAAATTGCTTTGTTTTTCCTCACCAGGAGATGACCCATTCCTGGCCTGCTCCTCTCACTGCCATGCATACTTCCGGAAACTCTGAGAAGAACACACTTTCCATCCCAGGACAGGTCAATTCTCTTGCTGCCTCCATTTTCCTTTATCTTGTACCAGTCTTCCAATTGGAGTCTTAAAAATACAAATAGCCTTGGTGTTCTAGTGCCATAAAATCTAGACTTCCGCGGGGCACCTGGGTGGCTGACTCAGTTGAGCGCCCGACTCTTGGTTTCGGCTCAGGTCACGATCTCAGGGTCATGAGATCAAGCCCCGCGTTGGGCTTCATGCTCAGTGCAGAGTCTGCTTGAGATTCTTCCTCCCTACCTCTCCCTCCCCCTCTGTTCCTCTCCCCGTTCACACTCTATTTCTAAAATAAATAAACAAATAGAATCTTTTAAAAAAATCTATACTTCTTCCTGCCCCTCAGAATGTTAATATAAATCTCATTTTTCCTGAAGGAGAGTCTTTTTTTTTAAGATTTTATTTATTTATTTGAGAGAGAGAGAGTGAGCAAGTGAGAGAGAGAGAGAACGTGAGCAGAGGGAGAGGGAGAAGCAGACTCCCCGCTGAGCAGGGAACCCGATGTGGGTCTTGATCCCAGGATCCCAGGATCAGGACCTGAGCCAAAGGCAGACGCTTAACTGACTGAGGCACCCAGGCGCCTCCCAAAGGAGAGTCTTTAAGAGCATATATACACAGATGCTGCTGGCCTGTGTATTGTACTACCTAGAGCCCTGCCCCTGTCCAAGTTACTGTGCCCAGAATGGTGAATCAGAAGAGTGAGCTCATCCCTTAAGACCAACGAGGTGATGTAACAAGAACATCCAAGATTTTTTTTAATTAAAAAAACCTATACTCTTCCCCCTAATGGGTCAGTTTTCAATTTTGCGTATCACCTTCCAGTCCTTGCTCACAAGCACACAGATCTTTACACGCCAGCACATCATATTGATAGAACTTCTTCTTCAGTTCTGTTGTCAAATGTTTAATTTTTTTCCTCACCTGCTCCCAGTAAGAATTTTTTTCTCACCATCAGGTTTTAAAATGCCTAAATAACCACGGCTATTTTAATAACACGCTTTAAAAGGAAAAGTAATGTCTTTCTCCCTTCCTTCCTTCCATCCAATTAACCATCCATTCATCCATCCGTCCATTTATTCAGAAACCATTTTCTGAGGGCATACAATAGACTTAAAGTTGGGGATGAAGAAGAACCCTCCATGGGTTATCAGCTAAATGACAAAACAGTGCAGAAAGTGTCTGCATAGAGAATAGAAGGTTCAGAGAAGTATCTGACAGCCCCCGGGTGTTGAGGAAGTGCTCAGAGAGGTTGCAGCATTTGTAGGATGCCTACAACTTTGACAGGTGGAGAAGGGCCCAAGAGAAGAACACTCCATGCAGAAGAACAGGATGGGCCAAGGCACGAAGAGATGAGGGCTCATGATGGCATGATCCATACTGGGGTGGTCTCAAGTGGCTGGTTCAGAGTCTGTGTAATGGGAAGTGGAGAGACTTCTGAACCCCGGGCAAATGAGTGCATCTCTGTAATTTAGACCTTGAATGTCAGCCGAGGAGTTTAGACTTATTTGTGGAAGGAGAAACCCAGTCATCCTTCAGTTTCTAGGGTCATGAGTTTAACAATAACATTGGCCTAAACTGCATTTAGTGATCCCCACCTGCCTTTGAAAGGGGTCAGAAGTAAGTGAGCAACAACCCTCTCTGTCCACGTCCGGTGTGTGTGTCATTCCTTCCTGTATGCCCACTGTCCCTCCTTAGGCCACTCTGGGCTTGGGGTCCTCCTCCCTAGCATCCCAGCCAAGGGATCCATCCAGCCTTTTCAGGCATTGAATCCAACACTGGTTCAGCAATTGCAGTGTTTTCAGCTGTGTTCTCCAATTTCGGAGATAATTTGCGCAAGTTGCAATTTTGACATTTACAAGTGTATACAATAGAACCGGTTGTTTAAATAGGCTTTTGTAGTAACTGCACAATTTGGAATCAGGCACAATTTGCATTTTCTGCCAATTATCTGTGCTCCCATCGACCGCATGATAAAGGTAGAGGCAACTGGCATGAAATGGTGAAACCAGGAAGGATACACACCCACTCTTTTGTTTCACTTGGTTCCTGCCAAAATGTTGGTTTGAAAGAAAAGTACATCAACAACATAATGCCACGACGTGCCTCGCCTCATTCTATGCACATAATATCTAGTAAATAATTCAATCCTCATTACAACCCAAAGAGATTGGTAATTCGACTCTCCCTAATTCACAGAGGAGGAAACTGAGGCACGGAGTAAAGTCATGTGCTCCGAATCACCCAACTAATAAATCAGGGAACCAGGTGTTGTGGCGATGTGTTTATCACACAGATTTACAGATGCCTCGGTTCCAATTCCATTTTCCAAAACGTGGCCGTGTACGGTTAATACACAGGCCTGGGTGACCCCCCTTTCCTCAGTGTTTGCCCCGGACCTAGGTGACGCCACCCTCTCAGAAAGCATTCATTTCGTACATTTATGTTAGAGCTGGAGCAGCCGAAAGGGTGCTGTCTTAATGGCCTTGGGAGCTGCAGACCTGGCTGCTTTTAATCCTGGCTCTGCCAATCGCTAGCTCGGTGGTCCTGCTCCAGTTCTTCTGAGCCTCAGTTTCCCCATCTGCACTGTGTGTGTGTGTGTCTGCGCACGCACGCCTGCGGGCACTATATAATCCCAATGGATTTTTCAGGCCAGGTAGTCAGTGAGTCTGCAGACTTACAAAAACAGACACAGTTGAAAATTCCCAACTTACTGAAGTTTACTTATCCATCCCAAATTGAAAATGCTGTGCTTTCTCATAGGGAATGGAAGGGCTCACGAGGAAGGGGGTACGTTGCTAAGCAGAGGTGGGGGGGCTAATAGTGTCCTCAGGGGCAGTTCAGTAAAGCCTTCGTGGAGGTAATCGAACTCCAGAGAGGCTGGCAAACTACAGCCTGTGGGCTTTTAGATTTTTAAATGGTTAGGATTTTCAAAAGAAGAAGAATGTGAATAGTTATGAATATTATGAGTTACTATGAATGGTATGAAATAACATGAGTGATATGAAATTGAAATTTCAGTGTCTATAGCTCAAGCTTTCTTGGAGTCCAGCCACACTGATTCATTTACGGCTTAGCTGTGGCCACTCTCACTATAGCGGCAGAGCTGAGTAGTTACGACAAAGACCGTATCCCATACCCCCCCCACCCCGCCAAGCTTAAAATCTTTAGTACCCGGTCCTTTACAGGAAAAGTTTGCCAACCCCTGCTCTAGAATCTAGATCCTGTGGGAGCGTCTGATTGTGGGATTATCATCAAAGTAATTATTGAAAATACTCTCACTTAAGTTTGTGAAAACAATTTGACATCATTGTATTCTATTACTAAAATTACTGACATGACATGTCTACGAAAGAAACGCACAGATCAAAGTTAGGCCCTTTTTTAAAGATTTGTATTATGGGCATCAACAATTATAGCATGAACAATGCAGATTTTTCCCACAACCAGGCTATTTCCAATCGGGGCTGGGTGTGTTTGTACGGTAACTTGGGTGATATCCAAAGGTGTTTCATTTGTTTGGAATTCTGGTTTTAAAAATCTTACCCAGCTTAACATTAAAATGGTATTAAGGGGCACCTGGGCAGCTCACTCGATAGAGCATCCGGCTCTTGATGGGGTTGTGAGTTCAAGCTCCACATTGGGTGTGGAGCCTACTTAAAAAAAAAAAAAAGTATCAAGAATACATACCTCCAATGACCCAAATTCTGTAAATAATGCAATCCTCAAATTCATTTCATAAGTCACTGCCCCGATGCCTTGAACAACTGACTGTTGGGGTCTAAAGTCCAGAATACTTGGTTGAAGGTTAAAACTTCAGGCCACCTTCCTGGGACCAGTACAGTGACTGGCTGCATGTGTCACTCTCTAACCAAGTATTTGGTTTATTTGACCGTAGAACTTGTCATTTGATTCCTAATTGTATACGAGCCCAAACGTGCCCCATACGATTGTAATGAAGTCCCTTGTAAAAAAGAACAGATAGAAATACTGGTATATAGTGAAGGACATACAAACCCCTCATTTATTGGCATTCTGGGAAAGAAATGAGGTGTTCTGGGTGATCAAAATTCTTGGATAACAAAAGGCCCATCCTTCCATAGGCATCATGTAATGAGAATCATTTTGAGATGTAATTTTTTTGCCACTTCTTATAAAAATTCTACTGAATGTGCTTCCGTCTTTCTTGATAACTTAGACATTAGTTATTGGACTATGCTGTAAATATGCCCTCGGGAACTATTCAGATGGCTAGGAATGCCTGCCTCTATATTAAATGGCTATAGACTCCTGTGCTTTGTAAGTTCTGACTTGGCTGTTTTATTTTCTTTGGCCCCGTGTGCTGTCGGTTTCCATGTCTCTGCGTTCCCAGTGACTCTGGGACTCCCAGTGGCCCCTAGGACTGTTTCCCCTTCCTCGCCATCTATGATTTGCTAAGGATTGGGAATCAAATGGCCAAGCTTGTTAGAGTTTTTCGTCAAAAGTCAGTTCTCTATCAAGTGAGGGTAGAGAAGCCTTTGAGCAGCAAACTGCATGGGCTTTGTGATAGCTCTTTAGTTGAGAGGCCTTTGCCATCTCTTGTGGAGTTTATGGTAGTCTTCTGGAGTGGTGATCTTGCTGGAAGTGAAGTCTCCTGGGCAACAGAATCATGCTAAATAGATTGAAACATTCACTTTCCATTAAAGCACAGTGTTATTGTTCTTGATTACTTATCTTAAAGACAAATATACTGTGATTCTAGTTTTCTTCTATAGGGGTGGCAAGACTAGGCTTCAAGACTAGATTACTTACAGCAGTGGTGGACATAACCAATTCTTGTATTTCCTTGAATTCATTGTCTCCCTTTCGAAGCTCTTGTCTCGCAGTCAGCACTCTCTCTTCCGTCCCCACAGTGCCGTGCACGCACTGTCTGTTGTTATAGTGCTTCTGCCTGCGAGTTTGGTCAGGTTCCACGCAGGTGCACCATGCTCCCGGAAAGCGCCATGTGCAGAAATCTGTGTTTCTCAACATCAGTGAATGAGTCGTGTGCAGGGTGACTTTCAAATCAAATAGAAATCCCTTTAAATAACGCGCTCCACTCACATATTTCAAATGGCTTCCCATACTTCACCAAATTTATAATGAAGTTTTAAAAACACTTGTCTTGTGAAAATGAGATCCATCTATTGAGTGTCACGGTTAAGGTGGAAAATTGGAATTGTTACTATAAAAGGGAGCAACTGAGCACATCTATTAATTACGGTCTTGTTTACACTTCTACAAAAACCAGGATCATTTGTTAGTTTGAACCGGGACCCCTTTCCTTCCTTAGAGACATCATTGCCTAGCTAAGTGAGAAATTAAACACTTTAATTTCACACGTGTGGGTCATTTGTTCCCATGTTGCACATGTTTCATCAGTCTGATGGAATGGCAGTTATGGTCATGTTGTGGCAGGTTCGACTCACAAATGTTTATCCTTCAAATAGAGCTAGGGACAGAAGCCAACTTAATGAAATTGTTAAGAGTGGCTTCCTTCTTGGCAAACACTAGGCACGCTCTGTCTTCAACAATAACAGATACACCTTTTGTTTCGTCTGTAGCATTTCACTAATATTTGTCTTTCTTGTGTGTTCTTCCTTATAGGAATCCCAACACCTGACCCCAGGATTCACCTTACAAAGTAGGTGTTTTTAAAAAATTCTACTTAGTCCAAACATTCATGTCATCTCCTCCCCTACTTTCTTCTCTTTCCTACCTAATATCATGAAAACATGAATTGACAATGGCAAAAAGTCATATTGTGATACATCCGATTGGTTCCTTTACTTTTTCATCTGTGATTTATGACAGGATGCTATAAAAATATCTATATATATGTATACATATATATACACACACACATATACATATGTATATATATGTTTATATGTAACTGGAAGGGCTGCATCTTTGAAGACCGATTTCATTCAGAGTGATCATTTGACAGTAGAAAATGTGGGTTGTAATTGTGTGTGCCCTTTCTTTTCAGAGTGGAGCGACCCGACTAGCAGAGCTTCTACGAAGTTAGTATCGCCGGAGTCGTGAGTACTTGGGTTTCCAAAGCAGGCTTCTTCAGGGGCATTTGGCAAGGAAATGGTGCCTTGGTGCTGAGCGAATCTTGTTCTCTCTCCTGCTCCTCGAAAATAGGAACCTTGGCTCATAATAATATGGGGTTCGGTTAGAGAGGAGAATGAGATTTCCCACAATAAGCGAGTAACAGTAAAAATGAATGAGGTCACCATTAGATTCTCTAGTGAGGTAAAACAGGCTGGATTAATAATACCTGGAATATGAAAACAACTGTGATTCTTGATTGGTTGTTTGAACATTATGTAACTTCCGCCACAGACCTCATTATACACGATATTCAGACACCACTGACTGGGATGGAGAAAGGACACGTCTCAGCAGCCATGTTGGGACATGAAGTGTTGAGTGGATTGTTATGACCAGTCAGCCTGAGACCTTGCTGTTTGTAGGTCATCTGGTGACTGTATATTAAAGACAAACAAGGACAGCCAGGAAGAGATGGAATAAGAGATTACATGACATTGGGTCCAAGTTCAGAAGCCAGGGCCCCGCGATTCTCTCGGCACTGTCTTCATTTGTTATTAATGCTAACTGAAGGAGGGGTACGGAGAAACCAATTTCCTCAGATTAACTACTGTAGATTTTGTAATATCCATTTGTCCAAGAACGTATCAAGGGAGTATTTCTCTCACAACTTCTTCCATTCCTAATAATGGAAAATGAAAGTCGACTTTTCTATGTGAGTAATAGTCACATACTTGAAAATTTTCAAAATGAAATAATTTATGACATTCAAGTGGTCTAATGGCACACTTGAAGTGAATTGCTCACCTTTTGGAAGATCACGAATAATTGCATAAAACAACTGGGAATGACTCCCAAATAGACCATGGCTCTGAGAAAGACAATGGCATTTCCATGTTCCTGGTTTTGCTGAACAGCAAAGCCCCCAGAGTCCTGACTGCATCGTCAGTCCTCTTGTTTGGTTTTCTGGCCTGATCTGTGCCTTCACATTCAAAGTTCAATTTCAGCAACCAAGAACTCTCATTTAAAGAGGTGAGAAAAAAATAAGAAAGCAGGGAAATAAAACCATAATCCTGAATTAAGGACCAAGTTATGTGGAAACATGGAAATCAAAATCGTCTTTGGTATTGTTCATTTCAGCTTTTCCATTCATTGCATCTTGAATTGCCCTTCCCCTTGTGATTCTAGTAAACAATAGATCTTATTCTCGTACTTTGCCCTTCTCCCATTAAAATGTCAATAGAACTCATGCACACACTTGAGCATTTAGGAAATCAACACAGGTTTCCAGACTTGAAAAAATATAAAAGTATTTTTCCCACTGGAAAATGATCTTACTCCTAAAGCAAGAGTATTAGGCTCCTGCTGTGAAATATGCTGATTTCCATATAGACCATAAAATTCAATATTTCAATAGTTTGTAACTAACAGAAATAAACTCGTCAATTGTGATTTATAGTTAGAGGCTGATTTCCAGAAAATAGCCCTTTATAGCACACTGGTATATTGTGTAATTCAGTAGGACTAAGGTTCTCTATGGGAAGGGTCGATAAAACTAGAAGACACTGAGTCCATTTTATGAATGAGCTGCTCTCTTTTTAGCTGCTGGATCTAAAGACCAATCATTGTCCATCAGACTTGAGCTGGAATAAGTTCCCTTCTTTATGGTAGGGTGTGGGTTTAAGACAGGACAGATAGACTTATAATAATTATTTTTATTTTTAGCTTCCAAATTATTATCCGCTTTGCCATTACTATCACTCTCCCCTATTTTCCTGCCGTGTGCTTTCCAAGCCAGCTTCTAGGATTTTCCATGTGACAGTGTAATCCTCCAGGCAACTAAGAACATTCTGTGTGTAGACAGCCCGCTGGTGGCTCCAGTTTGGTGGGAAACAACCCCAAAGTTGCCCCTGCTGCAGGAGAGACACGTTCCCAAGGCCGGCAAATGTCCTGGACATGCTCCCGCCGCTTACTGCAGGGAGAGAGATGAGAGTCTTGCAAAGCAGAATTCCTTAATTACTGGGATACTTTATTAGTTTTCCTCATCTTGGCTTCTCTTCCCCAGCTGATGAAATGCAGATCTTCATTTGGGCCTGGATTGTTTGTAAGGACTGCATGCACGGGCAGCAGGTTCCAAAACTGATCCAAGTGTGTCCGAATCCAAACTGGGAACCAGCCAGGCTCCCTCTGTGTTCTTGACAGCCACACTCTCTCTGGGCCTGACCCCAGCAGTCTGACTGGCTTTTGGAGAACCAGGTCTTGCCTCACTCAGTAGATTTCACTTTTTCTGGGATGTCCATCCACGTGGTGGCATCCTACCCGCTCTGTCTAGAACTCTCACTGCCTGTGAGGCAAGAGCATTAGACTGGGGGAGTTCCAAGACCTGAGTTTGCATCTATCTTCCATGGTAGTTACAGTACTGGAGGGAAAACACTGACCTAGAATTCAGAGAATATGAGTGTAAATCATGGGGAACTTTTTATTTCAAAATATACAGATAGAGCCCCCTAGGGAAAATTAAGCAAATTAATGAGCTATGTGTATACACATAAATGTACACACACAAACACTTTTCAGAATTCAAATGTAAACAGCTATACTCTAAAAAAAATGTTATACTCTTCAGTAATTAGACTTAACAACATAAAAGTGCCTTTACCTTTAACCCTTAATAAGCTCTAGAGGAAAGAAGACCCTCCGCCTCTGTGAGTCTTGGAGTAGGCCTCACCCAGGGCTTCTAAATCCAATGGAGTTTCTAGCCTCCTTCCAAAAAGGTCTCTCTCCCAAAAGAGGGTGGGGCATGGGCATCTGAAGGCCAAATTGTATTTTTCAGGGCTCTAGAGTTGTATATTTGTACAATAATATAATGTTCGTTCTGCCTCTGAAAGATCCATTTATTTCCATTATGAGATTCAGGGATTGAATGTACACACCAGACATTGTGTTACTTTTCTAGTTTCTTAATGAAGCCATTAAGGACTGATGGAGGAGAAAACTGAAACCAAACCCAAAGAACTTGGATTTTCTTTGTCGAGTTGGATTGCTTCATCTAGTTTATAACATCTTGTCAATTCCTTGTCAGTACAGTGGCTTGACAAAAATGCATGACCTTGTTGGTCTTTTATGAGCCGTCCTAAATAAGAACAGATAAGATGCATTCAGTCACCTGAGAAGCATTATCAGACAGTGTCCATGTACTCAAGGGTATCCGTGTAGTCGGTCCTTGACGTCAGCTCATTTTGTGAGCACTATTGAGAAGATGGAAGCTCCAAGTATCCAGTGCCTTTGTTATACTTGGTTGTTAGCATCTGGACCCTGTCCAGTTGGAAACCCTCCAGACCCCCTTTTAATCAAGCAGCTCCTATGTTTTAAGCCATGCTGTCTCGAACGCCTGGATGGTTTCCATAAAAGCCCAATATGAAGGCAGATGTAGCCATAATGCTGTTCTTGCCATAAAACCAGTTCTTTCACTTACGGTATTAGCTACAGGTTTTCAAACATCCCAGCCATGGACCCGGAGACTTGATGAAAGGCCTTGCAGAGACAGACTAGTTGTGGTCAGTCTCCGTTCCCCTGTGGGTGATGGGTATGTATGCCACATGAATGGATCCTTGAAGGTAGCACTAGTTAGGAGAAAAAGGAAACATTTTGGCTACGAGGGCACAGAAGGGCCGAGTTACACTGCTCCTTGGCAGGCAAGCCTGAAGGCAGGCCTCTTCTCTCCCACCACGCTGCCCTTGCTCATGGGCTCTCATGAGTTCAGGGATTTGGAACACCCCATTTGGCATGTTGAATGTGGAAGACTCGGACAGCGGAAGTTAGTAGGAAGGAGGCCCACAGTAAATTGTACCCAAACCTGGTAAAATTGCTTTAAATAAAGCATGATTTCTAAACTCTATGTGGTAGGAAGAGTTCCTTACCACAGAGACTAGAAAGACTAGTAGAATGTTTTCCAGTTTATTATAACCAATAACAAGCATTACATTATTTCTCAGGTGAATTCTGAATTTTTTTAACCCCCCCCCTCAAAAAAATAACTCTCACATTCATTACAACTCTGACCATCCCACCTAAAATTTTCTCATTGAAAATGTTTCTTTCAAGAATCTGATTTGAGATTCGAGGACCGCCAGGGCTTCTTGCGGAGCACTAACCTACGTCTCTAGCAATTTCATATACTCTTCCATAAGTAGATGTTTGGTCTGCCTTTTCGATACAATTCTGGTAGTGAAGCAACTGTGTCATGAGGCAGGGGGAAGGGGGCTGTGATTTTCTTAATCGGATGAATTCTTAATCAGAACACGTGATTTGGCACTTGGGAGTTTGGACATGCTATTGAGGAGTGTGAGGCTTACGCGCACCCGGCTCAACTCTCCTGATGCCCCGGTCATCTTGACGGCTTTCCCTAGTTGTAGCCGTTCTGGTTTTCAGGCCGAGACGTCTGCCAACTCTTGCTTTGTGTAGGCCCTGCCTCTGAGAGCTTGCCAACTTTTTCTAAGGACTTAATATTTTTTTGGATGTTCCCCACCACATCAGGGACAGCCACCTGGGAGCAGAGAAAACAAAATTTGGCAGCCTGTTCAAGCTGTGAATTAAAGGTAATTCACAGTTTGAAATGAATCAGCATGAGGTCCTTAAGAAGAGTAATCAGACATCAAGAGGATTTTATTTTGAGGATTGTATATTGGCTAATGTGACAACAAGCAATATTGGCATTTGGAATGTTCACATCAAGAAGCGCTGAAGCTGCTGGTGCTTGACAGGCGCCAAGACTGAAAAGTGAGGCTCCTTCGATGGGAGGAGTGGGTTTCCACTTTCCTGACAGAAGCTCAAAACAGGGATGTTTTTGAGCAGCTAGCATAAATCTTGAAAGATCAGATTTGACTTTTGTGTTGTTCACGTACCCAAGATTCGTCTGTTTCTGGTGGATTGTGAGAATCTGTAATTAGAAGCCAACATCTCCCTCTCTTTCTCTCAGGGAAAAGTCAAGTGTCTCTTTTTTTCCACCTGATTTGCATCCATATTTATTCATTCATTCAGGCTTTCGTTCCTTTCAACAAAAATGCATGAAGCCCCTAGTGTGCAAAGCTCTGGGTGAAGCACTGTGGTAAATTCACATGTCCTTCCCTCCAGGAGGTCCCAGTGAAGGTCACACTCACGCTGATAACACCAGTACCGCAACTAAAGCCATATCGACTGAGAGGCTACTATGTTCTGGGCACAAGCCTTATGGGAGTCACCTCGTTATATTCCACGGGGGCAGAACCCAAAACTTGGAGACATTGAGTGAGTTGCCCAAAGAGCTAGAGTAACGAAGCCAGAACAAGACAGACTTCAGAGCACCTGCCCTTAACCTACACTAAAGCCATCCCATGGACACTTTGGAGATAGCCCTACTGATTTCCAGTCAGTTGTGCTCTTGCCCAGGCATTAGGCCAAAGTGGACTGACCACCACTGCAGGCCAGAATGGTCACTGTCAGTTTGGTTTAGATCAGGGAATGTATTAGATCTTAAAACTGTCATTGCGAGGTCTTGCATATGCTGCACGTGTAGACATGGACGCCGTATAGGCGAGCACGGGTCTGTCCTCAGCTCAGGGCCGATGGCCCAATTGTATCATTGTGCCCGTAGGATGCTTCCTTCAGAGAGGCAGAAGGATCTGTGCCTCTGAGGGAGTTACACCACCATGTCAAATCCCTGGGAGGCCGATTTCTGTGACCTGTGGTAGGAACAGTATCTCTCCAGAAAGCTCCATTTTGCCATATTAAAGCAAACAGAAGACAGCTGATACTTAGATGTGTTTTTATGAGAGGCTCAGCCATCGCCTTTCATGCTTACCAACTTGGTTGATAATTGAAACATTTCTATGTGTCCTCAAAGTGGAATAATGTTAAAAGCTATTCCCAATGTGACCAACCAATGGCTTATTCCCCAAGTTCTCCTTGTTGTTTTGAACAGTAACTGAGAGTGAAGGAAGTAATGCTGGTGGAAGGCACTGAAGTTAATAAGCAAGGCACCAAAGTGAAAATAATTCCAGTTGTACCATTGAGTATAATGTGATCACACGCACACATGTGCCCATGTACCACACACTCTGTATTATAGAGTATCAGGTCCCTCTGATTCTGTCCAGTCTAATGAGATGCACGCACACATATGCATCCTCTTTTTTCAGTTACTGGATTATAAATCGCTACAACCAGGGCTACTTTCCTGTGCACTGTGATTATTTTTTTTAAGAATTTTTTTTAAGATTTATTTATTTATTTGAGAGGAGAGAGCATTGACCGCAAGTGGGGGGCAGGACAGAGGGAGAGAGAGAGAGAGAATCCCCAAGCAGACTCCCCCCTGAGTGTGGAGCCCAATGTGGGGCTCGATCCCATGACCCTGAGATCATGACCTGAGCTGAAATCAAGAGTCGGACACTCAACCAACTGTGCCACCCAAGTGCCCCTGTGTTTCATTATCGTAGACTCTCACAAAATGCATTAGCCTCACATGAGTATCACAGCAATCCCATTAGACAGCCACAGGTGAAAGGAAACCAGGTTGGGCTTGGGGGAAAATACTTGCCCGACCTCCCCCAGCTAGAGTTGAGGGAGCTGGGACTGGAAGCCAGAGTTCTGCATGCCCATTAGAACATGCTGCCTTGTTCCCAGATTCCCCAGATGGCTGCAGGGCTGGAGCACATCAATCAGAGTGCCGACCAGTCTTCCAGGTGAAGAAACGATAGCAGTAGAAATGATAGCAGAAACAAGCCCCTGGATCATTCCCAGGAATTAAAAAGAAACAAACAGACCAACCCAGCTGAGGCTGGAGTAGCTGAGAAGGAGTATGTGCCCTGCTTCCAAACTATTCATTCTTCTTTTCCATCCTATCAAGCATTTCACAAACAGCCAGATCATCTGCCACAATGACGTTATCGGGAGCGTTATGTTTAAATGGTCTGCTCTTGACACCTTCCCAGAGCTGCTAAAAGCCCTTCCATTTTACTGACGAGTGGGGAACAGTGTTGGTAGAATACTGCAGATGCTTGCACAATTCCAGCTGTAAAATCAGTTGAAAAATCTGACAAATGCCTTTCTTTGTGGTCATTCCATCCACATCCATAATGAGGACCCAAACAGGAGAAGGTCTCAAAGCTATTCGATTGACATCTTCAAATATGCTGCCAAGATGGGGACCCAGAAGGACAGAGGGATGGTATGCCTTGTAAATGCAAATGAACACAGTGTCTTTTCTTTGCTACCTCCCTGGGATCTTGGCACCCAGTATCCACCAGGGCAGCCCCTAATACACCGCCTGGTCCTTAGCTCAGGGGAAAGGGGATCTAGGAAGGGGTGAGGGGTGGAAGGTAATGATTTGCCCAGAAGCCAGCCTATAGTTCTGCCACCTCGGTTGCCCAGTTTCAGGAGTAACCCCATTTCTGCATAGGTTGCCCACTTCTTAAAATTCCAGACTGGTATCTTGATATTGTAATAACATGAAGTTATTTCTAGATTTTCAAGAGAAAAATCCCCCAAAAGTCCCTTATACTCATAATATCTAGAAATTGTCTAGGATATGTGGAAGTTGAAAATGTTATTCTAGGTGTCTCCAAAATCAGTTTTGTGTATCCTTTAGTACAGCAAGAAAGGAAGCATAGAAACTTGCATGTGAACTTGGGTCGTTCCAGCCACCACTTCCGGCCACCTTCTGTATGCCCTCGCCACCACTCCCAGGCTTGTCCTCTCCAGGTTCTCACCCCAAACAGCCACGTCCGCTGCTAGTGCCAATGCTGGGGACCCAGCCTGCCCGGCGTCCTTTGCCCTGTGCCCCTTCTCTGCTTCAGCCACCCCACCACCCTTCATCCTGCAGCCACTTTGTAAGAGTAAACCAACCTTGCGGAGAAGGAGATTTCCTCTTAGCAGGTGGATGACGTGCTCAGGATCACAGACCTAGTTCGTGACAGAGCTGGAATTTCACTCTAGGATTCTTGTATTAAAAAACTCAGACTTTTAGCCCTTATACCATACCTGCCACACCAGTATCACATTTCAGTTGAACAATCACTAATCGTTAAGGACGAAGGCAAATAACACTGCTAATAATAATGATGCTTTCTAGTCCCATGATGCTCTCCATTTCTACACATACTGTTACATTTGGTCTCTCCCCAATCCTGGGAGCCAGGAGGCGGCTCAGATCCCAGCTCTCTCACTCCTTGCCATGTGACTTCATGACGTCACTTGGTGCTTCTCCGAGCCTTTGCTGCATCATATATAAAATGGAGACTCGATATTCCTTGGATTCCTTAGTGAATTGTGCTTCTGTCAGATGAGCTCATGAATGGAATTGCAGGCAGTTATTTGCATTACTTCTCTCCCCATGGTAGGAATGAGGCAAGTCACGCTCGGGGGGCTTGAGTGACATGCCCAGGCTTGCACAGATCATAGTGTAGTGTTGCCAGGCTCAGTCCCAAGCCTCTTGAGCCCTAGTTGAGTGCTGTTTTTGCTAATATCTGCCATTGTTTCTCAGAAGTGTTGCATCGATGTGGTTTGAATCAAAGGATCGACGCCCAGTGCTGACGGAGAGCCTTTGACTTAAAATCAATCACTGTGTGTGCCACTCCTCTCCTAGTTAGATTAGCCATGCCCAGCTCATTTCTGGACGTTTCACCACATTGATGACAGTGAGTGCGTTTTCCCACCTCCTCACACCCAAGGTATCATTTATTCAGTTTAGTGATAGTTTGAGCATTTGTGGAAAAATTTGAAGACGTTCCCCCCAATCGCATACATGTTATAACCTGACTTAGAGCATGCAGTTTGGGGTTAGGTCCCCCCTTTATCTTCATGCTTTTTTCGGGGTGCTCTCTTACTTTGAGATCAAAGAGGACCTGAAGCCTGTGATCTGTCTTGACCTTTCCTACTGGATTAAAATTCCAGGTTGCTATTGTGGTAACCATACCTTGAAAATTAGATCTTGACAGTCACTACAAAATTTAAAAGTGCACTCCTGCCATGAACTTTGAAGAAACATTGCTTACCATTGTCAGCGACATCCTCTTAATTGAAATAATCTGCCTTGCCTTCTGCTAGAAAGAGTTTGGGGGGGGGGGGCGCAAAAAGATTATATCTTGACGGATTTTTTTAACATAAAAATGGCTTTGCTTTGAAGCAAAGCTGTTTTCTGCATGAAATTTAAATCAACTTCAGCTCGATTTATACTATTCAGAGAGAACTGTGATATTCGGGGTGGCAGGAAGCCAAGATGCACAGTAAAGATGTAGAGACACTGAAAAAAGCTACTTCTGGGGGTCCATCTCGGACAAACCTCCATGGCCCTGGGGTTCCAAGTGGCAGCCACTTGCGAACCACAGATTGTGGTGCCCGGGGCTCGGCGCTGTAGGGAGATGCACAACAGCCCCACGACAGACTTTCAGATCAAGAGGGCAAGCAGTCCCTGATTTGCCCCGTGGCACAAAGAGCTTGAAATCATATCGTTGCTCCCAAGCCAGGGAAATGAAACAAGCAATCCAGGGTATCTCGCTTGTGAAGAAGATGAGGCATTGAGGTGTTTGAAATTTCAGGGACTCTCTGGCTGCCCTTCCCTTTCGAATTTCCCCCAAGACAAGCACATCGTGGTGTGTCTGGCTTTATAATTAGTTGGGGCCTCTGTCTGTGGTTCCATAACAGGATTTTTTTTATTCGACTGGGCTTTTAAAATTTCTTTTTTGACATTCTCATAACAGGATTTCAACGTGTGTTTCCTACACAACACATAGAAAATCTCTCTCTCGAACTCTCTGAAAGGAGCAATTTCAGACAGAGGTGATGCTCTCGCTCTGAGAAAATTGACATACTCGTTCCCACACAGCAGATATCAAACATTTAACCTGCTGGACGGTATCAGGTAGTTGGGAGTGAGGGATGTGGAGCAACAGAAGACCGAGGGGTAGCTCAGTCTGAAGGCCCTTGGGGGGATGGGGACACTTGAGAGCCTCTTCATTCTGGCTCGGTCAGTCTGTGTGCCGAGGAGACTGAGATAGTGCTGAGTGGATCATGATATTCCTCCAAACCCAAGGAATGTCCGGGAAAGCCTAACCAATAGTCCCTTCCACTCGTGAGGACTGTCAAGCCCCCAGGTAGCATCTTTAATGGAATAGGTCCACAAGTCTGCGAGCTGCTTAGGGGGTGCTATGGATTTGCCTGCATGTTCTCGCAGCTGATACAAGACCCACTACACAGGAGGTAGCCAGCAAACGTCATCGAGTGACTGGCAGGTAAAGGATCCAGAAAGCAAGAACGATCCAGAAGGTGTCAGTTCTTTTAAATTAATATTAACGTTTTGACATATTTTATTCTTCTATTCCTCAATCCACATTGAAGAGGTAGTATCATAAGAAGAAATATGAAGACACATGTGGGTGTGTCTGAATAGAGTGGAAAGCAATATAGTGTAGAGATTGAAGTGGAAAGGCCCTGGAGGCAGATTGCCTGGGTTCAAATCCCAGCTCCACCATCTTTAGTCATGTGATCTTGGTCAAGTCACTCAACCTCTCTGTTACTCAGTTGTCCTCATCTGTAAAATGGGATGGTAATAGCACCTACATCATAGGGTTAAGTGATTGAAGTGCTTATTGTGGTGCTTGGTACATAGAAAGTTCTCAGTAGACATTAATTATGGTTATTAATTATGCTCATGATTAGTACTGTCATTATTACTGAGTGCTCCGAGCTGTCATTTGCAATGTGTTCTAGTCTTTGGCCCCTCAGGGAGCCTTTCACTCAATTCCCTGAGCTGTCCCAGAGGTTCCCAGTTGGAGCAAGACCTCTCCAGAGCTAGCAAACCCAGACTACATTGAACATTTCCTCTGTTGACCCACCTACCCCAGCCACCAAGGATAAAAATGACCAAAGGCTAAAATGTCTGGAATGCATACACTTTGGGTACTAGGCACATTCTTCTCCTTCTTGGAGCTCATCACAGCATCTTATCAAAGCCACAGTGGTACTTTTAATTTTGTGCTAGTTTTTAAAAATAAAAGGGACTTCTTGGGCGCCTGGGTGGCTCAGTTGGTTAAGCGACTGCCTTTGGCTCAGGTCATGATCCCGGAGTCCTGGGATCAAGTCCCACATCGGGCTCCCGGCTCAGCGGGAAGCCTGCTTCTCCCTCTGACCCTCTCCCCTCTCATGCTGTTTCTCTCTCGCTCATGCTCTAATAAATAAATAAATAAAATATTTTTAAAAAATAAATAAAAATAAAAATAAAAGGGACTCCTTAAGTGCCAGGCACTACATTGAATGTTTATATCCACTAGCTAATTGAATAGTCACACCCCAATGAGATGTAGGCACTGCTGTTATCCACATTTTACACAGGAGGAACTGAGGTTCATGAATTGAAGCGAAGTTCTCACAGCCAACGACGGTGGGTTTGTGTCTTGAACCTATGTCTGGCTGACTCCAAGAAGAGACCCCTGAACCTTGGCCTTCCTACCTACCCATGGAATCACCAATCCCAGAGCCCACCTGAACTCGGTTGTTTGGGGCTATCGCAGTACCTACCTCCTCAGACATAACCGAGAGAACAACAGAGGACCAGAACTTGACCAAAGACATTCTCTGCCCCTGATGCCCAGGATCGCCTCTCACCTTTTATAAAAACGCCACTGGAGTAATTTCCTGAGTCATAATTGTGGGTTGCTTGGTTCACATATATACGAATAACTGCTTCTGAAATATTATAACAAGCACATTGGCAGTTGAATAATCAGAACAGAATCCTTTTCTGAATTCCCCCCTTTTTTGCATGCATAAGGGGATTCGTCTGAATCAGAAAACACAGGAATAAAATTTCATGGGCTAGCCCCCACCATTCTGTGAAATAAAAACTCTATTCCCTTGCCTGGACAAATCATTCCTGATGCTGCATCTCTGCTTCTGTTTCCTTGGTCTACAAAGACATTTCAGACTCTGCCTTTAATTATGATCAGGCTTGACTATGAATCTCTTGAGAAATAAGCTTGTTTTTGCTGGGAGGGAAGGTAAAATAACATTTAAATAGGTTTTAAAAATAAGAAAGAAATCTCAGAAGACGCACTATTGTAGAACACACTGTATATCAAAATATATAAGCACGTAGTTGTAACAGTGACTTAGTAAACACATTCCTGAGTGAACTATGAAAAATAATCCACCGAGGTGCTATTTCCCTTACTCCTAAGTACTGAGTTAAGAGAGCATTGCCATAAAGTAGATATGCACTGTTTAAAAATATTTGTGTGTGGGTTTTTTTGAATATCTTTTTTGGACCCAATAGACTAATCTTTTTTCTTGCCTTGCTAGGAAAAGTACACTGTAAGGAATTTAGTTAAGTGGTATATTAAGTGAAGGTCTAAAACATTTTTTTAGAAGATAGCAGTTCCGAGCAAAGAAACATCTTTAGCAGTTTGATTCCAAATATGACATAAATCAACTATTAAACAGAATCAAAAGTGGTCCAGTGAAACCTTTGCAATCTGTTGTATAATTTAGAATTGGACACCCATTATATTTGCTACTGGCATCTTTATTAGCTGAAGAGCTTGAAACTGAGTAAAATAAATATATCAGTACAAGTAAATGAATTTCCATGTTCTAGAAAGTGATTTTTCTCTGGCCAGCATGAATTCTGCTGGCCTGATGACTACCTCTGTGGAAGAGCAACCCTCTCAAAGACCATTCTTGGCATAAAGTTTTGTTTTAAACTCTTAGAAGCTCTGTCCCCAAATTATAGAATAATAGGAGGGGTTCCTGAGCATACGTTCTGGTATTGCTCTTGCTAAAATGCTTAGATCTAAACTGTAAAGTAAGTTGATTTTTAAAATCATGCCACAATTCGGGTTTGTTGTCTTTTAATTCCATGTAAAAACAAAATTTGATGAGATATGATGAGACAGTTCATTATGCACATCAGAGCATGTCAAGCCTTTTCCAGTGTAAAGCCATTACACAATCTCCCACGTTTGAAGCCGTGGCATAAAACTCTTTTCTTAGTTGAATTCCAATAAAGGTTTCAAAGAAATGTTTCTCATAAATAGCAATTCAACAGTTTCTCCTTTTCAAAAGAAGGCAAAGGACAAAGCAGACAAATCATGACAGTTTCTCATAATGAAAACACCGAGAGAATGCGCATCCACGAGCCCACTCTAGTGCCATGTCATTTGGCTGCATGATGGTTATCACTGAATGATTATAACTCACAATTTTACGTGGGAGAGAAAAAAGAAAGACATATAGAGATGTTTTCCCACTTGAAGCAAACCTGTCACCAAAATTCTAGCATATATTTCCAAACAGATAAAAAGGTAATTTTTCACCCTTAAAAAGAATCCTCCACTTTGAAAATGATTCACTGCAGGTTTCCTCTAAATAGTAAGCTCATCTCATGCATTTACAATATGGTTTGATTTTCAAAACGTCAATTTACATGCACTTTCCAGAAACAAATCTATTGTGCAAAGTGGTGCTTACTTGTATAGCATCAAAAGGTAAAAATACTTTTAAAAATTGGGGTCCACGGTTTATAGCATGTGCTCATCATTAATATTAATGATTTAGAGTCCGGCAGCTCTTGCTAACCCAAGTAGAGATGGAGATGCCGCAGGCTGCCTCAGAGGTAGTTCCGTAACGCTCATTCGTAATTAGCGAAATGCCGTATTTCAGCAGCAGCCAATCAGCCGCGGCCTTGTTCTTGTTCTCATGGGAACCTAATCCTGGAGTCCCTTCTTCCCCCTTTTAGTTTGCCTGGCCCGCGGACACATTCCATGAGCTGAACATCTAACGATAAATTAGTGAGGAAATTAGGGCGGTTTCCATGACTAGCGTTTGGGATGGAACGCAGTCCTTGGTGTGCGAAGTGGACAGATCGGGAACTGGAGATGGGGCATAGCGTCTCTTGGAACGTGAATTCTCTAAAGCACCCTGGCAGCCCGTGTGGAAAGTTTCCCTGGTATCGTCGTTTCGAACAGAGCAGGATACCATTGCAGAGGGAGGCAGGGCTGAGCCGTGCAGCATCATATGACATCTGTGCCCCCGGGGAACTGTGAGCATGTCTCGGCTACAGAAGACACACCTCCCCATGTGCCTCGGGATGTGTTCCTCCAAGTGCTGGATGGTTTGGCTCTTTAAAATGTATTCAGTCTTTGTTGGAGAGAGGATCAAACCACCACAGGAACATTTATAGCAATATAGAGATAGGCGCTATATGGATTCTCTCTTCTCCTAAGATGCTTTCTTTG
Organism: Halichoerus grypus; assembly: GCF_964656455.1. Taxonomy (NCBI): domain Eukaryota; kingdom Metazoa; phylum Chordata; class Mammalia; order Carnivora; family Phocidae; genus Halichoerus; species Halichoerus grypus. Next base: position 6,067,472 of record NC_135727.1, on the reverse strand, counting down.
GGAAACTCATCTTGCTCTGCATGAAAATAAAACAACCCCAGGGGCGCCTGGGTGGCTCAGTAGGTTAAGCATCTGCCTTCTGCTCAGGTCATGATCCCAGGGTGCTGAGATCAAGCCCTGCATCGGGCTCCCTGCTCAGCAGGGGAGTCTGCTTCTCCCTCTCCCTCCCCCTTCCACCCCACTCAGGCTCTGTCTCTCTCTCCCTCTCAAATAAATAAATAAAATCTTTAAAAAAAATAAAAAAAGAAAGTAAACAGCCCCAGAAATAAACACAAGCATTTTTGAAACCCTCATTCAACAACTTGGCTAAACAGAGTTTTGAACTTCCATATGGAATTTAGCTTGAGCAGTTTTGCCACAGGTTTTCCAGAACTGATTATACAGGGTTAATCCTGGGTCTTTTATTTGTGGAGCACTGGTTTCAGACTTTTTTTTCTTTCTCTTTTTTCTAAGAATTCATTTATTTATTAGAGAGAGAGAGATGGGAGGGGCAGAGGGAGAAGGAGAATCTCAAGCAGACACGGGGCTCGATCTCAGGACCCCAAGATCACGACCTGAGCAGAAACCAAGAGTCAGATGTTCAACCGACTGAGCTACCAAGGCACCCCTTCAGACTGTTTTTTTCAAATGTAATTGTCTCAGATAATTTCCAAGAACACATTGAGCTTCTCAACTGTAAAAGAAAAGGTCCGTTTCTGTACGCGGTTGTGAGCACTGGGAAGGTTGGCCAGAGAGTCATGAATGTGGCACAGGTGGTTATTTCAAGGGTTTTAGTATATTGACCCTCATCTTCTAATTGAAAATTGGGCTTTTACTGGGCTCTTTACAATAATCCCTTATTAGTGTCAAATTTGGAAGCTTTGGCTGCACGGCCTTAAACTTACACCACACAAATGATGTGGACAATTGAGGCAAATCAATTCAGTGGGAAAGAAAATAACCTCGCTTTCTGTCCGTGATGGGGGCGTGTAAGGCAAAATTATTTTAGGTATGAAATATCTAGATTCACTTTCCCTCAGTTGTTTACCGTCAATGATCACCACGGAATGGTATTTGTCTAGAATAGTTATTCAGGGGGAAAAAAAAAAAAAGGCTTTTATGATCCAATATATTTGGGAACCAGTGGGTTAAAAAAACCAAAAAACTAAGAAGTCTTTTCATTATAGAAATCCTTTGAGCCTTTAATATGCTAATGTTCACTGCGTTTCTACAGGAGGGGTGTAGAATATGAAGTGTTTCCCAAACTAGCTGGGCCATAGAATTTTTCCCCCAGAATACCTACCAGCATCCATGCAGATGTAGCCCCCGCCTCATTAGCCACCTGGAGTGGAGATGCTCCATATTTGTTTACCTTGCCACTCCCACTCGCTCCTCGTCTAGTTGCCCCCCCGAGATCAGAAAGTATGCATTAAATCCAATGTTCCTTTTAAGCAGCTTGGTGGAATTACAGTTTGTATTCAGAAATCGTGGAGGCTTCATTTTGTATTGGTAGCCTGGAAGGTGTTCTGAAATCCCACCAACTTCCACTCTGAAGGTTTCCTTTGTGAGGTGCCTTTTGTCTGGTTTTGGTTTTCTCCCCCCGCAGACCACCTGCAATTGTAAGTTGTCTCCTGAGTGGTTGACTCCAGTCTTCCCATCATCTTCCCTCCCTGTGGGGAGAAAAGCTGCCTGAGTAGAGAAAGAATCGCTGCACACTCACTGAACATTCCTGGCAGATAATTTGCTGCCATGTTTTATAAAACCAGGGACTGGATGTGCTTAAGAGCTTTTTATTAGATATTGCCCAGAGAGATAATAGTCCTATTATCCTGGCGACTTTTGAGACCATTCTGAATGCTGGTATTATTGAAAATGCAGTAATGAAGTCAACTCTCAAATCTAAGCATGTAGATTGTCCACTTCAAACTGTGTCTTCCCCAGCTGGCAGCTCTGGGCTGCCTCCCTGCACACACACACCCTTTTGTGGGAATGTGTTTCTGGAATGCAGCCTTGCATAATGTTAGATTGAGAAAAAATACAATTAAGAAGATTTTTTATTTTTTTAAATTTGGGAGGGAGGTTGCATTACACACAATCCAGAGTCTAAAGGGAAGAATTTCCCACTTGGCACCGATGTTCCGTGTACTCCTTGGCTCTCCCAGCAGCAGTAATCCAGAGCTGATGTATTCCCTCCTAAACAGCCAAATCATATTTTCAACAAGGCCAAGAATGTGTCCTTTACTTAAGCGCTTTCTTTATAACAGATCTCCTATGATGAGGAGCAGTTACTATGCAGTGAAGCTGGTATAAACCCTACATTGGGATTTCTGGTCTTCTGATCTACATGCTTAAAACAAAGATGTTTCCGTGTACACAGGCCGCCATTTAATTATCATTTTGAATTACTTTATTGACTGAAACATCCGTTTTGTATGCATTTTACAACAATGACTATAACATACAAGCCATGTATAATTTTCATTATGTCTTATCTCATTCTCATTATCCGAGGCGTGATAGTAGATAATTAGTTGATTGGGTATGAAAGCACCCAAAATATTGATGGGCAGCAGAGATGAGCCTTCACCAATTACACGTTGTTATTTGTATTTATTCCTGATGTACACTCATTATTAGTAACATGCGTCTTGTAAAATTGGCAGAACGCGAGATGGCTCGGTGATGGTATTTGGAATATATTACAACAGCTACCTTATACCATGGAGGAACTCAAATCTTGACATTTTTATTCCTGGGATTAACTTTTTGCCTTTAGATTTTCTCACGCATTATTATCACTACTTATTTTATGCCTGCGTGTCAGGAACCCATTTTTACAAACACCATGTTTCTCAGCAAATTGGTAGGGTTAAATTAGGAAATGTGGCAGTAGAAGAATGATCCACCCAAAAAAATAACAACGATGACAATACAGAATGCTGAGAGGCTGGTCCGAAGGCGCGGGGCAGGACGGCTGACGGTCACACACCGTGATCTCTGTGCAGCAAGCTCTTCTTTGCATTATCCTGGTTCCCTGCACCAGGAGGTGGCCATCCAACCACATGTAGTGCTTACAAATCTGCTTGATCGATTGCCTTATTCACTGAAGTCTGGGAATCTCAGGTTGAAACATCATCCAGGCGGTAGCAAGTTACTTTTCCAAGGGCATTTTTTAAAGGCACCCCAGTAGAGTTCCCATCTAGATTCATGATTACTCTTTGAGGAAATACCAGGAGTAGATACAGAAGCCCAGCTTATCTTGTCACGTCGCAAAGTCATCCTATGGAAGGGATGCTTCTTACTGTGAGTCGAGCCTTCTCTTGCTGTCCTTGTATTTTTATTTGTCCACAGGGAGAACAGGGCTAGGCCGGGAATGATGCTGGAAATCTAGGCGGCAGTGTGAGAAGGCATGTGTATTTTCATCTACAAAGAGTAGTAGAAATAAGATTCTTAGCAGTCAGAAGACTCTTATGTTTGCCATCAGATAAAGTTCTGCCAGCAAATCAGCCACAGGTGGACCTGGTCTTGGGGTGGAAGGCTCCTTATTTTGCATTTCTTTCACTGCAGCTGAGTTCTGATGAAAGCCAAGAGAGAGACAAGTTGAAAAGAATAAAACAAGGGCTCACTGTGTGTCCTTTGTTAAGGTCCGCTGCTCTCTGAGCACGTCTTCATCATTCGGTGCATTGTCCAATGAGAGATCTTTAACTCAAAGAGAAGCAGGCAGAGTACTGATTGGATTGGACTCTGCCAGTTGGCCTACCTCGAAAGTCCAGAGTGGATTGGCTTCAGATGGGTAACCGAAGCAGTTTTTCAAAAGGATGGCCAACTTCCACTGGTTGGGGATCCAACTCAGTGACTTCAAATCAGCCAGAAAGGGTGGAAAGGCTTCTCTGCGTCTGAAACTGCTGATTTAGCAGTTGAGAACTGGGAGTCTTGTTGATGATGTGGTTAATACAGACAACGGGCGTTGCCTCTGGGGAGTGGAGCCTTGCAATTTGAAGTGAAGCCCAATGGTTTGACTTCCCCCCACATTCCACAAAAACAATAGTCTGAATGTATCTCTTTTTCACGAACATGTGTTCCCAGTGTCCTAGAAACAGGTATAGATGCATGCAGATTAATTTGGCATAGTACAGCAAATTGCTGCTGTGAGATATATTTTAGAATTACTTCCTAGCTCAGGCTAATGGCTAGAATCAAATAAAACATAAAAATAGGTTTACATAGATTGTTTTATAAATCAGATAAAGCTTTGTTACCTACCACTGGAACTGGACGCATTTTTGCAAGCAACGTTAAGGGTTGTTCATGTAATACTTTCATTATTTCCAGCAAGAGTGAAACAAAATAGAAACAAGTCCATTGAATTTAGCCACCATTAACTACCATTAACTGCAATTTTTCCTGACAAGCCCTCTCTCATCTGATGATGAGTGAAACATTGGGGAAAGTCACCTGAAAAATTGCATAAATGCTAATGAAATATGCCCTTGTATTTTAAGGATGCCCAGTTCAGACATTTAAAACAGAGCAATTTATAATGTGTTAGCAGCCAGAACTCCATCTTGTTTTAAATAAATTTATTTTTCTGCTTCTTGTGAGACTCTAACTCACTGTGGGAAGGCTCATGACATTTCACTGCACTAGGTGGGTCACAAATGGAATAACACGAAGTAACGTTATTAGGGAACCGAAGACAATGATATGGCAATAATGCGTTTTACAGTAAAATTTGATAGTTCTCTAAACATCAGTGAGTGTGTTTGTTTACTCTGAAGTGAAAGGACAAAGGCTTCCTAATGGAATCTGGAGAAACACCTGAATTAAAGGAATCTTTGCCAGATGAAATGAACAGCTTTCCCAGTCTGCAGTGAATTCAGAAAATACAGCACACGCTTTGCAGTAGGAAGAAATATCCTAGGTGCTGTGATAACACATCATTATAAAGCTACCCCCGGAATGCATGCAAGTCCTCTCGTGGCCGCACCGAATACAACAAGCTGCAAGTCGCATGGGTCTTGTCCTGTCCCAAACATTGATGGAAAGGGCACTTGATAAAAGGAGAAAGAAACAGCGGGGCACCTTCATTTGCATCACCAAACGCTAATGATGGAGGCGCTTTTATGGACACACTGTGTACACAGAATAGGTTCAATTAAAAAGAAGCTATTTTACACTGGCCTTTACTCCACCAGGATTTTTTAAAAAAGAAGAAGACAAAACAAAGACCATTTATCTAGGTAACAATACATTACTTTAAAAAAAAAAAAAATGAGCCCGAGTACAGAATATAGGGTAAGCAAGAAGCATGGGTCTCCCATGGTTTTTCTCTTTGCCACTTCTCTTCTCAACCAGTACGCATCTTAGACTTCATGAGGACATATGTTTATCAAAATAAGGTAAATGTGAATGACAACTAGGGAATGCAGGAACTCAGTAGCTGAGCCTACTAAGAACAGGACTCAGAACTTGTCATGAGTTTACAATCAAGCTGCATTAGCAGGGACCAAAAATGAATTGCTGTCTGATATTTCTGGCCTTGATAAAATGAGTTGGGGGTTTGAGTTCAATGCCTATGGACAGATGTTCTGCAGACAAAAAACGAGGCTCTTAATTGGCACTAATTAGCACCCTTGTTGGCAGGGAGGGATTGACAAGGTTAATTCTATGGTACCCTCCCCACCCCCCCCACCCCACCCCCACCGATTCCCAGAGCAGTTCTTTCCAGGACAAGGGGAGGGCAATGTAGGTAAACTTCTGCTCTTAGCCTTCAAGGATTACTTGTGCCCCCAAACAAAGAGAGGCTTCACATTTCTAAGCTGTCAACTTAGTGAGATTCTTTGCCTAGGATATACATTGCCTTTTATTTTTAATTAAATAAAGTGTAATTAGTAGGAAATGATCAATACAGTAGAGTGACAGGCACTTTTTTGTTGGTCTGTTTGTCCCTGTTTAAAGAAGCAGGAGCGAAAAGGAAAAAAAAAACAAAACACAAAAAACAGAAGAAGGTGTCTTAATGATGAGAAAAACCATCTCGGCACATTCTAGATGCTCACACTCATATAGAACATAGGCTATGTTTTGTACCAGCGCAGATCCCTGCAACGGGCTGTGCATACATCTTGTCACCGCTCTGCTTCTCATCCCTCCCATCTGTAAAATGGGAAGAGCCAGCAGCCTTGTGAGAGGGCGCAAGTGTTGCCAGAATGAGGGAGGGCGGACAGCATGCGTATGATGAAGGAGCCTGTGGCTGCATTCTAATAAATCTTCAGCAAAGCTATGTGGAAATATGCTTTAAGTTTCTGCAAATGCTCCTCATGCTATAATTGCAAGCTTGGGAATTATGCAAAAGTAGTTATTTTTGCATTTATTCAATTTAGTGCTAATAAGGAACTCAAAGAATGGATTAAAGCCATTTTTAGTAACACGACAGATTCTCTCATGCTGTAGCATGATGGTGTACATTTCTGAAGAGCTAGAGAGGGTAGTAAATCTAGATTAAGCCCTTATTTTCTCCCAGGAAGACTAAGGGATTAGATCTCCCCAATGGAACAGACCTGAGAATTCCCATCGACAAGACCCACAGGTGTGCACAATCCTATGTGGGGTGGGGGCAGTCGGATATCAGGTTCCTTAGAAGCAGAGCCTGACCTCAGCATATCCTGAGAATGCACTTGAAGGAAGAGAAACCTTCTAAGGAAATGAAGAGAGCGGACAGGACAGGGGAAGACAGCCAAGCAAGGTGGTGGTCTCGATTGGAGCCTGCCTTTAGGCTGATCCCACAGGGAGTCCTCTTGCCCCTTCTCGGTCGGTCATCGGAGAGGGGCTTCCTATCCGAGAACAGGTGGGTCTCGCCAAGGGCAGTTCTCTGGAGGGCTCTGGGGGAGGACCCACAGCAGCTGGAGGACCGGTATGCCAGCCTGGTGACAGGGATGCAGAAGGCCCTCCCAGGCTGGGCCTCAGGCTGGCAGAGCCAGGGAGCTTGCTACGAAAGCAGGGCCTTTCAGTTCCTGAGCAGCTTTCGGAAGAACAAGATGTTACCGAGCAGAATGAAGTCCGTCCCTAAATATCCTTCAGTGGTCAGTGCCAGCACACAGAGAGAGGAGCTAAACGGCATTTTCTTCAGCGTGAATAGTCTCATTTTAAGTACAAAGAGACAACACGCATGCTCATTTGGGTTCATATTTGTTTACATGCTATAGAAACACAGGAATTGTTAGTCTTGCAAATGAGCTCTTCTCTTTCATACCTGTCTGTCCTTCCATGGGCTTCCTGTGCTTTCTGTGGCACTGCCACTGAGTCCTTGTCTTAGAGTCCTCTCCCAGGATTGCCCACAGACATTGGTGAGGCCTTCCAGAACACCGGAGCATCTCAGCAAGAAGTCACTGCACATGCTATATAAATAGCCCTATTCCAAAGACAGAGCTTCTCTGAGTTCCCAACCACACCCTGGAGTGTAGGGCCTACCCTCCTGCTGGCTTGCACAAACCCTGTGCCCCTCGAGGCGCGTTTCTTCTCCCCAAGTGTACAAGTAGGTGCCACCAGGACACTTTTCCCACTTTCTTGTCAGGAGCACCTGGTGGCCCTTCTGTGTCACACTCTCAGGTTCCACACACTTCCCTGATGTTCTGCAGTGCCAGCCAACCCCCAGCCCTGCCCCTCAAACAGCCTCCGCCAGATGTCCCAGGCCCTCACTCCCTCCCGGCCACACCACTACGCCACAGATTTCAGGCAGCCTAGCCATGACTTTCAGAGACTGTGGCCTCTGTTGCCTTTGAAGGGATCTCACTCAGGAGCACTGCGTGGCAAGAGTTGTGCTTTTAGAAAGATCCCAGTGGCCCGGATGAGAGATGCTGAAGGCTTGAAATAAGGTGAGGATAGAGACAAGAGGACAGACTGGAAAGGTGGTCTGTGGTCCCGTCAAGAGAAGTGGATAACTGACAAGATGGTGGGAAGGATAGGGTAGAGATCTTAAAGTAATTCAAAGCGATCTTGCTTGAAAATTGGGGTAGATGGTGACACTATCGAGAGACACAGGAAGAAAGCAGAAAGATGAAATGCTGGTTTACGCTACAGCATGGATGGACCTCGAAAATGTCCTATGAAGTGAAAGAAGCCAGACACCGAAGGCCACATACCATATGATCCCATCTATATGCAATGTTCAGAGTAGGCCAATGCGGAGAGACAGAAAGCAGACTAGAGGTTGCCTAGGGCTGGGGGAGGGACAGGGATCGGGGAGTGACAGCTCAGTAGCACAGGGTTTATTTTTGGAGCCATGAAAATGCCCTGAAACTAAGTATTCTGAAGGTATGCAAAAGCATGGACTAGGGACACCTGGGTGGCTCTGTCAGTTAAGCATCTGCCTTTGGCTCAGGTCATGATCCCAGGGTGCTGGGATGGAGTCCCATGTCGGGCTCCCCAGTGAACGGGGAGCCTGCTTCTTCTTCTTCTCCCTTTGCCATTCCCCCTGTTTGTGTGCTCACTCTCTTTCTCTCTCTCTGACAAATAAATAAAATAAAATCTTATAAAAAAAAAAGAAAAAGTGTGGACTAGACCCATTTTAAAATAATCTTATGCATATTTTACCACATTAATACATAGATAGCTAGCTAGTTAGATAATTGATAGAAAGATAGACCATGAAATGAATGGATGGATGGGTGGATGGATAGATGGATGCTTAAATAAAACAAACCAGGAGGGGGGACAGGCTAGAGATGGTGAGTTCAGTTTTGTTTTCTTGGGCTTGAGGCATTTGTGAGATATATTGGTGGGCTGTCCATTGGAGAGCTGGATCTATGAGTCCAGAGCTCATGAGAATGTTCTAGACTAAAGATGTAGATGTGGGGATCAGGGCAGTGGATGATGCCACCCAGAAAGAGTGGAAAAGCAAGCAGATCAAGGGGAAGAGTGCCATTTGCAGGCAGGTGGATTGGGGGAAAACCATGTCTGTACCCTCTTTCTCTCTCAACTTCTTATGTTAGGAGACATAAGCCCCTTTACTGGCCATGCCTCCAGCATCAGTTAATTATCTTGCATTCTGGCCTTTTCCTTTATGTCACACTCTCTGGCCTCTGACCCTTCATGCTGTATGACTTGCTTTTTGTTTTGAGGTCTTCTGTCCAGCATGTGCCAAAAGGGTGACGTTTTAAGCTCTCTACGGGGACAAAAATCATGGTATAGCTATGTCTTATTCTAAAATGTCACATTTAAAGAGTCGGAATCTGCCTTCCAATGGCATTGTCAGAAATAACTGGAAGAAAAATTCAGCTTTACCACTCATAAGAGTAGAAGTGAAATCAATGAGGTTTACCAAAACAAAATGACAATAATCTCTCTTAAAAATAATCAGTATTTTAAGTAGGGTGAAGAGAGACACGGGGTTTGGCTGAGTTTAGCTAGGGAGATATTTTCACTCAAGGGGCTCGGATGACCCAAGTTTCAGTTATTTCCTACTTTAGAAAATCGGTCCCTGGGATGCTCCCCACCATCAACTTAGTTGATCTTTTCTCTTAGCAAACATGTTTCTGTCTCACCCCTAAATGTTCCTTTCCCCGGGTCATTAGATGGTGAGGCAAGTATATAAAAAGGCAGAGATTGGGAGTGTGAATGCATTCCCTCCAAGCCACGTATTTGGGGGCTCTGGGAAGTGGGGTAAAGCCCTGTATTAGTTTCTTGGGGCTGCCATATGGGGAGGCTTAAGATGACAGAAACGTATTGTCTCCCAGTTCTGGTGACCTGAAATTCAAGGTCAAGGTGTTGGTAGGATTAGTTCCTTCTGAGGACTATGAGGGAAGGATCTGTTCCAAGCCTCTCTCCTTGGCTCGTGGATGGCTGTCTTCTCTCTGTGTCTTCACATTGTCTTCCCTCTATGTGTCTCTGTGTCTACATTCCCCCTTTTTATAAGGACACCAGTCGCACTGGATTAGGGCCCACCCTGTTGACCTCACTTTAATGTGATGACCTCTGTAAAGACCCTGTCTCCAAATCAGGTCACATTGTGAGGTTGTGGGGATTAGGACTCCATATGAATTGGACTTCAACCCAGAAGAGCCTGGTTCCTGAATTCGCCTTTTCTGCTCGGCAGCGAGTCTGAAGACCTTGGTTAAACGTGTCCCCTCAGATGGCAGGAGTGATCAGTTGCTCAGTTCATCTGTCCCATCCCAGACAGTGGGAATTTGGGGGCATGAAATCTTCACCGCCCCCCTTTGAGCCCCTTTCTTCTCCTCCCTCTCAGAATGCCATAGACGGAGAGAGCTGACTCAGGGGGCATCTGAAAGCAGACATTTCCAGGTAACATTGTTACTGCAGTTACCAAGTTAAGAGAAGCCTGTTCAACCACTACTTGGGCAATTGATAAAGTAATGGCGGAAAAAAAAAAAAAACCACAACAGATTTTCTTTTTCCTGTGGAGATAGACTGTTTGTAGGAAGCAGCCCCCACGTTCTGTGGAAGCAGGGCTGCCTCGGTGGCTCCCGGCGTCCTGAACCGAGCCGAGCCTCGGACCGGCCTGCTTCCCCGCCGTCCTTCATTCTCAGGCTTGGTGGTGCCACTTGACGCCAGGAGAACCCGCTGGAGACCGAGAGACGGATCAGGCTGTTACCCCACATTCTCTCTGCACTAAATCACGGGGTTTGTTTTTTGTTTTTGTTTTTTTTTGTTTATTCCGAGGGAAGGTGGCTATTGTGAGGCTGTCAAACTGAGGCAAGCTGGCTGGGCTGAAATGAAGGCGCCCATTAGCCACAGCAGCTCCCTCGGTTACGAGAGAGGTGGGCAATTCAAAATAACAGAAGGCGAGAAGAAGGAGAGGGGGGAACCCCTCTTACTCCGCGGGCCGGAAACCAACAGGGCAGCCAAATAGTCTGCACTTGAACGTGGCCACCAGTTAGTGCGGCAGGTGTCCCTTGGTCAGGGTCGGGGGACGGCAGGTGGACCAGCGAGGTGTGCATCTAGTTCTTCATGCTGGCGACTGGAGCCTGAGGGTGGGGGCGGGGTGGGGACGTGCTTCACGGTGTCCCATCTGGGGTTGTGAAGGCTAGACGTAGACAACCGGAGGACGATTACAGGGAAATTCACCCTCTGCTCAAGGGAACCCCAACTTAAATTGGGTCTGTGATCTTATATTTGCATTACATGGGAGCTGCTCTCCAGCGTTGGGCCCTGATAGGTGCCCGCTCCCCGAATCCCACCTGTCAGGGTCTGGAAAATCGATTCCAGGCCTGGCTCCCACTCAATGGCGGGGGAGGGGGGGACTGCTGCACATCTAGGCAGCCGGCTGTCAGACGACCAAGAAGGAACTCCTTTCCTTGACCTGTAAAAGGATTGGCCAAGGGTCAACCCTGCCTCCTCATCGGGGCTTCTCCTTCCTTTAACTGCTAAACTGCGAGCCTCCTTCCATCAGTCCTGACGTCCCCTTACATCAGCTCATCCAAATTGTCAGCCCACATTAAACATGTGCCTGCCTGTGGGTGTTATGGGGGTTGGGGGGGGAGGAGAGAGGAGCCTCTGCATGGACGAATTCCTCTCTTTACTAGCCTCAGGTTTGGAAATTGTGAAGTCTAGGAGGGGTAGAGCATCTTTGCCGAAGGGTTCTTGGCTTGGTCTCCGCCCCATCCAGAGGGTTGTCTCTTTAATGTAATGCTTTGTCGCTCCTGGAAAAGACAAAGCCCTTTTCCCTTGGTGCAGCTTCTGCTGGCTCTATCAATTGCAGTTTTAATGTAGGAAAAATGGAGAGCGAGAGGGATTACGTGGGGAAAAATAGCTCTTTTTCTCTCAGCATTTTTTTCTGTAGATGTGAGGAGGAATGCACGTGAGACCTTCTGCCAATCTCTGTCATGTAGGGCAGCCCGTGGAGTGGTTAAGGACCCGGGCTTTGGCATCAGGCAGGTGTGGGTTGTCATCCCAGCTCACTCTCTCCCACTTGGCCAGCTGTGTGACTTTTTTAAATAACAGCTTTA